>NC_057355.1:85645133-86307633 GCF_016509475.1 Prionailurus bengalensis | reverse complement strand
AAAAATAAACATTAACAAAATTAAGAAAAAAAAAACTGACCTGTGTGTTTAACCCATGTTCAATGTAGATTTTTTTCCTGGCCTGAAGGGTTTGGGCTCACTGGAAGGGAGAAGGCTCTGAAGGGTAATATGAGTAGACAGAACCACACTTAGAGAGCAGAGAGAAAGGATTTGCTTTGGCATTACATGCCTTCATCTTGCTTAAAGGACTAGATTTTTATATACTGTCCTCCTCTGATAATATGTAGCCATTGTGCTTGCAAAGCTGTGACACATGGTCCTTATATTAGTTTCCTCCAAGGTTTCTCTCATGTTATACAGTAGTTCTTAGAAGCACAGAACACATACAAACACATGTACACACATACACACATGTGGCCTTTTCAAGATATTTGAACCTCTACTATGTATAGGAAATCCCTGTCTTCTCAGTTCAGCAAAGAAAACATGAAAGGACCCCAAAGAATCATGTACAGAGGACCTGAGATGAGGTTGGAGGTTCAGGGCAAAATGAATAGAAACAGATGAGTTAAAAAATACAGGTTTCTCACACTCTCCCAGAAAATAGAAGAGGAAAAAATCCTCTCTAACTCATTTTGTGATACCTAAACTAGACAAGGGCATTACAAGAGCACTACTGAGCAATAATCCTCATAAACATGTATGTCAAATCTTCAAGAAGATATTGTCAAATTGAATCCAGTAATATGTAAAAATGATAATACATCGGGGCTATCAATAAAATGATATTTATTTTAAGAGAGAGAATGAGCAAGGCAGAGGGAGAGAGAGAGAATCCCAAGCTGGACACAGGGCTTGAACTCACGAATTATGAGATCGTGACCTGAGCCAAGGTCAGAAACTTAACTGACTGAGCCACCCAGGCACCCCACAAGTGGTGCTTCCTAAAAGAACAGCTTGAATAATTAGATATCCACATGTAGGGGGAAAAAGGAACCTTGAGTCATACACAAAAAATAATTTGAAATGGATCATAGCCCCGAATTTAAGAGCAAAAACTCTAAAGGACTTCATCAAAATTAATAACTTCATTTGAAAGACTCTATTAAGGAAAAAAAGGAAAACCACAAAGCTAGGAGAAAATGTTTTCTAAGACATATGTCTGTCTGATAAAGAACTTGTATTCTAAATACAAGAGCACTTATAAGTCAATAATAAAAAGGCAAACCACCCAAAAAAATGGAAAATAGTTTAATATAAATTTCATCAAAAGGAGATATGACTGGCAAACAAGTGTATGAAAAGGTACTCAACATCATTAGTGTTTAGAGAAATGCAAATTAAAATTATAATAAGATTGACAATAGCAATCGTGCACAAGAATGTGGTACAACTAGAAATCTCATCCCCTGCTGGTGTGAACACGAGTGGGGATAGCCATTTTGAAAAGCAGTTTGGTAGATTTTGTACAGTTAAACGTCCATTCACCATAAATCCAGCAATACTATGCCCGGGTATTTTCCTAAAAATGCCTGTAGGCACATGTTTATAACAGCTTTATTCATAAAAGCCACAAATCAAATGTTCAACAGCTGAGTTGTTTAAGTAGGTAAACAAATTTTGGTATATCTACAAATGTGAATTCCATCCACAATCGTATTCTACTCAGCAATAAAAAGGAATGAACTAATGGGGTACCTGGGTGGCTCAGTTGATTAGGCATCAGACTTTGACTCAGGTCATGACCTCGCAGTTCATGGGTTCCAGCCCACATCAGGCTCTGTGCTGACAGCTTGGAGCCTGGAGCCTGCTTTGGATTCTGTGTCTCCCTCTCTCTCTGCCCTTCCCCTGCTCATGCTCTGTCTCTCTCTTTCTCTCTCTCTCTCAAGAATAAATACACATTAAAAAAAATTTTTTTTAAAGAATGAACTGTTGATAGTTGCAACAACATAGGTAAGTTCTAAAAGCATCATGCTAAATCAAACAAGGCAGACACAAAAGAATATGTACTGTATGATTTCATTTATATGATATTCTAGAAAAGGCAATGCTATGTATTTGCTAGGGATTGGTGGGGTCAAGAAGAAGAGATTCCCTGCAAAAGAGCAGGAGGAAAACTTTTTGGGGCAATAGAAGTATTCTGCATCTTGCATGATAGTTGCTCTGGCACTATACACATTGATCAAAACTCATCCAACTCTATACTTTAAAAGGGTAACTTATATATAAATTACTCCTTAATAAACCTAACTTTTAAAAAACACTAAAATACAGGTTTCTCCTTGTTACTCAACTAAAATTTTGCCAAATTGGCCTGTCTTACAAATTAATGAAAAAAACTTCCAGTTCCTTTCACTTTCTTCAGCTCTGTGTTGGGATTCCAGTAAAATATTTTTTTAGGTCTTGTCTGCTTTCTTGTTCCACTTCTTTCTCCAGCTCTAGTCTAAGCTGTAGCTTATGTCTCTTTCAAAGAGAAGGAAAGATGGTGGAGTTCTGCTCATTCACTTAGCTAGGCAGAACAATAACCTGTTAAATGGCTGAGAGATCCCACCCTCCCTCATGTTCCCATCTCTTAGAGAAATGAACCCCTGGGGTTTCACTGGTACATGTCATTATCTCAGCTCAAACCCACAGAGTGATGACTCTTTAAAGAGTGAAAGCATAATCTCACAAGGGTGCCTGGGTGGCTCAGTCAGTTAAGCGCCTGACTTCAGCTCGGATCGTGATCTCATTCATAGTTTGCGGGTTCAAGCCCCACATTGGGCTCTGTGCTGACAGTTTGGAGCTTGGAGCCTGCTTCAGGTTCTGTCTCCCTCTCTCTCTGCCCCTCCCCTGCTCATGCTCTCTCTCTCAAGAATAAATAAACATTAAAGAAAGGGATAAAGCAAGCAAGCAAGCAAGCAAGCATAATCTCACAGAGTGGGTAAACTGGCACAGATAAAAGAAAAGGGGCTTTGGAGAATTCCAGTTTTGGGTCTCTCACCTATTAATGTTACCTTTGAGTAATGCTTCAAACCTCCGGAGCCTTGTTTTTCTTCTTTGTGAAACAGGGAAATAATACCTGCCTTAAGAGGTGGCCTTAAAAATTAAATGGGACCTACATTAATAGGTCAAGAATCTAGCCCATAGAATCTCTTGACCAACAATTATTTTTGTTGTTGTTGTTACTGTCATCACCATGATTAATTATTGAATTAAGCTTGATAAAAAACGTGTTCTAAGAAGTGAAATGAAACGTATGGGTAGGCAAGGAAGAGGTAGAACTAGAGTTGAGATGGCGATTTCATTTTATTTATGACCAAGCCCTCTTCTAGGAAGAATTTAAGGCAAGTTATAAAACATATCCAAATAAAACGATTAAAAATATACAATTTAAGGAGACTATGACAAGGAAACTGGCAGAAAAATACCAAGAAATGTATGTCCAAACATCTTAATAGTTACTATGGGTGAGTCACAAATTTGGCATTGACCTTTTTTGATAATTCACTGTAAAAAAGAAATACACTAAGCTTCAAGATTCACACTTTCCACCAGCTACCAATAAGCTAGGTCATGAGGAGAAGTACCTATTTTCCTTACACTCAAGAGATGTCCTAGAGTGGAAGCACCAGTTATGGAGTAGATGGTTTCTCAACCACAGCCCCCTCCCCCAATAAATTCAAAAGTGAGTCTTTTATAAAATACCTCAGCATAGGCCAAAGTGCAGATCCACACTTCAATGAAAAGCATGAGACTCACATAGTCTAGTATAATCCTAAGGTAAAATTTAAAAATACTTAGAGAATTGTCTGCCTGTCTTTTTAAGCCAACTCCTACAAATGCATCTTGAAACTTTTGATAAGTGCTGCAGAGCAGGGAGCTCAAAATTGTAACATCTAGCAAGAATCTGAGGGTGAATATTGTGAATTGTTATTTAAAGAAAAAGGTAATCACTAGCTAAAAGTAAAGATCCTTTGAAAATTAAGGAGTCTACCCAAAATTGTGGGAATGGAGACAAATTATGAGCAGGGTCAAAAACACTCCTAAGAAACAGTCCTGGGGCCTGCTCTGACACACAGGCATTGGGATCCAAAGTTCTAAGCTATAGCATAAGGCCATAATGATTTTTGCCTGGAAATTTTTCAAAGCAGATGTTAGCAATCACCCACCATGGGCACTGAAAAAAAATCTCAATAAAATACACATAGCATTTCTAATTTTAAGCACTGTAGGTTCTGGTCAAACACTTCAAGATGAATTAGTTGCAAATCATATTCTCAGATAGTGAAATGATTTGACCAGTGGTAGAGAATTGTTGGATATAAGCCACACGAAACACAAAGCACATCTGCCAAGGATAATGAATTTGGTTTAGAGAAGTTGATCTTTCTTTCTGGTAACATTTAGATAACAGGGTCCAAATTTTTTTTTTTAAGACTGCTTCTAATATATGCTAGAAAAATCTCTGGAAGGAGCTGCTCTGGGTCATCTTGAGAGCTGCTCAATCCAAGAGGGCTACCTGGAGGAGTGAGGAGACCCCAATAGAGAAGCAGACTTAGAAACAGGGAGCTGAAAGGAAGGTTGTAAGGCAGCTTCAGCCAGAGATATCACCCAAGTCAAGATGTCCAGTGTTGATAGGTCTCCAAAAACTCAAGAAGCTCTATGCAAGAGAAACAATTAGCATTTGGAATCTGCCACACTCAGAGGGTACTAATGTCTCATTGCAACTATACCAATTGAAATGGATGCTGTTGTATGTTCCTCAGATCCTCCTTTTAGGACCAAGACATTCATTTCCCAGCTCACAGTTGAGTCCTCCCCCAGGAATTGCTCTTGGAAGAAGATTATGTCCTCTGCCTGGAGGCAGCCTGAACCCAACTTCCTTTATTTATTTATTTTTTTAATGTTTGTTTATTTTTGAGAGTGGGGGAGGTTCAGAGAGAGACAGAGAGATGGAGGATCCAAAGTGGGCTCTGTGCTGACAGCAGAGAGGTCGATGTGGGGCTCACACTCACAAACCACGAGATCATGACCTGAGCCAAAGTCAGATGCTTAATTGACTTAGCCACCCAGGTGCCCCAACCCAACTTCCTTGACAAGCAATGCCTGGACCCTGTGGTATACCTGAAGACCATCGCAGCTTCTGAACTCCCTGTGGGATTGCTGAGACCTCTGTGGCAACTACGTTGCAGTTTACCCGCTCTCTCTGCACAGGGACACAAAATTTGACACTGAATTTTGAAGGGTCTCTTGACCCCCTGAAGGTGAACTAAAGGTTAGGAACCTCTGTCTTACAGGATAGGATGACAATGTCCCGTGATACAATGGCCCTAACCAATTCTACCAGCAAGTGGAAATTACTGGCAGAGTAGAAGTTACATAAACCTCGAGAGAAGATGATCATGTTAGGGGTGTTTTTGTATATATTTACATATATATGAATTTTATCTCAATGATATATTTTATATAATATATATTTATATATATGAGTTGTATCTCAAGAATATATTTTATATAATATATAAAATACAAATATACAAAATATTTGTACAAAAATACAAATATAAATGTTTATGTTTTATATATCATTGAGATAAATTCATATATATTATGAATATATTATAAATCCATATATATTATGAATGCATTATGTATTCATATTTGTGAATATTATATATTTATATTTTATATATCATTGAGATAAAATTAATATGTTAGACTGTATACATATATATCTTTGAGATAAAATAACATAAGTTATATAACATAACATAAAAACAACCATTTTAAAGTGTACAATTCAGTGGCAGTTAGTCATGATATTGTACAAGCATCACCTTTATCTAGTGACACAAAATTTTCATTACCCCAAAAGTAAACTCTGTATCCATTAAGTAGCCATTCCCTATTCCTTCTTTCTCCTCCCTTGGTAACTACTTACTCTGTTTTCTGTCTTTAAAGATACATCTAATCTGGATATTTCCTATAAATGGAATCACACTCACCTAGTTTATTTCGCATAGCATGTTTTTGAGGTTCATCTACACTGTATCATGTATCAGTATTTCATTCCTTTTTTTGTCTGAATAATTCTCTGTTATATGGATATACCACATTTGTTTATCCATTCATCAGTTGATGGACATTTGGGTTCCTTCCACCTCTTGGCTACTGTGAATAGTAATGCTATGAACATTTGGGTACAACTATTTGAATACCTGTTTTAATTTCTTTGGGGTATACATCTAGTAGTGGAATTGCTGGATCATTTAGTGATTCTTTGTTTAACTTTTTGAGGAATCACTGAACTGTTTTTTCACAGTGACTGCACCATTTTACATCCTAACAGCAATGAACAAGTTTTCCAATTTCTCCACATCTTCACCAACATTGGTTATTTTCTATTTTTATTATGGTATCTCAGTGGGTTTTTATGTGAATTTTCCTAATAACAAGTGATATTGAGCACATTTGCATGTAGTTTTTGGCCATTTGTATATTGGGAAGGTTGTCTATTCATGTCCTCTGTCCAATTTTTTTAACATAAACTCCATGCCCAAGATGGGGCTTGAACTCATGTCTTCAAAACCAAGAGTCACAAGAGTCACATGTTCTACCAACTGAGCCAGCCAGGTGCCCCTCCTCTGCCCATTTTTAAATTTGGTTGTTTGTCTTTTTGTTGTTGAACCAGAGGAATTCTTTATATATTCTGGATACTAGGCCTTTATCAGATATATAGTTTACAAATATTTTCCTCCCATGCTGTGTGTTGTCTTTTCACTGTCTTGATAGTGTCTTTTGATGCACAAAATTTTGACAAGGTTCAGTTTATCTTTTTCTTTACTTTTTTTTTCTTTTTGCTTCTGCTTATAGTGTCATATCTAACAACCCGTTACTAAATCCAAGGTCATGAAGATTTACCCTTATATTTTCTTCTAAGAGCTTTATAGTTTTAAGTCTTATATTTAGGTCTTTGATTCATTTTGAGTTAGTTTTTTTGTATATGATGTGAAGTAAGGATCTAACATCATTCTTTTGCATGTGGATAGTCAGTTCTCCCAACACCATTTGTTGAAGAGACAACAAATGAAGATATATATACATATATATATATATATATATATATATATATATATATATTTATGAATTTTTTTTTCTTTTAGAGAGAGAATCTTAAGCAGGCCCCACAGTCAGCATAGAGCCCGATACAGGGCTCAATCCCATAAACCTGGAATCATGACCTGAGTCAAAATCAAGAGTCAGATGCTCAAGAGACTGAGCCACCCAGGCACCCCTACATTTTATCAGTTTGTGATGCCCCAATATTTCAGTAATTTGTTTTCATGGTGCTCCTAGACCAAAAAGAAATTGTTAGTAGTTTTATGTGTTATAAGTAGATAAGGTCAAACCGCTTAAGAAGTATTTATGCTCTAAAAACTTGGTGGCCATTTGGAAAAATATTACATATTAATTAAAAGAAAAGATAATATTTTCATTTCATTCTTAAATAACCAACAATTGCTAAATGTGTGTACTTGTTTGGCACTGCACAATTTCTCAAACTCTGGATTTAGAAACGACATTGCCATTCTCATTTCCGGGTCTATACTGTTGATGACGTCAGCAATAAAAATATAATGTGATCTAACATTGAAATTATAAATAATCTGGAGCTAGTAGTTCATATCATATCTGGTAGAGGTTGGGTATCCTTGTGTTTTCCTCAGAAGTTTAAAATAATCTGCAATGAGCTTGTGTGTTTGCTATAGGGTTCAGGTGACCCCACTACACAGTTTGGGAACCTAGATATGTGGAAAATAGATTTGAAAGCACAAGGCAAAACAGACATAGTCCCACTGCAGGAAACTCCAGGAGAGAAGGTCAGTTAAGAATGCTGAGGAGGCGCCTGACTGGCTCATTTGGTGGAGTGTCCAACTCTTGATCTCGGGGCCATGGGTTCGAACCCTGCATTGGGTGTAAAGATTATTGAATGAATGAATGAATGAATGAATGAATGAATGAACGAACAAACAAACTAAAAAAAGTATGCTGAGAACTCTGACAAATGGAATTTTATACAATCCTATGTGGAAAGATAAAGGGACATTCACAAAGAACACAAAGGGAAGTTCAAAGTTTTCCCTAATAAGCCCAGACTTAAAAACAGTATGTATTGGGGCGCCTGGTGGCTGTCGGTTGAGCGTCCGACTTCAGCTCAGGTCATGATCTCACGGTCTGTGAGTTCGAGCCCCGCGTTGGGCTCTGTGCCGACAGCTCAGAGCCTGGAGCCTGTTCAGATTCTGTGTCTCCCTCTCTCTCTGACCCTCCCCCGTTCATGCTCTGTCTCTCTGTGTCTCAAAAAACTAAATAAACATTAAAAAACAACAACAACAGTATGTATAGATGATGGAAATGTCAGGGCAGGCAGGAAGGGAGACATAATATTAAGTATAAACATAAAAGGGTAGCACAGATATGTAATGGCAGAGCTAGAAAAGTTGATGACCCAAGTGAGGCAAGACTGGGGAAAAAGTACTAAAGACAGGTAAAAGGGAATTTAAATTTTAGAGTAAGGAAATTGTTTTTGGAGCAAGAAAGATCAAGGCAGGAGTGGACCAAATATTTAGGCTGTTGTCATAATGTAATGTTGTTGTTAAGGTCTAATGAGATCAGAGAAAAATATGAACTCTGATTGCTTCTGTCTCTCTCAGCAAGGCAAACAATATTCACACTGAAACGATTCAACTTATAGTCGTAGGAAAGCCTGGGCCAGTCAGGAGAGCCTGGATATGCTGCAAAACAACTCTAAAAAAGTCAGTGGCTTAAATAACAAAGGTTTGGTTTTCATTCATGTAAAGTCCTTTATAGATTCAATCAGTTTTTTAGGCAGCTATCCTTTGTATGTTGGCTCAATATTCCAGCTTACTTTGGTCTGGTGACCCTGTGACATTAACACATGGAAGTATGAGGGGCACGGAGGGGATGAGGGGCACGGAGAATCTCACACCCTCTTAAATGTTTCCACACATAAGTGATCATCTTAATTTCCTCTCACATTTCATTTGCCAAAGCAAGTCACAGAGTTACTTGCTTATAGGGAATGGAAGGGGCAACACTCCTGAACACATGGAAGGAGAGGGCTTGAAAGAGCAGTGAGCAGCATTAATGCCCATCATAAGCTGTCTCTACCTCCCTTCTCAATTCTGCTACAAACCTACATTTACCAACACTTGGAATAATTTTTTAGGTCATATACAGTGAACACATACAGTAAACAACAGGTTCTAATTCACCCCTTTACTTTTGAGTGGCAGAAACTATTCTGGAGCCTCTGTTGTTTGTTTACTCCTCCACTCAGTCCTCCCTAGTCATTGTGGTCTAGGCGGGGAGAATGAAGGATGCCCCCTATACCACACCAGGGGGAAGAGGGAAGGACTCTGGAGTAGGGAAGGGATTAGGAGAGCTTAAAAGCAGAACATATGGCCAGCAGTAGAGAACAGGTTCTTGGAGACTGTATTATTTACTATTCTCTGCTCTCCGGGGATTTAAGGGTGTTGTGCCATGGCTAAACAATGGAAACTGCCAATTTGCTAGGTTTCCCAGTAGCTACTTGATGGGTAAGCAGAAAAGCCAAAATTGTGGGCAGTCCCTTTAGAGTTACAACAAACACTAATAATCCTTTAAGATTAAGCACTGGAAGATCTTTTTAGAACTATGAACTAGTGAAGAACATTTGAAGCTCTGAAAATCTCTCTCCAATGCTTTATCCACTCCCTGATAAACTAGTGCCTAAAAAGCCTTGTGTAGTCCTCACTGTGTCTGACTTCATACCCTGCAGGATCCTGGACCCTGGAGTGGATTAGACTTTGAACGAGGCTATAGATCAAGTAAGGAGGCGGTCTTGAGTCTCCTTTTAGCAGTAACCCTGAAGGCCATTGAATATCCTCTAGGTATCCTAGAACTGGTCTCATGGAGTATTTGAGGTTACAATAGGCCACTCCCAACACTTTAATTTCTGGCATAAATTTGGAAATATGTCACTGCTGTTCTATCAACAACAGCAGTCCTGCTCAGGGTAAAAAGTCCCAATGGAACTGGAATGCTCTTGCCTTAAATGGAGATTTTTGCCAGTGTTAAGAAAGATGCAAACCAGCAAAAGGCATCGTATCCACTTTTCCCTATGCTGTCTTCTATGTACAACCTACCAGTTAATAGACTAGAGGGATCAAAGTCTGGCCCTAGTTCTGAGCAAATTCAGAGCTGAGTTATAATTCCCAATCAAGGTGGAAAATGTGGCTTCTCTGCTGACTCAGCTGGTGAACTTCTACCCAGGGGCCCCATGTTTCTTTGGCAGCTCCACAGTAGTTCTTGTGTTGTCAGTGCAGTGGAGGTTTGGTGCACACATTTCCTGGATGTGGTACAAGTAAAGAGCCTGGGATTATTTTTATAAGCGTTGGTTCCATAAATTAGAACAGATAATCCTTCCTGGTGCCACTGCACAACTTACTCAGAGAAGACACAGAGCAGAAAACCCTTTAGAAAAATTAGCTTCTTGGAGGGGGGAGCCAAGATGGCAGAACAGCATGGAAGTTTTTTCTGTGTCTCGCATCCATGAAATACAGCCAGATCAACATTAAACCATCCTACATACCTGGTAAACTGATTGGAGGATTAACACAACAATCTGCACAATCTGAACCACAGAATTCAGCAGGTACGTGGCACGGAGAAGTGAACTTGGGGGGAGAGAAGCCGGTGGCAGGCAGGGAGCCGCTTTTGCAGGCAGAGAGAGGACTGAGATGTTGGGGGGGCAGGGGGAGAATATGGGAAAAGTGCCCCTCCCCAAAAGCAGCTGGAGAGAAAGTGGAAAATTGGAAACAGCCGTAGGGACTGAACTGAAAAGGGAGAAAGGAGAAAGGAGAGGGTTTAAATTCCATTAAGACTGTAAACAAGGGGAGCGCAAAGGCTGCAACTCCACAGCTCGATACCTGGAGGTGCTCTGGTGGGAAGGGCGAATCCCCAGGAACAGAGTGGGGTCCGGGACGTTCTCGAGCCACATGGGGAAAAGTGGTTCCACTGCTGTAAGGACATTTGGTAGAGACTGTTGAAGCCACCTGGTCCCGGCAGACCCCAGAAAACGGCCACATTTGCTGGTGCTGGAACAAAGTCATTAAGGGTGAAGCCTGGTGCCACATGTGTTTTCTGATTTTCCATAATCCCTGAAACGCTGCTGCTACACTATCTCGCAAACTTTTTCTGGGGCTTGCTGGCACCTGGCTGCAGTCTCAGGGCACCAGCAGCAGCAGGGTCCAGCAAGTGTTCCTGGGTGCAGCTGACATTCGGCCATTGCTCATTGTGTCACTGTTCAGTGAGACCCTCCCGCAGAGGGTGGACCGGGTCAAAGCCGCAGTCCTTCGGAAGTAAGGGGCCGGGGAAAACAGCCGCATCTGAGACAAAACTCAGAAGAGAGGTATTGCCTGGGGCCTGGTCACGGACAGTGAAGAAGCAGTGGACGATATCTGAAGACAGAGGACAGGTGCGCAATTGCTAATCTGGGAGAGCAGACTGGGTACCTGGCTGCTGCCATTTTGCCCTGCCATTTTCCCCGCTCCCGCGCATGCGCACATGCATTGACAAGCGCCGCAACACTCCACCCCAGTAGGCTAGCAGCGCCATCTAGTGGAGAGCGGAGCTGTTACACTGAGCCCCGCCCAAATGGGCCAACTTCGCTCTTCAAGAACACAAGTCTCACCGCCTACTTCGTTTATGGACTATAAAGCACTACATATTCTGACTTCTAGGGGAAAATGAAGTAATTTCAGTCCTATTTCAAACTGTTAGCAGGTCCATCTATTCAATTTTCTTTCTTTTTTTCTCTTTTTCACTTTTCTTTTTCTTGAATACAGAAACAGAAAAATTCATTTTTATTTTCAATTTTTATTAAAAATATTTTTTTTATTCTTTACTGTATTTTTTGCTTTTGTGTAAAGTTTTTCAAATTCTATCTTACTTCCATCATTTTATTTTAGTCTACTTCAGTGTAGACTAAATTTTCAAATTTTCAAACGATTTCCTTTTTTTTCATTTTTCTTTTTTGTTTTTGTCATTTCTTTTCTTTCTTGAATGCAGAAAGAGAAAAACTTCATTTTTACCTTCAATTTCTATAATTGAATTATAGATATTTTTCTATAATTATAAATATTTTTCTTTAATTTTTTTACTATATTTTTTGCTTTTATGTAAATTTTTTCAAATTCTATTTTACTTCCATCATTTTATTTTAGTCTACCACAGTGTATTCACTTTTTCAAATTTTCAAGCGATTTCTTTTTTCTTTCTTTTTTTCCTTTTCTTGAATACAGAAAGAGAAAATTTTCATTTTTATTTTTAATTCTTATTAAATATATTTTTCTTTGATCTTTTCTATGACATTCTTTACTTTTGTGTAACTTTTTTCAAATTCTATTTTACTCCCATCATCTCATTTTAGTCTACTTCTGTGTATTCATTTTTTCAAATTCTCAAACAATTTCCCTCCCCCCCTGCTTTTTTCTCTCATCAGTCAAACCACTTTCAACACCCAGACCAAAACACAACTAGAATCTAGCGTCATTAATTCGATTTTTCTGTGTGTATTTTTAATTTTTTAATTTTAATATATTTTTTAATTTTAGTTTTTTTAATTTTAATTTTTCTACCTCATTAGTTCATTTTCTCCCTTCAAAATGACAAAATGAAGGAATTCACCCCAAAAGAAAGAGCACGAAGAAACAACAGCCAGGGATTTAACCAACACAGATACAAGCAAGATGTCTGAACCAGAATTTAGAATCATGATAATAAGAATACTAGCTGGAGCCGAAAGTAGATTAGAATCCCTTTCATCCCTTTCTGCAGAGATAAAAGAAGTAAAAAATAGAATGAAATTAAAAATGCTATAACTGAGCTACAATCATGGATGGATGCAGCAACGGCAAGGATGGATGAGGCAGAACAGAGAATCAGCGATATAGAGGACAAACTTTAGAGAATAATGAAGCAGAAAAAAAGATGAAGATGAAGGCTAAAGAGCACGATTTAAGAATTAGAGAAATCAGTGACTTATTAAAAAGGAACAACATCAGAATCATAGGGTTCCAGAAGAGGAAGAGAGAGAAATAGGGGTAGAAGGGTTATGTGAGCAAATCATAGCAGAAAACTTTCCTAACCTGGGGAAAGACACAAGTTAAAATCCAGGAGGCATAGAGGACCCCCATTAGATTCAACAAAAAACGACCATCAACAAGACATATAGTCAAATGCACAAAATACTCAGGCAAGGAGAGAATCATGAAAGCAGCAAGGGAAAAAAAGTCTGTAACCTACAAGGGAAGAAAGGTCAGGTTTGCAGCAGACCTATACACAGAAACTTGGCAGGCCAGAAAGGAGTGGCGGGATATATTTAGTGTGCTGAATCAGAAAAATATGCAGCCAAGAATTCTTCATCCAGCAAGGCTGTCTTTCAAAATAGAAGGAGAGATAAAAAGTTTCCCAAACAAACAAAAATTAAAGGAGTTTGTGACCACTAAGCCAGCCCTGCAAGAAATTTTAAGGGGGACTCTCTGAGGGGAGGAAAGATGGGGAAAAAATATATATATATAGATATATATATATATCTATATATATCTCAAAAGCAACAAAGACTAGAAAGGACCAAAGAACACCACCAGAAACTCCAACTCTACAAGCATCATAATGGCAATAAATTCATATCTTTCAGTACTCACTCTAAATGTCAATGGACTCCATGCTCCAGTCAAAAGACATAGGGTAACAGAACGGATAAGAAAACACGATCAATCTGTATGCTGTTTACAAGAGACCCACTTTAGACCTAAAGACACCTTCAGATTGAAAGTAAGGGGATGGAAAACCATCTATCATGATAATGGTCAACGAAAGAAAGCTGGAGTATCCATACTTATATCAGACAATCTAGACTTTAAAATAAAGACTGTATCAAGAGATTCAGAAGGGCATTATATCATAATCAAGGGGTCTATCCACCAAGAAGACCTAACAATTGTAAACACTTATGTGCCAAATGTGAGAGCACCCAACTATATAAATCAATTAATCACAAACATAAGGAAACTCATCAATAGTTATACCATAATAGGAGGAGACTTCAACACTCCACTCACAGCAATGGACAGATCATCTAATCAAAAAATCAACAAGGAAACAATGGCTTTGAATGACACACTGGACCAGATGGACTTAATAGATAGATTCAGAACATTTCATCCAAAAGCAGCAGAATATACATTCTTCTCCAGTGCACATGGAACTTTCTCCAGAATAGACCATATACTGGACACAAATCAGCCCTAAGTAAGTACAAAAAGATCGAGATCATACCATGCATATTTTCAGACCACAGCGCTATGAAACTCGAAATCAACCACAAGAAAAAGTTTGGAAAGGTAACAAATACTTGGAGACTGAAAAACATCCTACTAAAGAATGAACAGGCTAACCAAGCAGTTAAAGAGGAAATTAAAAAGTATATGGAAGCCAATGAAAATGATTACACCACAACCCAAAACCTCTGGGACACAGCAAAGGCAGTCATAAGAGAAAAGTATATAGCAATCCACGCCTTCCTAAAGAAGGAAGAAAGATCTCAGATACACAACCTAACCTTATGCCTTAAGGAGCTGGAAAAAGAACAGCAAATATAACCCAAACCCAGCAGAAGACAGGAAATAACAAAGATTAAAGCAGAAATTAATGTTATCAAAACCAAAAAAACAGTAGAACAGATCAATGAAACCAGAAACTGGTTCTTTGAAAGAATTAACAAAATTGATAAACCTCTAGCCAGTTTGATCAAAAAAGAAAAAGGAAAGGACCCAAATAAATAAAATCCAGAATGAAAGAGGAGAGATCACAACCAACACAGCAGAAATACAAACAACAATAAGAGAATATTATGAGCAAGTATATGCCAATAAAATGGGCAACCTGGAAGAAATGGACAAATTCCTGGAAACATATACACTACCAAAACTGAAACAAGAAGAAATAGAAAATTTGAACAGACCTATAACCAGTAAGGAAATCGAATTAGTAATCAAAAATCTGCCAAAACACAAGAGTCCAGGGCCAGATGGCTTTCCAGAGGAATTCTACCAAACATTTAAGGAAGAGTTAACACCTATTCTCTTGAAGCTGTTCCAAAAAACAGAAATGGAAGGAAAACTTCCAAACTCTTTCTAGGAAGCCAGCATTACCTTGATTCCAAAACCAGACAGAGACCTCACTAAAAAGGAGAACTATAGACCAATTTCCCTGAAGAACATGGATGCAAAAACCCTCAACAAGATATTAGCCAACCGGATCCAACAATACATTGAAAAAATTACTCACCACGACCAAGTGGGATTTATACCTGGGATGCAGGGCTGCTTCAATATCCACAAAACAATTCACATGACTCATCACATCAATAAAAGAAAGGACAAGAACCATATGATCCTCTAAATAGATGCAGAGAAAGCACTTGACAAAATACAGCATCCTTTCTTCATAAAAACCCTCAGGAAAGTAGGGATAGAAGGAGCATACCTCGAGATCCTAAAAGCCATATATGAACGACCCAACGCTAATATCATCCTGAATGGGGAAAAACTGAGAGCTTTCTTCCTAAGGTCAGGAACAAGACAGGGATGTCCACTCTCACCACTGTTATGCAACATAGTATTGGAAGTCTTGGCCTCTGCAATCAGACAACAAAAAGAAATAAAAGGCATCCAAATCGGCCAGGAGGAGGTCAAACTTTCACTCTTCACGGATGACATGATACTCTATATGGAAAACCCAAAAGATTCCACCAAAAAACCTGCTAGAATTGATTCATGAATTCAGCAAGGTTGCAGAATATAATAGCAACACAGATTGGTTGCATTCCTATACACCAAAAATGAAGCGACAAAAAGAGAAATCAAGGAATCGATCCCATTTACAGTTGCACCAAAACCATAAAATCTTACGAATAAATATACCCAAAGAGGTGAAAAATCTATACACTGAAAACTATAGAAAGCTTATGAAAGAAATTGAAGAAGACACAAAAAAATGGGGAAAGTTTCCATGTTCCTGTATAGGAAGAACAAATATTGTTAAAATGTTGATATTACCCAAAGCAATCTACATACTCAATGCAATCCCTATCAAAATAATGCCAGCATTCATCACAGAGCTAGAACAAATAATCCTAAAACTTGTATGGAACCAGAAAAGATCCTGAATAGCCAAAGCAACCTTGAAAAAGAAAACCAAAACAGGAGGCATCACAATCCCAGACTTCAAGCTGTACTACAAGGCTGTAATCACCAAGACAGTATGGTACTGGCACAAGAACAGACACTCAGATCAATGGAACAGAATAGAGTCCAGAATGGGACAGAATGGATCCAGAAATGGACCCACAAACATATGGCCAACTAATCTTTGACAAAGCAGGAAAGAATATCCAATGGAATAAAGACAGTCTTTCCAGAAAGTGGTGCTGGGAAACTGGACAGCGACATGCACAAGAATGAACCTGGACCAGTTTCTTACACCATACACAAAAATAAACTCGAAATGAAGGAAAGACCTCAGTGTACGACAGGAAGCCATCAAAATCCTCGAGGAGAAAGCAGGCAAAAACTTTCTCCTTGACCGCAGCAACTTTTTACTCAACACGTCTCTGGAGGCAAGGGAAACAAAAGCAAAAATGAACTACTGGGACCTCATCAAAATAAAAAGCTTCTGCACAGCGAAGGAAACCATCAGCAAAACTAAAAGGCAACCGATGGAATGGGAGATGATATTTGCAAATGACATATCAGATAAAGGGTTAGTATCCAAAATCTATAAAGAACTTATCAAACCCAACACCCAGAAAACAAATAATTCAGTGAAGAAATGGGCAAAAGACATGAATAGACACTTCTCCAAAGAAGACATCCAGATGGCCAACCGACACATGAAAAAATGCTCACTCATCATCACAAAAATACAAATCAAAACCACAATGAGATACCACCTTATACCTGCCAGAATGGCTAACATGAACAACTCAGGCAGCAACAGATGTTGGCGAGGATGCGGAGAAAGAAGATCTCTTGCATTGTTGGTGGGAATACAAGCTGGTGCAGCCACTCTGGAAAATAGTATGGAGGTTCCTCCAAAACCTACGACCCAGCAATTTCACTACTAGGCATTTATCCACGGGATACAGGTGTGCTATTTCGAAGGGACACATGCACCCCCATGTTTATAGCAGCACTATTAACAATAGCCAAAGTATGGAAAGAGCCCAAATGTCCATCGATGGATGAATGGATGAAGAAGATGTGGTATATATATGTATACAATGACGTATTACTTGGCAATCAAAAAGAATGAAATCTTGCCATTGCAACTATGTGGATGGAACTGGAAGATATTATGCTAAGTGAAATTAGTCAGTCAGTCAAAGACAAAAATCATGTGACATCACTCATATGAGGACTTAAAACAGATGAACATAAGGGAAGGGGAAAAAATAATATAAAAACAGGGAGAGGGACAAAACAGAAGAGACTCATAAATATGAAGAACAAACTGAGGGTTACAGGAGGGTTGTGGGAGGGGGGATGGGCTAAATGGGTAAGGGGCACTAAGGAATCTACTCCTGAAATCATTGTTGCACTATACGCTAACTAATTTGGATATAAATTTTAAAAAATAAAAAATTAAACAACTTAAAAAAAATTAGCTTCTTCCAAATAAATGATGTGGGCTTAACTTCCAACAGCCAAAAACCATAAACAGGAAGAGTTGGGAGAGAATTCTAGAATAAATGGTTGAATTGAACTGAATTGTACCAGAAGATGTATAAGATCAAGAATGGAAAGAAAGAGTAATATGTTGCAGAAAAAATGTGCCTGAGACTGCAGGCATCTGCCAGGCTAGAGTCTCAAGCAAGCCAGCTTCTCATTTGGAGGACTTTGTATTAAATTCTTGCAGATTTCAAGCAGAGCCCTAGAGGGCAGCAAAGACGTGGTGTCTTTGATGAAGAAGGTCACATTAAGCAATACAGGTATCAATTTTCTTTTTCTTTTCTTTCTTTCTTTCTTTCTTTCTTTCTTTCTTTCTTTCTTTCTTTCTTTCTTTCTTTCTTTCTTTCTTTCTTTCTTTCTGCATATAGTGCCAATTTTTGTTTTGACTGATGTTTGGGTTAAAATAGTCTAGTTTATTATAGAAATGCAAAATTTTAGGGCTTAGAAGTCTTGTAGTGTTGTCAAGTTAGTTCAGTCCTCTGCTTTACATATAAGGAATGGCCCCGAGGGGCTAGTGATTTTAGTAAGGTCATTTGGTTAGATAGTGTCATTTAAGACCCCATCCCACCCCCTCACATTCACACAAGGACATACACACTTATTCGAGGTTCTAAAAAATTTTTTTCTATCCTGAAATCATCTGGGTATTATGGAGGCTTGAGTTCACACACTTAACTCATATCCTATGAGGGAATAAAAGGAGTGATTGGAATTCTTAAGTCTGAAGCTGGTGGTTTTTAAGTGCTGTAATTAAACTTGGACAGAGAGATTTCTCGAGTCAGATCAATTTAAATTTCCTCAGCCAATACTTCCAGGCTTTGGACTCTAGGTGGCAACATAGGACCTTTCGTTTGCTTTCGAGCAGCATCAGCAATCTGGACTGATCTTTCAGGAGGAAACCTGTTTATTTGGGTTCTTCTTGACCCTGGTGGACTAACAGCACTTTCTCTTAGCTAAACTAATGATCAGAACCTGGATGCTCACTTCTTAGAATTATTTTCACTATAATCCTCTGACAATAACTATTATTTAACAGGTCATACTCTGTTATGTCATATATTTGGCAGGGTCACATCTACAGAGAAGTGCATTTTTATTGATTTTTAAACTTCACAGCTTTCGTACAGCTGCTGCCCCTCTTCACTGAGTCACCCCTACCTCCTCCCCACTCTCCCCAGCCCACTCACAGTGTACAATTCTACCTACCCCCTTACTTTACCCTTGCACACACCCCCCCCAATATTTTATTTCAGTGGAATCAGCTTTAAATGGGCATAAAGGACAATTCTGAACAAAAATAGGACTCAGAGGATGGTCTGGTAAGTTGGGAAGGGAGAGGGTGACACTTCATGTATCTGATTTCTGAATCCATAGTATTTCTAGAGTGGGGTTTCTGAAGAAATATTCTAAAAATCACGTGGGATATTTGGACCATACTTTGGACCTACTGGGTCCCAGTCCCTGGGGGTGGGTCTGGGAATCTGTTAAGCTCCTAAAACTAGACAGCTGCAGATTTTCTTTTGATCGGATGGTAGTGCCATTTCAATCCCATCACAGCCTCTGGTATTCTGGCCTGGTGTCTGATTTCTACTACTGAACTCGGATCCTTAAAGTTCATGAATAAAGACAGCCATCCATCTCCCAGTGCCTGCTTGTTCCTCCTTTTTCCCTAACAGTGACCTGACCCCATAGCACCTAAGTACACATGACTGGAAGGGTGATATGGAATGGAAAGAACTTGAACTTTGGAGTCATAGAGAACCATGATCAAATCTTATCTAGTGATTTAGCTTGCAGGGGCTTCAGTTTCATCAGTTAACTACAATCACACCATTGAGAGTTGACTATATTATTATTATTATTATTATTATTATTATCATTATTTGTCCCTTTTCCCTATTTAAAAATTTTAAAATATGATTTTACATTACATGATAGACAAATATATTCTCATTACAGAAACTCAAATCATATAGATGAGGTTAAAGTCCCCCTTTACCTTTTTAACCCAAAGTCCGTGCCAGGTAGGATTGTGCTGAATACTGTTTTGAAATGTGCTCTGATGTCAGATTTTAGGAATCTTTCCATACTAGTACATTTAAATCCATTTCATTCTTTTGAACTGCTGTAGAACACAGTCTTTTTTCCAGAACTACAGATTCTCAAGAAATTGTACATACAGCTTTATATACTGTTTTTTTCATTTCATATATGTGAATATTTCCCCATTTTGCTATAAATTCTGATGCTATACATCAGAAAACATGATTTTAATTATTTCATAGTTATCCAGCATAGAAATATACTAAAATTAATTTAATAATTTATTTAATAATTCTGACTGTTGGATATTTAGGTTGCTTTCAATGTTTGATTATTGTTCCTTTTAAATAATTAATTCAGTGCCCCCTTACACTGCCCATTTCCATGGCTCCCTTATTTAGGGAATATAGATACATATATTATAACCAAGTAATTAAAGTCTTTGTAAAGTGTGTGATGGGGTCAAGGTCAATTTGTAGTTTCTGCCTTTACCTTAGGCACAAATTACTCTATGAGAGAGAATGGGTGTTACCTTCTAACTTCTTAAACTTTTGTTGAAACTCCACTCTCCTCAGCCGAATAACTGAAGCAAAATGAAGGTATCTTTCCAGAACTGTTTACTTTGAGCAGGTGAGCATTTTCACAATTAGAAGGGAAGTTTGCAATCAGTTTCTTTAATGGAAAAAGGCACTCTTATAGAATTAATCCATGCCTGGCTCAGAGGAAGTAAGACTCTCTGAAATTGATTGGATTAAAGGGCTCCTTAAAATCAGAAATACTTGGGTACTCATCTGCTCTGCTGGGTGATTGACAGAGGTCTTCAAGCCATCATTCTTCATGGGAGGTACTTGGTGTTGAATTGTTGTGATTTCAGAGCCTCCTGGATTAGGATCAATTAAACCCATAAATAGAAATGAGTTGCCATTATTATCCATAAAATGATACCCCAACATGTTCACCTGGCCCACTCCTGCGTCATGCAGGAGTTATAAACAGACTTGTAGCACTTGGATGGGCACAGCTAAATGCAAATGCTGGGAGTAATAGTCATGGAAAGAATGTGCTGGGTTTTAAGTGAAACATGAACTTGACTATTTTGCTCCTTTAAAAATACAAAGGGAGCAGGAGACATAGCCTCTACCCTTGAGGACATGTTAATCAAATATTACTATACTACCAACAACATTAAAAGCTCCAAACTAGAAGGCTTTATAAGGGAAATAAAATGCAACAGTGACTAATGGCAGTTGCAGATTTAAAACAACACTGAGAAGGAAATGAATAGCATTACTCCACAAAAGTAGTCTGGATATTCCAAATATTCAGTGTTTCTCCTAGAATTACAATGCTCTTTGACTCAGAAAAATTTAGATAATTTGGGGTTCAATTTATGTTGTACAATTTTCATTATTTAACATCTGCTATCTTTGGGAATGTGATTAGAAGGATGGTCCAATAGCTGAGAGGAAGCTGATCTCTCTCTCTCTTTCTGTTTCTTTGTCTCTCTCTCTCCCTTCCCCTCTGCCCCTTGACAGATTCATCCGGTCCAAGGAGAAAGAAAATTAGGACTCTGGATGTATACAGCACCATCTGTCATATGTGGCATCTGTGATTTCTTAACACCTTCCATAACACTGGGAACAGGGACTGCGGTCTCCATTTTACTGAGAGAAAGTAAGGCAGGAAAGAGTGAGTGAATGGTTTACTGGCCACCCAGCAGGACTGCAGCATAGCCAGGATTAGGGCACAGGGTTTCTGAATTCCAGAGTACTCCTCTTTGCTCTTTACCACTCGTATATTTTGGACCAAATGCTTGCACGCTTGCTTCCTGGTTAAAATAATTTATTTCACTTGCTTCTACCAGAAGCAAAAAGTTACCCTTTGGCCATCCCCTGGATGGAACTTTGTTTTCGAGCACTCACTTCTAACTCCACAGGGCGATAAGCCACTGGGTCTCCAGGGAATTTGTGCTGGGAACCCAAGGGTGAAAGGTCATCCCCCCTCACCAACTCCTGTTCTTCCTTTGGTGAGTTGTCAGGCAGCCTCTCAACCATTGATCAATCAACCCCGACCACAGCCTGACTTCCATTCGGCTATCACAAATTCTGACAAAACAGGCATCTTCCTCCCCTACGCAGCTGGCCTCTCTCATCACCTCCGAGTTTTCTCTACCATTCTGTCCCTATCTTATCTTTCTCCTTTCAACTCCTTAAGTCTTGAAGTTGTATTGACTCTAACCTCAGGAATTAGTCACCACCCTTTGCTGACCTGTAGAAGTTTCCATGAATTCGCACTCAGCACCTCATCTAGTGTGGTCAGATCACCTTTAAATGTGGGGGTTTGTGCATATGAAATAAATAGTGGATGAATCAATAAATAAAGACCAGAGGCTTTGTTAGAGCTGGGAAGAAATGTGGAGGTCATCTGATTCAACCAATTCATTTTTACAAATGAAGAAACTTAAAAAGAGGTTAAGTGACTCTCTTGGGTTACACAATTACTAACATAAATAGTATTAACCAGATCTTCTGACACCCAAACTGCTTTTTCCCCCATGAAACCATCCAGCTTATACTTACTATAACTCTTATTCTATATTTGTCTAATTCCATTCATTTTTTTAAATGTTAGAGATAATGGCATTTTTTTATTTAAGAATTTACCTATTATCTCTCAGCTTTATTCATTTTTGATAATAATGTATTACATCCCATACAGTATTTTAAAAACTTAAAGTTATTTCCTAAATATCAAGGTAATACATGCTTAATGTGTAAAACTCAGAAGTAGTCTATAAAGAAAAAATTATTACCCAGTTTCGCCAATAAGACATAATTATTGTTAATGTTTTAATATATTTCCTTCTAGTTTTCATACACTTTTCATACACTTTTCATACATCATGCTGTTGGTAGAGTTTTATATTCTAGAGTGTTTGTTTGCTTAACATATCATAAGCCTTTACTGTGTCATTACAAATTTTTTGTACATGTGATATAAATAGCTACTTATAATCCTATCATTTTATGGTAACACTGTCATCTTAACCATACCCCTAACTCTGGGTGCTTAGGTTACTTTCAACTTTCCATTTTTTTAAAAAAATTTTTTAGGGGCGCCTGGGTGGCGCAGTCGGTTAAGCGTCCGACTTCAGCCAGGTCACGATCTCGCGGTCCGTGAGTTCGAGCCCCGCGTCAGGCTCTGGGCTGATGGCTCGGAGCCTGGAGCCTGTTTCTGATTCTGTGTCTCCCTCTCTCTCTGCCCCTCCCCCATTCATGCTCTGTCTCTCTCTGTCCCAAAAATTAAAAAAATAAAAAAAATAAAAAAAAACGTTGAAAAAAAAATTAAAAAAAAAATTTTTTTAATGTTTATTTTATTTATTTTTGAGAGACAGAGAAAGACAGCATGAGCGGGAGAGGGCAGAGAGAGAGAGAGGGAGACCCAGAATATGAAGCAGGCTCCGGGCTCCGAGCTGTTAGCACAGAGCCAGACGCAGCCTGACGCGGGGCTCGAACCCACGACCTGCAAGCTCATGACCTGAGCCGAAGTCGGACACTCAACCGACTGAGCCACCCAGGCGCCCCTCAACTTTCCATTTTTTAAGGCGATGCTTCAATGACACTTATGCATACGTATTTCTGATCTTGGAAAAAAATCCTGGAAGTAAGTGAGTCAAAAGCTATGTATATTTTTAAGGTTGCTACCAATTGCTATCCAGGTAGATGGTGCCAACTGACACACCTACCAACAGGCTTCAGAGTTCCCCTTTTAAGTATTTTTTCCAAAAATAGTATCTCATTTTTATCATCAATTCAGGTTTGACTGGCCCATGGTTTAAAATAACTGCTGAACACCAGTTCAAAATCAAAATTGCAAACCAGACTCACAGTCCCCTCTGCAACTGTGTTTCCTTAGATTGTTCAGGATCCATTTGGGCTAGCCCCAGCCTCACGATGTCACTGCAAAGGAAAGGTGGCAGCTCTTTTTATTTGCTTTCTGACTGTGTATATTTTACTGTGCTAAATGTAGTTGAAAGCAATAGAGAGTGGACCATATGCTAGAAACCAGAGGTACAAGAGTTTCTAGCCTCAAATCGGTCTCAGTATAGACCAGGAGATACACCTCCCAAAGCCAGGAGGAAGGACAGAGGGATTGCTGCTGCTGTATTGGATGTCTGCACAAGGTGTGTGGATGCCCAGACCAGGCACACAGACGTCAGCCCCTGGAGGCAAGGGCAGCTTTTAAGGAGAAACAGCACTCAACCTTTATCTTCAGGGGTGGGGAGTGTGTCAGACAGAAGACCCGAGATGACAACAGTCTACGCAGATGGAATGTACTGAAGCAAACTGCACTGTGGCAAACACTGTAGAGGTCAGCCTCTGATCTCCAGCCCCTTTAGACACTTGTCATCTTGGGACGGTTACTTAACTTCTCTGTAGTTCAGATTCGTCAACTATAAAAATATCACTAAAATAAACAACTTCAGAGGACTGTGAGGAATAATGGAGAAAACTCAGGCAAAGTGCTTAGAAAACATCTTGGTACACTGTAAGAGCTCCCAAGATGTCAGATACCATTGTCGTCATCATCATCACTGAAGCAGTGAGTTCCTACGAGGAAGTGGTGGCAGATGTGGGATTGGCAGGAGAAGGGTCAGTGCACGAAGGCCTTCTATAACATTCTGAGAAGGCTATACCTTACCCTGATATCCATCATTCCCTTTGAGATGTTTGCAGTTTTGGAGTTAACTGTCTCCAGGCAGGAGGATGAACCGATAATCTCCTCAGATTCCTTGCAGCTCTGAGACAGGATTCCCACCTGAGAGCAAAACAAAGTCAGTTTTTATTCTAAGCACACAATCTTACAGAACGCAACTGCTTCCGTTTAGCTTTGTGCCAATAACCAAAGGAAGGTATCTTCCCTGCACTGGTTAACAGTCACCTAGTGGGAATAATTCTTTTTTTAAAAAAAAATTTTTTAACGCTTAATCATTTTTGAGAGATGGAGAGAGACAGAGCATAAGCAGGGGAAGAGGCAGAGAGAGAGGGAGACACAGGATCTGAAGCAGGCTCCAGGCTCTGAGCTGTCAGCACAGAGCCCTACATGGAGCTCAAACCCACGAACCGCAAGATCATGACCTGAGCTGAAGTCGGACACTTAACTGACTGAGCCACCCAGGTGCCCCAGGAATAATTCTTTTAATAATATCAAACTATTTAGTGACAGAATAAATTCCTAGGGATGGGAGAAGTGTATAAAGGACTCCCAGCCAAAAGAAAAAGATCTCGGGTATTATCACCTCTTGTGGGGCTTGATTTTACTGGAAGGAAATGTGAAACAGGAAGGACTGATTTTGTCCAGTGAACAGAGACTCTCTGCTCCCTTTCCCTCTTTTCCCTTGTAGCTTAAAACACTGCAGCCTGGAGGGCAGTTGGACCACAGCAGCCCTTGCCTCCCATGTTGGGTTCATTTCTTTTTCTTTTTCTTTTTTTTTTTTTTAATTTTTAAGTTTATTTATTTTGAGAGAGAGAGAGAGAGAGAGAGAGCACAAGCAGGGGAGGGGCAGAGAGAGAGGAAGAAAGAGAGTCCTAAGTGGGCTCCAGCATGGAGGGCTCAATCTCATGAGCCATGAGATCATGACCTAAGCCTAAATCCAGAGTCCGATGCTTAACTGACTGGGCCACTCAGGCGCCCCAAGCTGAGTTCATTTTTGACTACCTGGTTGGTACATGAAGTCATCCCAGGTACTGCTCCCCTGTCCCCTCACTCCTGTCTCTCTGCCTCAATCTGCCTGTCCCCAACTTCACACAACTCAGCTCCACTCAGCTTCTATGAAGGCAAATATGTCTCTAGAGATGCATTGTTTTCTCCATGGACAGACCGGCTGGAAGAAAGGAAATAACTGTCCCTCTGAGTGTGTACAGTTGTCCTGGCACAAATATTATAGTGCCTCTTTTCCCTCTCCAAAGTGTCCTGTTTGGAGAGCAAGTTATATGCAAACTCTACAGTCACATGTGTATTAAACATTTATCCTATCAAGGCCAGGGACTGGGTCATTTTTTACTAGGCAATCTCCAGCACATGCCACAAATCTCCTGAACTCTCTGTAATTTAACCTTGGATAATAGTCCTGCCCCCCATAAAGGCTCTGGGACCTGAACATCGGTTTTTACATCTGTAAAGTGGAGATAATAATACTTACCTTCTAGAACTGCAAAGAAAACAAAGGGACTACTGATTTTATATTCTGGGAAGTGTAAAACATTATATAGATGTCATGTTCCAGAACTTAACATGGCAATTGTCACATGGTAAGCATTCCATAGATGCTTGTTGGTTGAATGAATAGATGAATAAACTAGTAATGATGAATTAACAACCTTTAGTGGGGAAACGATTGATTCTCCTAAAATTGGAGCACTATACTTAGCAACCAAAACTGATTTGAAATCTTACCTTACAGCCAATCTATAGATAATATGGCAAAATGAACCTCTCCCGTAGGCTTGCTGCGAGGACTAGAAAGAAAGTAATTGAGAAATATTAGGGCAAGTGGCAAATGAAGCTGAAACACAACTAAAGGTGACATAAGGAGACAGGTCCCTATAAGTTGGCCCTTACTGTCACTTCAGGGCTGGCAGGTGACAAGAGAGGGGCAGGATGTACCCTACCTGGTTTTCTGGTAAAGCTCAAAACCTCTAGACAGTACTGAGCCAGGATGGTGATTCAAGTTGGATTTCTTGATTCTTGTTTAACTTGGGAGCATAACAAGGGAAGTGCATTGCTCATACCAGTGTGGAAACACCACTGTCGGGTGCACTTTTATGACCTGACCGGTCCCTCACTAATAGGTACCATAAAATGCTAATCCGTCTTCTTTTCTGATTGGAAAGGGAAAGTTCGATTAGAAAACAAAGCATTGAACTGAATTTGTTTTCAGCCTGAGTGTTAGAATGTATGATTCTGGAATCACAGAAGTCTGACTTCCACATCAGATTTGATTTTTCAGAGTTAGAGCTAACAAAAAGGAAATCCTGACAAAGAGGTAGGAATCTCAACTAAATACCCCTAAATACCGACTCTGCATATGTCTCCTAACACTGGAACTGGCCCTGGCCCAGTTATTTGGCATTTTGTGGCATTTGAGCCCCACAGAAATTATAAAGGCTGTGGGATTTGTATTGAGTGATAGGATGTTGGATGTATACAAAGCCTCTTCTTTTAGAAGCCAGTTTTTTAACTTTGAAAAATCAGTTTATGGGGCACCTGGGTGGCTCAGTCGGTTAAGCGGCCGACTTCGGCTCAGGTCACGATCTCACAATCCGTGAGTTTGAGCCCCGCGTCGGGCTCTATGCTGACAGCTCAGAGCCTGGAGCTCGTTTCAGATTCTGTGTCTCCCTCTCTCTCTGCCCCTCCCCCATTCATGCTCTGTCTCTCTCTGTCTCAAAAATAAATAAACGTTAAAAAAAATTTAAAAAAAAAGAAAAATCAGTTTATCAATGACTGTTTCCCACTTATTTATGCTTATCAGCATGGTCCTCTCTGAATGTCAGTGACTGGAGATTGGATGAGGTCTCAGAGCCCTTTGGGCACTGTTGGTACCACAAGGAGAGCAAGAGAAGAAGACCCTTTCCTCAACAAGCTTGCTGTCTAATTGGGCTGACAGGACACATCCGTGAGAAAATAAGTAGTGACATGAAGCAGAAATGACAACCATTCCACTGCTCTGAGAGCCTGAGTGAGAAGTAGAGAAGTGACATGATAAAGCTGGAGAAGCAAAACCCTACCCAAACAAGCTGAGAGAAGGTGCAGTACTTTGGGGCCATGATGGTTGTGAATTCAGGCATGGGTTTTCAGTCCTTTCCTGCTTGATAAATATCATTAGACACCCCTCGTTGTGGGACAGGCCCCTAACGTGCTGCCTCATCTCAGTTCTGACGATATCATTTGTATTTTGGTCCTGCTCACGAAAGTCTGTAACCACCTCCTGTGCCTGTGCTAGAACTCTAAGGGCTTGTTTTCTCACATCTGAATCACTGCGGTACCCTGAGTTCTCCTGCTGATCAGTTCAGGTTTCCAAGTTCTTACCCCAGCCACGTGGGCAATGCATCATCCTAGGAACTGGAAGTCACGTAGGAGAAGTGTGACAAGACTAGCAGAACTGATGCAGCATAGAGAGCATTCCTAGACAGGTCTGCAAGTATGCGACACAGCCAAGGAAGTCACAGCATGCAGCCAAGAACACTGTGATACCCTCCAAAGATATACGGCAACGATACAAACTTTAGAGGCAGGAAAATTTGGATCCAAATCCTGGTTCTGCCATGTAGTAAAATGGGAATGTCATAAAGCATAACTCGTAAAGGTATGAGGTCTGAATGAACTACCTTTTATAAAGTGTTTAGCTCTATGCTTGGCATATTGTAGCTTCTTTTCTGGAAGTGTGGGAAGAATTGCATAAAGGACACACTGACCCCTCAATTCAATGAAAAGCTGCAGAGAGAGATTTAATCCATCCAGGGAGACTCATCCACAATTAGTCTCACAGTAACAGCAATGAGGTCCTTGAAGAGAAGCATTAATATCCAGGAAAGATCATGAACTTTTGCTGGTCAAAAATAGTGGATGCACTATTAACTGGCTCATCTCATTTAGAGAGAGTTCCCATCACATTGCTTTTCACATAATGGAAACTGAATAACTGTTTCTTGAAATTACTGTATCATAATATTATATATTAAATATCACATGAATTCTCAAATTTTCAAATAATACCATATTCTGTCTATAATGTTAAAACCATGCAGAATACAAATTACCCTTGGGGGAAGCATAATTCAGATGTTTCAGGATGCTTTCGTGCTCCGAGACATTACTTTGCATACTAGTTCTCACTAAGTGTAGTAGGTTGCATTTTGTCCTCCTAAAAGATAGGTTTTAACCTCGGTACCTGTGAATGTGGCATTATTTGGAAATCGGGTCTTTGCAGATGTAATTGGTTAAGATGAAGTCATATGGGAGTAGGATAGGACCTAAATCCAATGACTAGTGTCCTTGTAAGAAGAAAAGAAGACACACAGAAAACAGACACAGAGAAAAGAAGTCCATGTGATGACAGAGACAGAGGCTGGGGTGTTGCGCCTGCAAGCCAGGGACACCAGGATTGCTGGCCACCACCAGGTGCTAGGAGGAGACAAGGAAAGATACTTTCCGAGAGCCTTCAGAGGGAGCGTGGCCCTGCTGACATCTTGATTTCAGGACTCTAGCCTCCAGATCTTTAAGAAAATACATTTCTATTGTTTTAAGCCACTGAGGTGATGGCTTATGGCAGCTCCAGAAAATGAATACATCAGGATACACCTGAGTGGAAGTTTTGATGCCCACATTTTATGTCCTCACAAAAGTAGAAGTTATATTTTAATAGGAGAGATGTTCCTTAGTACAGTTAGAAGCACACTCATGTCATAACCCTATACGTTAAAAATTAATGTTATTGAAAATTTATGTGTATATCAAATTGTAGCACCTAAAATCATATGCTAACTACCCTGAAAGTATTCACCATTAAACATTCATGTTCAGTGAAATCAGTGGTGAGGCAATTCATCATCTCTACACAGCAAATTTTCAGGAGTAAAAGTAGCAGAGTAGTGTGACTTCTTTTGTTACTTCTAAGACAGCCATGTTTACTTTAAAACTTTTGTTCTTTTCTTATTAAATTAGCAATTATGTGGACCTGCTAAAAGTAACAAAGTACCATTTTGAACAAAATGCTGTTTTTCCCTGTAAGAGAAAAACTTAGCATAAAACTCTAAGCATGAGAAAGTTCAGGTTGCCTTGTATTTACAGTCTTTATCAAGCAAATAATATTCATATTTTGAATTATGCAAATAAGCATTTACATGATAAATTGTAATTGCTCTCAGACAGCTGTTTATAATTGGGTAAATGAGACACACTTTTAAATTGTCTAAATACATACTTACCCATGTTTACATATTTATACACTACACTGTAACTATTCTGAATCAGCTGTTAGCAACTATTGTGTCTTATACAGACCAAGCAAGGGAAGAGAACTTTTCGTAAAAACAGCAAAATCCCCCTTTTAACTTGCTAGAATGACCAAATCGTTGGCAATCCTTCTCATCTTCTCAAATAAGGGGTGACCTCTCTCAATATACCCCTTGCCCATGGTATTCCACACTGCTTCAAGCAGGGAATGATTTTATATCACTTTGGTTGGGTGAGAAATTAATCCTGATTCCTATTCTTATCTGATTAGATACACCTGTGACAAAGAAACATGTTCCTTCTAATGGAATGGTTTTATACTTCAAAGGTCCAATTATCTTATATTTGCCATTGTATTCTTTTTAAAAAATTATTTATTTAAATTCATATTGGTTTCAGGAGTAGAACCCAGTGATTCTTCTCTAACACATAACACCCAGTGCTCATCCCAACCAGTGCCCTCCTTAATGCCCGTCACCCATTTAGCTCATCCTCCCACCCCCCTCCCCCCATTGCAACCCTCCGTTCCTTCTCTTATGAGTCTCTTATGGTTTGCCTCTCTCTCTGATTTTATCTTATTTTTCCGTCTCTTCCCCTATGTTCATTTGTTTTGTTTCTTAAATTCTACATATGAGTGAAATCATATGATATTTATCTTTCTCTGACTGACTTATTTCACTTAGCATAATACTCTCTAGTTCCTTCCTTTTACCAATGTATTCGTATGTCAATAAAAAAATATCAACAGGTATTTTCTTTTGAAAATACAGAAGAAATATAAAGCACCAGCGCCTGTCCTGGAGAGGCAGCTAGAATTAGCATGTCTGAAATGTTCAGAAAGCAATCAAAAGGAAAAGCAGATGGTGTTGACCACAAGAGCTAAGGGAACTTAGAAAACAAAAGAAGAGGTAGGATGCACGGTCTTGGGCAAGGCGGTCTGGGTTCTGAGGACTCTGGGAATAGCTCATCTCTCCCGGTAGAGTGAGGTCTGTCAGGCTGCTGTGAGGCAGGCCTGGATGAGCAATACAGGGCCTGTGGGATTGAACACACAACCCTCTTCCCACCAAATTCACATGCACCCTGCCCCCCTCCCCCACACCTTCCTCTGGAAATCCAAGAGCCTGATGTGAGTGACACAGCCTTGCCATAACCATTCCCTCCTCTCATTTTTCCCAGTAGGCAAAGAATCCTCCTCTGATCCCCACCTTAAAAAAAAATCTTCAAGCATTTCCCTTTAGTTTCTTAGAGCAGTCAATATTTGCCTTGTTCTGCTTTTCTCTAGGCAAATGCATTTGTTTCTAATTCGTCTGATTCTGTTCTTATACAGTATTTTATATGTGCCAGAGAGAACTTATACAAGATGCTCTGGCTGAATTGAGAGGATTCAAATGCTACTTCAGGGATTCAACACACTGGGAAGAATGAATCCGAAAGCATAGCGACTGGGGGAAAAAACACCTTGAAGCGGCTATAGAGTCACCAAGAAATGAAAACATTAGGGCTTGGGAGGCCGAGCCTCTATCCTTCCATTAAGTGCAGTGAGAGCCTCCGCACTGCGAGCAGAGATTTAGAGCCATAACAGCAAATAGGCCTGAGGCCAAACCTCTGAATCTGGAGGGTCTGGGTTTAATGCAGCGGAGTTTAAGGAAATCTCTTCTGTAGGCAACTTTTTCCTAACTGTTCAGAAAAGAAAAGCTACTTCAGGGACTAGTACTGCAGGGCACAGGGAAGTAGAAAGAGGCCTAGATTAGGAAAATCTGGTCTTGAAGCCAAAGTGTGAGATGCTGGGCAAGTCACCCAAACTCTCTCTGTGCCTCAGTTTCTTCTGTGAATTGGATGAAGTTCAATTCAGCTCTGTGACTAACGACCCTAAACTTATTATAGTACAGCCCTCAGCTGCTCTGTGAATATAAAACTCAGCCTCTCCACCTCCCCAGGATAATTATCATAGCAACAATTGTCATGATAAACACCTATTAACTGTGGGCAAACACCATGCCACGCACTTCCCATAAAATATCTCAATAATCCTCACAACATCCATATGAATGATTATTTCTGTTTTATAGGTGAGGACACTGTGGCTCCAAGAAATTACAAAAGTTGAACCAGGTCACCCAGGTTTTTCAGATAGTGAGACTTTGAACCCAGGTCTGGTTCTATGTGTCTGCTCCCCCAAAGCTGGTGCATGTGGGATAGAAAAACCAGGTGCTCCTTCTAAACTCTGCTTTATGCTTGATCAGATCAGCCTCAATGCTAGCTGAGTGCTTGTGGTTCACGAGTTACTCATATATTTATGGATTACAATTTTCTCAAAAATTTTGCCCCTTGAGGGACTTGCATGCCACTGATAATAAGACTGGGAGGGTGAGTAGCCTTGTGGTGGCTGGTGGAGGGGGTTTTATATTTGTGTAATTCAGTTGACTCTAGTTAGTATTCAGTCGACTCTAGTTAGTATTCAGTCATCATCTTTGGCAGCCTTCTAAATCTACTAGGAGTGTGGCTACTGGCCACAGAAGCCAGAGTGCAGACCTCCCGCCATGTAGGTTATATTTGGAGGAAGAAAATTGGCTGTGGATACAAATGTGGCATGGAATAGGAATAAGACAATTCCCCCACCACCTTAGCTCCCTCCTGAGCAGGACTCTGGGTGGTTGGCCTGTCCCCGCCCCTTCTCTGGCTCCAGGTCTCTGTCTGTCTCCAGAATTGACTCAGATCACCTTGGGTGGTCGCTCCCATGGCCATTATGCACGTGCAGCTTTCTGCCTATTGACATTAGGGGATGTGCCCCCACCTTCCCTTTGTTTCATCCTCCATTTAAGACACATTTGTTCTCACTGGCTTTTAACTGGTTTTCAATCTATGTTCATTGCTAGGGTGAGTTATCTTCTTTAAAAAATGCAACTTACAACGGGTTTTCTATGCTGTCCAATTAGCATTGTTAAACTGTTTGGAAACAAATACAACTTAGAGCAGATGAAATCACACTCTGCTAGTCACTGAGATGCTGCTAAAAAGCAAATCACAAGAGGATTCCTAGAAATTAGCCTCAGTTCCCAACAAGGACTTTTAAAATGCTGTAGGCCTTCAAATCTTGGTTGGCATCTGAACAAAACCACCCCTTCTCCTCCACAATTCCTGATGTGCTGCTCCAGAGGTGATCAAGACAACTCCCTTCCACTAGCCTTCCTCTTACCAACTTCCAGCTGGTAAACCATAGCTGGATAGAGATAGGCAATCACCAAACTGAAACAGGCACTCACCCAGTTTCTCTTACCTACCTACCTCCCTTCACCCAATTGCTTTGACCTCCACTCATTGGGACACCTTGGATTCACTTAGACACACTAACAGGTTTTCTCCCCTCTGCTGCCTACCCCTTAGGGATGCTCCTCTAACCAGTCGGCTGATGCGAGAATCAAGATCCTACCAGGATTTGAATAATACGGTATCTCTAGGATATGACTTCACTAGGATTTGAATAATAGAAAAATCTCGACAATGGAAAACTGAGTGTGCATCATGAAAAGAGATTCTCTTATACTTTTCCTAATTATTCCATAAAAGAAATGATCAAGATGATAATTCATGAAAATTGGGTGGTTTTTATTTTTCTTATAGAGGAAACTAAAAGGCTAAATTTACTAGAGATGACCTGCTAATCACATTGTCTAGCCTCCTGAATTCTTACATCTGAGCTGTCACAAAGTTCATCATTTAATAATCATTTTAATATGTAAGAAATTGAATGCCTAACTTTAGGCACGCATATTATTTCTTTGATTTTCCCCCTTGAAATTCATTTCACAGCCCAATCCTTTTGCTTAAGAGAAAAAGGTGGTTTTCTTTTTTTTTTTCTTATCAAGTAGTCAAGACCAAAGTAACTGAAATCCAATGTGTAGCCATCCATTTCTTTTCTCATGCTACCAACCATCCAAACATACACTTAATCCCAGTGCCTAAGAAAAGAACTAAGTTTCAACTATAATCCAAAATAATGTGCACATCCTGATGCCACAGCCATCCAGAAATATATCAGTCTAGTTTTTACAAACCGTCTTGATTTGAGCAGCTGGTAATGAAAATGAGCAATGGACATATGCTGTGTCGGACACAGTCTTTATAGTTGGTTCGTGGACAGAAGAAGGCTGAAAACAGATTTGGTGGAAACTGTAGGGAGTGACCTGGGACCGGCTATAAATTAAATGAGAACTTGACAAGCAGGTGGAATAAAACAAAAATACACTGCAAGTTTTGTGAAGCACTCTCTTAAATTTCATCAAGTTCCTGTTACTGAGAAAAATGTTATATTTTAAGGATAAGCGAACAACAGTTTAGCATAGATCTTGCTAAATAAAATAAACTTATTCGGTGGGAGAAATTTTTTTCTGTCACTTAATTAAAGGTCAAAACCAATTTAAAAATACAAACATATATTAAAGATGAATCTCTCATCTTGGGGATACTCAAACTATCATTTAAGAAGTCACCTAAAAAAATACAGCTTTATCATACATAATTGTGTTAAATACATAGCATACATATGTTAGTATCAGAATTTATTTAGATAAAGTCATTTCTTAGTTGTTTCCCAACTTGAATAAGTCTACTTTATGGGTTTTAAGACTCAGAGCAAGGCAAATAGAACAATAAATGTCTCAAGAAATTCTAAACACCCTTCTTCATATACTGTTGTTGAGATAAAACTAAACTTAAAATGCCTAGTGTTGAGCTTTGTCATTTATATATTTGTCTGATGGCTCCAGAGGTAGTTTCCATGGTAAGCTCCCTGTGCACAAGAAGCAGGGTGACTGGAATGTCTCTTTCCAATGAAGAACTTTTCACTGACAGTGATAAAGGCCAAAAACCTCCTTCACACAAATGATTGAAAAACAGAACACGAAGGACATTTTTATTTTGTTTTGTTTCTTTTGTGTGGTATGTGACTTCAGTGCAAATACCCATTTAATCAAGAATACAAAGACAGCCACCTTTGCTGGCTAAGGGATTTTCAGAGACTGCGGTAAATGTATAGCTTTTTTTACTTTGTGTGTGTGTGTGTGTGTGTGTGTGTGTGTGTGTGTGTAAATTCTTGCAGGTTGTCATTTCATGCTCTTGTTATACACTTTTGTTTTCTCTTGAGAAAAAGAGTTTTTCCGAAGAAACATTTAAAAGTAAACTAAATAGAATCTAGAAAAATTTGAATGCTTTAGGTGAAGTTTACTTATTTTTTATCTTTTAATTTTCTTATTGAAAATATGATTGATATATAACATTGTATTCACTTTTAGGCATACAACATAATGATTTGATAATTGTGTATACTGCAAAATGATTATCAGAATCAGTTTAGTCAATGTCCATCACCACACATAGGTACAGACATTTTTTCTTGTGATGGGAACTTTTAAGATCTACTCTCTTAACATATTACATTATATGTTAACTAACTAGAATTTAAATAAAAATTTGAAACAAAAAAAAATCTGCTCCCTTAGCAACTATTAAGTATATCGGACACTATTGTTCATGATAGTCACCACGCTGTGCATTACATCCCCAGGACTTATTTATCTTATAAGTGGAAGCTATTGTAATTAATTTTTAGAAATGTAAATACTTTGGGGAAGCATACAGAAGCCACTGTTGACTGGAAATTTCTGGTTCATGCATTTTTTTCTGAGTCAATGAGATCAAATTGAACCTGTCGCTCTAAGACAGCACAGATTTTTCTCTTTCACCTCTTATTATTTTCTAACACCTTCTATTACAACAGACTTTCTTTCTCCTTTTTACATCCTCTTCATTCCCCCACCAATTTCTTCTATTCTGGGGACATCACTGTCTATCTTCCTTCAAGTCTCTCCTTAAGCTTTGCTTCTCCTAGGTAATCCATCCTGACTCAGGATGCAACAACAAATGTGAGTATACACTGCAACATTCTCAAATGTATAAGATGTAAAGTGATATTTTATTACTACTGCTGTCATCATCACTCTAAGAAAATGGAATATCTGATTCTTTAGACCTATCGGACTGTGGTCCTTGTCTTCAACAGATATTAACAAATACTTCTCTAGACTAATAACTGGTTTAGTGTGTAAGTTGCTGTCAAATAAGGCAGAAATAATATCTCGCTTTAATAATATAACCCTTTTAAATCTCAAAGTAAAGGTATATAAAAAAAGAGGCCTCGTTATAATGCTTGGGTACTTTAAGGAAAAATAACTAATTTGAAATGAAGTGCTGGTGTTTATAAGCAGGTACTGTAGGCAGGCCTATGTGAGGTACAGGGGCAAGTACCATAAAGTACGTTCCTAGGGTCAGTCTACCCTGTCAGTGTCTATATGTGACACTAAATGTGACTCAGGGCCTGGATCTTTATTGTGTAAACATCAATAAGGATCCTGTGCTATATAAGCTATATATTAGTCAAGCAAAGGAGTATAAAGTGACATCTTAAAAAAAAAAAAAAAGATCATACAAAGATGAGAAGTTCGGCTCTGAACAAATCAGATTCGTCACCCTCCCCAAGGTGTGTTATTATTTCTATTCTGACAACTTACATTCCATGCTGTCACAGCTACCCTAATTATACCATCGTTAAGTATGGAAAAGACCAGATACACCTAAGAAACTAGTTTAGATTTTTTTTTAAGTTATTTGCTGGCTCTTTAGGAAACACTAGATATTTAATTAAATACCTTTACTTTTTAATTCACTAAACCATGTAATTTCCTATATTTTTTCATTTTATACCTAAACAACTAGATAAACATAGTAGGAGAGAAAAACTTTTCTCCTAGAGATCAACAACAACAAAAATCCATACAAAACCAATATTTTAAGGAACTTAAGATGGGATCTTTCAACTCTTGTCATTTAACATTAAGCAATAAAATCCAAAGCCCATTTCAAAGATGCACTAAATCCCCAGTCTGAAAGTAATTGCCGTTCCTTGTCCCATATGTATATATCATCAATACAACTAAGAATGAGTTGCAGTGAGGCCTGGACCACCACCTAGCAATTGATTATTAGCCATTAAAAGGGAAATGTTTACTTATTCATGGCAACTAGTTTTCAGAAGGAAAGGCAAAGGCCTCTGATTTTAAATGCTGCTTTTTCTTTCTATCCTAAGTCTGATCAAGATCATTCACTTCTTCCTGGAGGCATCAAAAGCCCATTTTTATTTCTCCTTTTGCTAGTTTTTAACCAGAATACTGATAAAAAGGGGAGAGCAGTTGCTATGAGGCAAAGAAAAATGTCCTGGCAGTTGAGGGCCCTCCATCTATCAAGGGGAATTTGCAATGTTGCCTCTCTTCAATACTGTATAGATTTGCAGGATTTTGTGAAACACTTAACCAAAATGGAAGGATTTAAAAACGGAATGCAAGATATAGATGCAATCATTTTTAAAAATCAAGATACTTTAGTTTTATTTCAGAATTTTCTAGTCTTAAATTCTTAAGCACGCAGCAGTGATGATCATCTTGGATAATACTTTTGAAAGGGCGATTAGTGCAGACTGCTTAAATATATTCACTGTAGCACAGATGCCTAACGATTAAAAACTCTTACTAGGATTGAGATGCACTACATCCAGTTACAGGGAAACAAATACTTATCTAATTAAATAATAATATTCACAAGCTATGTTGAGTTGCAAAATAAGTTCAAATGTCCAGAACACCAAACAATATTTTAAAATCTAGAAAGGTTATTCAGTTAGATGTTTACTTGTGAAACTAAGAATCTCTTATGAATTGAAGGCAATTTATATAAAGATTTCTAGTGTGTGTAAAACTTAATATCTTGCCTAGTTTTTCCAACTGACCCAATATCAAAATAATTTTCTCCTCCTGTGTCTTTGAGTTCATCTGATATGAAGAGGCAATAAAGAAAGTGCTTTCACTAATAATTCTGGCTGTTTACCTCCTTTCCCCCATTACTTCAGAAGGCACAGTTTACATGGAGCAGCCTCCTGGAGTCCCCAGGCTCTGGCTGTTGGAGATAATTTAGATAAAGTGCCAGAGCCCAGTTGAGAGGATGATTGGAGTAGGCTGCAGAGGCACTTATGGAGGAGGGAGGAAACCACAATGACACAGGGAAGTTGCAATGCTTTCTAGATCCAGGAGGTACAGAGTTTTCCCAGGATATTCAGAACACAGACTAGGACACAGGAACACTGTTGCCAGGTCAGGGAAGGTAAGGTTAGAAGTAATATTTGGAGCTAATCCCAGAGCTAGATCCTTCTCAGAGCACCACTGCTAGTTGGGATTGGTTGGGGGGGGGGCAGTATCTCCTCTTCGGGAGCCAAATACTAAGAGTAAAAGCAAATATTTGATGCTGAAGAGCTCTTAAGAATTGAAGAGTGCCATTTACTTATTTCTACGAGTCAGTGTGGGCTTAGGATGTTAAATAGATTAAAAGGCTAAGAGAGGTCAGTCACTCCAGGAAAGACTCTTCTTTTGCATCTCCTGACTTGGTTCTCTTTCCAAAATTGTTATCTACCTCATCCCCACCCTTGTGGAAGGTCCTCTGGAAATTTGGAAGATGGCACATCCTCTCCTAGAACATTCTGGAGAATGTGGAGTCAGAGTCCTGGGGATGAATACCAGAACTGGAGGGAGGGGAGAGACCGAAGTTGCTGGTTAATACAACAAAGATGGTTTTAGAAAAATTCCAGAGGTGTGTAATAACAAAACTGGTAGAGTCCTTAAAGTTACCCTATCTATTCTCTTCTGTTTCAGAAAAGAGGGGAAAAAATTAAAAGAGGTTCAGTGTGATGAGGCGATTAGAGCTAGTTAGGGGCCAGGATGGGCTGCCAACTGACCCTGAGGCTAGAGTTCCTTCTCCCTGATACAGCCATGAAGTTCAGACCCCAGAATAGGAGTCTATCCTAATGCTTTCCCAGGACAGTCTGTCAGTGCCCTCTTTCCACCTGTCTCAGGAAATGGGCTAGCAGAGGTTGCCAGGAATCAGGCTCTGGGTGGAGAGAAGCCAGGAAGCCCAGGCCAGTCTGTGACCTGCTCAATCTCTGGGCCGCTGGGGCTTAGGTGCTGGGGAGTGGTGGGCACCGAGTTTCCGGCTTCTGCCGCCCCCTGTCTACTCTTGGCTCCCTCTGCTGCCCATCTCAAAGAGCACGGCCAAGTCATTCCAATTTAATCTTATTTAAAAAGACATAACTAATAAACCTATTGCCGGGGCGGCAGAGAGACGGCCAGCAGAGTCGATCGTGCTCCCAATCCCATTGAACCCCATTGAAAACCATGACAACACAGGACAAGCTCCGATTTATCCCGGCGTGCTAAAGAGCTTTGTGAGCAGGCGTCAATCACGCATTATTTCGGACTGAACAAATGCAAAATCTTGACTGGAACAAATGCTTCCAACAGGTCCGGGGCGTCGAGCTCCATTTCCCCTTTGTCCGCGGCCTAGCAGTTGGCCTGTATTGGGGTTGCCTCCGCCCGACCACCCAGCGCGTTGGACAGCCCGGGGCGCCTTGGGCACGCTTGACAGGGAGGCTGATGGGGAGGGTGCACCGGGTCAGCGAGCCTGGGCCACTGCACAGGAGCCAGGTCCGAGTTAAGCTCAGGTGGAGCTAGGATATCGGGTGCAGCCACCCAAGCGCCGCGCCCCTCACTAAAATTTAGCAACCAAACATCCAAACCACTGTTTCGGGGAAAAGAAGCCTCTAAAAGTGTCCTCACTGAGCCCTAGACCGAAGCGGGGCCATGCGGGAGCCTTGGGCCAACAAAATGCGTCTACACCGGCAGGCTCCCAGCGCCTTCTAGCTTGATCATTTGCTTGGGTAGGTCTGTGGTAACTAGATCTCAGAGAAACCCCGAGCAGCGTGTCTTTTCTGCCCACAAGCCCAGTCCTAATTCTCCCGATCCGTCCTTCATCGGACCAGGCCGGCCAGCTACCTTGGAGAGGAAAGCCCAGGTCGGAAGTCTGCCCTGGGGCAGAGGCCACCGTCCCCGGTACTGGGCCTGACGTTGGGGCCGAACAGCAGAGGCTCACAAGCGGCACCTGGGGGTCTGGCGACGCCAAGGAGGCCTCATAGCCTTCGTGGGCCTCCCCGTGAAACCTCGCTGCCCGGGGTTCCTAGAGCGGGCCTGGACTGGACTCTGAGGAGCGCAGCCACTGGGCCTGGGCCCACGACCGGCAGCGGCCGTCGGGCCGGGCCAAGGAGGGTGGCACTTGGGACCAGAACAGCTTGATCGGATTCCGCCTCCGTTCTGCGGGTCTGGGGAAATCCGCGCGGAGCCGGAGCTCCTGCCAGCCCTTCCCCAGCACACCTTGAGGTGGGGAACGTTTGGGGTGTGGTTCCTAGAGGCCTTCAAAATCCTCAACCCAGGTGCAGACCGTACCAGGCCACTTGTTCTGTGCCCGCCTGAAATTTCTCACCTCTGAATCCTTAGAGGGACCCAAACCAAAAAGAGAGCGCGCCCTGGTTTAACGCCGCCTTGTAAATCACTTCCCGGATAATTGCGGGAAACGAACACTCTAGCAAACAAGCTCGAGGAATAAAGCAAACAGGGAATAAATTCCTGGGTACTCATAAACCCACCCATGCCTCCCCCACCCTAGCCGTTGCTCCTGCGGGGCCAGGCCCCGTGTCAGCCAGAAGGAGGAGGAAGCCAAGGCTGGGACAGGCGGGTGGTGACCACCGCTCGCCACCCAAGATGTTATTCATTGGTAACAATCCCCATTATCTGTCCCCACTTTGGGCTAATCAGACAGAATCGCTAATGCCGAGAGCTGCTTCCTGCCGCCTCTGGGAGGTAATGGGGCGCCAAGGGGCGGGGGATGGGGCGGGGCGGGGGGCGGAGGTGGCACCTTCCGGGCTCGCGGGGTCTTTGGTCCAGCACTCATTCAGGTACTTAACACCCTGGAGACCCGGACCTCGGCTTTCAAAGCATCCCGGGTGGGAAGAGCTGTTTATATAAACAGGGATTCCGCTGTAAGCGCGCTAATATCCCAGCAGCCAGCGCATGGCGTGCACCTCTGGCGCCCACCCGTAGCAGCTACGTCCCGGCCGCCCCTAGTTTCCCAGCCTGCCCCGCCCCCCGCCTCCTTCCCCTCCTTGGCCATGGCCACCTCTGGACGCCTGAGCTTCACCGTGCGCAGCCTTCTGGATTTACCCGAACAGGACGCGCAGCACCTGCGGAGGCACGAGCCGGAGCTATGCGCTCCCCAACCCGGCCCCTGCGCCACCTGGTTGGAATCCGAGCGCGGCCACTACCCCTGTGAGTAAGCGGAGGACCACCGCGGGAGTGGGGAGAGGGGAGCAGAACCACGCTCCCGGCCCATGCGCCACTGGGAAGTCGAAACCAGTCTTGGAACCGGAGGCTCTGTCCTCCTCCAACCCCTATTCCATTCGTGCTCTAGTCAGCACATTTTGGGAGCAGATCCTTGCGCCTGACACTAACGCCCGAGATTTGGATTTCTGTTTCTAGAGGTCACAATATTTAAGAAACCGCCCTTAAATGTCTAAGAACACGGCTACGTTCTCCAGGCCTCGGTCTGAGATGAGCAGCACTGGAGAACTTAGCTTTACAAGGTTCTGCAAACCTCAGTAAACTGTCGTGCAGTAGACCCGGCGGTGGCCTGGGTTGGTGCTCCAGCTTGCGGTAAATTCGTCCACTAGCGCAGCTACCGGTATGAACTTGTTTTAAGAGGTCCCTGGGGTGAGTTCCTTAGGGGGCGCGGTCTCAGGTTGTGGAATAAATGAGGTCACTGAATTCGGAGAGGTGGGTGTCCAGATGTGGGCCCAGGGAAGAAATGGTCTCACCCCTAAAGCCGCTGGCGAGTGGGGGCGCCCTCCGGCCAGTGGCTCGGCGCGCGCGAGAAGCAGCCGGCGTGCGGAGGGGCCGGCGCCTCATCAGGCCGTGTCTCCTTTGCCGCCCCTAGCCTCGGACGAGAGCAGCCCAGAGACCAGCCCGCCCGACTCGTCGCAGCGGCCGTCCGCTCGGCCGGTGTCTCCTGGCTCAGAGGCTGAAAAGAGAAAGAAGCGTCGGGTGCTGTTCTCCAAGGCGCAAACGCTGGAGTTGGAGCGGCGCTTCCGGCAGCAGCGCTACCTGTCGGCGCCCGAGCGCGAGCAGCTGGCGCGCCTGCTTCGCCTCACGCCCACACAGGTCAAAATCTGGTTCCAGAACCATCGCTACAAGCTGAAGCGCGCGCGCGCACCGGGCGCGCCGGGGGCGGCGGAGTCGCCTGACCTGGCAGCAGCTGCGGAGCTGCGCGCCGCACCCGGCCTGCTGCGCCGCGTGGTGGTCCCCGTGCTGGTGCGCGACGGTCAGCCGTGTGGCGGCAGCGGCGAGATGGGCACGGCCTCCGCCCAGGACAAGAGCGGCGCGTCCCCAGCCGCTGCCTGCCCTCTACCGGGCTACGCCGCCTTCGGGCCCTGCTCGGCTCTTGGCCTCTTCCCCGCCTACCAGCACTTAGCGCCCCCAGCCCTGGTCTCCTGGAACTGGTGAGACCGTTGCGGGGGGGCGGGCACTTGGGGCTACCCCGGACTTTGGAGTGGCTCTGCGGCCAAAGCGGGGCTGGAGGCCGAGATCCGCAAAGTACGCGCCCCACCCAGGGCCCATCTCTCTGCAGGTTCCACGTCCTACAGTGCAGGGGTCCCCTGCCCCGCCCTCCCCAGCCAATGCGCGGGGAACTTTCGCCAAGATTTCCCCCTCGCCTCTTGCCTCGACCGCCAGCCCCAGAGCTAGATTTTATTGCTTAAACCTTACTTGTATATTTTTAAATAGATATTTGTATGGGAAGCAACTTATTTTGAAAGAAATAGAATATTTTTCCTCTTTGTGGTTCGAGAGTGAAATGTGTGTGGTTGGGTCCCTTGAGCGCTGGCCGGGAACATAAGTGGAAGCTATGCTTCCAGACCCGAGTGCAGGGCGCCAGTACATTCCCCCTGTCCCAGGTTGGGTGGGAGGGCAGCTGCCAACGTCGACACAACTTTAGGAAGATCATTAGGGAGAAGGGTGGAAGGAGAGTGGGGGGGGGGGGGGGGGGGGGGAGGAGCAGAGGAAACAGCTGGGATCCCTGTCAGTGGGAGGTTGCTCTGGGCCCGAAGTGACTTGGAGGCCCCTCTGGGCTCCCGAAGCTGCTGGCGTTTCGGACACCAAAAGCCCAACCCGGTTGGTTGGCCACGATAGGGCATACTGAGCTTCTCCATAAGGATTCTCTGGAGACGCGCCATCTGGGCTGGGGGCAGAGTGTACTGCTTTGGAGCAGCGCCGGCCTGGTTGCAAGATGTCCCTTTCTGGAGTGCGGCATCCCAAGACAGGGGCCCGAAGAGCACCCGAGCACCCGGAGACTTTATACACCCCAACTAAGCCTGCGAATGCCTCGCTTGGCATCTGTGACTTCCTGCCTCTTCTTAGCTCCATACCTGGCAGGAGTGGAATGGGGAGGAGGTGGGGCAATGAGGAAATCAAAGGGTGTGGGGAATGACCCTCCTCAGGGCTGCCAGTTGAGGGAAGATCGCTTTGGAAAGCCCTGGTGGGCCAACGTAGATGTGTGATCTGCTGGTGAGTCTCGCTTCACCCGCACTCCCAATGCACACTAGGCTAGGAGATCTAGTGTTCCACCCTTCGGGTTTGCAACTGCCCTTCACCTCGGTATCCGGTATCCGGAGCGGAGCGGCAGGGCCTCCCGTGCAAGTGGTTACTCTCAGGAAAGTGACGACCTGTCTCCCTGGCGCCCACTGCCGGGAGATGCGGTTGAGGAGAGCAGGTTCAGGCAGCAGATCCAGGGAAGGGAGCAAGGGCTCAATGAGGCCTGTGAGGAGTAGGCATTGGGCCCGTCCGAGACCCTGGTTCCCCGCCCCCCGCCCCCAGGAGGAGGTAGGGTGACTGAGGCAGCGGTATCACCTGGGATTTTGGGGGGTGGGGAGAGAGTGAGAGAGGACTGAGGGGGAAGGGAGTGGGGTGTTTGGGTCTCAGCTGCTGGCCACCTTGCCTTCCATATGGATGCGGTTATCTCCGAAGAATCTCGATCCTTAAACCTCCTTTTGTCTTGGGAACTGAAAAGGGCATTGTCAGGCCTGAAAAGGACCTAGACAAAATCCGCACTGTTTCGATTCAGGACTCTGTTTAATCAGTCCCTGGTGACAATGTCGTGGGTGTTAGAGAGGACAATAGTATCTTTTTAAACCTTTTTAAACCTTGTGGCCTTCAGGAAGACAAAGGGCTTGAATTTTATGGGCTTACAACTTCAATTAGAACAGTGCCAGTGTGCATGGGAGATTATCAAATTTGTATCATAAAACCTCTTTCTAATAAATGATTGCTGGGGAGGGAGCCTGGACATTGTAAGACATATATTGGAAACCACCCTGGGGGCTTCCCAGTTAGCTCTGGCAGAGCAGATGGGAAAGAAAAGGAGGAAAGGATTTCTGAAGACGGCCTGGGTTGGGACTTGCCCTGTGGTCAGCTGGCTGGGTGCTTGGCTCTTCCATGCCCTTCCTCCAGAAAGGGATGTTCTCTCCAAGAATAGAGGTAAAGATTTGTAGCTTTGTTTTCTGCTATTGGTGATAGCAAAAACCTGAATATTCTTCGAGAGAAAGTGCAAAATTATCACCATTTGCCTTTTCTTTTCCTGGAGTTCCAGAGAAAGTAGGTCTTGGGGTGTGCAAAGTGGAGAGAGCCTGTTAAATATGAGATCTATACGGAGGGATCTGAATTATGGAGAGACCCTCTTCCCAGGAGGCTCTTTGGAAGAGCATGTCCTCAGCCAAATTCATCCAGAGGTCTAACCACTAAGAAAGAACTGCTTCCTAGTGAGGTGGTCAAAGCCGTAGCCAGATGCCCACCAGCTACCCAACTGGTGTCCTGGGCAGGAGGAGGACAGAAATTTCATGTGACCTTAGCACCAGGAGCCTTCGTGTATAAACTCTTACCTGCTTCCTCTTGCTCCTTTTCCTTGAGGCCCTTTCCTTTAGAGAGGAAAAGCTGTAGGGGAGTTTAAAATGTATTCCTATCACTACTGACCCATTTTAGAGATTCAGGCTGTCATGTGTCTTCTGTTCACACCTGAGATAAGCTGAGAAAGGTAAATGTCAATTTTTTGTGTGACCTAAAAGATCAGTTCTTCCAAGCTCTGATGAGAGAAGCTAAACCCAAGGCCTCTCTACAAGCAGCTGTGAGAACAGTTTTGATCTTCCTCCCTAGATGAGAGTGTTTCAAACCTGTCGTCCATCACCAACATCACAAGGCAGATTCACACTCTGTGTTGAAACTTACTGTCTTCCAGGCATTGTTCTAGGCACTTTCACCGTTGATCTCACAGAAACCTTATGTATTGTATATATAATACCCCCATTTTACAGATAGAAACTGAGGCTCAATGGTTGGGGGTAAGTGACTTGTCTAAAGCAGTTGTAAACTTCCTAAAATGTTACCATCATCCTTAGTTTAATTCCCATTTAGCCACCATGCAAACTGCCTTTAAGGAGGACAATTGTGATCTTGATGTGACAATATATAAAGTACCCAACTATCTCAAACTAGTCTTTTTTTTTAATGTTTATTTATTTATTTGTGAAAGAGAGAGTGTGGGCAGGGGAGGGGCAGAGAGAAAGGGAGACAGAATCCCAAGGAGGCTCTGCTCAGACTCAGGACTCTAACTCAAGAACCGTGAAATCATGACCTGAAGCTGAAATCAAGAGTCAGATACTTAACCAACCGAGCCACCCAGGCGCCCTCATCATAAATTAGTCTTATGGATACCACGGGCTGTGCACAGAAGCTGTTGACATAACATCACGGTAGTTGCTAATGTTATTGATGTTTCCCGGACCCCAGGCAATATTTTAAGTTCTTTTACTCAGTAAACTCATTCAGTTTTCACAACAACCCCATGAGATGGTACTGCTATTCCTACTTTACAGATGAGGAAACTAAAGGCCAAAAAGGTTATAAGTAACCTGTCCAGGGTTACACAACTAGTGAGTGACAAGAGAGGGTCTGAACGAGAGCATTCTAGTTTCAGATCCCACATGTTTCACTACGTGGCAGACCCATTTCCCATTCTTTATATTTTATTTCTCCCAGTGGGTAGTCCTCATTACCTTACAGATGCTTCTCTAAGAGACGTGTTCTTCAGCATCTTTCCGTGTCTGTTTTTGCCTTCCTCCCTCCCTCTCTCCTCATCTGCCAAACCTCCGGCTTTTGCACACAGCCTCTGTGTTTCCCCTGTGTTCGTTTGTATGCATTCTCGCCCAGCTGTCAGTGAAACACAGCTCTTGTTGCAGGTCACAATATTTTCCTGTGACTATCATTCCACCATTCTTCTTCCAGAAAAACATCTGCTGCTGCTGCTGCTGCTTCCTTGAAACCAATTGTCCACTCAGGGTTTGGCAGAGTCACTGCTGACTCTGATAAGCTCCTCTAAGCTCTCCCAACCCCCAGGCCAAGACCCCTTTGCAGCTTTATGACTTTGGCTTTGCTAGCCCTTTCCCCAATCATCTTTCTCCCTTCTGGGTCTCCAGTGTTATCTTTATTATTAAATATCATCCTCTTCACATTTTCTCTCTTTTCTTCCACTGTAAACACTTTTCATCTCACTTAAGTGTCTTGTGGGTGGAGATTGCAATTTTCACTTCAATTTTCTTTTCTCATTGTTCAGAGGATCTTACATCTTAGCAAGTCTCTTATCTGACCAATTTAGCACTTTAGAATCTTAGATAATGTGCTACTGATGGGTAGAAGGAAGTTGTTTGAGCCTGGGTTAACCTATACCTTCCTTTCTAACAATGGTGTTTAGATGTTTGTTATTCTCTTGCCTCTTACACACACAATTAACTTGTCTCTTACACACACACACACACACACACACACACACACACACACACTTTACTACTTTAAAGCATTTTAGACTTAGGAATAAAATGTTCAGGCAAGATAATTATTGGCTTAGCATGGTTAAATAGTTTGTTAACCATGTTTATCTGTTCTGCATGTTTCAGTTAACCAGCCTAAGCAGGTTATCTGTGAACAGGAACAATAGTCAGAGGACTTTTTGAAATGCTGAGAAAGTACTCTCCCTCCCTCAGGGCATGATCATTTCTATGGATGTGATTGCATTGTTTACTCTTCAAAATCTGCCTGAGAAATTTTATTGTTCTAGGTCACTCATCATTTTCCCAAATCACGATGTAGAAAAGGATTTACTAAATGGTTCCTTAATTATTTTTAGAATTCCAATTCTGCATCTGTTAACTCACCTTTAATCCCGCACTCCAGATTAATAACTAAAGGTATATGACATTCCCCTTTCTTCTTTGTACCCACCATTCATGCTCAATAACAAAACAAACAGCATTCTCTTCAATGCTGATCCATAGAGTGGTGATTTAACCAGGAAGAATCAATTAGACTATTAAATAGTCACGCATGTACCCCCCAATTTCAAAAACACAGGGATTCTTATTTTTTCTAACCATGTCCAGTGGAAAATTTTTATTGTTTTTCCAGAAAGGTAACATCGTATTTTAGAGGTAAAAGCACATTTTCTTTTCAATACCCTGCCCTATGGACCAATAAAAATCTCTAGGTCTTATTGAGGTCATGTAATTTCAAAAGATCCTGTAGTTTCAATATAGCTTCTGTGAGTAGTGTTATGGGAAGAACATTTGAGGGGACCTTGGTCATGCTTAATTTCCTTCTGCATTCTGACTGGGTGGTCTTTTATGAGTCAACAGGTTTTCAAATGGGTTTCCTAGCTAAAAGCTCTGAATTGGATGGTCCCTTTTCTCTCCTTCCAATACCAACTGCCCCCCACCCATTCCTTCTTTCCTAGGGGCTGGATAGCATACTTGGCAGAATTTACTAGGAGGGTAATGGAGGCTGTTTGCAAATTAAACTGGAGACAAAAGTGCGAAATAATCCATTAAAAGGGTCTTTGAATCTCTCACCTGAGATGTCTGTTACACCTTCCTCCTCCAGCTTTTTTGAAGGATAATGTGTTTAGCAATCAGCTCTTCCTCCTAAGGAAGTTATCGGCTTACATTTATATTATATCTTGGGAGGCAAATTCTCAACTAGAGGCAACCTGAATCATCATATGTCAGGGTCAGAATCTGTCAGAAAAGCATTAGTGCAATGACAAGAGCTTTTTTTTTTTTACAATAAAATTGAAATACAGAGCAAGAAACACAGCATATCAGGAAATGACAAAAGAAACCTGGTGTGGGGAGTAAAGAAGTAACTGCCTTGCTGGGAAACTCTTTTTACTGCCTAATCACACTGATGGACTCAGTCAATGGTGCTCCTGATTCACTACAGGAAATGCTACATTTTTGAACCAAAATGTAGAGATAGGGTAGGATTTTCTTATTTTCTATATTTGTAGATGAAACATTATCTTAAGGTAATCATTTTATCCATTTTGGTATATGGGGGCCAGAGGGGACTAACTGAATAAAATAGAGCTCCCAGAATTTTGTTGTCCTGGAAACATGACAAGAATGTTCTCTTTCTTCACCTAACTTGTCACTGATTGAGAGGAACGTGAACATGCCCTCAAATACGTTAGGTATGCCGACCAACTGAACAACCTAATTCCACGACTGTCCTGCTAACCTTAAAATTTTAAGTTTGTCAATATTTTATACATGCATGTGATACATATGTAAGTGGAGATGAAGCAGATGTGGGGAATGTTCAGTTCTTTTAATGAGAAAGAAAAACTCTAATTTATAACCTCACTTGTCAGACCTACTTAGGATGAATACTGGTTTTCTCACTCCAGAACTAACGTATTTTCTTTGTAAGATAATATGAAAAATACAGAAATGTATAAATAAGCTATGATTTTAAATGTAGCTATTTTCATATGACACTTGAGTTCTTGTTAATACAATAGTGTAATGAGTAGGAGACTCAAGTAAGCTATTAAAAGTACAGGGGGGAAAATCTCATTTGTGTCACCGCAGATTATAACCACAAAGAGAAATGATAGAGATGATATATGTTTGGAAAGAACAGTTCCCCTTTATCCTTCAGTTCCTTCTTCTCTGCAGCCTCAGATTGTTCCCCCTATCAAGAGTCATGCATTGGGAATCACAGCCATTTCTGCCATTAGCAAGGTAAAAACCAGACTATGAAGCAGGACAAAAGGACTTGGACAGAAGAATCTGGCTGTTTGTTTCAAACTTGGCATGAGTTCAGACAGGGCAATAAGGTTTCCAGGGAAGCTGTAATTCACCAGCTTCCAGTCAGTCAAAGGCTTCAGAAAGCTCACTACCCAAAACCCATGTCTGTGAAGCCTTAGAAGGCAAAGGAATGATTTATTCTAAATTGATGTTAGAATGTTTAGTTGCCTTCAGGCCCTCTGAAAAGGCACCTTTGCAGACTATTTAACATGAGCTTTCTCCCATCATTGCCACTATGTGATGCCTCCACCAGCTAATCTGTAGACAGCAGAGGGAGGCTAAGAAACTTGTCTAAGCATAGGAATATAAGTGTGGGGATTTGGGATCCAAAGAAGGTTGATTACTCTAACTTCCTAGCAGCTAATACCTCCATAGTTCTGCACAAATGTGGTAATAGATCATCATTGCATGTAAGAAAGACCAGGGCCAAAATACTTACCCCCAAGATCCAAATTAATTCTCTTTAAGTTGACCCTTAATCCTATGAACATAGCTATCTATGGTCACTTTAACAAGGTTCTACCATCCCATAACCCCATGACTCTTCAGGACTTCCCTTCATTCTATTTCTAGGGGGTCTTCAGCAAGACTGCCTCACCTGCCACAACTCTCACACGCTAAAGCTTGGAATCTGCAGACCATCTCAAAGTCTACTGTGCTTCATCATCCAGCCATCATATTCCTGCCTTGGAACTTGGTTTTAGCCTGTGTTTTGCTGAGAAATGCCCTACACTACAAGTCTAGCTCTTTTTCTTTCTGCACATGGCTCCAATTGTAGAACTCCTACCTTGTCTACAAATTTTTCCCACACTAGTTGGGATACAAGTAAAGAATTCACCTAGGTCCATACTATCTAAAGCTGCAACTAAACTCAGAATTCCTTTACTCAGAAGGCAGTATGAAAGAGTGCAAAGAATGTGGACTTGGGAATTGATTGAGCTTTGATTTGGAAAGAAACAATTGAATGTTGGCTGTCATACTAACTGTGTGAAATTACTACTAGCTTTGTTCCCTTCAATCTTCATCTAGAGATAACACCATGTATCACATATGGTTAATATGAGTATTGAATGCATGGATAGTGTATGATAGTTGGCACTGAATAAATGTAGTCCTTACTCCGTTCTGCAGAATGCACTCAAGGCTTTTACATACATCCAGTGTAATGTTCGGTTTGTTTAGTTTATCATAGATGTCAGCTTGGACTAAGTTTTATGAACATATAACCCCAACACCTCAGTAGCTTAATTACAAACTATTGTTTCTTATTTATGTTACATGTCCCTACAGCTCTTCACTGTTTTGTTTTCATTCAGACTTAGGCAAAAGGAATAATCCCCCATATAGGACATTTCAGAGGAGAAAGAGAACATGGCAGAATCATACAATGGCTGTTAAAGCTTCTGATGGAAAAGGGCATATATCATCTCTCACATTTAAATAACTAAAGCAGTCACATGGTCAGGCTTAATATCAACAGGGAGAGAAGGACAATGGATATTTTTTAATAGTGAAACAATCTACCACATTTGTGATTCACACATGTCTAATTTATGACCAAACATTATATATGCTTACAATTATTGTCATTATTCCTTTACATTTCCAGAAGAAGAAATATCACAGTGTGACATTTCATACTATAAAATATATGCTATACATACTATATGTTCTTTGCTATAGACTCCAGAAGAGGAGCTAGGTATTTTCCTGTTTGTTTGAAAACCCCAAACCGTAGGCTCTCGGTGACCTTCGGGAGAGTGGTCAACACCCAACTTTACAGTCAAGTAGGAGGGCACCAGAATGCACCATGAGCAATGAACATCAGGACTGAGAAAGGACACTCTGTGTTTACCTGCTCAATTTGAGGGCTATTTCCATGGAGGCCACTCTTCTATGACTAATCTGTAGGTGATAAAAACCATTGCGAGGACTAATTGCATTCTCATTTACTTTATTCCTTATTATTCTAGAAAGTCTAGTTATAAAATAATATGGGTATTAGAGCAATGGAAGGACAAGCAACAGTAATTTGGAATGCCAGGAAATAAATTCATTGATCCAGCTTCCAGCTAAATCCACAGCATAGCCTTGTATATTACCTGACAGATAATCACACAACCACACAAAACCTGCTTTTAATTTAGGACCAAGATTTATTCAATCAGCTCTCAACTGATAAATACTTGTATAATTGTATTATATAATACAATTTTTACTGTTACATGCTGAAATGAACATTCTTATAGGTATGGTGCATCTGTATCAATATTTGCTAAGGATAAGTTCCTAAATATGGATTGCTGACTCAAGTGGTATGTACATCTTTAAGGCTTCTGATTCCAATCCATTGGTTCTCCCACCCTTCAGTATCCCCCAATCCTTTGATGCCCTCATTTTCCTCCTTACCCAACTCAAATTCCTCAACAAGCGTTATCATTTGAACATATCCTCAACCTTCTGACCCCTCTCACTTCATTGTACTCAAGGCAAAATCTGTAACTCCTGTAGAATCCAACTTTCTATCTACTCTGCACCTGTGGTCATCACAATATGGCCAGAGAAAAACACAGAATCATATCGACTGGTCTCACTTTAAATTTATGGCCAATCAAAAAGAATGAAATCTTGCCATTTGAAGCAATGTGGATGGAACTAGAGTGTATTATGCTAAGAGAAATAAGTCAGGCAGAGAAATACATGATTTCACTCATGTGGAATTTAAGAAACACAACAGATGAACATAGGGGAAGGGAAGGAAAATAAGATAAAAAAGAGAGAGGCAGGCAAACCATAAGAGACTCTTAAATACAGAGAACAAACTGAGGGTTGATGTAGGTGTGTTGGGTGAGGGGATGGGCTAAATGGGTGATGGGCATTAAAGAGGTCGCTTGTTAAGATGAGCACTGGGTGTTGTATGGAAGTGATGAATCACTGGGTTCTACTCCTGAAACCACTGTATGTTAACTTGAAATTTAAAAAATTAATTTAAAACAAAACAAAACAAAAATAATAAATTTATGGCCACCAACTTCAAATGAGTCCTTAATGTTTCCAGGCCATCATGCTAGATATCTCTAGACCAGTCATCTTCCCATTATCCTCCTTGCCTGTTTCATACTATTTTGTTTCTCATCAACTTCCCACCTCTCCCCCGCTTCCCCTGCTCCCCAGTCTTAAACTCAGGTTCCTATTTCACCAAAACTGAAGTAACCAGAAGGGAGAGAATCCATAGAGTTCTACCACCACAACACTGTCTTAACTGCTCTTATATTCTGTCTTCCCAACTGTTACCATAGATGAATGGTCTACCTCAAGGATATTACTCCAGCAATTTGCTCTCTTGCTTCTACATTATCATTTTCTCTCTACTGCATCATTCCCATCAGCATACAAACATACTGCTGTCTCTCCATTTTAAAAATAAAAGTATTTTCTCTTGACCCTTCCCTTGCCAACAAGTATCCCCTTTTGGCAAAACTCTTTAAGTACTTGTCTGTATTCACAGTTGTCAATTATTCTCCTTCCATTCTCTCTTGTTATTATCTTCATTGAGGTATAATTTACATACAATAAAATTCACCAATTTGTTGGGTTTTGAAAAATGTAAACATCATATAACAACCACCACAATAAGTTATACAACATTTCCGTCATCTGCAAAATGTTTCCACACACCTTTTATCCTGCCTTTTTTTTAATGATTCCATTTTATCTCCACTATTGGTTTACGAATTATACTTGTTTTGGTTTTTTCAATTAATGGTTGTTCTAGGGAGTCCAGTATACATCTTTAATATATCACAGTTTACTTTTGAAAAATATTATACCATATCACATATAATTTAAGAACCTTACAATGGTATATTTCCAAATTCCCCTCTTCCTTTGTACTGTTGTTCTCATATACTTTGCTTCTATGTATGCCTGTAATACATTGTTGGTAGATTTGCTTTAAATAATTATATTTTAAAGAATTTTTTTAATAAGAAAACACTTCTGTATTTATGCACATATTTACCATTTCTGGCATTCTTCTTTCTCTGTGTACATCCAAGAATCCTTTATTATATCTTTCTGCATAGGGCTACTGGCAATAAACAATCTTAGCTTTTGTTGGCCTTAAATTTTTTTTTCAAACAGAAGATCTCACATAGTTATTACTGAACCAATCTAACAGTAAAGAAGCATAGAAACACAGAGAAAAATCATTTTCCCAATAAAATACATCTGACTGTTCAGATAGTTGTGATGTTTTCAGCTTGATATGATAAGACACTACTGACTATAATACAGATACAATATGTATGCCATCTCATGTGCTATTCCTCAGAGACCCAGCTTGGTTCTTCTCCAGTGTTTCCTCTTGGAGTTGTACCTGATTTTGTTACCAGTTTTCATCCAAATCCATCCAAATTAGGGAATGGGATGATTCTGCTTTTGTTTCTTGGCCAAGAATTGCTTGATCCTGAAAGTCTTGTGAGAAAACTGCTGAGGAACATAGTGAACTGCATTCATCACAGTGGTAGAGTCAGGAAGTAAGAGCAGTCTTAGAATGTTTTTATTTTGCTTTTATTTTTGAAAAATATTTTCACTGGGCATAGGATTCTGGATTGACGTGATTTTGTTTCTTATAGCACTTCAAAGATACTGTGCTATTGTCTTCTGGTGTGAAGTCGGCTGTCGTTCTTGTCTTGTTTCCCTGGGCTGCTTTAAAGATTTTTCCTGTTATCACTGGATTTCAACAATTGATCATGATATACCTTAAAGCAGTTTAATTTATGTTTATTCTGTTTGGGGTTTCTTGATCTTTTTATGTCTATGGGTTTGTCACTTTCAAGAAATTTGGATTTTTTTCTGGTCATTATTTCTTCAGTTATATTTTATGTCCTCTTCTCTTCCCCAAGTCTCCTCTTCACTGGGACTCCAATTATACATATATTAGACACTTTTATTAGCCCCACAATTCATTGAGGTTGTGGGTTTTTTTCCCTCTGTGCTTCAAGTTTACTTTCTTTTACAGTGTCTTAAAATTCACTTATCTTTCCAGTACTGTATTTTTTTTTATTTCTAGAAATTATATTTGGTTTTTAAAAATATATATATATCTTGCATATCTCTCCTAATTAAGTTTACATTTCTCTTGACATCCTTGATCATGTTTATAAGATTTATATTACTTGTTTTAAGGTCCTTGTTTATGAATTCCATGATCCCTGTCATTTTGGTTCTGTTTCTATTGATTGTTTTTTAATCTGATTGTACATCAAATTTTACTGATTCTTTGAAGGGCTGGTACTTTTTTAAAAGTTTACTTATTTATTTTGAGAGAGAGAGAGAGAGCAGCAGAGGGGCAAAGAGAGGGAGAGAGAACCACAAGCGGGCTCTGCACTAGAAGTGCAACAGGTCTCAATTCCTCAAACTGTGAGATCATGACCTGAGCTGAAATCCAGAGTCAGACACTTAACTGACTGAGCCACCAGGTGCCTCTGAAGGCCTGGTAATTTTTAATTGGATGAAGAGTTGTGAATTTTGCTTTACTTATTACTGTACTGTATTGTATTCCATTAAAGATTGTTGAATTTTTTCTGGCATCCAATTAAGGTACTTGTGGATAATTTTGATCCTTTTGATAAAGGTTTGATTTTAAGCTTTCTTAGAGTGGGTCCAGAACAGGCTTTATTCTGGACTAATTTAGTTCTATCACTAAGCCAAGACCCTTCTGAGGACTCCAACCAATGTATTATGGGATCTCCTCATTTTGATTGGTGGGAACATGAATGCCTTCCAACACTATGCAATCTCCAGAAATTGTTCTGGCTCTTTTCCCTGGCCTTGGGGAGTTTCTCTCATTTAAGTGCAGATCAATATTAGCCAAAGACTCTAGAGGGTTCCTGTGGATATCTTCAGGGATTTTCTCTGTGAAGCACCTCCTTTTCAGTATGTTGCCTTAAAAATCCTAGCTATCTTGATATCCCTGAATTTTGATCTTAATCTCTTCAATTCAGTCGGAGTGCTAGGCTCTTTGGGCTCCCCCTCCCTAGAGTATGACCTGAAAACTGGCTGGAAACAATAAGCTGGGAGATCATAAAGCTCATCTCATCTCCCTTCTCTCAGTGACCAGAGTCCTGTGCTATCTTTTGTCCAATGTCTGAAAACCATTGTTTCATCTATTTTATCATGCATTTAGTTATTTGTAGTTGAAGGGTAATTCCTATTGCTGCTAATTCTTTCATAGTCAAAGGATATACTCTCCTTTAAACTTATTCTAATCAGCATTTGCTCCAGCATTCTGCTGACACTCTTTGCATCAAGGCCACTAATGATCTCCAAATTGTTAAATCTCATACTACCTATATGTAAGATGCACAAGGGCACCTGGGTGGCTCAGTCGGTTAAGCATCTGACATCAGCTCAGGTCATGATGTCCTGGTCTGTGAGTTTGAGCCCGCGTTGGGCTTTGTGCTGACAGCTCAAAGCCTGGAGCCTGTTTCTGATTCTGTGTCTACCACTCTCTCTGCCCCTCCCCCACTCATGCTCTGTCTCTCTCACTCTCAAAAATGAATAAATGTTAAAAAAAAAATTTAAGATGCACAAAAGACCACTAAGTCCCCTCCAGAACTGATAAAACTATGATAGATGATGTAAGTAGGGTGGCATGTCACGAGCACTGAATAAAACTATAGCACTTTAGGTCTAAGGAAAACTAGTCATGGATTCTCAAGACTTTCTTAGACAGCATGAAGCTCATCTAGGTGAAATACAACTTGTTTTAAAACATACCCAGGATTTGATTTTTATTCAGGAATGGTGAAGACAACAGAACAGGAGACAATTGCCGTTGAAAGGGTGGTTTGGTACTCACTGTTTGAAGAGGAGAGAGACATTCCACACCACACAGGGCAACATGGGGAAGCACAGGGTCAGATAGGAGGCAGGAGGAGTGAGGGGAAATATGGGCAAAAGCCTTTATTTATGGTTTGTGTGGGAAGGAATGAGTAAGGCAGGGTAAACAGCTGATCAGGCATAGGACTGCATAGTTTGAATTGTTTCAGTGGGCCCTAGTCTATAGGGGTGGTCCCTAGGTGTCCAGTACCTAGCCCTGGGGTAGCTAGGGCAAAGGAATATTGCCTCCTGGAATATAAAAGTGAGAAAGATGGGGTGGTTTTTGAGTACAGTCTCTGGATTTGTTAGTTTGCATACAATAGGTATGCATATGAAAGGCAAGTTGCTATCTCTAGGAATTAGCTAAACCTGGGAAGGGCAGTCCCTCCCCTGTCCACAAGGACCCAACATGTCAAAACATCATAAAATACATATCATAAGAAACATTAATACACAACAATAACAAATTGATCCACCCTACAAAGACTTATCTTCTTCAGGGAATGAGAGAGGGAAGACATAATGATTTCTCGAGACCCTGGTTCAGTCATAGGCCCAGAGGCAGGGCACCAGATTCATTGCAGTATAGGGGCCACTGTCTTCTCTCAGCTGGGTTATTGCAGTCTCCTCCTTGCTTCTATTTTTACTTTTCTTCTCGCTATACTCGCTATACTTTACTTTTCTTCACGCTATACTCCACTGATGTTTAATTGATACATGTCTGATCACATTGCTTATCTGCTTAACACCCTATAGTGGCTACTCGCTACATAGAATCACTCTCAAACTTCCTTACATGGAATATAATTTAGTCTCATTTTTTGCCATAAACCACTCTTCCCCCTCAATGCCCTACACTCACCAAATCTCCCCTCTCCACACATGGTATAGTCATTTATACTGAACCTCCCCTAGTTCCTTAAAGACATCATACTCTTTTGGGGCACCTGGGTGGCTCAGTCAGTTGAGTGTCTGACTTTGACCTAGGTCATGATCTCACAGTTCCCAAGCTTAAGCCCTGTGCCGGGCTCTGTGTTGACAGCTCAGAGCCTGGAGCCTGTTTCAGATTCTGTGTCTTCTTCTCTGTCTCTCTCTCTGCCCCTCCCCAACTCATGCTCTGTCTCTATCTCTCAAAAATAATAAATAACCATTAAAACATTTTTTAAAAAAAGACATCAAACTCTTTCTAGTTCTTCATGAGTATTCCATCTTCAAAGGATCTTTCAGACCTTGATTCAACCATATCCTCCTCAGAGAGGTTTTTCCTGACTGTCCCCCAATCCAACTCAGTTTCAGGGGACCTCCTCAATCTTTGCACAGCACTCACTGCTTCCCCACCATGGCACAGTCTAACAACATTTCTATAATCGCCTATTTACTTCTCCCATCTTCCTTGAAGACAGGCACCACGTAAATTGTTCACCTCTGTATTATCAGCACCTAGTACAGTGGTTGGCACATGAGTCTTTTGAGAAATGTATGTACAATGTGTCTGAATGCACAAAGCAGCAGTGTTCTAAGACCAGGCCTAGGTAAACTGGGTTTGAGTGTCCCCAGGGGGGCCTCAGCAGAGACATTGGTTTGAGAAGTGCATCAGGCTTCTAACATTGTTTCCACTGGGATGACTGGGGTTGGGCCTGGGTTGGAGAATTCATAAACCTTCATTCCTGGTCCTGAATTAGAACGAAACCAATCTCCAGGGGAACAAGCAAGAGGAGATATAGCATTTTCTTGGGAAATCTCTTCTCAGTAAGTTTACTTTGGGCCCTTTAGTTTTTAATGCCCAAACAAGTTGATATGCTTATCAGTAATAGTGCTGTGATTTTATACTGGTTTAAAATGAGGGGTGCCTGTGTGGCTGAGTTGGTTGAGCGACTGACTCTTGATTTGGGCTCAGGTCATGGGTTTGGCTCACGGTTCATGGGTTTGAGCCCCGACTCGGGCTCCAGGCTGACAGTGTGGAGCTTGCTTGGAATTCTGTCTCTCTTCTTTCTCTGCCCCTCCTGCACTCTCTCTCAAAATAAATAAATAAACTTAAAAAAAAAAGATGTAAAATGAAGACAGGGATGACTACACTTGACAAAAGAAGATGAGCTATAAGAAATCCAGTGTTAAGAAACAATAAAAATTCTAACACTTTATAAATTTTGGGATATCTCTCTTTAATTTCAACATTAGATAAAGGTGATGAATATTACATCTCCATTTTTCTGAAGCCGTATTTCCCAGAAAAAGATAATTAAATTTATGAAAGATTTGAGAGTGAAATTTCCAAGGCTAAGGGAAACTTCCTATGGGAAGAGAAGTTACTCAAACACCTACAAAGGAAGAAGAGATGGGGAGGAGGGTGTGGAGGTGGTAAGTAGCTATAGTCAGTTTTGACTGAGGTCTGGACAAGAGGAACTGGCCTGAAATTGTAGCAAGATGTGTTAGGTTAGGCCAGAAGGGAAAATGTGGAATAAAGACCCAAATCACTCTCTCTCTCTGTTAACACACACACACACACACACACACACACACACACACACACTAGCAGATTGATTTATACCTAGTTTGTTTAAAAGCAGCTCTGATTCAGAAGAGAAGAGCGTATGTCAGACCATTTTCCAAGGCACCTTCAAATATTAAATATCAGACTTTTTTTCTCCCTCTAGCAGTTCCTTTTGCAAAAGAAAGGGACCCTCTACAGCTGGACTGCTCGTTTGAACATATGTCAGCATTGTTTTTTCCACTTTAAGAGATGCTTTCAGAAACTGAAAAAAGAGTGAAAATAACTGATAACATCAACACCAATATCAGAAAAGCAACCATGCTGGTCTGTGGGTACTCTGTACAATATGTTAGTAATAGATGGTGGGAATTGGGGAATAGGAAGGACCTAGGGTTTTTCTTTGTTATTATGTATTGTGAGCCAGGCTTTAGGAAAGATATATCTTACTGTAAATGTTTGCTGTTGAATCCACCAGCACCAACCAGAGCTAAGACTAATGGATTTCAAGATAAAGGCAGATTTAAGTGAATGTAATTTAAGCAAGAAATTACTAAAATTGAGAGCATTAGACTAGGGAAGCTCAGACAAGGATTTGTGCATGTTAGATAGTTGGCTTAGAAAACCAATTGGTAATGTCCTTTTCAAATCTAAGATTCCTGATGCAGGTGTGTGTGTGTGTGTGTGTGTGTGTGTGTGTGTATAGGGTACACTGTGTGTAAAATGCCAGCTGCAGCTACTTCCTACTCTGAGAATTCCCCTTCACCATGCTGTGGCTTTCCATTCCACAAACTCTCCACCAACACGGCATCTGTAGCAACAAGAAGGGTTTTACGGCCTTTCCTGACCTTTTTGTTGCTGATGTTGTTAGAATGGGAAGGGGTGGGGATAGGAGGGGAAAAGAGAAGTGTCCCAGCTGGGAGCACCCTCTGAGGAGAGAGCAAAGATCTCACCTAGAAAGTTCCACAATTCTCTGATTTGTGCCTCTATGATGTATGAAGCACTTTAGCTGCCGATTGTCACAATTGTACTATTTAACTATCTTTTGCCATTTTTTTCTTATAGTCTACCCTGTGCCTGCAGTTTTATTTTCAATGGTTATCCTAAGTTTTTCTGGACACTCCCTGAACCGTTTAGACCTGAATTTCTCTTTCTAGGCCTTGGCCTGTACCGCAATACTAATTTTCATGATTGGTTTCCTTTCTAGGCAAAATTGAGGTTTTGGATAAATGTATCCCCAAATGACAAATTGTATGGTTGTCATATATTTGTCTATCTGTAAGTCCTGTCATTAAAAACAAACAAACAAACAACTAAAGCCATGAGTATTGTGCAAAAAGAAAAGCGTTAACAAGTTGTTTACAAGCAAAGTGATAGCCAGTTGTATTTTCTGGCAGCAGAAAGGAAGGTGCATTGATTTTGGAATGAGGAAACTTGGGTTCAGATAGAGGGTCTGCTTTTCACTGACTTCGGGCTCTTAACAGCTCTGTAAAATTGAGAGTTAAATGTGGCTGGATATGGAAAGGCCCACAGAAAGTCACCACCAATAAAGGGCAGGAGAATTTGCACTGAATAATTAGGAATTGGGGCAAAATTATGGTTTCAAAAATGCCTATACATTTTCTCTGTGCCTCCCAACACCCAACCAAATACTAAATATTAAAAATACAACACTAAATCTTGAAATACTAAATCTTAAATAAAGAAAAAGAAAGGAAAAATCCCAGGAATGTATGTGAATCTGACGTTGCTTTATTTAGGGCCTTTAGAATAGGTGATACTTTCTATAAAATAAATTTTTTCTAGAGCTGAAATGCAAAAAGACTGAATCATTTTTACGAAAAATCCAACTCGTCTTGGAAAGCACTTCATCCCCTCAGACAAGGCTCCCACCCCTCTGAATCCTCCCATCCGCTGTGTGCTTCAACCCCTAGAGGGCAGCATGCCCTCAAAGAAACTCACGCAGGGCCCAATTAGAAGCCATTTAAATGGCCAATTACTTTCCTGAATTGTTTAACAACCTTAAAAAAAAGACCTAAAAAAAACCTCATTAATAACACTAAAGAATGAAAGAGAGTATTAGCAATTTCTAATGACTACCATAGAAGTATGTTTTATTGATGCCATGACATAAAATTAAGAGAAACTGGTGAATCATCCTCACCTTTACTGAAGGAATTCTCAGGAAGAAGCACCTCTGGTTTCTCAGATGGGGCTGCTCCTTCTAAAGTGATTTCCTGTCATAACCTCTCCTCGAAGCCTCTCTTCAAAGCTCTGAGTGACGAGGCGAGGGTGAGTGATACCTGCTCTTCCTCACTCCATACCCTACCTGCTCTGCTTGCTTTCATTCTTGGCCCAGTAACATATGGGCACTTCATGTATCTGAGACCAGGGTCTTAGTCACCCTTCCTTGGTTGCCAGGATTAACTTTCACTTTCCCTCACTAACACCTATATCACTGCCTCATATGTAATGGAGAAGACACAGGCCCACAGCACCTGGACCCCATTCCCCACTCTCCGTGATACAACAAAGCCCACTGCACACATCCCTCAGAGACTCCAAGGCCGACCTCACCCTGTTCTACCCCTGGGGCTCCATTCAGCCTCCTCAGCATCTGCCCTTTCTTCACAAACCCTGGGTTATAATCCAGGTTCAAACGCTAATCAGGACCTTGTGCAGATTCTAATGTGCAAAATGAAGGCTGAAGCCAAACGACTTCACCCACCTTCTAGACAGAGAGGGATTACCAGTAGAGAACCTGGGAGAACAGGTAACACAATTTCTCCCATTCATAGGAGCTAGCATCTATGCTAATTCTGATTTGACTTTGGGGTTTTTGGTGACTCTCCATCTTTTCTCAAACTGCATTGGTTTAGGCAGATAAAACTATTTGTGTCTATGTATGTGATGTTGTCGAAACAGGACACTAGAGGATTTTTTTTTGTTTTTTTCTTAATGAAAAAATCCCCCCAATATTAAAAGGTCGTATCCATTAATTCAATCGAACATTTTCATAAGCAAATATGTTTGAAAAAATTAGCAAGTAAATGCATAAATAAATTACCTACATTGAAAGCTGTTACTGGCAGATATGATAACATGTTTCCTGTTAACTAGTTTACATTTCTTTTGAAGTGAATTTCTGGCTGACAGTGTTTATGTCACAGATGGTATCCTCACCTGCTTCATTAAGGCCTGTTTAGAATACAGTTCTAATGTAGGTTTTATTCCATGTAAAGCCACCTAGAGATAATTTTAAATGATCATATCGACTAACAAACACGTAATCAAGAAGCTCTTAAAATTTTATTAAAATTCAAGTCTTTTACCATTAGCAAACCTGCTTCATTAACATATTAATAGATAATGTTCCTGCTCATAATTAGCGTGCATTTTCTTTGCATCATTGTAGTTGAAAGAATTCAGGTGGAGTTTGATAGAAAAGTTGGGGTTTTTTTTGTCTGTCAACAAAGCACCTGGGGGGGAACAACCGAGGCTCCTGACCACCATTTCCATCTTAATCATTTGCTTCCTCCTACCCATAATTTTCTCTCCTTCAATCTCATCTCATCATTTATATTCCTCATATTCAGCCCACTATGGATTATAGACATGATAAACAATGAACTACAGGTAACTGGGTATGGATCTGGTCCACTCATTGAAGAATGAATCGCTACCTGCAAGAGAAATCCCAGGCACAAACACTATTTTCATCTAGAGTTTGAGAGAAGTGGGAACATTAAACCTGAAAAGAAGCTCATCTCTTTCTTTAAAATAAAAAAAAAAATGGGGGGGCACCCTGGTGGCTCAGTCAGTTGAACATCCGACTGGTGATTTCAGCTCAGGTCATGATCTCACAGTTCGTGAGATCAAGCCCCATGTCAGGCTCTGTGCTGACATCTCAGAGCCTGCTTGGGATTCTCTCTCTCTCCCTCTCTCTCTACCTCTTCCCTGCTTGCATGAGCATGCTCTCTCTCTCTCAAAATAAATGAAATAAACTTAAAAAAAATAAATATATTTTAAACCACTTATTTAAAATGTGTGTGTGTAGAACAGAGAATATAGCCCATATCTGTGGTATCTTACAGAGAGGAATGATTCAGGGAGCCATCTAGGGCATTTTTGTTTTTGTTTTTAATGACCACAAGATTAGATTAAGGCTATAATCGAGATCCCTAGAATAAGGCCACAGTGTTACTTTGAAATATTCTCACTTAAGTGATGTATTCGTTGTGATACATTAACAACAAAGGATGGAATTAGTATTATCTCTTAAAGTCACAATCTCATCTTAAGATGGAAAATGATATTTATACCAGAAATAAATATTTATGCTACAAATAGCAATTATGCTGTCATATAGTCTAAACAAGTGGTTAATTCTATTTACCAAAATGGTTCTGAAGCCACACCATTCTGTAACTTTAAAGCTTCTCTGTGATGCAAGGCAGAAACTACTCACACATTCTAGGCCTACTGGAACATCTTGTATGGGTCAGAGATTCATTTTACTTATCAGGAGTACACATTATAGTTCTGCTGTACTTTCAGTATCTTAGATCTTAGGAACATCCATCTGGTTATCCCACTCATTTTATCCAGGAGCAAATGCAGACCCAGAGAAGTTCATCAACTCTGTCTAGGTCTCTCGGCTTGTTAGGGGCAGAATTGGGGATTAAACTTCAGGCCTTCAAGTTTATTTATTTATTTTGAAAGAAAGAGAGAGTGTCAGCAGGGGAGGGTCAGTGAGAGAGGTGAGGGAGAGAATCCCAAGCAGGCTATGCACAGCACGGGCAGTGTGTAGCCCCATGCAGGGCTTGAACCCATTAACTGTGAGATATGACCTGAGCCAAAACCAAGAGTCAGACACTTAACCAGCTGAGCCACCCAGGCAACCTCTGATTTTTTTTTTAAACCACATCTCTTTCTTACCATTTTCTAGTCCTGATTTTCTCAATAAGAGGAAAAAAAATGATATCTATGGATTTTTAAAATGATATAATATGCTGGCTTTGAGGGGAGAGTTAGTTGAATGTAATCACAAAGAATGTTTTCATCACCCACCCAGGACACCACCTAGACAAAGGAGGATTCAAACATACTACTCAAGACTTAGCTGGGACCACCAGGAGAGGTGCTGCCCCTTTGCCTTTCAGCAGTGTGATCCTGAACTAGTATTTCTACACTGATGATTTAAACTTACATGACTTAGTAAAGCACTGTCCACTAGAATTTTCTGATATGTTAGATACCTAAACTGTCCACTGTGGGAACCACTAGCCATAAGGCTATTGAGCACTTAAAATTTGGTTAGTATAACTGTGGAACTGAATTTTAAATTTTATATCTTCTTAACTAATTTAAATTTAGATAGCCGCATATGGCTGGTGGCTATTGTATTGTATCGCATCGTATCATATCGTATCGTATCGTATGGTATTAGCACAGATTTAGTATATCCCAGAGAAGAGTTAGATTCATATAATGTCAGTGAACTAGAGACCCCTGGTGGAGGGGACTGTTATCTGCAGGACACCAACACAACTTAAAGAAAGGTAGGTGATTTTTTCCCCCTAAAATGCAGACATTTCAGGACTGTTCACATATTTTGATGCTAGGTGTCAAATTTTCTAGGTATTACAGGATGGAATAATGAGGAAATCAGGGATTTATTAAATCGATTGATGTTCACTGTAGTCATATCAAGCTTCTGTTACTAGTTTATTGACAGGACACTTAGCAGGACAGTGAAAACTGGTTTAAAACACTGCATTGGATTGTCTGGCATGATTAATGAAATGTCCTAGGGCCCCAGGCAGGCCAAAAGCATTCATCAGGATGGATGGTGGTATCAAATTGTATTACATCAATTAAGACACGATATAGCTTGTAGGAAGTCTGCACCTAAATTCAAGATAATAGCTGTTTGATCACTTGACTAGAGAAGAAATGCCAATGGTCCTTCTACCCCCTTGCTGACCTACAACCACACACAGTTTCCCCCATAAAGCTAAGGTAAACTGGTGTCATTATATCAAGTTTAAAAGGGGAGATTTTATCTTTTCTCTCTCTTCAACTGTGCTTCTTAAAATGGAGCTTGCTGATATATTTGGTTAATTTCTGATCCTACTGCCTGCTATACTATTTGTTTTTCTCTTTAGCCATCAAAAGCCATAATTACCCAAACTATGGCCTTTATTACGTTCCCTGTCCAGGGAATTGAGGGCTCCCTCTCCTTTCTCTGGCTATTCTTATTTCTCCTATATTCTGTCTTTGCTTGGTTTCAATCCCAAGACTCCTGCTTTCTTGACTGAAAACTCTCAAAGTACCAACGACAAAGACTGCTAGCTGACCCTTATAGTTGCCAAAATTAATAGAACCAACTTTGAGCTAGCATATTCTGAGCATTTTCAATGTGTAAACTTCTTAAAAACAATGCTCAGGGTATGCTAGCTGCTATTATTAGTATGTAAAAATCTTAAAATCCTATGTAGCCAGGCCCATCACTAATGGCTTTTGAGTTTTCTAAATTATATAAGCAGTTCTCTCCCCACACCTCAAGGTTGTCCAAATACCTTCCTAAATACCTGCAGATAATTTGATTATATACCTGGAAAATCAATGATACTCTATTATAAATGATAAGAATTAATGAGAATAAATTGAGAAAGTAGCTAGGTATAAATTTTCAAAGAAAACATAGTAATAACTAAAACTGGAACTGAATTTTAAATTTTATTTAATCTTAACTAATTTAAATTTAGATAGCCACATGTGGCTGGTGGCTATTATGTTGGGCAGTGCAGATTTAGTATATGCCTTGGAAGAGTTACATTCAGATAATGTCAGTGAATTGGACCGTGAGTTTAAACATACTCAGGTATGACTTGAACAAGAAAGAACCTATAGAGAAAAATCATGACATTGTATTATAGTACATGAACAACGAAGGTTGATGGGGGTGGGGAAGGGGAAAGTGAGTGATGGGCATTGAGGCGGGCACCTGTTGGGATGAGCACTGGATGTTGTAAGGAAACCAATTTGACAATTATATATATGAAAATTAAAAAAAAATAAAGTACATAAACAAGACATGAATCAATGTAAAGACATACTATGTTCTGGATGGGAAGATGACAATAAGATTTTCTTAGAGCTAAAAAAGTATATATGTATCTGTATACACATACACACACACACACATATTCATGTGGAATAATAAACACATTAGAATTGCCATGAAAGATTTTTAAAGTTGGTAAAATGTGTCCCAGACATAAAAATCTACTATAAAGCTGCTATGAACAAAACAATATGACAATGACACATAACTAGGATAGTCAGAGAACTCATTACAAAGTTCAGCCTTAGGGGCACTTTGGTGGCTCAGTCTGTTGAGCATCAGATTTTGGCCCAGGTCATGATCTCACAGTTAATGAGTTCAGGTCCTATGTCAGGGTTTGCACTAACAATGTGGAGCCTGCTTCAGATTCTGTCTCCTTGTCTGCATCCCCCCCTCCTCTCTCTCTCAAAAATAAATAAACATTAAAACAAATTTTAAAGAGAAAGTTCAGCCTTAGATCCAAGTTCATAAGTGTGTCATTTCAGTTCACTGAGAAAAGAATAGTTTAATGAATGATCTTGGCAAAACTCGTCTCCCATATAGAAGAAAACATGGTTAGATCTCCATCGCATACCCCACAAAAATTTTTAAATCTGCCTAGAGTTATATTATTTAAAAAAAAATTTTTTTTAATGTTTATTATTTTTGAGAGACAGAGAGAGACAGAGTGTAAGCAGGGGAGGGGCAGAGAGAAAGGAGACACAGAATTCAGAGCAGGCTCCAGACTCTGACCTGTCAGCACAGAGCCGGCCGTGGGACTAGAACTCACAGACCATGAGATCACGACCTGAGCTGAAGTTGGCTGCTTAAGTGGCTGAGCCACCATGTGTCCCCGGAGTTATTTTATTCTCAATAAATCACTGGGAACCTCCAATTTCACTTTAAAAAATCTTTTTTTTTTTTAATTTAGAGAGAGAGAGAGCGTGGGAGCAGGGGAGAGGGGCAGAAGGAGAGAGAGAGAGAGAGAGAGAGAGAGAGAGAGAGAGAGACAGAAAATCCCAAGCAGGTAACACCCCCAGCACGGAGCAGGATTTGGGGCTCAATTTCATGATGCTGGGACCACAACCTGAGCTGAATGCAAGAGTTGGTCACTCAACAGACTGAGCCATCCAGGCACCCCTCACTTTTTGATATAAAGATTGTATCAGTTAAAAGAGGCCAGAGGTATGGATATCCTCTGTAAAAAGTTTATAGTTGAGGGGCGCCTGGGTGGCGCAGTCGGTTAAGCATCCGACTTCAGCCAGGTCACGATCTCGCGCTCCGTGAGTTCGAGCCCCGCGTCAGGCTCTGGGCTGATGGCTCTGGGCTGATGGCTCGGAGCCTGGAGCCTGTTTCCGATTCTGTGTCTCCCTCTCTCTCTGCCCCTCCCCCGTTCATGCTCTGTCTCTCTCTGTCCCAAAAATAAATAAACGTCGAAAAAAAATTAAAAAAAAAAAGTTTATAGTTGAAATCTCCATTTTCCTTAAAAATATAAGATATATTTTATACCTTATTAAAAAAAGATATAAGCACCTGAAACTAATGTAGCACTGTGTTTCATTGTCTATAATACTCAAATTTTAAAAAGATATAAAATAGATACTAATATTCTCACTTTTTAGATGAAATATTAAATTGCCTTATTCTCAATAATTGGAGACCAAAAAATGACATTAGAGACCCATATTTTAAAAATTCTAGTACTCCAGGAATGCTTGGGTGGCTCAGTCAGTTGAGCACCTGACTTTGGCTCAGGTCATGATCTCATGATTTGTGGGTTCAAGCCCCACGTCAGGCTTTGCACTGACAACGTGGAGACTGCTTCGGATTCTCTGTCCCCCTCTCTCTGCCCCTTTCCCGCTCACATGGGTGCTCTCTGTCAAAAATAAATAAAAATTTAAAAATATTTCTAAAAAATTCCAGTACTCCATTATGCAGTATCTTACTGTTTTAAATTTTCCTCTTGTTCTGGTTTTAGCACTGAAAGTCTTGCATGCGGGGGAACCCGCAGTCCTGGGCAACTAGACAATTGGTTACCCTACAAAAGATCTTCTCTTTTACAACCTAAGACAAACCATAACAATAATAGGGCCAAAAAAAATGGTGAAACTATCGAGCCATAACTTTGATGAGGACTCTGATGTGAAGAATCATGATCAGCTTGAAGAATTTCTAATACTTTTAATTATAGACAGTATTAGGTGATTTATTGAGTATGACTGACTCCCTGTGGAGAAAATTAGTAAAGTATATTCATGAAATTGCCATCCTAACTGACAGGAATATGTGACAAGATAAAAAAACAAATAAATAATAGTTATTTATCAATAACCAAGTTTAATGAATTGTTTTGTTACTTTTCCTGTCCCTGTGCATGTTAGCTACTGCATTGCCAGAAGCCAGATAGCTAATTACCTACATGAGTGATAGATCAATCTGTGCCAAATCTCAAATCTTGAACTTAAAAAAATCATTTCTTCTTTATTGCTTTTATTTACTTAATTTTCGATCATCTATATTTACTTAGTATTTGTGTAAGTAAAAAATTATAATGAGTAGTTTGATTATTAAACAGTTGAAAGTTTTTCTACATTATCATAGACTTTGAACAAATTCCTTTTCCCTTTGAATAATCAAAAATTTTTTAATGTTTTTATTTATTTTTGAGAGAGAGAGACAGAGAGAGCACAAGCAGGGGAGGGGCAGAGAGAGAGAGAGGGAGACACAGAATCTGAAGCAGGCTCCAGGCTCCCACCTGTCAGCACAGAGCCCTGCACAGGGCTGGAACTCGTGAACCGTGAGATCATGACCTGAGCCAAAGTCCAATGTTTAACCGACTGAGCCACCCAGGTGCCCCGAATCATCAAATTTTAATCTAGCATTGCACTGAAGCCCAGCAGTGGTGGAGTAGAAAGAGTCTGCACTTTGGAGTCAGACAGATTTACTTGGTTGTATGATCTTGTATAAGTTACTTAGCCTTGCTGATTCCAGTTTCTCCCTCTATAAAATATGTATAATACAAACCATCTCAAAGAATTGTGTGAGAATCAAATATCATTGTAGATAAACCACCTGGCAAATGACAGATTCTCAGGAACTAAAAACAGTATATGCGACGATTAACCGTAAAACAAAATAGATGTTAACAGGCAGTTAGAAATACCACTGAACCAGGCAACAATATCTGGATTAAGATCAAACTTGTCACTTACTGGGGCACCTGAGTGGCTCATTTGGTTAAGCATCCAACTTTTGATTTCGACTCAGGTCATGATCTCAAGCTTTGTGAGATTGAGCCCCACATCAGGCTCCATGCTGACAGCATGGAGATTACTTGGGATTCTCTCTCCCTCTCTCGCCGCCCTCCCCCTGCTCGTGCTTTCTCTCAAAATGAAAAAATAAACATTAAAAAAAACTTGGGGGTGCTTGGGTGGCTCAGTGGATTAAGCATCTGACTTCAGCTCAGGTCATGATCTTACAGTTCGTGGGTTCAAGCCCCGCAACGGGCTCTGCTGACAGCTCAGAGCCTGGAGCCTGCTTCACATTCTGTCTCTGTTCTGTCTCTCTGCCCCTCCCCTGTTCGTGCTCACTCACGCTCTTTCTCTCTCTCTCAAATATAAAATAAAACATAAAAAAATTTTTAAAACTTGCCCCCTACTAACACTGAACTTTAAATATACCCTTAACTCTGATGTTCAGTTACCTCAACTGTAAAATGAGAATGATTTATCCCTGTGTAACTCAAAGGGTTTTGAAGCTAATTTTGTGCCACCTTTGAAACTCAAATGAGAATATTCCTCAGAGTGCACTGAAGTTTGAAGTCCTAGCTCTAGGGCGCCAGGGTGGCTCAGTTGGTTAAGCATCCAACTTTGGCTCAGGTCATGATCTTGTGGTCTGTGAGTTCAAGCCCTGTGTTGGGCTTTGTGCTGACAGCTGGGAGCCTAGAGCCTGCTTCAGATTCTGTGTCTCCCTCTCTCTCTGCCCCTCCCACACTCACACTCTATTTCTCTCTCCTTCAAAAACAAAAAAACATAAAAAAATTTGAAGTCCCAAACCTTAGTTTTATAATTTTAAAGAAATATAAAGAAAAATGGAGATTTACAACAAGGGGTTTTATACCTAATTTCCTCCAACAGTTTAAGGTTGAAATGAATTTGCACTATGAGAGGACTCTTCAGCTTAAAAGTTATATTTGGGGTTGAATCACTTTGTGTAATGTTTTATACTTTTAACTTGCCTTGAGAACAGAACAATGAGAAAAGTATGCTTTATTTCCATGAATGAATGACAATAGTAAATGGACAAAATTGTGATATGGTGCTTATTTCACAATATTTTTCTCCTGAAACTAGATGTATGTTGGCCTGTCTTTTTAAACAGCGCAAACAATTTTTCCTGTAAAAGGCTGGTAGTAAATATTTTCAGCTTTGTAAACTGTGTGGTCTCCCTGTCTACTATTCAACTGTGCTGTTGCACTGTAAAAGCAGACATAGACAAAAAATAGACTAATGGGTATAACCCTGTTCCAACAAAAGTTTGTTTATGAAAACAGGCAGCAGAGGTTGGCCTGTGGGCCATAGTTTTAAACCTCTCATAGATTCATTGTTTGGCCATTTGGGCCCTCAAGACTGTTGAGTTAGAAGAATAAAGGTAACTAACTTAGGCTGTTAAAGCAAAAAAGACTGGAAGGAGTTGAAAATCATAGTAGCAGCTCATTGTTCCTTTTTTTTTTTTTAGTTTATTTATTTGTTTAGAGAGAGAGCATGCATGCACGCACAAGCAGGGGAGGGGCAAAGAGAGAGGGAGAGAGAGAAACCCAACCAGCCTCTGTGCTCAGCTAAATTGCACAACCATGAGATCATGACCTGAACCAAAATCAAGAGTTGGACATTCAACGGACTGAGCCACCCAGGCACCCCTCATCGTTCCTCTTTAAATTAAATCCAGCATTAGAGAGGATGTGAAGAAACGGGAACCCTCTGGCACTGTTGGTGGGAATGCAAACTGGTGCAGCCACTCTGGAAAACAGTGTGGAGGTTCCTCAAAAAATTAAAAATAGACCTACCCTATGACCCAGCAATAGCACTGCTAGGAATTTACCCAAGGGATACAGGAGTACTGATGCAGAGGGGCACTTGTACCCCAATGTTTATAGCAGCACTCTCAACAATAGCCAAATTGTGGAAAAAGCCTAAATGTCCATCAACTGATGAATGGATAAAGCAATTGTGGTTTATATACACAATGGAGTACTACGTGGCAATGAGAAAGAATGAAATATGGCCCTTTGTAGCAATGTGGATGGAGCTGGAGAGTCTTATACTAAGTGAAATAAGCCATACAGAGAAAGACAGATACCATATGTTTTCACTCTTATGTGGATCCTGAGAAAATTAACAGAAACCCATGGGGGAGGGGAAGAAAAAAAAAAAGAAAAAAAAGAGGTTAGAGTGGGAGAGAGCCAAAGCATAAGAGACTGTTAAAAACTGAGAACAAACTGAGGGTTGATGGGGGGTGGGAGGGAGGGGAGGGTAGGTGATGGGCATTGAAGAGGGCATCTTTTGGGATGAGCACTGGGTGTTGTATGGAAACGAATTTGACAATAAATTTCATATAATAAAAATTAATTAATTAATTAATTAAATCCAGCATTGAATATTTAGAACTACCAAAATGTGGCAAGATATCTACGTATTCTTTAATTATCCTTTATGTTCATGTCCACACATCAGCTATCCTACCATAAGTTTTGCCTCAGTTAGATATCCATGACCTCCAAGGTTGACCCTCATTTGGCTATTTTGTTCCTTCCCAGCCAAGATGTACCTCCTAGTCACCAGCTCAGTTCCTTGTCCCTTAAATGGGTTCCTGGCAAGGCCAGTGCATAATTTTCAGGGTATAGTGAAAAATTAAAATGCCAGACACTTTGTTCCAACAGCAGGAATTCAGTGCCACTAAAGGCACTAAATATAAAACTAAACACTCTCACCATGTGATCCATCAATCAAGCTCCTCGGTGTTTACCCAAAGGAGTTGAAAACTCATGCCACAGAAAAACCTGCACATGGATCTTTAAAGCAGCTTTATTAGCAATTGCCAAAACTTGCAAACAATCAAGATGTCCTTTAGTAGGTGAATGGATAAATACACTGTGGTACATCCAGACAATGGAATATTATTCAGCACTAAAAATAAATAACCATGAAAAGCCATGGAGGAAACTTAAATACATATTAGTGAAAGAAAGAAGCAATCTGAAAAGTCTACAAACTGTACAATTTCACTAAATGAAATAGTAGAAAAGGCAAAACTACAGAGATAATAAAAAGATTAGTCGGGTGCCCCTGGCTGGCAGTAGAGCTTGGGACTCTTGATCTTGGGGTCATGAGTTCGAAACCCACATTGGGAGCAGAGTTTACTTAAAAAAACAAATAAATAAAAAATAAAAAGATGAGTGGTTACCAGAATTTAGTGGGGAGAGAGGAATGAATATAGGCAGAGCACGGAGGATTTTTAGGGCAGTGACCCTGCTTTGTTTGATACTATAATGGTAGATACATGTCATGATACATTTGTCCAAACCCATAGAATGCACAACATGAAGAGTGAACTCTAATTTAAACTATGGACTCTGGGTGACAAGGTTATGTCAGTGTAGTTTCATCACTTGTAACAAATCCCTCTGGTGGGGGATATTGATAATGAGGAACCTATGCATGCATAGGGGCAGGGGATATAGGAAATCTCTGTACCTTTCCTTTAATTTTGCTGTGTACCTAAAACTGCTCTAAAAAGTAAAGTCTGTTTTTAAAAATGGGAAATGAGATTGTCTCCTTGACAAATTTTGCCCACCATGCTTCCTTGAATAGATTGTGACTACATCTTATATTAGTTATTGATTCCTCACATTTCTTCCAAGAGTCCCTGGAAACTTTCAGTGCTGAGATTTCACTATCTAGCACCCAAAAAGAGGTTTTAATTACCCTAAGCTCTGTTCTAATTGTCCAAGGAAATAGGTTCTCTCTTCTATATTTTGTAATTCCTCTATCCAGGACATTTTTTCTCAGCTAATATTAGTACCAAGAAACCCTAAATATCCTTTAATGATCAATTCTTCTGTCTGTTTGAAACTATTTCCTCTTTTTATTCAAGTCCCTGGGGCTTGATTGAAGTACACTAGTTTGTGCAGATTTTATAAGTTATTATTTTATAAGTTACTAAATCTCATGTTCTATATTTCTCAGCACAGACTTAAAATCAGATTCTTTTACCTGAAAATTAAAATAAATTATAAAATGTTCTGTTAAAAAACCAATGGAGGGGTGCCTGGGTGGCTAAGTTGGTTAAGTGACCAGCTCTTGATTTCAGCCTAGGTCATGATCTCATGGTTGGTGAGTTCGAGCCCCACATTGGGCTCTGCACTGAGCATGGAGCCTGCTTAGGTTTCTCTCTGTCTCTCTCTCTCTGCCGCTCCCCTGTGGGTGTGCTTTCTCTCTTGCCAAATAAATAATAAGTAAACTTAAAAAAAATCCAATGGAAGGAGTGAAGAACTGATACATGATCCAACATGGACAAATCTCAAAAACATGATACTAAGTGAAAGAAGCCAAACACAAAGACCACATGTTGTATGATTCAACTCATAGGAAATGCCCAGAATAGGCAAATCTGTAGAGACTGAAAGTAGATTAGTGATTGATTAGGGCTGGGGGAAGGAATGGGGAGTGACTGCTAATGGACATGAGGTTTCTTTCCAAGCTTATGGAAATGTTCTAAAATTGAACAGCTGAACCATTCTGCAAATACACTAAAACCATTGAATTGCATATTCACAATGGAAATTTTTATGGTATGGAAATTGCATCTCAATAAAGTGTTTAAAAATAAAATCAATGGATATGAGCCTCTGTTGGACATAAAAATCTAATTCCAGCTCTTCTCTTCTTAACCTCTCCTTTTCTCTTCTTTTTTGCCACTTTCTATTTTTATTCCTTCTAGAGTAGCCTTCTAAAGCTCATTCAAGAACATCACAAGTTTTCTTTTTAAAAATGCATTTAATACATGAAAATCTGAGTAGGGACAACTACTAAAGTATGAAGTTATGATTTGTTTTATGACATCCTCCCTCATTTCCATAAGTTGGAAAATTTGCCTAATAAATTATGAAAAGTTTATTTAAGTTTTTCTGAAAATCTGCTTATTTTATGAAAAATATCAAGGCAGGGGTTGAGAAGAGAGGTGACCCCAGATAGGGCTGCTGCTATGATGTGAAAGTTTGTGACCTCCCCAAATTCATATGTTGAAGCCTAATACCTAACATGATGATGTTTGGACGTGGGGCCTTTGAGAGGTAATTAGGTCACGAGGGTGGAGCTCTCATGAATGGGATTAGTGCCCTTATAACAAGAGTCCCAAGAAAACTTGCTTCTTCTCTCTCTGTTCTCTGCCATGTTAGGATACACTGAGGAGATGGCCATCTGCAAACCAGGAAGCAGATCTCACCAGACACTGGATCTGTTGGCACCTTGATCTTGGACTCCCCAGCCTTCAGAACTGTGAGAAATGTTTGTTGTTTAAGCCACCCGGTATATGGTATGTTTGTTATAGTAGCTCCAACCTGACAGCACCAGAGTCCCCCAGAGTTCACAGCACTGGGACAAAGTTGCTGCCAGTATCAAAACTTTGGCTATAGGGATGCCTGGGTGCCTCGGTAGTTAAGCATCTGACTTTGGCTCAGGTCATGATCTCTTGGTTTATGGGTTCAAGCCCTGCATCGGGCTCTGTGCTGACAGCTCAGAGCCTGGAGCTTGCTTCAGGTTCTGTGTCTCCCTCTGTCTCTGCTGCTCCCCCACTCACACTCTGTCTCTCTCTCAAAAACAAACAAACAAATAAATAAATAAACAAACATTAAAAAATATATTTAAAAAAAATCTTTGGTTACGTAAACAGTCCCTAAACATATATTATTTGTCTGGTTGCAGGACCTGAACTAGAAAAAAGCAATAGAGAGAAGCTAAACATAAGTTAATACTAACAACTGCCATTATTGGCCATTGATATGCACCAGGCACTGTGCTTGCTGAGTGCTTTACACACATTCAGCTAATCAACACAACAATCAATCTTATGGGCAATTATTATCTCTAAAATACAAATAGAAAAATTGAGACTCAGAGAAGTTAAATAACCTGCCCTAGGCCTCACAGCTAGTAAACTAATCTCCATATGTGTAATCAGACCTCTCATTCAGTGAAGAACCCCAGAAAAATTCCTTCTACAGCCTAAATCCCAGAGAGTAGAGGGCACCCAAAGTTCCATTTTAGAACCCACTAGTTGTATGGTATAGCATTAAAACTAGAGTTATCATCAATGAAGTAGTTGTTTTCTTTATGTTTGCCTGTTGTGGTTCAGATTGCTGAGTCTCTTCCCCCAGAGAATGAAAATATACTTTAGAGCTTTAACTCATAACAAAGGGAAATATGTCATCTTACTACTTATTTTAAACCACCCCCTGGAGTGCTATGATTTGCCCATCTTTGATCAAATGTTCTTCCCAAGCAGGCTGATTTTATGAATTTTCCGGAGCTGTGTTAAATGGCATCCCATTAGCATCAACATGAATGAGAAGCGAGGGGGTGGGCTCCTCACAAAAGCATGACCTCTTATTAGTTGCTATTCTGATACTTCATTTGTCAGCACTGATTTAATGGTGGGAAGAGAAGGCTCATAGGAGATTATGTAGAAAGACTATGCTACACTTTGTAGCCTTTCTCAAGCCATCAGAATAAAGAACTGACTGCTACTTACATCCATAATTATATGTGGCATTTTGGCTCTGTAATTAAATTCAAAATAAGTCACATGCAGCAATTTGTTAAATTTAAATAGTGTTACAAAAAATAAAAAAGATCACTGAATGATACGAGCTTCTGAACTTAGAGATATGACTTGAGGAAAGACTCATTCACTCAAACTAGTAGGGATTATCGCTGCAAAAATAAACTCAGTAACACTTAATTCTGTGAATCTAGGATGTATTAGAATCTGTGCCATTGGATGGGATTATACAATAAGAAATTCAAAACTTTAAGTTCAAATAAGTAATGTTCATAGGCTGGTTTCAGTTTGTTATCCAAATGTTCTTTAAGAAATACGTGTAATATTTATTAAAATCTAGTAGGATTTTCCCAGTCCTTAAGAAGAACTGAGTTACAAAGAAGAGATTGTTCAAATCAGTAGCAAGAACTAGGACAAATCAAAATAACTATGTATAACAACAAAAACACTGGATGCTTGCTGAATATTTTTTGGTTGAAAAGCACTTTTATATAGGTACAGATATCCCAGGAGAGTCCAGAAAAAAAACACTTGATTTGTGATCACTTTAAGCTGTTCTCTGTCAGGTGGAGGAAACAGGCAATGTGGGACAGGGAAAATTGGGTAGCCCAAAGCTAGACTTGCCCAATGGATATGATAGAGAGTGGGTGGAGGGGGGGGGGGTTGATAAGGGGATTTTTGCCAGTGTTGTCATAGACAGAACTTGAATGTCCAGAACCTGGATATTAGGCATGGATGATATAGCAAACACAGTGTGCTGGTGTGGCTGGAAGTTTAAAAGGCTTCACTTCTCCAGTTGGGTGGAGTATCTTACTTTCAGCAAGCTAACAGGAAGGCATTAAACTTCTAGTGTGATGTGAAGGAGACAATGGGAAGCCATATCTATCTACCTGTATCTCTATCATGGGTATAAACTTTGCTCTGCTTGTTGGTTGCTTTAATAAATCAAAGTAAAGGCAAACTTGAACCAAGTCTAAGTTATTGTTCTTGCCTATCCTTGAAACTGAACCAAACATTATGGTTTTCTGAATACACTGTATTCATCCTCTATGGCCAAAACCAGGTTCCCAATAATCTGAATTATGAGTTATTCAGTCTGTTATGAATTTATATATATATATATATATGGTTATATATAATTTCTTATATATATATATATATGGTTATATATAACTTCTTATAAAGTTAGATATAAACCTATAATATGACCCAGCATGCAATCCCATGCCTAGAGAGGTAGCTAAGAAAAATGAATACTAATGACTGATTAGTGATTGTGTGATTAAACACAGAAATCGGTATTTACATGCTGCTGGGAGCTTTGTTCCTAATTGCATGCGCGCACACGCGTGCGCGCGCACACACACACACACACACACACACACACACCTGAAAACAACCCATATGTTCTTTAACTGGTGAAGTAATGAATAAACAAGCTATGGTACATCCATACAAAGGAATACTCCTCAGCAGTAAAAAGGTATGAACCCCTGTACATGTAAAAAATTGATAAATCTCAAACACATTATGCTAAGTAAAAGAAACCACACTCAAAAGGCTATATATTATGTGATTCCATTTATATGAAGTTCTGGAAAAGGTAAAATTATAGGGCCAGAAAATAGATCTGTGGTTGCCAGGGGCTAAGGGTAAGAAGAGTTGACTGCAAAAGAATGGCACAAGAGAATTTGAGAGATGATTAGACTGCCATGATTTCCACAAGAATGACCCTGAAAGATAACCCCTTTAGTGGGTGTAGAGTGCTTGGGGGAACAAATTTGGGAGTCATTTCAGTGGTGTCTCCTCCCTCCAGTACTCCTGAAGACAATGGGCCCCAGCTGCTGCAGCGTAAGGGCTTTTCCTGTGCAAAAGGAAGGAAAGGAAAACTATTTTATTGAATTCCCACTGTGGTGCCTGAAGGAGCTGAGAATAAGAAGTTTTACACACATCTCATTTTATCTTCATAACAGCTTATCGTCCCCATTTTACACATAAGGAAACTGGGGCTCAAGTGATCCACTGAGAGTGAACTCAGGCACCTCTATGCTTAACTGACTCTCACCTTATTGAGCACAGACAATGGACTCACACACTTGTTATTAACCTTTCTTTCCTGTTACAGAGTCACAAAAATTTTCTATACCTAGAATATGGAACTACATCTATTCTGGAGGAAGGAGGGAGCACCCTTTTCTAATTTGTACAAAAGTGCTATCTGGGCAAATAGTGGACCTAGAGTTTTTTCACTGGCCCTGACTGCCTGCCCTGCTGCTGGTAAGTGATCGCGATGCCTACGTCTACAGACCACCCTTATCCACTGGAGCCCATGTTCCTCTGGCCTCGGGGATGAGAGTTTGGGCTGGTATATCTGGGGGAGGGAAAAATTCTCTGGAGTCTGACAGACAGGATGGGGAAGTCAGGAGGGCAGGAGCAGAGGACAAAAAAAAAACCTAAGGAAGTTGAAGGATGAGGGCAACAAAGTATAACAGTGGAGCCACCAGGAAAGTCTAACTGCTTTGTCTTATGCAATCATTGGGTAAGCTTTCAGAGTTTGCTTACCCTAGAAAAACTACTTCTCTGGTTAATCAATCTGGGTGAATCAACATCCAGACCGGAGTCGTAAAAGCTCATCCCCTATAAACTGAAATTGTATCCCAGTTTTTAACTCTAGGAGAAAAGTGGGAGCCAAAATGGTTGATAAGGTTTGTGACTGAGTGTTTCGTCTGCCACGTCTGTACAAGTCTAAGTTGCTTTTCACTACAGTCTTCCAGGCAACACCGTTGGGGTTCTACCAGTCTAGTCTCTACTGCGATGGACTAATTCCCTTGTCCCTGATGGAGTAGAACTGGTCTTGAAAGAAATGACAAAAGCTATGTTTAATTGAGGTTCTATCCCAAAGCCTATAGAAAAGAGTGTTGTAGTCATTAATGCCATTCATCAAATACTTTCACACTTCTGGAGCATGTTAGGAATGTCCATCCTGGCCACTTCATGGTTCAGTGAGGCCATGTGTCCATTTCTGGCCTATGAATTGTTGGCAGAAATGAAATGTGGCACTTTTAATGTCCTCTGGCATGGAAATGGGCTATGTTAGAGATTTTGCCTGCTCTCACGGCCTGGATTTCCCAGTTGTCACAGTGAGCAGAACACCCTGCTGAATCACAATGGACATGTTGTTTTAAGGCGTTGAGATTTTTTGTTGTTGTTACCACTGCATAATCTGTACTGACTGATATAATAGCTTTTTGGTTTAAAAAATTTTTTTAATGTTTATTTATTATTTTGAAAGAGAGACAGAATGCAAGCAGGGGGAGGGGCAGAGAGAGAGGAAGACACAGAATCCAAAGCAGGCTCCAGGCTCTGAGCTGTCAGCACAGAGCCTGACATGGGGCTTGAACTCATGGACTGCAAGGTCATGACCTCAGCTGAAGCAGATGCTTACCCAACTGAGCCACCCAGGCACCCCTACAATACCTTTTTGGTTTTAAATAATGTTTGCTGGGTTTTATGTTTTGGTAGGCTAAGAAAAGTGATTTATGACCTTTGTTTCTAGTTACCACTGTTCTCACTGAGTTATATAGTAATATGATATAAAAATTTTCAAAACAAAAATATAGCACTGTGTTTGAAACTGTCTAAAAACAAATTGTCTAGGGGCACCTAGGTGGCTCTGTTAGTTAAGTGTCCAATTCTTGATTTTGACTCAATCATAATCTCACTGTTCATGAGTTCCAGACCCAAGTGAGGCTCTGTGCTGACAGTGTGGACCCTGCTTAGGGTTCTCTCCCTTTCTCTCTGTCCCTCCCCTGCCCACTCATGCCTGCACACGTGCTCTTTCTCTCTCTCAAAATAAGTAAACTTTAAAAAAAGTTAATTATCAAAATTAAATAAATAAAAATAAATTTTCTATAATTACCTTAATAAAATTCCATCAAAGTAGGAAGATATCCAAAACCATCATCACAAAACCATCAGGCTAATTAAGCTTTTATATGTCTCTAATACAATGTTCCTTTAAGAAGAACTCAGTAATAAACCTTTAATGTTGACGGAAACAAGTTTTAAATTTTATTAATTTGTATAGTAACCATTACTTTATCACTTATGTTATCATCTGTCTGATGTGTTGGAAACATTTTGAAAAGCTAAAAGACAAAGGTTCGTAAATGTTCACAAAAGAAAAGAAAATATTAAAACCATTAGAACTGTAGGATTTTATTACCATCTTTTAAAAATATCATTAGCTTTTAGAATGTTATGTACTGTATGGAGCATGTAAGAGAATATATTCACAATGAAACACTTTTTCTTTAACTTTCAAACTTGCCAGCATGCACAATACTACTTTGAAGCTGTTCATTATTCTTTTTTTGTTGTTGTTGTTCATTATTCTTAAAGAATACGTGTTTATTTTTTACCTTATGTGTCCTTAAGAGGGGCATGAGAATAAGAATAGACAATAAGAATCTTAGACAATAAGAACCTATTTTAGTCAAATACTAAGACCCAAAGAAAAAGTCCTTAAATGTTTACTTCTGAGATTCCAAGAGCTATCTGGATCCTACTTTCCCCAGACTTGCTGTGTTTCATTGATTCTAAGATACATTCTTAAAAATGTTTACATTTTACGTCTTAACATTACCATTTTCCTCTAAATTCTGTAGACAATCACCCTATTGTCATCAGATACTTAATTTTGTATATCTGGGAATAACATGGCTTATTTCTTCAAAGACAACTTAATTCTGTCTAAATGCTTCTAGAATTTTTTATGTTTTATAATTAGCGAATATTTTATATTTAGCAAAACCCCCCAAAATATAGTGGCTTAAAGATGCAATGATTTATTATTTGTCAGGGTTCCATGAGTGAGCTAGGCAGTTTCTCTGCTGGCTTCACGTGGCACCCTTGAACAACTGCACTTACTTGAACGATCAGCTGGGCTGAAAGATACACAGTGACCTAACTCATGTGTCTGGCAGTTGTTCCTGGCTGTCAGGTGTGGAGTCTACTTTCCTCCATGAGGCCTCTCATCCTCCATTTGGCTAGACTGGATTCTTTTTGTGGCAGTGTTCACTTCCACCACATTCTATTGGTCGCTACAACACCCACTCAGACTGAATGGGTGAGAAATTAGATTACAATTTTTGATGGGATATCCCCCAAGAATTTGTGGCCATATTTACTCCCATCCACTATCTGGCCATAATTATTTACATTTCTCCAACATATATAAGACACTTAACTCCCTCTCAAGACCTCTAAAAGTTTGATACAACTATCAGATCTAATACTTTATTATCTGCATCTGATTCAGATATGAATAAGGCTTCTCCCATGTGCCAACCTATGATCTAAAGATCAGTGAACCAGGGGCATGTGGGTGGCTCAGTCAGTTAAGCATTCGACTTTGGCTCAGGTCATGATCTCATGGTTCATGACTACAAGCCCCATGTAGGGATCTGTGCTGACAGCTCAGAGCCTGGATCCTGCTTCCGATTCTGTGTCTCCCCCTCTCTGTTCCTCCCTTGATCATGCTCTGTCTCTCTCTCTCTCTCTCTCTCAAAAAGAAATAAGCATTAAAAAAATTTTTTTTAGAGATCAGTGAACCAAAGTAGGGGTCCAACACCTTTTTCTGTCAAGATCCCCATGGTAAATATTTTTGGCTTTGTGGGGCTGTTTAGTCTTTGAGGTTTTTTGGGGGGAAGGGGTTGTTTGTTTTTTAAAGATTTTATTCTCAAGTAATCTCTCCACCTGACATGGGGCTCAAGCTCACAACCCCAAGATCAGGAGTCCCATGGTCCACTGATTGAGCCAACCAGGTGCCCCTGTACAGTTTCTGTTATAACTATTTGATTCTTCAATTGTAATGTGAAAGCAGCTATAGAAAACATGTAAACAAATGAATGTGGCTGTGTTCCAATAAATCAGGTATTTACAAAAATAGGCCAAGGACTGGTTTTAACCTGTGGGTCATAGCTTGTGCCCTCCAAATTAGAGTATGAGAGACCCCACCGAGGAAAATCGAGATGCCCAACAGTTTGAACCAACTATCTGACATAAGAGTGAGATGATTTGTGACTTTTAGTCCAGCCAGCTCCTGCACTGATTTAACTGATGTGAAACCAGCAGAGGAATCTCTCAGCCAGCCTACAAAATCATGAGAAATCATTAATTTCTGTGTTTTAATCCACTTAGTTTTGGACATTTCATTATACAGCAGTAGTTAACTAAAAGAGAAATTGGTACCTGAAGTGGAGTACTAGTTTGGCATTTGGTTAAAAAGTAAATATATGCACATTTTTCTGGAGTGAAAAGCAGTAACTTTAATTAAATTCTTATGGGGATATAAGACCTATAAAAAGGATTAAGAACCTCTGTCTTGATATATCTCAAAGAAAACTTTTAGGGTCAAGATATAGATTAAATATGGCCACATACTTTTTTTTTGCTCTTATTTTTAAAATTACATTAGTATCCTGAAACTCATCTATGGAGAACCTGAAGTTGAAAATCCCTAGCTCACATATTAGTATATTTTCATTAATTTTCAGTTAACCCTTTCCATCTGCAGACACAGTTCTTTATTTAGCTTATTAAAATCATTTTTCATTGTTGTATCTTTGATTATTGCTTGTGTTTCAAGTGTTCATGATTTATCTTGGTAACACTAGCCATCCATATATAGTCTCTCTATGCTCTGCCTTACATCATCACCAGCTTCTCGCTTGTCATTTTCATCTCTTTATCCTTTCCTTTGTAATTTTAGCAAGTTTCTCATATATTTCCTCCATATTACTAATTTGATTTCCTTTGGTGTCAGTTCAATTCTTTATTGACATATCACTTAAAAATAATGTGTGGATCTGTTTCATATTCTGATTACATAAGCCAAGTACTTGAAGAAATAATTATTGAGACAGTTAAGGAAATCTGAACATCATCCAGGTATTTGATGTACTAAGTAAGTATAATAAGTCTTATTCAGTGTGATGATGGAATTGTGGTTACATTTTTTTTTTTTAAGAAGAAAGGGGGCTCTTGGGTGGCTCACTAGGTAAGCATCTGACTTCAGGTCAGGTCATTTTTGAGTTGAGGCTGGTGGGTTTAAGCCTCATCAGGCTCCCTGCTGTCAGTGCAGAGCCTGCTTCAGATCCTCTGTCTCTCTCTCTCTCTCTGCGCACCTCCCCCACTCAGATTCTCTCTCTGTCTCTCTCAAAAATAAATAAACATTAAAAAATAAAATAAAAAGAAGAAAGAATGACTTCATGTGAAAGAGATACTTATTGAAGTATTTACAGGTGAAATTATATTGTCTTTAGGATTTGATTTAAAATATTTTAGTACAGGGTCCCCTGGGTGGCTCAGTTGGTTAAGTGTCCAACTCTTGATTTCAGCTCAGGTAACGATCTCATGGTTTGTGGGAACAAAGCCCCACATAAGGCTCTGCACTAATAACAAGGAGTCTGCTTAGGAGACTCTCCCTCTCTCTCTGCTCCCTCCCCTGCTCGTACTCTCTCTCTCTCTCTCCTCTCGCAAAAATAAATAAACTGTAAAAAATAAAACATTTAAAAAATGAAATAGTTCACAAAATATTGGTAACTAAGTTGAATGATTAAATGGTGATTATTACATTGATCTCTCCACTATGTATCTATTTTAAACATCCCACAATATCAAGTATCAAAATTGCAAAAATAAGTCTGAACTTTATTGTTTTTAAATTTTTTTAACGTTTATTTATTTTTGAGACAGAGAGAGACAGAGCATGAACGGGGGAGGTGCAGAGAGAGAGGGAGACACAGAATCTGAAACAAGCTCCAGGCTCTGAGCTGTCATCACAGAGCCCGACGCGGGGCTCGAACTCACGGACCGCGAGATCATGACCTGAGTTGTAGTCAGACGCTTAACCGACTGAGCCACCCAGGCGCCCCATGAACTTTATTGTTTTTAATACAGATTTAATATATGAGATTTTACTGTTTATGTTTTTCCTTAATCCACCCCACTTCGTTTCTATATTTCTGCCTGCCTCTCAATCAGCTTTCTTTCCATCTCAGTCTGCTATTTTATATTATCTTTTATGTCTTATTTTATAGAATAAGTTTAAGGATTGTTTTGAGAACACTAAGCAGATGTCCTGTTCTTGCCGAAAATCTATTTTAAAAGCCTGTTCTTCTTACCCATCTTGAAACTGTTTTCTCCATTTTTCCATTTTTTGGAATCTTTTCTTATCCCCAGTGTTCACTTTCTTTCTACTCATTGTCCTTAAAATAAAAAGGTACTATCAGGCCTGGTTTCCCCTGTAATCAGGGAAGGTATATTCTACTTGGTTCCTTCATTATCCCCAGGTTGTTGTTATATTTCATTTCAGTCAAAGTCTAGTTAATACAAATTTTAGTAAACCAGAATTTTAGGACCCATGAGAAAGATATGGAAACACTGAAAAATCCAAGCAGAAGAACTTCTTCTCTATAGTATCTTTCCACTCTGTCTACTGAAGCTGCTATACTGGAAGCTAAACTTCTGTATCTAGAGTGCTAATATTCTATTTCCATTGGGCCAGTAATTCATGTTAAGTGCAAGTACTTAAGGGTCTCCTATCAACTACTGCCTGCTTCATGGGACTCAAGATCCTGCCGCTTGACCAGCTCTGCTCTTGGTGGTTTCCCATTGCCACTCTCTTTAATAACTGCTGATTTGCACTGATGAAATGGAATCCAAGTAGTTTCCATGGAACCAAGTGCTCCTGTGTGGTTTTTTAATGTATCGACTGGCTGGGCTGAACTACATTTCCCAGAATTCTCTTTCCTGTATGTTTTCCAGTTACAGTGAGCCACAAGAGACAGTCTTGTATGAGATTTAAAGGGCAAAAATGGGCACCACAGCCTTTTTTTTTATTATTATTAATAGCTTCCATACATTTTTATTCACCTCCTGGCTTACCTTGTTGGTCTGCAACAGCTCCATCTTCACCTGGATCCTCTTTTACCTTTTCCAACTCCTAAGCCAGTTACCAATTTCTCCTGCAGGACACCCATGTGATCAAGACCAGAGACAGTGAGAACTGACACAGTGTTCAGTTCACCTTTGTGGGTTTCAGATTGTGCTTATCGGTCCCAGTTCATCCTTTCTCTCCTGCACTTAAATTTTTTTTTAATGTTTATTTATTTTTGAAAGAGAGAGAGCCCATGTGCAAGCTGGGGAGGTACAGAGGGAGAGGGAGACAGAAGATCTGAATTCACAAACTGTGAGATCATGACCTGAGCCCAAGTCAGATGTTAAACCGACTAAGCCACCCAGGCGCCCCTCTCTCCTGCACTTTAAATTCGCCTTCCATTGGGGCACCTGGGTGGCTCAGTCAGTTAAGTGTCAACTCTTGATTTCAGCTGACAGCGCAGAACTTCCTTGAAATTTCCTGTCTCCCTTGCTTTCTCTGCACCAACCCCCTCTCGAAATAAATTAAAAAATAAAAATAAAGGAGGAGCCAAGATGGCAGAACAGCAAGGAAGTTTTTTGTGTGTCTCGCGTCCATGAAATACAGCCAGACCGACACTAAACCATCCTACACACCTAGAAAACTGACCGGACGATTAACACAACAATCTGCACAACCTGAACCACAGAATTCAGCAGGTACGAGACACGGAGAAGTGAACTTGGGGAGCGAGAAGGCGCAGGAAGGGAGGTGTTTTTGTCAGCGGAGAGAGGACGGAGACTGGAGGTGGGAGGGAGAATACGGGAAAAGTGCCCCTCCCCAAAAGCAGCTGGAGAGAAAGTAGAAAATTAGAAACAGCCACAGGGACTAAACTAAAAAGGGAGAAATGAGAGGGTTTAAATTCCGTTAAGACTGTAAACAAGGGGAGTGCAGTCTGCAACTCCACAGCTCGATACCTGGCGGTGCTCTGGTAGGAAGGGCGAATCCCCAGGAACAGAGTGGGGTCCAGGAGGTTCTCAGGCCACCCGGGGAAAAGCGGTTCCACTTCTGGAAGGACATTTGGTAGAGACTGTTGAAGCCACCTGGTCCCAGCAGACCCCAGAAGGCGGCCATGTTTGCTGGTGCTGGAACAAAGTCATTAAGGGTGAAGCCTGGTGCCAGATGTGTGTTGTGATTTTCCATAATCCCTGATAAGCTGCTGCTACACTGTCTCAGGAACTTTTACTCGGGCGCGCTGGCACCTGGCCGCAGTCTCAGGGCACCGGCAGCAGCAGGGTCCATCAAGTGTTCCTGGGTGCAGCCGACATCCAGCCATTGCTCATTCAGCCATTGTTCGGTGAGACCCTCCCGCAGAGGGGCAGAAGAGGTCAAAGCCGCAGTCCTTCAGAAACAACCACATCTGAGTCAAAACGTGGAAGAGAGGCCTGGAGCCTGGTCACAGAGAGTGAAAAAGCAGGGAGTGGATGAAAGCTGAAGACAGAGGACAGGGGCGCAATTGCTGATCCGGGAGAACACATTGGGTAAGGGGTGGCGCCATTTTTACCGCTCCGGCGCATGCGCGTACACACCTAGGAACCCCGCAACCATCCACCCCAGTAGGGTAGCAGCGCCATCTAGTGGAGAGTGGAGCTATTACACTGAGCCCCGCTCAAGTGGGCCAACCTCACTCTTCAATAACACAAGTCTCACTGCTGGCTTAGTCTATGGACTATGAAACGCTACATATACTGACTTCTGGGGGAAAACGAAGTAATGTCAGTCCTACCTTATTCTGTTAGCAGGTCCATCTATTCAATTTTCTTTCTTTTTTTTTCTCTTTTACACTACTTTTCTTTTTCTTGAATACAGAGAGAAAAAATTTATTTTTATTTTCAATTTTTATTAAAGATATTTTTCCTTAATTTTTATTACTATATTTTTTACTTTTGTGTAAAATTTTCAAATTCTATTTTACATCCATCATTTTATTTTAGCATATTCACCTTTTCAAATTTTCAAACGATTTCCTTTTTTTTCTTTTCTTTCTTTTTTCTCTTTTTTGTTTCTTTTCTTTTTCTTGAATGCAGCAAGAGAAAAACTTCATTTTTACTTTCAATTTCTATTAAAAATATTTTTCTTTAATTTTTATTACTATAATTTTTACTTTTGTGTAAATTTTTTCAAATTCTATTTTACTTCCATCATTTTATTTTAGTCTACTACAGTGTATTCGCTTTTTCAAATTTTCAAATGATTTCCTTTTTTTCTTTTTTTATCTTCTTTCTGTTTTTCATTTCTTTTCTTTTTCTTGAATACAAAAAGAGAGGATTCATATTTATTTTTAATTTTTATTAAAAATATTTTTATTTTTTTCTTACTTTATTCATTACTTTTGTGTATATTTTTTCAAATTCTATTTTACTCCCATCATCTCATTTTAGTCATTTTTTTTTAATTCTCAAGCAATTTCCTCCCCCCCCCCCTTTTTTTCTCTAATCTGTCAAACCACTTTCAACACCCAGACCAAAACACACCTAGAATCTAGCATCATTTATTCAATTTTGGTGTGTGTGTGCGTTTTTAATTTTTTAATTTTAATATTTTTTTAATTTTAATTTTTCTACCTCATTAATTCCTTTTCTCCCTTCAAAATGACAAAACAAAGTAATTCACCCCAAAAGAAGAGCATGAAGAAATGACAGCCAGGGATTTAACCAACACAGATACAAGCAACATGTCTGAGCCAGAATTTAGAATCACGATAATAAGAATACTAGCTGGAGTTGAAAATAGATTAGAATATCTTTCTGCAGAGATAAAAGAAGTAAAAAATAGCCAGAATGAAATTAAAAATGCTGTAACTGAGCTGCAATCATGGATGGATGCAGCAGCGGCAAGAATGGACAAGGCAGAACAGAGAATCAGTGGTATAGAGGACAAACTTAGAGAATAACAAAGCAGAAAAAAAGAGGGAGATTAAGGCAAAAGAGAATGATTTAATAATTAGAGAAATCAGTGACTCATTAAAAAGAAACATCAGAATCATAGGGGTCCCAGAAGAGGAAGAGAGAGAAATAGGGGTAGAAGGGTTATGTGAGCAAATCATAGCAGAAAACTTTCCTAACCTGGGGAAAGACATAGACATCAAAATCCAGGAAGCACAGAGGACCCCATTAGATTCAACAAAAACCGACCACCATCAAGGCATATCATAGTCAGCTTCACAAAATACTCAGTCTAGGAGAGTATCATGAAGCAGCAAGGGAAAAAAAGTCCCTAACCTACAAGGGAAGACAGATCAGGTTTGCAGCAGAACTATCCACAGAAACTTGGCAGGCCAGAAAGGAGTGGCAGGATATATTCAGTGTGCTGAATCAGAAAAATATGCAGCCAAGAATTCTTCATCCAGCAAGGCTGTCTTTCAAAATAGAAGGGAGATAAAAAGTTTCCCAAACAAACAAAAATTAAAGGAGTTTGTGACCACTAAGCCAGCCCTGCAAGAAATTTTAAGGGGGACTCTCTGAGGGGAGGAAAGATGAAAAAATATATATATAAATAAATACCAAAAGCAACAAAGACTAGAAGGACCAAAAACTCCAACTCTACAAGCATCATAATGGCAATAAATTCATATCTTTCCATATTCACTCTAAATGTCAATTGACTCAATGCTCCAATCAAAAACATAGGGTAACAGAACAGATAAGAAAACAAGATCCATCTATGTGCTGTTTACAAGACACTCACTTTAGACCTAAAGACACCTTCAGATTGAAAGTAAGGGGATGAAGAACCTTCTACCATGCTAATGGTTGACAAAAGAAAGCTGGAGTAGCCATACTTATATCAAACAATCTAGACTTTAAAATAAAGACTGTATCAAGAGATGCAGAAGGGCATTATATCATAATCAAGGGGTCTATCCACCAAGAAGTCCTAACAATTGTAAACATTTATGTGCCAAATGTGAGAGCACCCAACTATATAAATCAATTAATCACAAACATAAGGAAACTCATCAATAGTAATACCATAATAGGAGGAGATATCAACACTCCACTCACAGCAATGGACAGATCATCTAATCAAAAAATTAACAAGAAAACAATGGCTTTAGGGGCGCCTGGGTGGCGCAGTCGGTTAAGCGTCCGACTTCAGCCAGGTCACGATCTCGCGGTCCGTGAGTTCGAGCCCCGCGTCGGGCTCTGGGCTGATGGCTCAGAGCCTGGAGCCTGTTTCCGATTCTGTGTCTCCCTCTCTCTCTGCCCCTCCCCCGTTCATGCTCTGTCTCTCTCTGTCTCAAAAATAAATAAAATGTTAAAAAAAAAAATTAAAAAAAAAAGAAAAAAAAAAAAAGAAAACAATGGCTTTGAATGACCGGACCAGATGGACTTAACAGATAGATTCAGAACATTTCATCCAAAAGCAGCAGAATATACATTCTTCTCCAGTGCACATGGGATGTTCTCCAGAATAGACCATATACTGGGACACAAATCAGCCCTCGACAAGTACAAAAAGATTGAGATCATACCATGCATATTTTCAGACCACAGCACTATGAAACTCGAAATCAACCACAAGAAAAAATTTGGAAAGGTAACAAATACTTGGAGACTGAAAAACATCCTACTAAAGAATGAATGGGCTAACCAAGCAGTTAAAGACGAAATGAAAGAGTATAAGGAAGCCAATGAAAATAACACCACAACGCAAAACCTCTGGGATGCAGCAAAGGCGGTCATAAGAGGAAAATATATAACAATCCACACCTTCCTAAAGAAGGAAGAAAGATCTCAGATACACAACCTAACCTTATGCCTTAAGGAGCTGGAAAAAGAACAGCAAATATAACCCAAACCCAGCAGAAGACAGGAAATAACAAAGATTAAAGCAGAAATTAATGTTATCAAAACCAAAAAGCAGTAGAACAGATCAATGAAATCAGAAGCTGGTTCTTTGAAAGAATTAACAAAATTGATAAACCTCTAGCCAGTTTGATCAAAAAAGAAAAAGGAAAGGACCCAAATAAATAAAATCCAGAATGAAAGAGGAGAGATCACAACCAACACAGCAGAAATACAAACAACAATAAGAGAATATTATGAGCAATTATATGCCAATAAAATGGGCAATATGGGAGAAATGGACAAATTCCTAGAAACATATACACTACCAAAACTGAAACAAGAAGAAATAGAAAATTTGAACAGACCTATAACCAGTAAGGAAATCGAATTAGTAATCAAAAATCTGCCAAAACACAAGAGTCCAGGGCCAGATGGCTTTCCAGAGGAATTCTACCAAACATTTAAGGAAGAGTTAACACCTATTCTCTTGAAGCTGTTCCAAAAAACAGAAATGGAAGGAAAACTTCCAAACTCTTTCTAGGAAGCCAGCATTACCTTGATTCCAAAACCAGACAGAGACCCCACTAAAAAGGAGAACTATAGACCAATTTCCCTGAAGAACATGGATGCAAAAACCCTCAACAAGATACTAGCCAACCGGATCCAACAATACATTGAAAAAATTACTCACCACGACCAAGTGGGATTTATACCTGGGATGCAGGGCTGGTTCAATATCCGCAAAACAATTCACATGACTCATCACATCAATAAAAGAAAGGACAAGAATCATATGATCCTCTAAATAGATGCAGAGAAAGCACTTGACAAAATACAGCATCCTTTCTTCATAAAAACCCTCAGGAAAGTAGGGATAGAAGGAGCATACCTCGAGATCCTAAAAGCCATATATGAACAACCCAACACTATTATCATCCTCAATGGGGAAAAACTGAGAGATTTCCCTCTAAGGTCAGGAACAAGACAGGGATGTCCACTCTCACCACTGGTATTCAACATAGTATTGGAAGTCTTGGCCTCTGCAATCAGACAACAAAAAGAAATAAAAGGCATCCAAATCGGCCAGGAGGAGGTCAAACTTTCACTCTTCGCAGATGACATGATACTCTATATGGAAAACCCAAAAGATTCCACAAAAAACTGCCAGAACTGATTCATTAATTCAGCAAAGTGGCAGGATATAAAATCAATGCACAGAAATCGGTTGCATTCCTATACACCAACAATGAAGCGACAGAAAGAGAAATCTAGGAATCTATCCCATTTACAATTACACCAAAACCATAAAATACCTAGGAATAAATCTCACCAAAGAGGTGAAAAATCTATACACTGAAAACTATAGAAAGCTTATGAAAGAAATTGAAGAAGACACACACAAAAAAGGAAAAAGATTCCATGCTCCGGAATAGGAAGAACAAACACTGTTAAAATGCTGATACTACCCAAAGCAATCTACATATTCCATGCAATCCCTATCAAAATAACACCAGCATTCATCACACAGCTAGAACAAACAATTCTAAAATTTGTATGGAATAAGAAAAGACCCCGAATAGCCAAAGCAATCTTGAAAAAGAAAACCAAAACAGGAGGCATCACAATCCCGGACTTCAAGCTATACTACAAAGCTGTAATCATCAAGACAGTATGGTACTGGCACAAGAACACACACTCAGATCAATGGAACAAAAGAGAGAACCCAGAAATGGACCCACAAATGCATGGCCAACTAATATTTGACAAAGCAGGAAAGAATATCCAATGAAAAAAAGACAGTCTCTTCAGCAAGTGGTGCTGGGAAAACTGGACAGCGACATGCACAAGAATGAACCTGGACCAGTTTCCTATACCATACACAAAAATAAACTCAAAATGGATGAAAGACCTCAATGTGCGACAGGAAGCCATCAAAATCCTTGAGGAAAAAGCAGGCAAAAACCTCTTTGATCTTGTCCACAGCAACTTCTTACTCAACACATCTCCGGAGGCAAGGGAAACAAAAGCAAAAATGAACTACTGGGACTTCATCAAAATAAAAAGCTTCTGCACAGTGAAGGAAACCATCAGCAAAACTAAAAGGCAACCAACAGAATGGGAGAAGATATTTGCAAATGACATATCAGATAAAGGGTTAGTATCCAAAATCTATAAAGAACTTATCAAACTCAACACCCAGAAAACAAATAATTCAGTGAAGAAATGGGCAAAAGATATGAATAGACACTTCTCCAAAGAAGACATCCAGATGGCCAACCGACACATGAAAAAATGCTCAACATCACTCATTATCAGGGAAATACAAATCAAAACCACAATGAGATACCACCTTACACCTGTCAGAATGGCTAACATGAACAACTCAGGCAGCAACAGATATTGGCGAGGATGCGGAGAAAGAGGATCTCTTTTGCATTGTTGATGGGAATGCAAGCTGGTGCAGCCACTCTGGAAAACAGTATGGAGGTTCCTCAAAAAACTAAAAATAGAAGTACCCTATGACCCAGCAGTTGCAGTACTAGGCATTTATCCATGGGATACAGGTGTGCTGTTTCGAAGGGACACATGCACCCCCATGTTTATAGCAGCACTATCAACAATAGCCAAAGTATGGAAAGAGCCCAAATGTCCATTGATGGATGAATGGATGAAGAAGAGGTGGTATATATATACAATGGAGTATTACTCGGCAATCAGAAAGAATGAAATCTTGCCATTTGCAACTATGTGGATGGAACTGGAGGGTATTATGCTAAATGAAATTAGCCAGTCAGAGAAAGACAAAAATCATATGACTTAACTCCTATGAGGACTTTAAGAGACAAAACAGATAAACATAAGGGAAGGGAAACAAAAATAATATAAAAACAGAGAGGGGGACAAAACAGAAGAGACTCATAAATATGAAGAACAAACTGAGGGTTGATGGAGGGGTTGTGGGAGGGCAGATGGGTTAAATGGATAAGGAGCACTAAGGAATCTACTCCTGAAATCATTGTTGCACTATGTGCTAACTAATTTGGATGTAAATTAAAAAAAAATAAAAAATTAAATTAAAACTAAAAAATAAAATATTAAAAAAATAAGAATAAAATAATAAAATAAAATAAAAAATAAAATAAAATAAAATAAAATAAAATAAAATAAAATAAAATAAATTCATCTTCCCTTCCCACCTATCTACCCTGTGAACTTCAAGCTCTAACATCAGGTAAAATCAACACCCTTACAAAGACTTCTAGAGCAGCTTCTACAATTGAGGTCAAATTCCTATAACAAAGACATTTGTGTGTGTGTCTGAAATACATCTTAGTATAGCTATCTATATCTAGTTGTCTAGCTACCTACATATCTATCTATCATCTATATTTCGTAGTGATTCTGCTTCTTTAATTGAATCTCGACTAAAAAAGCTCCACATCTGATCCATGACCCACTTTAGTTCCTGTTATTTTGCTTCAAAGTTTGGGAATTCTGGTTGGCTTCTCCCAAAGTCTCAATTTAACTTTGTGGTTATTTTGTTGTTTCTTAGGAAAGGGCTTTCACTACAACACTCAGTGACTTTCAGTTGAATGTGCACCTCATTTAACAGAAACTCCTTTGCCTTTTGGGCCCATGATATTGTCTTTGCCTAGTAAATCAGAAGCAATGATCAATCCATGAGGGATTTAGGTGCAGGGGCTTATGTAAATATTTTCTACAGCTGATTCCTGGGAGGAAAAACATTATCAGCCCAAATCTAATTCTATATGTTTTATGTCCATACAAATGTCACTCTATTGACTCTAGCTCTTGTTTTGAAGATTTCTGGGAATTAAAAAAAAAAAAAAAGATCACTGGTCCCACTTCTAGCCATGACTAACTAGTGCCAATCATGCCTTCTCACTGTCTGCACGTAGACAACTAGACAAAAATGTGAAACAAACTTTCAGACATTGGACCACAACTAATTCAGAACTGTGATCTTGAAAATAGAGAAACAAATGAGGAGGGCTGTATAATCACCCCAGCTTTCTGGATGCAACAACCATTTAGACAAAGACACAGAGAAGGGATCTTAAGCAGCATACAGAGATCAAAGTTTGAGGAGAAGAAAAAAAAATTTGAGGAGGATAAGGTAGGTAGAATGTGTGGAACAGTCTAGAGAGGACAGAGCAATGACAAAAAAAGAGCTCCAGAAATACACATAACATATCCTTGAGTTTTTGACTGAATGTAAGCAGTGTATAAATAGGATGGGATTCCAGAAGGCTAAGTAATGAATGGATCTGTCAACTGAAAAGTTTCCATAGCTCACACTGGATGGGGAAGTTCTAACAAGTAATGGAATTGGAGAAGTTTTTGACTTTTTTGCTTTTTTCTTAAAGAGAAGCCATAGTTGCAACTAAGCCTTAGCTGGAAAGCTACAGAGTTTCTACAATGAATCATCAAGATGGATGCAATCCCAATGATACTATGGAGAAAAAATAAAATGAGACCCATACACAAAACATAATCAATGAATACCAACCTTAGAATGACCCTAGTGTTGAAATGAGCAGACAAGGATTTTAAAGCAGCTATTATAACTGTGCTCAAGGACATAAAGGAAAATATACTTGTAGTAAATGAACAAACAGAAACTATAAATGAGAATCAAATGGCAAGTCCACAGCCTGAACATATGGTAAGGATGTGGGGCTCTTGGCCAAAGTGAGGTGGAAGGCCCTGGAGCAAGACCGAGTCCAGACCAAGCATTAAGTTTAGCTTGCAATGCTTACAATTAGAATGAATAATTTGAAATTGCAGCTTCACCTGATGCAGTCATGTCCTCTTCATCCAATTTCTTAAGATCTCTCTCAGTTTATGAACCTCTTAAAAGCATTAATCTCCTAAGATCTGATTGTTAAACCCTGTGGGATAAATCAGAATATTATTACAGAATTGTCAAGTTAATATTGCTGGTGTTTCAAGGTCCAACCACAGGTGTCTTTTCCGCTAGAATATATGATGATGACCACAATACCAAGATCCAGTACAGCCTATACTGTGCTTTTTGGACTTGGGCTTTAAACCCTTGCATGTAGTCACATTGATAATGAAAAGAGAAGGACGTAGGAGCTTGGCTGTAAAATGCATGAGAAGTATTTTCTACTGTTACATGCATCAGGATGTTAAGGCTCAGAAGTTTAAGCAGGACACAGCCCAGTTCTTTTGGATATTTTTCAGCCACAACAGCATGAAAGATGACTAACCAGGCATCAAACCAGTGAGTCTTTGAATAGAATTTCCACTGAGTTCTCTGGCCAAGCAGCACAGATCCTGCAAAACAAAAAAACAAAAAAAACAAAAAAAAACAAACACTCAATGGTATCATATCTGGGAAGCATTTACCATAGCAACCAACCTGTCAGATATGATAATATATGAGAGAAATGTCTTTCTCCTTCTTGAAGTCATGTTGGAAAATATCAACTAGCCACAAATATCAATTGTGGAGTTATTAATGGCTATATTCATTTTGCTGGAAAGAAATCTTCAGTGACACTTTCAAGACAAAAAAGTAGATCTAGATAAACTGGTGAAAGAAAAATTTTAGTAATTTCAAAAATATGAGATTCAACTAAAGGAAGTTGACAAAAAAGATGATGTGACTTCCTTTTACAACACTCTCCCTAATCCCTTGCTAAAAAAAAGCTATTATATATATAAATAAATATTTATATTTTATATATTTATATATATATACAGGGGAGGGGGTGAGGAACACCTGATTGCCTAAGTTCAGCTCACAGGTCAGCCAGTGGTCATGTCCTCTCAGAGACCTCCTTCAACAAAAGTTTAGGGCAGCTGGAGATAAGGGGGAGAAGAGGTAGGTAGTGAGGCAGGGAGAAATTAGTTTGGAGGAATATGTTGGACTCTGTCCTGTGGACAAGAACCATAGACTAGAGTGGAGAGAGCCTAAAGGTAGAAACAAGAGCTAAATGATAGGCAATAGATGATGAATGGCCTTGACAGAAGTGTAAGGAGGGAAGAACTGGTTATGAAGAAGTAAGGCTGGATTTGGGAGACATCTAAGATGTGGAATTGATATGACTTTATAATTAGTTGGATAAGGAACAGGAAAAGGATGATATTCAGATAGATGGCTTGGAAGCTGGTTTAGACTGAATTTGCCCCCCAAATTCATATGTTGAAGCCCTAACCATCAATATAACTGTACCTGGAGGTAAGGTATTTAGGAGATAATTAATGTTAAATATGTTAAATGAGGTCATAAGGGTGGGGCCCTAATCCAATAGGACTGTGGCCTTATGAAAACAGGAAGAGAGAGAGAGAGAGAGAGAGAGAGAGAGATCTCTTCCCTTCAGTTAGAAGGTACTGTATACAAGCCAGGAAGAGTTCACCTGAAACTAAATGGCAAGAGCTTGATCTTGGACTTCCCAGCTTCCAGAACTGTGAAAAAATAAATTTCTGTTGTTTAAGCCACCCAGTCTATGCTATTTTGTTATGGCAGCCCAAGCAGACTAATACAAGAGCCAATGGGAGGAGTGGGATTATGGGGAGGGGACATGTTCATGCAATTCACCTGGATCAAGAACACAAAACAAGAAGCCAGTTGCAGCAATGTTTTGAGTTCAGATTGGGATATCTAAATCATAGACATTTATATGAGAAGATAAAACAGCTGGAAATCTATGTATGAAACTCTGGGGGGTGGTTGGCTGGAAGTACATACTTGGAAACCATCAGCAGTAGGTGGTAGTTGAAGCCATGGAGATGGGCAAGCAAAGGAGGAAAGAAGCTCAACAATGCAGAATAAAATAGCCAGAGATGGAGGAGAACCATAACTGAGTAGTGACTTTGAAGCCAATGAGGGAATTTTGAAAAGAGATGATTAACAGGATCAAATGCAGTGCACTGAGCCCATTTCTGGGGACATGTCTAAGTGTTTGGCACAACCCTTGAAATCAAGGGCCCAACAGTCTAGCTGAAAGGAGAACACAAACATATGAAACAATTAGGAAATCATTCAATTAGAGTAAATTGTCTTATTACTGTAACAGACAAGTGCAATATAGATCCATCCATTTATTCTGCAAACATATTGAGCTCCTACTGTGTGCCAGACATTTCGTTTTTGGAAGAGGCGATTGGGCTTTTTTAAAAGAAGGGCATGACTTAGTTATGGAGGTGGAAATGATATTCTAAGTGAAAAAGAACAAAAGCTGAGTAATTTAGGCACATGAGGAGAGGGGGTGGAAAGGATGCAGTCTTGGCAAGAGTCTAAGAATGGGGGACTATCTGGGAAGAAAGCCTGGCTAGGTGAGTTTGTGCCAGAGATTGGAGGGCTGGAGGGCACCCGTCAGAGTGTAACTAGTTCCAGAAGTATTCCCGATCCGGTATATTTTCTAGGTGCTATCTACCTACTGCTTCAATAGCAAGGAGAGCCCCCTTGTGTCCAGCCAGTGGGGCCACTGCTTTCTGCAGACCTTGGACATGCAGAAAGTGCAAGCTTCTACAGGGGCCACCAAATACGTATCGAATTGCCGTCAGATACAGAGAGGAGATTATAACTAGATATCAAGGGAAAGCATAATTAGAGGAAAGCTTTAGATATCACAGCAGTTTCCATGGCCCTGATCTACACATGAGCTTTTTCAAATAGCAGGTGCAGGAGACTGGGAGATCCCAAGCGTCCATCATAACACCTATACTGCAGTGGCTGTGGGTGGACCGATCAGCAGCCAGGCGTATGGCCGGGTAGATAGTATGATGAATAGTGATATGGGCAAATTCGTGGAGGGTGAACCACTACCAGTCTGAACGCTACCAGTCTTGCCTGGCGGACCTGGGAACAAAGCTTGCTTCCCCCAGGACGGCCCTGAGGGTGCAGTTCTCCGAATGGCTGGAAGAGGGCGCTGCGGATCGCACTGGTCCGGTAAAGTCCGAGGTCGACCCAGAGCCCTGGGAGGCGAGGGGTGGGGAAGCCAAGCTAGGTCTCCTCCCAGAAAACCCGAAGCTGCTGAAATCTTCCGCAGAGCGCCTGGCGGGGGTGTTAATGCGGCTGCTTGAAACTTTGCCTGGACCCAGTGTTGGGGGTTGGGGGGAAGGATGGGAGATTGGAGAGGGGAAAGGAACAGAGAAATAAACCCCAGAGCGCTGCTGGCAACTCTGAGGAAATCACGACTACTATAGGCCCTCGGGCTCACACTGCTGGGGCTTCGGTTTGACGGGAGACGGAAGGGTGGAAGAGCTGCAGGTTTCAGCTATCTAAAGTTGAATGCAGCTGCACAGGTCCTAGGGCGAAACAGCCGCGGCGCCGCGAGGAACCTTCTTGAATCTTGTCATTTCGGCTTCAGCAGTCGCTCCAAAACTTTCTTCCGAACTGCACGCGCTTCCTAGGATGTTCCCATTCCTTAGGATGGGGGCTTCCTATCTGTCCAGAGTATGGCGAAATCACCACCGTCCACCCTGTCTCGCCCACTTACAGGCTTTTAATTTAAACGGGAACGAAGAACTGGGAGCAAACAAGCCAATCCGCTACAGGGCTCTGGCTCTACTTATGCCTCTGTCTTCCAGGGCGCCCCGCATCGGCCTCGCTGGGTCTCCCAGCAGCTGTAGGTCGGCCCCCTCCCCACTTCCCACCCCAGTATCGGTTTCTCCGCATTTCAAAGGATGCTGCTAGCGCTGAATTTCCTCCTTCTCTCTACTTTGTAAACCAATCCCCGAAGTCGCTGCTACCCAAGATCTCTTCCCGCCAGGGGGCGCCTTGACTATAGGGGCTCTGGCTGTAACTTGGGACAAGTTGAATTAGGCTTGAACCGTGTGACATGAAAATAGGCAAGTTCTGAGACCACAGGTGTGAACCTCTTGGAAGACTTGACCTGACAGAGGAAAAGGTTCTTTGACACTAAAGGCCGGAGGATGGACTCTCCTCCCTGGGAGTACTCCCACTCCAACACCAGACAGCGCCAGTGCAGGGAGAAGGTGACACTGGAGGTACTCTCAGACATCCCAGCGTAGCCTCCCCCTCCCCCCCCCCCCCCCGGGCCTGCGCAGAGGCCACGGCTTGAGAAGGGTGTCCGCAAAAGGAAGGTGGCCCGCGAAGACCCTAGATGCTCAAGTCCAGACAGGGAGCAGTGAGAGAGCGCGCCTTAGCTCCGAATCTGTTCCTCGAGCAGCCTCCTCGAAAGCCTCCTCGGAAAAGCCCCCTACTACAGACCCTGCCCTCCACCCACCTTCTTCGAATAGATCTCTCAGAGGCTCTCAATTCTGGTGCCTGGGAAAAAAGCGCAAGGGGTTCCGGTGAGATCCTTCAGGGAGAGAAAGACGCCCTCCAGAGGGGGGGGCTCCGGATTCTCTGTTCCTTGGATCTCATTGGGGAGCAGCGACCCCCCGCGCCTGGCTGCTTTCCTGCTTTCTCTTCCTGGGTGTCGTTGCCTCGACGGCACCCGAGAACCCAGCTCAGCCAGGCTCGGGAGCCTGCTCCTGGCTGAGGAAGGTTTGCCCTCTGGGGGGGCTAGGCACAGGAAGAGCCGAGGACCCAGAGAGCTTCATGCAGAGTTAGAAGCCTGGATTCATAGTTTCTATAAATTCAAGATACAGAGTCCTAAGTAATAATCCCTTTCATTTGCTAGCAATTTTTATGCTTTACAGACTCATGGATCTCATCCTTAAATACTTGGATCCCTAGTACAACCTGGGAGGTACACAAGGAGAGATTATGACTATGTTTTTGCCGTTCAGGAATCAGGTGCTAAGAGGCTTTGTTTCCTTAATTCAACATTTCTTGAGACACTGGAAAATTCAAGAATAAATAAAACAGGATCTCACCCTAAATTAGGGAGGCCAGTAAGCAACACCTTAGTTTACTCAGCCTGTGGGCAGAGCGGCTCCAGGGTGTGGTGGGAGTCCAGGAGAACTATACCACAGAGCTGAAACGTGGCAAAGCCAGGGCTCCAGTCCCAGGACTTCTGACTTGTACTCAAATGCTCTGCCTATGACCCCTGAGCACTTTAAGATCGGCTATGGTGAAGAACACTCCCCACCCCCATCCTACACACACACACACACACACACACACACACACACACACACACAACTTAAGATGAAGAAGGTAGCTAAAAGGACACTCCTGGGTTAGGAAGAGGTGTTGGGGCCAGGAGACTTCATCAAAACCTCTATCTTGGTTGGATCCCAGAGTAACATTGTCACAAAGTAACTATGTACATATTATTTGGGTGATTTATTGTTAGTTTACAAGCTCTGTGTGGGTAGGAGCCACATCTAGCTTGTTTAAAGCTGAATTGTTAGGCCTCGCACGGAGCCTGGCACAGAGCCAGTACTCAACAAACATTTGTTGAATAAATCACGAATTGCGATAAAACTCGGAGCAAAATAACACCAGAAGGGAACAACACCAGAAGGGAACATGGCTGCTCACCGTCCTAAGAGAGGTGTGAAGGACCATGAAGAGAATTAGAAAAATGTGGCGCTGAGGACTGGGAAGGACTTTTCATTTCTCTAGCAATCCAAGCTTCAGACTCCGAAGCTTCAGCCTTGTATGAGCCCTCCGTCCTAAATTCTCAAAGAAGTGACTCCAGAGGGACAGAAAGGCGCTTCCTCCCCCCCCCCCCCATAAGGGTGGTGAGCAAAGGTTGGTGGCAGTCTCCCAGGCTCCTTAGATGCCATGCCAAGCTGCAGAGAGCAAAGCTGTGTGGCCGCGGTTGAGGTGGGCGTGTGCGGCCCCACCAGGGAAAGCTCCTTGAGAAGCCCGAAATGGACCCCACTGCGCCCACTCTGCCTGAGAGAGTTACTGAAGACGCGGGGACCTACAGGGAGGATCTCAGGCTTCCCAAGTATTCCCTGCAGCCATGAAGAAATTATTAGGTTAACCTCGGTCACCCTACTTAAGATGAAGGGGGAGGTAGCTAAAAGAAAGGACACTCCTGGGTTAGGAAGAGGTGTTGGGGCCAGGGGACGGACTCTCAAAGCCTTTGGTCCGGCAAGAGCAGAGATGGAGATATACGCCTTTTCCCTCCGGTAGACGCCTCAGTCCTTCAGGCTTATGTTGGCAGCGCAGAGAGTGTGGGGCAGTGTGTGTGTGTGTGTGTGTGTGTGTGTGTGTGTGTGTGTAAGGGACAAGGGTAGAAGAGGTGGGGGTGGGGTGCCGCAAGGTGGTGCAAAGGCCCAGGCGAGGTCTAGTCCAGAGCTAGTGCTGGTGAGCGCGCCTGGCGGTGAGGTGCAGCATAATCTTGGTTGCGGGGGTTCAGGGGGGAGGGCGGAGCAGCAGCCTCGGCCAGCCGCCACCCTCTGCCCCCCAACTCCCGGCCCAGCTCCAGCTCAGTGCGGAGACTCAATGCCTGCTGCGTGGCTGGGGGTCGAGGTCCAGTCTGCAAGCCTGAGGGTGGGGGTGGGGAGCTGCTAGCCACGTGCGCAGCCGGAGCCTGCTGCGGGACTGCGAAGCTGCCGAGGGACGAAGGCCCGGGCTCAGGGCCTGCGGAAGATGCACCCAACTCTCCCCTTCACTCAAGGCCTAAAGGCAGGGCAGGGTGGGGGGTGTGCTAACGACAATACAGAAATCTGGCGCTCTGGCAATGAAATTAAAAATTTTCTAAAGCTTTCGGAGAGCTTTTATGTGCCCCATCTTATCTGAAAATCTCAGAGAAACCTTGTTTAGAATTACCTACACTTCTAAACGGCATTGAGACCGAGAGAGACGTACACCATTCTATACTTGGTGTTTCTTATACTTACCAGTAATGTGAAATAATGGAGAGGGAAAGGGAGAAAGAAGACAGGTGACTGGGAAACCCACCCCGCCTTAGCAATAAGACCCCAGTCAAAACAAAAGCCCGGGATTCTGGGCCGCCTGCAGACAAGATCTGTATTCAGTTTTGTCTGCTCTCCTCGACGGTTCATTTGAGCTCAGCGTCGTCTTCCCTCCTTGCTCCTAGGGCTTAAATATCACATAGATCAACGCGCAGTTGATGGAGCCTGAGTCTTCCTGAGAGCGCCGCCCCCCCCCCCCCAGAGAAGCCCCTTGGAAGAAGCGCAAGGAACCAGCCTGGCGCTTGTCTTTCACAGTACAGCGGACAAGCACGTCTCAGCGCCCAAGTGCAGGGTTGCCTGCCCCAAAGCCGCCAGGGGAGCTGCGCAAAAACGTGGGCACATGCGGGAGGAAGGGGGTGCCCTGGGCTTTGTCACCCTACATAAGCGACGTAGGTGGTGAGGAAACCGAATGTTAGTATAGAAGTTGGCTTTGTGTTGAGGGAGCACAGAGCACTTCTCAAGGAGAGAACTGAAATGTTAAAAAGCCAATAACAAAACAAGTTTCCTTACTACAATTGCTGTTAATGGAAAAGGCGCCTAACCTGCTGAATTAAATCGTTCAAAAGTGCCTGTTCATCACTGGGAGTTCCTTCTCTACAAGGAGGCGAAAGAAAATGAAAACAAAAAAACAAGTTGGAGAAGCCCCCTTAACTGGCCCCGGCAGTGTGTTGGAGGCCCCAGCCTGGACAAGGACCTTTCCACCCTCCCAGCCTCTAGCCGGAGAGGAGGCTAAAAGAGCCAAAGAAAAACCAAACCAAAACAACGACAAAACGTTTGGAATCTCAGGGGGAAAAGTCGGAGTGGGTCTCGGGATCTGTGCCACGCAGGGCACGACACTGTAGTCCACTGGGCTGGAGGCCGGGGCCTGGCCGGAGCAGCAAGGCCGGTGCCTCTGGTCCGGCTGGGGAGCGAAAGCCCACAGCTCCCCCTCTCCAGGCGCCCAAGGACCCTCAAGGCGCGGGGCTCACACTTGAAGCCTGGGAACGCGCTGACAGGAAACCCACTTCCTCCTAAGCAGTTTCTTGCTCGCCGGATGAGAGGCGCCCAATTGAAGCAGAATGATCCTCATCTACTAATATCCAGCGTGGCCACAAAGCGACTGGCCATTTACGCCGCCACTTTAAACAAAGATATTTGGTTATTCCCGGGGAAGCAAGTGCACTTTTGCATGGCTGAGCTCCGGGAGGAGGCGAGCCTCAGCCCAGCCTCCCGCCTGCTGGGCTGCTCGCGCCTCGGGATTCGCCCCCTCCCGGCCAGCTGGTCCCGCCGGGGTTCAGGCTCAGTTCCGCCCGGCAACAGGCGGGCGGGTACTTACGACGCTCCCTGCCCGCGCCCTCCCTGAAGCATCAGAGGGGAAAACAGCGTGGCCCTGGGCTCGGGTGCTGGGGCTGTGATGTCCTCGGAAAGTCAGCTCCAGCCCCAGAACCCCGCGTGTCCGGGCGATGGGCGAGGGTCGGGGACACCAGGTTTGTTCGAGGTGGGGCAACTTCAGCAATGGCCCTTCGGGTTAGTGCCCCCCAGCTTCCCAGCTCTGGCGGCCAGTAGTGTGCTTGTCTTGGCCAGGAATGGGGGTGGGGAAAGGGAGCCGCGGGTGGGTTGTGGGGGGGGGCGTGATGCAGGGGGCCCTGGACCGCTGAGAAGACCCTGAGCTGGGGGGAGGGGGACGCGGGGATCTGGGACAGCCTCTCCGAGGCAGCCGATCCCCTGCTCAGCGTCCCCTCCGCCCGCTGGGATTCTCTCTCGGGTAGGGGGAAAGGGGGCGGGGAGCAGAGGTGTCCCTCTGACGGCGGCAGAAGAGGCAGACAGACGGACAGACACGCAGAACAACAGTGCGGCCCCAGGGTTCGTCCCCAGACTCGCGAGCTCGTTTGGTGGTGACTGGGGCTCGGCGCCGCGAAGCCCGATGTGGTCCGGAGGCAGTGGGAAGGCGCGGGGCTGGGAGGCCGCGGCGGGAGGGAGGAGCAGCCCCAGCAGGCTCAGGTGAAACCCCTACCCTGTCCCTTGGCCCCCTCCCTCTATAGACTTGTCCCCGCCCGGGAACCCCGACTATATTGGAAAGTGGTTCACTTTGTAACTCCGAAAGTTGGTTGCAAAGCAGCATTCACCTTCCTTCCTCCCCACCATCCCCCCTCCTCGGCTACTCCTCACCCCACCTCTTGCCCTCCCCTCTCTCGGTTCCCTCCTCCTTTCCCTCCCCTGTCTCCCCCCGCGCGCCGCCCGCACCCCACAAAAAATGGGGTGGGGGTGTCCGGGGGAGGGGGAAAGAAATGCTTTGGGTCGTGTCTCTGCCTCTCTCTCTCTCTCTCCCTCTTTGAGACCTAAAAATCCTGACAAGTGAAACTTAAAGGTGTTTACCTTGTCATCAGCATGTAAGCTAATTATCTCGGGCAAGATGTAGGCTTCTATTGTCTTGTTGCTTTAGCGCTTACGCCCCGCCTCTGGTGGCTGCCTAAAACCTGGCGCCGGGCTAAAACAAACGCGAGGCAGCCCCCGAGCCTCCACTCAAGCCAATTAAGGCGGACTCGGTCCACTCGGTTACGTGTACATCCAACAAGATCGGCGTTAAGGTAACACCAGAATATTTGGCAAAGGGAGAAAAAAAAAGCAGCGAGGCTTCGCCTTCCCCCTCTCCCTTTTTTTTCCTCCTCTTCCTTCCTCCTCCAGCCGCCGCCGAATCATGTCGATGAGTCCAAAGCACACGACTCCGTTCTCAGTGTCTGACATCTTGAGTCCCCTGGAGGAAAGCTACAAGAAAGTGGGCATGGAGGGCGGCGGCCTCGGGGCTCCGCTGGCGGCTTACAGGCAGGGCCAGGCGGCTCCGCCGGCCGCGGCCATGCAGCAGCACGCCGTGGGGCACCACGGCGCCGTCACCGCCGCCTACCACATGACGGCGGCAGGGGTGCCCCAGCTCTCGCACTCCGCCGTGGGGGGCTACTGCAACGGCAACCTGGGCAACATGAGTGAGCTGCCGCCGTACCAGGACACCATGCGGAACAGCGCCTCGGGCCCCGGATGGTACGGCGCCAACCCAGACCCGCGCTTCCCCGCCAGTAAGTGAGGCCGCCCCACTGCCGGGCCGCGGGCTGAGTACGGGAGGCGCGGGGAGAGCAGCCCAGAAGGCGCGGCTCCTGCCAGCTGCGCACTGGGCGTCTGGGTGGGCGGCCCGGCAGCCGCGCCAGGGAGTAGGGTGCGGGAGCTGGGGATTCTTTCCCCTGCTGGATTGAGGTGTCCCAGAAGAGACACTTGGTAACGCTGGGGTCCTGCGAGCAGTATTCGGTGTCTCCCCAGTGCGGCCGACTAGGAGCTCTGCTCCGCGCAGGAGACCTCGGAGTGCCGAGGGAGCGCCTTCCTCCCACCCCCCCCCCCAAAAAAACCCCTAAGGGAGCTGGGGGCAAGCAGGGAGCAGAGAGGCGCGGCCTGGCCGGGCCGGAGGCTGCCCTACTGCGACGCGCTCAGGCGTCCGGCCCGGCTGGCTCTCTAGTCCAGGCAGGTGGAAGGGCGCGCGTGGCTCCAGAGGGGGCTGTAAATGGAACGAGCAAGTGCCCTCACTGGGGCTGACAGGAGAGAGAACGGCCAAGAGGCAAAGCGTCTGGGGCTCTAGCTTTCGAAAGTGAAGACTCCACTCTCCTAAGCTCCCAAAGTTGGGGTCTACCGTGGGACCCCAGCTTTTGGTGTGGGCCCAGTTCACCGCCTGTGCCCCGATAACCCCACGACTCTGGCCGGGGATGGGCACGAAAGGAACGGAAGCGGCCTTTCTCCACTTTGCTTTTGGGCTGGAGCACTGAGAGTGGGGAGGCAACCGGGGTTGAGGTGGGGAGCTTTCCAGTAAATCCCTCGACGGCAAGGCCTGGGGCAGGCGCTAGCCATCCTTGACACCTAGGCCTCTCAGGGCGGAGGCAGCTTAGGTGAGGAGGGAGCCGTCGGGGTGGGCAGGGCCGGCCAAGGCCGCGGAAGGCAGAGGTGGCCTGGCCCGGCCCGGTCCCCGCCGACGCTGTGCGTTTGTCGCCTACAGTCACCCGCTTCATGGGCCCGGCGAGCGGCATGAACATGAGCGGCATGGGCGGCCTGGGCTCGCTGGGGGACGTGAGCAAGAACATGGCCCCGCTGCCAAGCGCACCACGCCGGAAGCGCCGGGTGCTCTTCTCCCAGGCTCAGGTGTACGAGCTGGAGCGACGCTTCAAGCAACAGAAGTACCTGTCGGCGCCCGAGCGGGAGCACCTGGCCAGCATGATCCACCTGACACCCACGCAGGTCAAGATCTGGTTCCAGAACCACCGCTACAAGATGAAGCGCCAAGCCAAGGACAAGGCGGCACAGCAGCAACTACAGCAGGACAGCGGCGGCGGCGGCGGGGGCGCCGGGTGCCCGCAGCAGCAGCAAGCGCAGCAGCAGTCGCCGCGCCGCGTGGCAGTGCCGGTCCTGGTGAAAGACGGCAAACCCTGCCAGGCAGGAGCCCCCGCGCCTGGTGCCGGCAGCCTTCAAGGCCACGCGCAACAGCAGGCGCAGCAGCAGGCGCAGGCTGCTCAGGCGGCCGCGGCGGCTATCTCAGTGGGCAGCGGTGGCCCTGGCCTGGGTGCACACCCGGGCCACCAGCCGGGCAGCGCAGGCCAGTCTCCGGACCTGGCACACCACGCCGCCAGCCCCGCGGCGCTTCAGGGCCAGGTCTCCAGCCTGTCCCACCTGAACTCTTCGGGCTCGGACTATGGCACCATGTCTTGCTCCACCTTGCTATATGGTCGGACCTGGTGAGAGGACACCGGGCCAGGCCGGGCCCAGCGCGCTGCCTCATCGCTTCCCCTCCTGCCGGTCACACAATCACCAACTACCCGCCGCTCCCTGCACTTCGACTTTTCTTAATAATCTGTCCCGTTTAGACCGAGGGGAAAAAAAACACAAAAGCCAAACTGCTGGACGTCTTTTTTTTTTTTTTTTCTAAAATTTGTGGGATTTTTTTAAAAAAGAAAATACAAACATCCAAGTGAATCCAATTCTTTAAGGAGTCTTTAAAAAGAGAAGGACATAACAAGAACAGCTTTTGGGGTGTCTTTTTGGTGATTGAAATGGTTTCACTTGCTCAGGCAGGGTGCAGTTTGGAGAGGGCTCTACCATGACTGGCTCTGGACTCTAAAGATCGCAAACTTCACTCTGGGTACACTGTGCCAGCAAGGCGGACTCTCTTGTAAATACCCGGATTTCTTTTGAAGGGATGATGGGGGCTGGGGAGAGGAAAGACTCTTCGACAGGACCCACTTGTCATTGACACAAAGGAAATGCCCCCTCCCAGCGCCCTCTGGCCGCCCAGGCTCAGCCCCGGGGGGGAAAAGCCCTGGCTAAAATTGTTTTATGTTTGATGTGAACTTGTAGCTGTAAAACGCTGTCAAAAGTTGGACTACATGCCTAGTTTTTAGTAATCTGTACATTTTGTTGTAAAAAACAAAAACAAAAACAAAAACAAAACCAACCCCTGTCCCCAGCCCATCATATTTTTTATGGGCATTGACAAATCTGTGTATATTATTTGGCAGTTTGGTATTTGCAGCGTCAGTCTTTTTCTGTTGTAACTTATGTAGATATTTGGCTTAAATATAGTTCCTAAGAAGCTTCTAATAAATTATACAAATTAAAAGGATTCTTTTTCTGATTAAAAGTCCACCTTTTGTTTGATTTTAATTTGGCTTTAAAAGGCTTTTTTTTTTTTTTTTTTTGGTGGTGGTGGTGGGGTCAGCTCATCATTGGCCTGATGGGGTTGGAATTGTTTGGGGGCTGAAAGGATACTAAACCAGCTAAAGGGCTGGGCCCAGAGTCCTTGTCCCACAGGGAAACGGAGTTTTGTTCTGTCTCCAGATTGAGTAGAACCAAACCTTGAGCAGTCCTGGGACTCGACAACCAAAAGGAAAAAAACTAAATACTTCCATCAGGAGGGAAAGGGTGAAAGGAAGAGAAAGAGACCAAAGGACTAGTTTTCAGCACCAGGCTTCTGGTTTTTTGTTTTTTGGGTTTTTTTTGAAACCTCAGAAGTGTCTACTGTGGTCTTATACAGCTAAGGCAACGTTTAAAACTTTAAAATGTTTAAATAACATGCATTTTAAATAATCTGAATGAGGGATCATTTTTACTGAACGAATGGTCCCTGTAGATTTCAACACCAATCCTTGTTTCTAATCTGCTGTAGAGCCTCGTCAGAATTGGAATTCAGGGGAAGACTATTTTCAAAAGTGGGAAAGTCTATCTGGGTCTCTGTTCTGTTCTAAAACAGCTATCCCCCATGCAGGGTTAGACATGGATCCCAAGCCTCTCAGGGTCTTTCTGGTCTTGGGAGGTTTCTGACTGGGCTACACCAAAGGCAGGACTTTGGAAGCTGGGCTTTCCCTCTTTGTTCCACCGGTTTCCATCTCTGGAATATCTTTGTAGTAAGGAATCTTTTTCCTGTCTCCAACTCTCTACTTCTCGCTGCCCACCCCCTGTCGCCACCACCCAAGCAAAATAATCATCTTTGACCTTTCTCCCTCCTTCTAATTTCCTGGTCTCTTTGGTACCCAGATGTGGTTGTTGGGGAACTCTTAGGTTGCCCTGAGGAGGGGAGGAGGAAGGAGTGGCTGTGGACAGAGAGAAATCATAGTCCCTAGATTGCCGATTTCAGTGTCACCCTTGATAAACCTACCCAACAAAAGTGGCCAGGCGAGCTCCTATTAGCCTGAAAGTGTTTGTGGGGGTTCATACTTGGCATGTACTCATTTCATGCCCAGAATTCCATCTTTCTTTTTTCTTTCTTCCCTCTCTTCATCTTTTCTTCCTCTCTTCTTTTCATCTCATTCTGTCTCCATCTCTCTTTTCACCGGACTTTTCCCATACCCCACTTGTGAAGGAAATTGCATAGACCAAGGCCTTGCTCCATGACCAGCAGTATTCTTTGTTAACTTCCTGGGGGCTCCTCTCCCTGAATGCCTTAGGACTGGGGGCCAGGGTGAGCTTCCTCCCTGGGTCTGGCTGCTGAGATATGGTTTCCAATATCCAGAAGAGACTGGAGAATCCGAGGATGGTTGGTTGGGTTTACAGAGTGTGCTGGTTGGGGAAAATCCCAGCAGGCCTCACATTTTGGTAAACAAGCAAAAATCAGTAAAGTTTGAACACTTGTGTTGGAAAGAGCAGCAGTGGTCCCGGGACAGGGTGCATAGGTGGTCGAATCACAGCTCGGGCCGGGTCTTTGCCAGGGAGATGTTTGCTCTAAGGTCCCAATTCCATGGGGGAAGGGAGATTCCGCTCAACCTGCCCCAGGCCCAGCACAAGCCGCAGGGGCGGGGGAGGGGAAGCAGGTGGGGCTCGCGGCAGGACACTGGCAAGGACGGCTGCTCCCCCAACTCCTAGCCGGGAGCGGGCGCCTGAGAGTCACAATTTTTAGTGGGTTGTGGTACCCTCGGCCTTATCACCCTTACACTGGATGGAATTTTCTCAAATACATTCTTCTCCCTGCCGTCTAGGGTCGGCTTAGTTTGAAGTCTGTTTACTTGTTCGGGGGTGGGGTGGGGGAAGGAGGTGATTTCAGCCGGGTCTGTGGATGGGACCGAGACAAATAGAGGCTTGGCTGCTTCTCTCCATCCATCACGCTCTGGCCGGGAGAGTGTAGTAACTTCAGGAAGCAGCCGTGGAACGCAAGCTGAAGCTTTTTTGATAGGGAAACGTGTGCGCGCTGGGCGCAGCTAAAGACCCCAGCCTGGGGACATTCTCCAGCCCACATCTCGAAGAGCCTCTGCGACGCCTGTCGTCATCTACTCCTGAAGTAGACCTCCCCTCGGTCTCCAGCATCTCTGGCCCAGGTTCTGGCCCGGAGAAATCAGCCTTCTGGGGATGTCCCTGGCCCTGAATGCTGGAAGAGCCGGAAGCTTCCCCACGTAGGGGAGCAGCGCAGTTCGCCCCAAGATCCCAGAGAAGCTGAGCGCCCCCGCCTATGCACCCCACCCATCCCTAAACCCTGACGGGTGAGGAGAGTGGGGGAGATCTTGCAGACAGCATCCCGCATACCTCCTCTCCCCCACCCCACCCTGCCAAGTAAACACGGGGACTTTCTCGAGAGCCCTGGAGTGCGGCTCTAGTGGCTTGGGGCCTGAAACCCCAGGCTTGGCTTGTTTGATGTTTAGCATCCCAAAGCGGCACACCACCCCCTCCCCAGCCTGGGAACTTGGAGCTGTGGGTCGGAGAGGGAGGAAAGCAGCCCTGTCAGTCGGCCAGGCTGGGGACTGGACTGGGTTCTGGAAAGGCGAGAAGAGCCGGCCAGAGATGCTCTGAGCAGGGGAGAAGGGAGACCCGGCTGCCGCCCCCCCCCCCCCCCAACAGAGACACTTGTGGGTACAGCTGGAGTTGTCAAGGCCTGGAGGTGGGTGGGGGCAGGGAATGCTCAGCAGCCGGGCAGGGGCTCTGGGATAGGGGCTGGCCCTGAGGGAGGTAGCTTGGGGCCCTCGAGTGAAATCAGACTCAGGCCCGAGGCGACCGCGCTAGAAACGGTAGGGGCACTTACTCCTGGAGGCGGAGGAGGCCCCGCGCGCTCCAGTCCAAGGGCCTCGCAGGAGGCAGGTCTCCTTCCCGCTGTTTAGGACTTGGCCTTACAAAAGGGAAGACTTGCTCGGCAGCCTTCCGAGGATTTTAAATCCTCCTGGGTCAGGGGCAGGCCTGGGGCTGGCATCAAGGTCTCGGGTTTTGAGACCCCAGGGAGGAATTCTCATACTGAGGCCACACACTTCTCCGAGCGCGCTCGCCGGCATATGCGCGTCGGTGAGGGGCTATCTCCAGGCGCGAGTGCACAAAAGGTAGCGCGAGTCTCTTCTCAGGCGACTGGAGATAAGAGGAAATGAGAGCGGGGTTTTCTGACTTCCAACTCATTAGGGACCAGGTAAGGTCAATGCTTTCTCTATTATGTCTTTATCTTAAAAGCGGGTCAATTTAAGATAAGGGAAAAAAAATCCAGGATCTGTGTGAACCGTACTGATAAAGACTGACCCCTTTCCAGAACTAAAAGCAAGCCAGGCAGACATTCATTTTCTATAAACAAGAGAGTTGTGAGAAGCTGCCTTGAATTCTGATCGAATGTCTCCAGTCTCTCTAGACATGGCTCACCCCCTCCCCCAATTATTAGAGCTGGGAGCAGAGTGCGGGAGGATATTATTTGTGGAGAACTAGAAAGCCTGTTGGGAAATGTGAATCTGAGATGATATGGCTCTTAGGCATGGTTTGCTGGCTTGTTTGCTTCAAATGTGTCTTTCTTTTAGAATGGAAGGAAAGTGACAGACATGAGTGTTGGGAGGGATGAAGCTGAATGTTTTCTTTGCTCTGCCAGGTTCCTATTAAGAGATGCTGGACACCACCTTCCTCTGACCCTCCCTGACTTCCTGACTGGTGTGTTTGTGGTTGTGTAGTTGGGTCCTTTTCAGCTCAAGGCCCACCCTTTGTGGGGCTCGATTTGGGCTCCCTCCTCCACTAGGAGCACAGAAAATTTTCTTGCGCTGCTTTGGCCAGGAGCTTCTGGAAGGAGTGTCCTATCCCCAGTTGCCCTCTGTGGCGAGTTTGTCCACCCAAGTGGCTGGATGCATTGGGTATGGATAAGAGTAGTGGGAAGAATGTGTTTTATTGAAAGGGAGGCCCAGGGCGTGCATGCTCCCTCTTCCCACGTAGTTGTGTTTCTCAACTTGATGGTTCTCAAAGGAGCAGAGGAGAAGCAGGCTTAGCAACTTGACAGCACAGTTTCTGCCTCATCTGAAGCCACAGCTGAAGTAGCAGGCTGAGTTTCTCTCTGATAGTGACCTAATACCCTACTTGGAGGGCATCTAGGCACGGCCTCAGACTTCTTATTTCATGTTTCCCATTTGATCTCTGCTTCCTAAATATTTATTGTCTTTGTTATGCTGAGTTGTAAATAAGTTTTGGAAAGGATGAGATTTAAATCCATTCTCCTGTTCTATTTATTTTTTTAGTTACTTGCAGGACACTGCAATATAAATTGATTATTGTTATTGCTCTACTTGAAATGCAAATAAACAATTTTTTTTAATGGCAAGCAATAGGTCTTGTTAAAGAGGACTCTCCTCCAACATAATATTCACATCTGATTCTGCCAACTCTGTATGTAGGTATAAATGGTTGCATAGAGACATCTGTCTTTGTATGCATTATAGAAGTATACACATATGTATCTATCTCATAGATCTATTTTAGAAGATATTAAAATAGAAAAAAACTTAATGTGGGATTCTCTCAGTAGGGCATCTTATGGAACCTGTTAGATGCAAAAAAGTTGAATGCATTCATTGCCTCAATTAAGATTCACATAAAACCGAGTGTCCCTTAAAAAATTATACGAGTAAAGAAAAACTTTCTTCAGTTTTGTCCATTTTAAATTGGAATATTAATTTATTTTCATGCAAAATTCTGGAGAATTAATTATGTTTGGGGAAAATATTAAAATTTGTTCTTAAAGAAAATGAACTTGTTGTCTGAGACACACAGCTGTAGATGAGACTTCTTGAGGCAATCTATTAGAAAAATTATCGTTTGTCACATCTCCATTATCCACTAATAGATATCATTAGTATGAACACTATTGGCCAGCTAACAAAATCAAATGGAAATGTTTCTGCCGCTCCTTTGTAGCAAACTTCCCTCCTACTCTGGTCTTCACAGAGTAGTCGAAATAAGAGGGCAGGTCTGAGTATAGTCCGGCAGCAAGGAAAAAGACCAACTTTTTCTCCTTCCCTCCATTTCCTACATTTCCAGGAATCCTGTCTTTGCTAGATGAAATTGTCAATAATTGTCAGTAACCACCAGGCTGTTGGTAGAGGGTCAAACATTGCATTTCTAGGGTTTTCAGCAATTGTTGATAATGTCATTTCTACAAAATCAAAGATGTTAGGCAATGGAAAGTGTGCTTGGATACCCTTCCCCAGTCACTATTGCCCTGGAGCCGTTCTGTGGAAAGTCGCCCAGGATGGTAGGACCTCCACCTTGCCTAGCATTTTCCCTCTCAATACTGCTGCTGAAGGTGTCCAAAGCTCTAGGAAAACAAGGGTTTATTTGGTTCGCGCGCTGCCGATTTACCTGATCTCCTCGGCACACACACTGCTGAGTGCGCGCGCGCAGATGTAAACCTGGGAATTACCGTAATGACACGAAGAGGACTGGGAGCTGACTCCTCCGATCTGGCTGTTCGCTCTGTTCTAACCTAGGAGAACAGGTCAATGGTTTAACGAATCTGGCTATGTTGATGTATACAGCAAATCCGGCATGGTTAGGGTCCCCGCGGGCGCCCCCAGAGCACTGGGTTTCTAAACAGGTTTGGAGCGACAGGCTTTTTCAGAGGAGATTCTGAAGCCAAAGAGGATTAAACCACTCTCCCCGCCTGGCCACTCGACGGTGCCTTGAGGTCTGCAAGGCACTGTTTTCTGGGTGGGGACTAATGGGGGTGGGGGTGGGGTGGGTGCGGAGCTGGGCAGTGACGGCTTCCTCCTCCCCTTCCGAGTGTGCTTCAGAAAGAATTGCAACTCTTTCACCAAAGGCATGCACAAGAGCATACATCCCCATCCCGAGCCAGGGCAGACACAAGTTGTAGCCAGTTCATTACTACTCACTAACCTGCACTATGAACTGAAATGTTGATTACCATTTCCTGGCAGGACTGCTGAGACTGAGGCCTGGGTGTAGTAAACTTTGGAAGTACCGCAGCATATCATTATATACAATTCACATAGCAGGGAGAGTTCAGTTATCTATGTGCACTTCACGTTGGCTTCATACTGAAATCCAATGGGAGAATCTTTGGAAATATTCCACAAAAAGTCAACCCATAGCCATAATCTAGCCCTGGATGGGTTAAAGAGAACATCTTTGAGATCAATGGTAGCATACACGGAGCTTCAGGCATCCCTAACAGTTGACATTAACTTTCCGGTATGAACTGTTTTCTAACAACCGTATGCCATACCAACCCTAAATTGGTTACTGAAAATTCTCGACAGAGCTAAATACTTAGGTTCTGTGGAAGCTGGAGGGTTGTGTGTGTGTGTGTGTGTGTGTGGTTCTGCACAGAAGAGAAAAGAGGAAAGGAGAGGGGACTGGAAAGGAGGGGAAGGGAGAAGAGAGGAACACTGCCTGGTGACAGTGTGTGGAGTTCTGCTGGTGTTTTTGACAGCTGAGTCATACTGGTCTTTGGGTCCAAGGGTTGGGGCAGATGGATGAGTGTGTACTGTATGTGATTTTTAGGGGGTGATGCTGGTGGGCAGGGCAGGGGGACCGGCTGAAAGGCAATGTGTGTCCCACCTCTTGGCTGGAGTGTAACACAATGGGAACGTAATTACCTAGCTGAAACAAGCTCAAAAGGCAAAAAGTTGCAAAATAGATCGGCCTCCCTGAGAAGAAGGGGAGCCAGTTCCAAAGGTCTGCAGCCATCATCCTTTTTTTTTTTCCAATACATTTTCAACAAGAGGATCTAGGGAGTGATTCCGATTCAATACACATAATCAGTTTGCAAGTCTTATTTCCATTTGAAAACAGGGCCATTTGCAATCATAAGAGCCGGACACGCTGAAAGATACAGAGCGCTTTCTGAGCAGATGATGGGTGACAGAATCTACAGGCAAGCACTAAATATTTTCTTCCAGCCTCAGGCCGTATGCATCAGGCTTTAGTCCCGGTGTATTTGAAATCGAATATTCCTGTTGTATGTATAATTTAATTGCTTAGAAAATTGAGACTCCATGGTTGGAGGGGGGAAAGAAACAGCAGGAAAGGTGAGAGAGAAACTATGTTTGTGCTTCCTCTCGTTGCTGATTGATAGTCATTTATTTAGTGAAGAGTAGACGGGCAAAAGATTTGATGTGAAATTCAAACTTGTTTTTAAAGGAAGGGCCGCCAGAAGAGGTTGCTTGGGACTAAAATTTCGCGCGTTGGAGTCGTGAAGCCCTGCCGGGGTGTTCCGGGGACCAGCAGGATGTCTGCGGGGCCCGGGCGCAGAGCTGTGACCGAAGCCCTACGGGCGGCTCCGCGGCCTCCCGGTTGCACCGCCAGAGACCTAAGGGCCCCTAGCGGCCCCGCGGTTTCAAATTTGTTGTCAGGCGACCCAGCTGCAAATGTGGACACTTAAAATCTCCGGCTATTTTACGGTCTTTCGTCGTAAAAAGTTTCGGTTTCTAGAACCCAGTGTAACAGCTGTCGGCGACCGCCCCCCTCCTGCCCGCGGCCTCTGCACTCCCCACCCCCTCGGCCTCCCGCTCTAACCCCAGTCCTAGGCGTCACCCCGCCCACCCGAGGTCTCCCCTCCCACGCGCAGCCTGCGGCCACGCGCTCTCTTCCCACCCAACCTCTCGAGCCCCCCCATCCCCACCCCCCACCCTCGGCAAGGCTAGCAGGTGACTCTCCAGCCCGTTTTCAGTTCACGCTGGGAACAGCCTATACTCTGAGCTGTCTGCCGACAGGCTCCTAACCCCTTCTGGAGACCACACTAAGAAGTCTGGTGTGAGGATAAGTAGAAATTTCCCGTGAAGTTTGACCCCAGAATATACAGATAATTAGTTCACTGGGTCACGATGATGATCAAAACCCTAACCTGAAGGGATTTTTTTTTTTAACGATCTGAAAACACAATCTTTATTTGGATAAACAAAATCAAACAAAGCCAGCGAACTGCTGCTGTTTCCCTAACGAGTTTTCCTACGGAAAAGAGAGATTCCGCCTCTGCCTAGATACGAACGTCTAACGAACTTTCTGGCAGGCAGAAACCCAGTCTAATAATAGTATGGGCTTAATGCCGATTCCATTTTTATTTCAAAAGGGAATAATTTATTAACCTCCTCAAGTTAGTGCCTCTTAGGCAGGCGTTGTGTTTTTAAATGTCCTTGCAAAGCATTTTCACCTCTGAGAAGATCTCAGGAGAACCAATCGATGGGGGGTAGGGGGTGGGGACGATCTGCACAGCTTCCGCCGGCTTGCTCAATCTAATGCAAAACTCTTCCTAAAAGCCCCGATGTTCTCTTTAACAGATGTCAGTTACCGAGACCATAAAGGTCTAAAGTCACCCTTCACACACACGCACACACCCCAGCTGTAAACTCACTATTTTTTTCCCCCCCCCGGTCTCTAGAATTCATTCTGTGGTTAAGCGGAGTGAGTGGTCCTGAGGCATTAATCCATCCTGGGTGGAGGTGGGAAGGTCAGGCCTCCCACAATAGGGAGCCTTCAGGCTCCCTATTTCTGCAGACCGGGAACACAGAACTCCTAAAACTGACAGGAGGTGAGGGTGAGACTGGGACCAGTGGGACCCAACCTGCTAGGGTAAAGGGGAGCTAGCTCACCCAAATGAGGACAGGACCCGGCTTAGTCTTGCCTGGGTAGGCAGAGGGGGTGCACAGGGATGTGTCCCAGAGCAGCAGAGAGCTAGAGCAGGTTCCCAGGGCAGGAAGTCCCAGCCACCTGACAGCTCCACAGAGATATGGTGACTATGTGGCCATTTCTAGAAGTGGTGGCTGATGTCTGGTGACTTCTTCCCACTCTCCAGGATCTCCCTGAAGACCAAAACCACACAGGCTGGGGATTGGTGGTCCACGTCTTCAGGAGCAATCCCAATCAGGGAGAAGAAACCTCAGTCTGCCTTCCTCAGGGAGCCCCCTCCCTATCTCCCAAGGCAGATGTGGGACACCTTCATTAGGAGCCAAAGATCACCTGCGGGAGCATCGTATTCTTGTATTTATAGCCTGATGTGACTCCTTCATCTACTTTTTATTTGTTACTTCATCCCACTCATTTTCCATTTCTTCATTTCAACGCCTATGTTTTACTTGCTTGCTTGTCCAATTCCAGCCTCACAGCTGCAGTCATACTTCCAAGGCAATTCGGTATCATTTTCCTAATCATGTCGGCGCTAAAGGAAAAACAAAGTGGATGCGCTAACCCATATAGAATGAAAGTCAGTAAAGCCCGTATGGGAGGCCAGTGGTAGTGGTGGTGTGGAGAGGTGATGCTGAAAGGACCAGTGAGCCACCAAGGTCAGCCTATCAGAGGACTAGTGAGAAAAAAGTGAGAGAAGCAAAGAGAAGCAGCAGTGCAGAGAAATTCAATTAATGTCAGTAGATACGAAGTAAGAAATACAGCCCCGACCTAATACATATGCCTGGCCTGGACAGGCATAGAAAGGGATGAGGAGGAAGCAGATGTGTATATGGTCATCTGTCTCTGAACTGAGAGGCAAATCTAGCAACCTCTTACTTTCCTCCTGCTAGACATTAAGAATAGAAACTTTCTGCCGGAGCAAATTAAAGGGCTAGGGAGCTGAGGGGCCAGGAACTGTTGTTCGCCTCCAAACTTCCGCCTGGCCATTTGGGCTCTACACTTTGGGGAAGGAAAAAATTCAGCGGAGCCTGGGGGCAGAGGGCGAAGCCCCTGGGAGAAGAAATAGTGGCTCCTGGAAACTTCCGGGAAAAACAGACAAAAATCCTTTCTTTCGAACAAGTGCCCCACCCCTCCTCCCTGCAGTTGGAGAGGGACCTTAAGAGAAAGGGGAGACTCTAGGTCTTTTCCGACCCTGGCTGTTGGACAGCGCCCTCTTTTGTCCCCGCCAGCGCGGCCTCGAAGGAGGTACCACGTGGAGGGAGCCCCAGCTGCCTGGGAAAATGGCAGGGCGATTCCACTGGGACTCAGAGCCGAACCCGCCGCCCCCCCCCCCCCCCCCGCGCCAGCTCTCATCTTCGGGCCCCGTACAGCTTCCCATGACAGAAGGCGGGTCCTGAGAAGGCGCCCGGTTCCCCGCTACCCAGTCGGGCCCCATCCTCCTGCGGACGCGCAGCGGGCGGGGCCACGGCTGCCCCGGAGATCCCTCCGCGGATCCGGAATCGCTCCCCCCGCCCGCTCCCCGGGAGGGTCAGGCTCCGCGGGGCGTTCCCAGCCTCTGGGTCCCGCGGCTGCGGCACGGGAGGAGACCAGGCTTGCCCTGTCGCCGGGCCTCTGCTCTGCGGGGAGAAGGGAATCCCCCCACCCCCCAAAAAACCCACACACAACCTTCCAGGGCCGGTCATTTCCCTCCACCACCCCCTTCCCTTGCCCAGCCACTTTGGGGTTTCTCCAAGGGGCCTGGAGCCCCAGGGCCCTTGCTTTCTTGAGAGTTTCACACGCTCTGTGATATAGTTTAGCTGCAACGTATTAACCCATTTACTACCCCGGCAAGACACAGGTGTTGATTTGGACTTCATTTGGGTGGTGACCGCAAAAGGGCACATCTGAGAAGCTTCTCAACTTGTGAAACACAGGCCGAGGGTGAGGTCCGGGAGAGGGACCCGGAGCGAATGCCGGCCGGTCGGGGAGGGAGGGCGGCGGTCCAGACTTCCTGCGGTCGGCGCCCACCGCTCCGCCCCAGCTGCAAGAGGCCTCGCGCAGCTCCAGTCCCCGCCCGGCGGTGGCTCCGCTAACGGGGCTTTTCTCAGCAAAGGGTGCTGCAGCGCGACGTCAGCCCCGCCGGGTCCAGAAGCCCGGATCCTCCTTCTTGGACCCGCGCAATCGCCTCTCTTTCCCCTTTATATTCTTCGGTAATTTCGGAGGCAAAGATTTCAACTTTGGGGGAATTTGTTTCATCTCTCCCAAATTCAGAAACGGAGTCTTCAAAAGTCTTAATGTGTGTGTTTACTTCTTTCTAGCGTTGAAATGAATGCGAAGCCACGGATCGAATCCCGTCACTCATTTGGGGTTAGCTTCTCCCGATATTTCACACGGAAAACAAAACTGGGTCCCTCTTATTTGTACTTGTCCTTAACCTTTGCAGAAAATGCTGTAGATGAGGCTCTGTCCATTCTCTAATAGATTTTACTAGGGGCTGGTGACAGAGAACTGATTTCTTTTCTATTAGGGTTTAGCACATCTTTGTTGAAGGCCTGTAGAATGACCAGGGATTAGATTTGCATCTCTTAGGCGCCCTGTGTGGTCTTTGTGTGAAGCTTGTAACTGTTAAAAATGACTTGTTAGGAAGCGTGTGGGCTCTCATCGCTCTCCTTTTGACAGAATGATTGTGAAATTCAGATTGGCCCTGTAGGATTTAGCCCGCAGATTCCACCTGAACCCTAAGCAATTAGACCCTAATCTCACTGCAATCATATTTGAGTTAGGATTTGTTGCACTTTGTTTACTTCAATTAAAAGCAGAGGAATATTTTTTTTTTTTTCAGCCTTTAAAGTGAAATCTCCAGGCGCAAAACCTCAGGACTTCTCAGAAACGGTTTTGGTGGTGATGGGGATTTCTTCCCTGTAAGGTTTCCTCCTACTCCTCCCGCCCGCCCCTCCCCCATTTAAATAACTCTCTCTGTCTCTCTCTCTCTTTTTTCCCCTTTCCCTGTTACTCGCTAATGTCTGGAGCATCTATCTTCTTAAGGGTTGAATTCAGGTCGCCTGGGAAGAAATGCGTCGAGATGACTCCCAGCTGCTAGGGGCGCCCAAGCTCCGGGAGTCCCCAAGTCCCCGACAGAGCGCCTACGTCCCGCTCCAGCGCGGAGGTTTCCCACTCTCGCTGGCCACGCGGCGTGCGTGGGCTCCGGGCAGTGGGCGCCCGTCCAGCGTCTGGCTTCCTGCGGCTGATTCTCTTCTAAGGCGCCTGGCGCCCGCCCCGCCGCAGGGCGACTGCCGAGACCCGGTCAGCTGGACCACGGCGTCCGTCCCGGAGCTGCCCTTAGGATTCAGTGTGGCCTCCACGTGGGCTTGGCTTCCGCCCTGCGGCCTGCTGCGCGCACAGTCCGCCCCAGGAGGTTGGGGGAGGTGGTCTCACCTCTGCGGGGTCGTCTTCTGCCCGGGTGCCGGACCGGCCGGAGTTGGGCCTCGAGCGGCCTGGCTCCGGCGGTCCTACGGGCCCTGAGCGCCCGGGGCCGGCCTCTAGCCTCTCCTCGCCAGGCCCCAGCGGCCTAGAGCGCCGGCCTCTGTGCGCCGCCGTCTGACCGCCTGCGGAGGGTCAGTGGCCCAGGTCGTCAGGATCTCGGCAATTCTCAGGGCATTTAACCCCGATGCAATTCCTAAGGGTCGCCTGCGGTTACTAACTGTCAAGTCAGGTCACCTTAGTAGTATTGCTTGATCTGTGGTGAGTTTATCGCCTTCATTTATTTATCTCGTGTGACTTTGTTACTTTTATTTTCTCGGAGGATCTCATTGGGGAGACACATAATGACAATGACCCTTGGTCATCGTTTGTCCATTTTGACCCATGACCACTTATTGGGTCCTAGTGAGTTTGATTTGGTTCCCTAAAATACTGCTTCGCCTTTATGAGTTAATACTAAGGTGAGAGCCAACATGGATGTAAACTAGAGAAATATTCTGGCACGGGAGGACCTCAATGCCATTTATTTGAGGGGGAAGGGAAGATGCCACTTTTAAAACTTCCTAATAAACTTTTTAGTAGCAAGTGTTCTCATTGTCATTCATGTCAGAGAAAAACAATTTTTTTAATGTTTTTTATATTTGATTCCATAAGAACGAAGGAAAGCCAGCCTACAACTTCACTCTGCGTAGCTAAAACATTTTAAGTGAGGACAACGTACTCTGCCGCCGCTTAGGTACTATATAAATGTGAGCAGTGCAAACTAATTTAAGCAAATGGTGCTCTCTTCCAATATTTTCTGGGGTGGAGTCTGCTTTAAACAGGCTCATCTTTTGGGATAATTCTAATAGCTATTCTTAACTTTATTGAGAATTCGTAAGGGCTTAAGGGAATACGGGAGATTCTGTGTTGCCAGTGGATTGGGGGGAGGTGTGAATGTGGTCTTGGAGTAGGGAAGAAGGGGGAGCAAGACTGTGATAGTCTCTTTAAGATCTACCAAAAGAAGTCTTGATCTATTGATTGAAGATCCCTGCTTTAAATCAACCCTGTGTGCAGTTTAGTACAGTTTTTCATTTGTGAATAGGAACTGTATCAAAACCCTAGTGTGACCATGACAATTGGGTAATCACACACAAGGCATCTTTGCTAATGGAGAGATTCTGTAAATATGTTTCTAGTGAATACACAGATAACAGTCACAGTGGAAGGGTCAGGTGCCACAAATCATAGATTACTCTGCCAAGGGTTGCCAGCCATCTGAGGCTTGGAAGGACATTAACTGCCTTTGCATTCTCAGAATACTCCCCTCAGTTCGTGATTTCACTTACTTGACCCTACTTCTGTTATTAAAAAGCTGGCAGGCACAATCAAGGGCGAGCAGGTTGGCTACCTACCCTTCTGGCAGCTTGCCAGTATTCCCATTTAGCTGCCAGCAGACAAGGAGAGGAGTGAATCAGTCGTAATCTTACAGTAGCATCTAGAAGGTATCAGGAAAACTTTAGTGGCAGCGGGAGGGTCCACCAATCAGCCCTGTTTCTAAATTCTCCACTTCATATCTGTAATAAATCCCTCTGGGGGAATTCACTACTGGGAAAGGTGGGGAGGGGAATGGATACAGAAGCTCTCAAGCAGTTTCCTTGAAAAGTAAGCTATAAGTGCATTACTTGATAGTCCCAATTTTGAAAACGGGCATAAATAGAAATAGGATTCTTGTTACTAACAAGATCAAAAACCAGGAAAAGTGTCCCTTATCAGTAGGGGGGGGGGAATCAAGAGCTTTTAATAAAATTTTTAAGATTATCCCTTTTTGTCAATAGAACAAACTTCTGCCTTTTCATGTTTGCTTTAATAGAGAAATTATTGCTAACTTAATAAGATTTAGACATTCAACTTTCAGAGAAATTATATAAATCTAATATTATATAAAAATAGTTTTTTATTCCTATCTCTAATTGAAACAAGCAGGTATTTGGCACACAGGGTCATTGTAAAAGCAAAATTTCTCTCTTTCTAATATTAGCACTTTTCCTTGAGGATATAAAATCTAGGAGTCTAACACAAAAGAATCTATGGGTGAAACAAGACTTTCTGGGTCCCCTTTGTTGGCAGGATAGGCTCTTTTCTCACACTTTTAAATTGGAAGTAGCTTTGCGATCTAGATTAACTATCATGATTGAGATAAAGCCATAACTTTTACTCGTAGGTACCATGAAAAAGTAAGTAGACTGACTTCATCAGTGAGGTTTTCTCCAGGGGATTTGCTTGTGGGAGAGGCCTTGTTGCACTTTTTGAACAGAAAGGTACGATTCACTGAAGTATGAGTGTTCATAAAGGCTAGCAAAGTGTATTTTTTGAAGAATATTATATTTTCTAATATGTCAGGAGGTTTCTAGATGTGAGATATAAAAAAACTAATTTAACTTTTTCTCCCAAAATTATACTATCATTACATTAGTGTATTCTTAAAGAATGGAGATGGACATTACTCATCTACATTACCAAAGGGGAAAAAAATTTAAAAACCAGGTGGCAGATATGTGCCTTATAATTTAAACAATAGTGAGTGATGAACAATCTTCCAAGTTCATTGAAGCAGGAATGGGAGAGAATATCTATAAAAGTGAATAAAAAAGGATCTTGTACAAATATGCCTAACCCTCCATTTTATTAGCTTATAATGCAAATTATTATTTGCTCTTGCTACTAAGAGCCATTTTAATGTAATGGATTCATTTCAGACCCTCAAGAAAACCAAAGCCTATGTCCTTTTACAAGTTTGTGAAGAACTTTCAAATGGCCACATCCAATTTGAAGACAGATATATTTTTTCTTGCTTATTAAGTTATAAAGTTGGAATTTATGCAGATGAGCATTTTCCATCTTGACTAATACTTTCTGCCAAAGAAGTTTTTCTTTTAAAAGAACAGATAGCAAGTGAACAGAAGGAAATTCCAAGTCTCTGTGATTTGATAGTGGTCACCATTTCACATTCTTAAGTTTAGAGCTGTAAACAACCATATTCTTTTTTTTCTTTGTGTATCTGTGGGTTAGTCAGTATCTTGTATAGCGCCTTGCACACGATAGTTGTTTGATAAGTTTGCTGAACAAATGAATTCATGAAACACTTTCACTATTTACCGTGTAATCTTTTCTGATGTGAAAAATATAAAGGTAAAGGAGTCTTAACATTTTTATTTATTTATGTGAATAAAAAATTGTTAAAATTCTCGATGGGTCTGACTTAAAATGACAGAAAAGCAGCCCCATTCTATGCTAGTTAGCAAGAGAAGAATCTCTTAACATTTCCCTGCCTATTGAAATGAAAACTGTTTGAGGTAATACTGTAATGTTTAAAACAAACAAAAACCCCCAAAGCTTAGATGTAACACAAAATGAACCTTAAAAATTAATGACTTGGAAAGTCCTTTGAGTTAATCTCTTTTTACATTCCAGATTTAAACTTTCTATGGCATACTTATCTTTCTTGAGACCTTTAAAATTCTAAAGTGTAGCCATCTTCTGAAGTGGTGAAGGGAACAGAAGGTTACAAATCCTATCATTCTTTTGGGAGTGGGAGTGGGAACTGGCCAGTATGGTCTTATCTACTAGAAAAGAATATAAGAACTAATGTTGATTGTTAATGATAATGCCACATAGGGCTGCTCTACGGAATGGCCAAGAGGAATCTATTATGCAAGAGCGATGGCTACTATTGCTGTGTTCCCAACTTCTATTCCTTAGTGAGCACCTCTCACATTTGATTAGGGACTATAGCTTTGGGGCACAATGGAACCAGTGGAGTGAAGGCAGGAGGAATCAAAAGATTGGAAGTAGCTTCAGAGTTGGGATGCACTATGCCTTGTGTTGGCCCAAACAACTCCTAGAATCTCTCTTCATTGATTTGGGGCCTGGTTCAAGATTACATACCTGTTAAGAAAAGACTATACTGGCAGATTCTTTTCCATTTTGAATGTGAGACCTTTCATCAATGAGTATGAGGATATTATTTCAAGTGGAAATGAGTGCTTATATAGCAAGGATGTCCCTGGCTTCAGCTGAGTAGCTTCCCTAGGGGGTATTTGCACCTCAGCAGCATTTGCTCAGAAAAATTAAGAAGACTGGAAGGAGTCAAACAGCAACAGAACCCTAAATAAGTTAAATCTCAAATCTAAATTCCATTTACTTAAGATCAAACATCCTCTTTTAAAACACTCACTTGGCATGAAGATACAGATATTGCTTCCTGTTTATATGCAGTTTAAATATGCATTTACACTCTTAGTGGGTTACAGCTAATCCTTCAACTTTTGTTTCTAACAAGAAATGGATTCCTAAAAGGAAATGTTCTTTACCAGTGTCTGGAACAATGATGACCCATTGCTCTCCCAAAAATTCTCTGTTTTATTCACATGTAGATAGGACTTGGTATTTCATCACCAAGTTCATAACAAAGTCAACTCACTATAGTGGAAGAGTATTTATAAAATTATACTTTTTTGATAGAAACCAAAAACAGAGGTTGCTATAATATCCTGTTGTCAGGGCATATCCAGCTTAGACATTATACAGAAGAACTAGGCAGTATCGCCCTAAGACATAAATATTTTATGATATGGCCTATTTATTGATTTATTTATTCAGTCAGTAAAGATTCACTTACATCAGGCAAAGTTCTACGCATGCCGAAAAAGATATGTCTCTAACCCCAAAGACACTGTGTTTGGAGAGACAAGCATGAAAATAGACAATCACAGTTCAATGCAATGAGTGGAGTAATCTGAAGTCTGTGCAACATGCAGTGGGATCCAGAGGGAAGAAGCATCTATATTTGGCAGAAGGAGAAAAGGTAACACTTGAATTCAATCCTGAAGGAGAAACAAAGTTTTATCAGGTATTCCGGGTAGAGGAAAAAGGATGTGCAAAGGCCCAGAGGCAGTGAAAAGCATGTCCTGTTCAGGGAATCATACCTGGATTGTATTGCTGGAGGAGAAACTGTGAGGAGAGTGTTGGGAGTAAAACTGAAGGGGTGCTATGGGCAAAACATTTTGAAGACCCTTGAATGCCAGGCTAAGAAGTGTAGGTTTATCTTGCAGCAGATGGAAAGGCACTGAAAAAATTCAAACATAATCAGATGTGCATTTTAGAAAGACCATGCAGTCAGCAGATTAGAGACTGGATTAAAAGGGGACAAATTAGTGACAATGGGACTATTTGGTGGTTGTTTTTACCTGCCCGCTTGGTGTAAGAGTGCTAAAGAGAACTACCTTTTATTAAATAGGTACAAATCCTTAAACCCTGGCAAAAAGGAAGGCATAAAGATATTTTCCAAGAGGCATCTTTTTAAGGAAAATGACTGCTCCCACTGAGTAAATATTGCAAATTAATTTTGTATGTCCTGTGCATTGCTCATTGTTTTACTTTACTGTAGGACTGACATCCACCTGAGCTGACATTTCTGTCACTGCAATGAAAGGCTGTGTAGTGTTGTAGAAAGTGTGCTACCACAAGTCAAGACACTTGCCTCTAATTGAGCTTTATATCTTAGTCTTTGTAAGACCTTGGGGAAGTCATTTTACCTCTTTGGGCTTCATTTTCCTCAGTTGTAAAGCTGAGGGGCACAGTGTAAATTATTTGAAATGCCACTTTATTTTTATCGTTACATGATTTGCAACTTTGCACTTGTTAATCTCTCCTAACGTTTCTTTCTTACCTTGTCTTTATGTTTTCTCACAATTTTAAGAGGGACAGAAGTATTTGGAGGATAATCCCAGGACATTCTGTTTTTATTGCACTATACTTAATGTACTTAGCCTTCTCCTGGAAGTATTAGGATGTTGGCAGCCGTTTTGAAACTAGGCGTTTCTAGTTGCATGAGTCACATTTTATCTTCATATGCACAAAAAGAGGACTATTTAATCACTTTCAACATCTATTAGACCAAATTAGTAACTAATTTTTAAGTTATAAATTTTCCTTTCCAAAATGATTGTTTCTTGGGTCAGAAAATGATATGTTCTTAGAAAGCTAGTGTATGGATAAAGTTGGCACTTAAAATTATAGGAAGTGCACTGCTTCTAGTAATATTCTATTTTAAATTCTGCATTTCCTTGGAAACTTCGTGTTATTTAATGCTCTTTTTTTTTTCACTTAAGAGGCTGTTTACATTGGTAATATATCTTCTAGAGCTCTGGGAGTTCATAGGGTTTGTACCTACAAAACAGCACAGCACTGTTACTGTGCTTCAGAGACATGCAGGGGTCCCAGGGCAAATCAAAATGTTTTTAAATGTATGACATGTGTGAAGTTGATGAAAATTCATGACTTCTCTCTGTCAGGGCTGCTTAAGCTTAAATCATCAGAGAAAGGTGAGTGCAAAGAATTTTATTTAATACTTTTAATTCTGAAATCCTTTCCATCCCTTGCTTGTGATCCTGTGTTTCAGTTCTGTTCTATTTAGTAGTCTGCTAACAAAAATGTTTAAAATTAAAAATTAGTCGCATGCTCTAAACTGCTTTTCAGATTTGCCTTCTTAAACTATCACTCAGATGTATAACTTTTAAAGGGGAATTGAAATGTGGTTTGAGAATGTAATCACGTACTATAGAACATGCAAAATACATGTGAAAGACCACACGAGTGCTGTTAATTTAACTGATTATACTTCATGCTTTAGAAATGTTTTCAAATTTATCTTTTAAACTTGAAAAGAAAATATTCCATGAAAATGTTAAGAGATAAAAAAAAAAAGCCAAAATGCTGTGGATATTGAGATCAGCTGTTTTTAACTAAAAATCCATTCAAAGCAAAATAAAAGGCATTGTGTAGTGTGGGCTGGCTAAAACTGAGAACACAAGAGCATTGCAGTTAATTAGAAGCAATCAACAGGATGCTTTGCAACATTTCTCACATCAGCGCACCATCTGATCGCTATAATAAAAATTTCCCACAGTCTTGATGCAAAAAGGAGTAGAAATAAATATTTGAGTCATTAAAATATATAATGTATTTCAATCACTCTTACCAATAATTATTTTTACTTAGTTATTATTGTTAGGAAAATAAGATCTTGAAAATCCCCAAAGGTTGTTCTATTTGTGTTAATCTTACATTTTTGTTTTAATTTTGTATGCATTTGAATATGAGAAAAATACCAATTTTTGAAAATAAAATTTAGGGCATGAATTTGAGTTGTTATATGATTAATGTGTGGTTAGTACTTGTAAAAGATAACTGGGCTTTTCCTGGACCGTTGGGCCATATATTATGAATGATTATTATATTACAAATAACTAAGTACTATATTATAGCTATTTTCATATTAACACAATATTGAACTAAGTTAACTATATTAACAGCTGTATCATAGAAGTCTTAAAAGAATGTACAATATTTAACACTATTACTTTTCTACAATTTGTTCAATGCTTGATTCTACTCAGAAGTTTTACTTTAGTTTCATTTGTTCGACATCAGAAATTATTTTACTAGGGCAAAAATATTGCTTTTGTCATATTTTTATGAAGTTCATAATCTGTTCATTATAAGTAACATTTGTTTTTTTCTTCCCGCCCACTGCATCCTTTTTTTTTTCCATTTTGGTGTGTGTGTGTGTGTGTGTGTGTGTGTGTGTGTGTGTCTGTGTGACAGATTCTTTGTTATGTTGTCTTCTCACATTAAAGGTAGAGCTCGCTCTGGGCCACTGAGGTGCTTCAAAACACATAAACACGTAAAATGGTTTGTTAAAAATGTTTAGCATGAATCAGAACTATATACATTTTGGCAATAGTTTTACAACTTTTTTTCCCTCAAAAAAGCTTATTTGTGAATGTCCAGGAGGCGCCCTTTTTAGAGGCAAAAATAGCTGTGAAACCAGTGCTATTAATAAGAGAATTGTCTTCCAAAAAAGTCTACGATTTGTTCTCCTGTATTTATAAAGTACAACTCGCTGATGAGAGGAATTTTCTCTTCAGACTATAGTCATCTCTTGCTGAAAGAAAACATGCTTTAGAAGAAAATACATTTGGTTTGTTTTAACTATTTTTGTTTATTGTTTGTTTTGTTTTGGTCTGTATGTTTTCTCCTCTCACATCACACAAGATTTTTTTTTCTCTCCCTGTTCCCCAAAAAAGCTTTTTGCTAAGCATGTTCTTTCTAGAGCACTCATTACATTTTTCTGTAGAATAAAAAAAAAAATAGTTTCAAAGAACTATCTTCTCTTTGGCACCAAACTATTTTTTTGTACTCTTCTTTGTACAGATTTGATCTACTTCATTGCAGGAGGGTGTCTCTTAGCTAGGTTCTTGTTAGGGAATTTACTCTTTCTGCTGCTTTATAGAGACAAGTAGCTTTGATGATAAATACTTTAGAATACACATCTTACAAGTTCAGGAAAAGGCTATGTTAGGATGTCAATATTTTTCTTCTGACTAAAGAGCCTATTAAATGCACAGTACTATTTGTGCTTAAAATTTTAAACTCTGGTATTTTTGCTCATCAAGATTGGAGCATTAGCTACAAACGTTCACTGCTCCAATGAAAAGCAGTTCAGTAACGAACAGCCTGAAATTGGCTCTGTTGCATTTAGTTTGGTTTATAGGAATTGGAATAATAATGCTCTAAAAATGCATATTAAAATACCTGCTTATCTCTAACATCATTATTTCTTAAAGCAAACAATTTAGACAGAAAAGTCATTTGATAAAAATAATTGATTTGGACAAAATAATACTCACATTCTTCTGCCAGATAATGACTTAGCAGCTACTCTTACTTCAGTGGTACTTCATTAGACACAATTCTCATTCATCTGAAAGCCTTACAAAAAAATCCACATTTTTAATTCTTTAAAAATTACTTTATTTTTAAAGAAATGAACAAATACAGGAAAAGAGAATAAAATCCCTAACAGAATTTACTTGCTGTTATTCAGTTCTTTAAAAAATTTCTTAAGAGACAGAAATGTCATATGCTTAGTTTCAGGACAAAGGCACCTTTTTAAATGAAGGGCTTAAAGAAAATCGATGAAGAAGTTTGCTTAATAGAAAGCGGACTAACTAAGCTTTTGGTTGTAAAAATTATCTATATTACAAAACAAGAACATAACTAATGTTTCGTGAACTTTAGAACTAATATAAGGCTAGTCTTTAATAAAAAGTATCTTAAAAAAAAAACAATTATGAGCAACTTCTGGAATTCACTTTGGGTAGCAAGTCCAGGGGGTAAATTGTTTTACTCTTTTTCTATGGTAGAGCCGATTTAACTTGGGAGTTAAGAAAACTTATGTAACTTCAGAATGTTTCCAGCTAGTGGTTTTATGTAGGACTAGTATTATGCAGTTAAAAACAAAAACAAAAACCTTATAATCATACAATGTTAATTAACTCATTTAGCAATGTAGGTTGTTATTATTATGATTATTCTTTTGCTTGAAAAATGACCAAGCTATGTAGATCAGGAATCAAAATAATTCAGGTTCTTAGCAATGTTATAAAGTGTTCTTTTTAATAGTTTAGTAATTAATTAAAAGTCTCTTGCAGGTGATTCATTAATATTCATTTTTATATTTTGAGACTTAAATATATTTAAATTTTCCTGATCATTAAATGCTTTTAGCTGCATATTGTGTTTAAGTAAGAAAAAAAAATCTATTGTAAACGGGCTGAATTCATTTAAGAGAGTGTTTACATTTATATTTCTTTTTAATAAACAAAGTTGTTACATTTAATACATCGTAATTTTGCTAAAGTTGCAAGCATTTTGCTAAAATGTTTTATTTGGTAATGAAAACAATTTCATAAATATTAATAAATCTTCACTTTCTTTACTACTTTCTATCAATTTTTGATTCCTTTTAAAATACAAACATATTATTTATTTTTAATGGAATGAATAAATATATTTAGGATTCAAATTTCCTGTAATGAAACAGAGTTTAAAATCTTCAACAGGATAGTAAACTATTTACTTGGCTTCACTCTGTCTGTCTTCTATATGATTCGACAGAACTTAGTGAAAACTAACCAAAACCAGAAATCAACTGAGAGAATATTCAAGAAAGAAAAAGGAAGAGTTGCAGGAAATGATATTTTCCCATCAGTGGATAGGCATGCATATATTAAAGACATAAAAGGCAGCAAGGGGAGAAACAAAAGCTGTATACTGGGGATTCTGCAAGTCTGAATTAACTAAATGGAAAAAAAATGAAATCATTCTGCTTAAACTTGTTCACTAATAAAAGGAGAATTGCTTTTGTTAAATATGCTTGGTGTGATTATCAAGCAAAATTTTTTTTTCTCCCAGACATCTATGAATAAAACATGCGTTTGAGCATTAGGTAAACAAACAATAAATGGATGAGTTCAGTTGCAACATAATAACATTTTATTTAGAAAACATATATAATCATATTTGTATTGGCAATCCAAATTTAATGACTTCTTTCAGTAAAATTAAAGTGCCTCACAAATAACATCTTATGCATAAGGATTGCTTATTCTTTGCCCAATTTTTCCTATTTTTCAAAGAAACAGATTTTTAAGGTCTCTGCTGAACCATACATAAACCAGAGGAAGCACGATTTCTCAGAAAAATAAAATTTCTTTTGAGTCATCTTAATTTTATGTTACAGATCTTGTAAAAAAAATTTTAAAATATATTTCTGGGACTGAGGGAGAAAATGTTCTCAAGGCTGCTATAGCTTGAGCTGATTTGAACAAGGCTCTGTATGCAGCTGAACCAGTCTTTTGCTTATTAGCCATTTCATTAACACGACATCTTCTGTAAACTATGAATGAGAATAAACCATTTACAATAAGGAAAGCAAACAACAGAATGAATTTCCTCTGTTGGTGTTTTATAAGACTGTTAAACAGAAAATGGAGGGAAGAACTCTCTTTAGACGATATCACTTAATTAAGTAAAGCATCCTAATCAGAGTCCCCTCCAATTGTAATGACTGTAGGGAGTCAAGTACATTTCTGTCTATATTAGAGTATCTAACTGCAATGATTTATTGATATTTATTTTAGAAGTACAACACAAAAGCAATAAAAGAGAAGAAGCAGGGAGAGAGGGAACATGCCACTGCTTACTGCAGGTACAATCAGAGCACTTCAGCAAAATTCCTGATTTTCTTGTGTGTGTGTGGGGGGGTTTACTTTCTAAAATCAGAGCGCACCTTTAGATGAGAATGGTCCTTTCCTGCATTTGACTTTTCCAAATATTCACTGTGACGTTTCTTTGTCCATTGGGTGAATCATTGATTCACTTTCTTCACTGCAAGAATCACTGCAAATGAGAGGATGAGCACCTGCTGTTTTCTGCAGTGACATTACTAGATGCATTCTACACTGATTTGAGTCTTAAAGTACAGCTTCTTTGTATGGGAGAGAGATTTGAGGAACGAGAGTAAATATACTGTATAGGCAGACAGACATTGGCCGCCCTCCAAGCTGCACACAGCATAAACCTGTTTATCTGCCACATTTCACAAACCTCAAAAACATGTGAATAAATCAGGCGAGCAACTGGATAAGTGATTCACACTAGGGAATCCAACCAATATTCTGATGAGAGGGTACTATAATGCTAAGACATTGGGGCAAATAGACTTGTAGAAACTGCACATTATAAAATTGATTAGTGGTTCAAAGGAGAAAATATTCTACACCAAAATGAATCTGAAGAGGTATCCCAACTCTGTGAACTTCTGTTGGATATTTATGTCCAAGTTATCTGGAGAGTGGGTTCAAAAATATACTGTCACCCATATTATTCCAATTATTGGGGCCAATGTGCATTTGGACTTCAAGTTAGTTATCAAAATACTTTATTTCTGGATACCTGGATCTAAATATCGGAGGCTAGTGCCTTGAAAGCCCCTAATTACACCAACACATATATTTGAAATTAAATTACCAAACACGCTTTGAACCTATTCACTTTGTGAAAGCAAACTTTTCTTAGAAAGTTACATCCTTATAATTGAAGATGAATTGCTTGGTAATAAGTGAATTATGCAAGCAAAGGCATAATTATTGCTACATGACTACTTTTTCTCTTACTTTCTGTTATTTCTAATTCATCTGCTGATCTTTTTAATGGTTATTGCGCCTCAGCATTTAGTTGTAAAATGGAAGTTCTCAAAGGTTTGGTGGCTAACCTCAAAAGTATGCTTTGGTCCTGAAGATCCCTTAAGATTGTTTATGAATTTCATGTTTGGATTATTTCCCTAAACTAGACCTGGTTATAGTCACAGCAAGATGAATTATCCATTTGCTTGTTATGTCTATTAGCTTCCAGTAGAGACCTACCATCTTACTACCAAGAAAATGTAGTTTTCTCTACATTTGCAAACACAAAATACTATTCCAGAGTGAAGAGGAATCAAATAAGGCATTCCATGACTTTGTTTCCTACACTGCAGAATAAAAAAGCAAATTGCTAAAACTTTTTGGCCCTGAAAAACCTTATTAGATTAGTAACCTAAGACATCATCATCCTAGCAACAGGAAGTCATGGAAAAGGTAGGTGGCCCGGAAATTTTGGCAGGTTCAAGATTCTTGGTTAAAGACTTGCCTCCAAAGAGCCTGTTTGAATCTATTGACAATTGTATCTACCAATTTTTTTTTTTCCTTGACGTTTTCTCATCTTCTTGCTTCTTGTCTCAGGTTGTTTCTTCGGGATCAGGCACAGAGACTGACTGAATGGCTCCAATGATCAGGATTTGAAAACCTAATATCAGAATCTGCTGTTTTGTGTAAGTTGGCCCTAAGCAGTCTCTTCTTTAGCAATAGGACACTTACACAATATGGGGGCATCTTCTTCACTTCTCCCTGACCTTGTAAAATATGACACAAACTTGTGGGCAGTCAAGAGTGATATTAAAATTGTTGGCAATTTCGGGGTGCCTGGTGACTAGTTGATTGAGTGTCCTACTTTGGCTCAGGTCATGATGTCACAGTTTGTGGGTTCAAGCCCTGCATCAGGCTCTGTGCTGACAGCTCAGAGCCTGGAGCCTGCTTTGAATTCTGTGTCTCCCTCTGTCTCTGCACCTCTCCCACTCACACTCTGTCTCTTTTTCTCTCAAAAATAAATAAACATTTAAAAAAATTATTGGCAATCTCATCAGTCTGAAGGCTAAACACATTGATTTTTATAATCCCAGAAAATTTTACCTAGTTTTCTAAATGTGTTGAATTTTTAATTTATGTCCACAAAGCTAAAGCTGGTTCTGTGAACCTCAATTAAAGTCAATCACAACCACAAAGAACTCTTTGGAAGAGTTTCATTTTCTTTTCTTTTCTCTTATTTTTTCTTTTCTTTTCTTTTGTGGTTTTATGGTTTTATTAACACAAATACAACATGCACATAAGTTGTTTGTCTATTCATTTTCTTCACTGCACAGCCTGGCATTGGGATTGGTGACTCTGATGGCCAGCTCAGCTGCTCTTTCCACAATGGCTTTGCAGTTCTTGGAGGAGACATTGTGAGCCATCTGTGCACAGTAAGATATTATTGCACATCAGCAGCTCTTCAAGCTCCTTGATGTTGTGGACTAGGAACTTCTGGAAGCCACTGGGCAGCATGTGCTTTGCTTTCTTGTTGCTCCCACAACCAACGGTGGGCATCAGGATCTGGTCCGTGAATCTTCTGAGAACTCCATATTGTCAATGCCTCTAGGTTTCCACCAGTTGCACTTAATTTTGACTTATCTATGGTCTGTTTCCAGAAGAACTTCTTGGTCCTCTTTTTAACCATCTTGGGCTTCACAGGAGGTCTGAGGGCGGCCATGATCCTGAGTAGGAGACGGCTGCCACTTCCATGGGCAGGTCAAAGAAGGGCTGGAGGATTTTTAAAGTAGTGGCTTTTCTAAGTAAGAAATGATCACTAAATCTTGTGTAATCTGTACACCATAGGAACCTAAGAATTAATAGGTTTAATCATATTTTGTGATCAATATTTGTAATCATATTTGTAATCAATACAAACAGCATATAGAATTTTTAAAAAATTGTTTCTTGCTTCTTAGCCTCCCACAATCCCATTCTCTAGTAGTAGCCATTAATAATAATTTCTCGTATTTTTTAAAAAGTTCATCCATTTATTTTGAGAGAGAGAGAGGGAGAGGGGCAGAGAGAGAAAGAGAATCTCAAGCAGGCTCTGCACCACCAATGTTGGGCTTGAACCCACAAACTGTGAGACCATGGCCTGAGCTGAATTCAGGAGTCAGAAGCTTAACTGACTTATCCACCCAGGTACCCCAAGTTTCTCATATATTTTAAGAGGCTTTAAATTTTTTTCCCTTTCTTAATTAAGTAATCTCTACACTCAATGTGGGGCTTGAACTCACAATCCTGAGGTCAGGAATCACATGCTTTACCAACTGAACCAGCCAGGCACCCCAATTAATAGACTTTTACATTCATATGCAAGCATGTGTTATTTTAAGTCACAAATAAATCATATAATATATCTACTCTTCTGAATTTGCTTTTATTTGATTAGCAGTGTTTTTGGCTATCATTCCATTCCCTACATAGGAGTCTATTTCATTCTTCTAGCAGCTGCACAGGATACCAAACAATATGCTATCATGGATATAACCATTCCCATATTGATGGACACTGAAGTTATTTTTTGTCTTTCTGTTTTTTCAAATAATACTTTAGCAAACATGTGCACATTTTTGTGTTTTCTAAGTGTATTCATAGAATTAATTGCCTGAAGTGAAATTGCTATATAAAAACACACGTTCACAAGTTTTGAATGCTGTTGCCACCTTATTGGTACAACCAAAACATTGCACCAGTTTACTTTTCACTGAAAGTTTTTGAGAGGCAGGGATTTTGGAAACAGGCTTAGCTGAGTTCTGTTTGTTACATATCTGCCTGCCATTCCATCTCTTCAAACCTGATTAAACACAGTTGAGGGGCAGCAGGGATGGTTAGCGATGACCTAGTGCAGAGAGAGTGCCCCTATGACTTAGGAGCTGGGAGAGCAGTGATGGATGGGGAGGGACAGCACCGGGGCAGGGAGGGAAAGAGCTGGGAAGTATGGCTGCCCGTCAGTTTAGGAAAAGTCTGAGTTTTCACCAAGTCTCTTCGCTAGCAGCTTTCCAGACAAGTGAGGGGGCTGCAGAGCAGAATTAAGAGCCATTCACATAGACTGTCATAAAAATGGAAAAGAAGGTGAATTAGAACCATGTTACACAGACACACACACACACACACACTTCTCTGTTCGGATTCCAGTCCAGGTGTGCATTCACCTTTACACCCTGTCTTGGTCCGGGTTGCTAGGGAAGGACTGTTCTCTGACATTCCTGGCTGATCTTCACCAGGCAGGAGTCCTCCAGGCTCCCTCTCTATTTTACCATTAAGCTTCTCTGCATGTGGATAACCCAGAAAACACACATGACATTGTCCTAGTTCCTGGATCTGAAGAGACATCCTCATCCTTGAAACTTCTACTCCTTATTCAATATTTTCATTTGGCCTGGCATTTTATAAGTCTCATTTTCATCCCTAAAATAGAAATTTAGAAGTGCCTCTTCATCTATACCCTAGATCTCAGCCTTTTAAATTGAGGGTTACTTTAATGTTCTCAAGGTTATAGTTACACTAGGAAGTTTATTTTGTATTCAACATTAGCATGCTAGGTAGTATGGTAGGGGCTGTGGATGCAAAGATGAATGAGACACGGTTCTGCCTTCTAGAAGCTCATAAAATAATGAGGAGATAGCACAAACTAAAACACACACCACTCTTTGATAAATGTTAAAACAGAGGTATTTTTTTAAATTTTTAAATGTTTATTCATTTTTGAGAGAGAGACAGACAGAGTGTGACTGGGGGAAGGGCAGAGAGAGAGGGAGACACAGAATCCGAAGCAGGCTCCAGGGTCCGAGCTGTCAGCACAGAGCCTGATGCGGGGCTTGAACTCACAAACCATGAAATCATGACCTGAGCTGAAGTCAGATGCTCAACCAAGCCATGCAGGTGCCCCAAAACAGAGGTATTTAATCAAAATTATATGAAGTATCTGTATCCTGCAGATATACTTGTACACGTACAAAAGGACACACAAGCCAGAGTTGTTCGCTGCAGATTGTTTGTGATACTAAGAGTTAAAAAAAATCCTGAGCATCTATCAACAAGGGCACTATATGGTTTAATAAGTGCTGTCTATGTACTGATATAGAGTAGTCTTCAGGAGCTATATATATGCATGTGTATATGTGTGTGTGTGTGTGTGTGTATACATATATACATTTAATATATATACATATATATTAAAGTTTATTTCTTTATTTATTTTGGGAGAAAAAAAAGAGAGCAGCATAAGCAGGGGACGGGCAGAGACAGAGAGAGAGAATCCCAAGCAGGCTCCATGCAGTGAGTGCAGAGCCCAATTCAGGGCTCAATTTTGTGAACTGTGAGATCATGATCTAAGCCAAAGTTGGACGCTTAACCTACTGAGCCACCCAGGTGCCCCTGGGATATATTTTTATATGAAAAAAGCAAGCTGCAGAACATGTATGTTGCCTCCCATATAAGAAATGTAGAAAAATAAGAATATGTATTAATGTTTGCTTGTATATGCATAAAAAGACCCCTTAAGTGGAAGACCCCTTAAGAAACCAATGCAGAGTGCCTGGGTGGCTCAGTTGGTTAAGAGTCCCACCCTTGATATCGGCTCAGGGTTGTGAAACCGAGCCCTGCATCAGGCTCAGTGCTGAGCATGGAGGTTGCTTGGGATTCTCTCACTCCTTCTCTCTCTGCCTCTCCCCTGCTCTCTCTCTCTCTCAAAATAAATAAACTTAAAAAAAAAATGAAAGCAATGCAAGTGCTAATCTATAGGGTGGGAGTGGGCATCAGGGATTACTGAGTGGATGGGAAAAGGAGGCGAAACAGATTCTCAGTGTATACCTTTTTATATCATTTTAAGTTTTTAACCATGTGAATGTATTATTTAAAATTACATTAAATAAATTTAAGTTATAAAATAAAATTCCCCCTCTCAGAGCTTTGAATTCCCTGAGGTCTTTGCAAATGCTTAGGTATGTTTACTTGGGATAAAGAACATTACAGCGGACTGGGCAGGGAGGCTCTGAACACGAGAAAGAAGCCTTTTTAGAGACCACTGGATTTTTCTTACTACATTCTTAGACCCACTCTTCCATGAAAATGATTTGGAGCAGAATGAGGAAGAAGAATACCTTTCTCTACAAAGTTTTCAGAGATGGGATATCTTACAAACAGTATATCTGTCTGACACAGGAACAGTTTTAGAAGTAGATTTCATTCTTTAAATTTCCTGCAGATAAGGCTGTTTAGAGTGGCCCCCTCTGGTTTCTCATGATAGTTTTGTAGGAAAGACATGATTTGCCCATACCTTCAGTTGATCTGCTTAAGTCATAAAATGGAACAATGTGAAAATTTTCTTCTTTAAGCTTTAAATAATGGCCTCATGCTGAGTTACAAATAAGAGAGATTGGCTGCCTTGCCACAGAAATGCTACTTTTCTTTGACAAGGATGTGGCTCTGTAAATTTTTCAGAACACCACATTCAGGTGAGTTGGAGAAAGTGGGATAGAATTAGTTTTGAGAATTCTCTGGTCATTTCCATGAGCTGAGATTATGCAGTTATGAAATGAGGTAGAGAATAAATAACAAGAAAAACAATGTTGATGGTGATTTCATGAGTATAAGAGACAGTGTTAGAAGTTTGTTGAAGAGTGATAGAATCATCACACAAGCCACACTGGGCCAGAAAAGGCCACGGGCGTTGAGGAGGGATTTTACTCCCCAATATATCTCAGCACCGATTCTCCTCGCCACTATTACCGCTACTATTACTGTCCTTGCCTTTTCAGTTCATTTTAGCCATTTTTGCCCATAAGACTACACCCAAGTGGTAAGCTCTGGTTACCTGGGAAGCTAGTGATAAGTGCGTGGAAACATGGAGGTGGGTGCCCATGAAGGCCAGTGACTCACCACCTTCCATTCACCAGTTTCTGTCATTGCCTCCTCCCTCCCCCCTCCCCCCCACAATATCATTTGCTCTTTCAGCTGGCTTCAAATCACTCCTGTGGAAAGGGTCTGAAAAATTTAGCTTTCGATTTAGAACACATGAGCATGTTAAGGAAGCTATTGCCAGCAATCAGAGCCACTTGTGACATCACATCAATAAAAGGCATTCAGGTGAGAGACAATAATGACTATAGGTATTTAGCCCAAATGTATGTGAGTTTTAACTCTTTAAATGCATTTCCTTTAGCAGCTACTTGAAATACTTTATCAGTGAAAGTCTTGACTCAGCAAACATACGTGTAAGAACGTGGGTAAGTAGACTTATACACTTTAACAAAACGATGGCTTTATTTGTATTCCCTTTGTAATTAAAAATTTTTAAAAATATTTATTTATTTTTGAGGGGGGCCGCAGAGAGAGACGAAGACACAGAATCCAAAGCAGGCTCCAGACTCTGAGCTGTCAGCACAGAGCCCGACATGGTGCTCAAACCCACAAACTGAGAGATCATAACCTGACCCAAAGTAGGATGCCCAACTGACTGAGCCACCCAGGTGCCCCACTCCCTTTGTAATTTTAACTAAATATTGCAGTAAGTGGTTCTGGTTTTAAATACTAAGTATATGGGCATTTATTATATACAATATGAAAATACTTCAGGGGTCTTATGATTAATGCCATAGTATTTAGGCACAGTTTATAGAGACTTTCAAAGACAAAAGGCCCAAGCAGATGATGAAACACATGAAAAAGATATATGTGTACAACCTGGGACTCAATCCAGACTTGCTCATATCATCCCAGGTCCAGCTCCTGGCTTATCAGGAATGTTCCCAAGCAAATATTCTCTGCACCTGGCCCAAGGTTGCCCTGTGGATTGATCTCTATGGTAGGGTTGACAGAGAAAATACAGCATGCCCAGCTAATTTTAATTTCAGGTAAGTAAATAATAACTTACAGCCTAAATATGTGTCAAATATTGCATACAACATACATAAGGCAGACATATGCCCTAACTCCTATGTGCTTACCCTCTGAGGCAAGATACCTCGCAGGTTTGAAACCCTCAAATCCAGAATTTCAATCTAGCCTAATAGTTTGATTCTCCTTTTGGATACTGCCTCACCCTCTATTGTTTAGGCTTGCTTTCTCTAAATGGACCATTTTATTTATAGTGCATATTTTCAAATATTTTAAACACTAGTAACTGGAGAGAGACATTAGCTACTTTGGAACAATTATAATAGAGTTTTAGAGAAAATTATAAAACTGACTTTATTCCCCACCTCCAGCCCCCACCCCACCAATTTTGATTTTTCAAAGGCATGTCTTTAGGATTTGATGCTAGATTTAAAAGGGTGGACAGATGTGGAATAAGATAGAAGGGCTCCTTTCAGACTAAGTTTGTACCCCTGGCTTATTCTCTTGGAGTTGTGATAAAGATAGCTACTCAAAGATTTCATTTGCAATTTTTGGACTCAAGTCAAACGCCACCACTACTAAAATCCAGCAACGAAGGAAATGGAATAGCAGCGTGGTAGAATAAATAAAAAATGTAGAGCTGGCAGATTTGGGATTGAAGCCTGGATCTGGACCCGAACTAGCTGAAAGATCCCAGGAAAGTCCTTCAGTTTCCAGAAACCTCCGTTTACCCCCCAATAACATGGGGATCATAGGGCAACTATTAAGAGAGATACTGTGGATAATGATTTGGAAACTTTAAGCCCAGTCTAGATGTTTGCAGTGGTGATGATGATGATGATGATGATAAAAATGGTGGCCAAAAGATGTAAAGAGGCATTAGAGAAAGTCAGTTATTAAAGAGATACTTTAATTCAGATTCTGAAATGCTTACTTCCTACTCAGTTCACAATAATTATATACATAAGAGTATTGTTCTTATACAGGTTGGAAAAAGAAAAAACACCCAATAACACCAAAGTCAGTCCAATTCCATACACTTTTGGAAGAAAGCTTACTAAAAGATTTTGAGTCAAAAAATGAGATGTTTAGGGTAGAAATATTTTATTTATTTAAGATCACATCAAAAAATGGAAAACAGAAAGGCACACTGAGAAACACTTGTTTAAAGCCTTTTACTTTTGGGGCACCTGGGTGGCGCAGTCGGTTAAGCGTCCGACTTCAGCCAGGTCACGATCTCGCGGTCCGTGAGTTCGAGCCCCGCGTCAGGCTCTGGGCTGATGGCTCAGAGCCTGGAGCCTGTTTCCGATTCTGTGTCTCCCTCTCTCTCTGCCCCTCCCCCGTTCATGCTCTGTCTCTCTCTGTCCCAAAAATAAATAAACGTTGAAAAAAAACTTAAAAAAAAAAGCCTTTTACTTTTATTTTGGGTCAACACTCATTCAACAACAAGCCTGTTTACTTTGTAAGAGCCTCAGAAATGTTTATTATTATTATTATTATCATCTAACATAACAGCTGGGAGTGTTCAATACACAGAGAAGGCTTTCATGAGGTACCAAGTATAACCATTTGCCCAGTGGTAAAGCAGAGGGAGCAAAAGAAGAGATTTGACCAGAGGTCCTCTCCTTCCCTTTAGCACTTCCACTCCTCAAAGAGAATGCTGAAGGCTACAGGAGGACTAAGCCATGAGGGCACTGGATGTCAACTCTGACTGAAGAGTATTCATCCTTGTTTAACTTTATCTCACTTTATTTATTTTTAAAAATTTATTTATTTATTTATTTATTTATTTATTTATTTATTTATTAAGTTTATTAAATTTATCTGCACCTGTGTGCAAGTGGAGGAGGGACAGAGAGAATCCCAAGCAGGCTCTGTGCTGTCAGTACAGAGCTGGATGTGGGGCTCGAATCCACAAACTGTGAGATCATGACCTGTGTTGAAATCAAAAGTTGGCCGCTCAGTGGACTGAGCCACCCAGACACCCCTAATTTTACTTCACTTTTAACTGCACAACCAATACATGTGTGTTACAGAAAATTAGAGAGTGTAGATAAGCAGAAAGGTGAATAATGTAACAGTCACCCCTAACTCTTCCCTACAGAAATTGGGAATACTCATTTGGGTTGCCCTATGTCCCCACATGTGCAATTAAACCATGAGGGATCAGAATTTATCCTACTTCGTCTGAACCCAGCAGAGAAGCCCTTTCTGGTGTTCTGCTCTGAGGGATTTCTTTCTTTTCTTTTTTTTTTTTTTAACGTTTATTTATTTTTGAGACAGAGAGAGACAGAGCATGAACGGGGGAGGGGCAGAGAGAGAGGGAGACACAGAATCGGAAGCAGGCTCCAGGCTCTGAGCCATCAGCCCAGAGCCCGACATGGGGCTTGAACTCACGGACCGCGAGATCGTGACCCGAGCTGAAGTCGGACGCTTAACCGACTGAGCCACCCAGGCGCCCCTGAGGGATTTCTTAACAAGTACATTTCAACCAAGGCTTAAAGTGGTATAGTAAGCATAAGCCCACTAATGTTATTCTGTAATGACAGGACAGGATAGAAATGAAGCCACTAGATTTAAAAATTACACTTCTCATACTTTCTTTATCTCCCTTTATAGAACTCCCTAAATTTCTGAACAAAAGACAACACTTTCCTGCAGAGATTCAGAATATAAATGAGTGCTAAGAGTCTTTGACATCAAGGGTTCACCAAATCCTGAGCTCCATTTCCTACAGAGTCTCAAAGTGTTTTTCTGTCACTTACTTCCATACTTGGTCTTGAATCTAAGTGAGATGGAGTCCCAGCTCTAGGCTAAAAATGTCCCCACCTCTAGAATTCAGAATCATCTAACTTTGCCTGAGACAAAGAGGGGCGGAAAGTCAAGTGGAAAAAGCACAGCTCAGTTACAAGCCGTAGTGTTGGAGCAGAGTAGTGACTCAAGTACCTCAGGGTCAGTCACATTGGCCCCAGGCCCAGATTTCCATGGACTCATTTCTGGGTCCTGGAAGAGAGAGAGGACTGTGAATAGAAACTAGAAGACCCATTTTTACCCAAACCTCTTGAGACTTCGAAGAGCTAGCCAATATTACTTTGGTAACATCTGATGCAGAGAGAAAATGGAAAGGTATTCTTCATTGTGCCACAGACCTCTGAGCAGCATTGGCCCATCTGGTGCTCTAGGGGTTTGAGGTGGCACCCAGCATAAGTGCAGTGGTGGTGCCCAGAAGAGGGGTGGATGCCCTGGTGATAATGCAGAGGGCAGTGGTTCCCAGAGAGGCACAGGTATGGGGAAGCCCTGAAAAGCAGTGGGACCTAGCAGGGAGAGGGCAGCATTAAGTTTAGAGTAGACATGGTTGTACCTGCAAAATGCAGTGGTACCTAACAGCATAAAAGCATAAAAATGGCATCTTCCACAGTAACTATAACCAAGCATAAGACACAATCCAAGGTTGTGTGCGTGCGTGAGCGCACGCGTGCACGCGTGTGTGTAAGAGGGCAAACTCTAGAGCAGGCTCCATTTCAGCTATCATACCTATTTCCTCTTCCCTAAAACCAGTCCCATAGGTTGTTACTAAAATAATAAAATGATGGTCTTTCCTGGCATTTGACTAAGCTACTCATAGACTCAAAGTCTTCCTCAAAGCCTATAGAACTTGGATTGGATTCAGGCATCGCCACTTCCCACTCCAGAATTTCTGGGCTAATAGTACTATTTACCTTTTATGGTTGTTAGGAGGATTACAGTGTAGTACTTGAAAAAGGCTTAGAACAGCACTGGGTACATGTTAACCCTCCTCAGTATGAAGTCTAGTATGAATGCTGTCTAAATTTGCCTCCCAAACAGGCCCCATTTGCGACCTAGTGCGTGGTGAGAGAGACTTACGCTTAACTTGTGACTCACAATTTACTAGCTGTAAGTCCTTAGACAAATTAATTGACTTCTTGGTAATGTGAAGTAATCCCACAAATATGAAGCACATTGTATGCCAGACATTGTACCAGGTGCTGTAGACCCACAGACGGACAGGCACCTTGAACACCACCTTGCTGCAAAGCACTCAATGCCTGGGGGTGGGAGGCAGGCAACTAAATACACAAAAATAATAGAGCTGTAAGGATAGCACACTTATCCAGCTTGAGTTAGATCAATAGTTAATAGATTAATCAAACAAGTCAATAAAGTGGAGAATCATTAAAAAAATGTTATCTACATGCTTCAATTGTTCTATTTCAACATAAACAGTTTAGAGGTTGCCAGGGAACCAGGGAGGGGAGAATGAGGAATGATTACTTAAGGAGTGTTTTTCTGGGGTGATGAGAAAGTTTTGAAACTAGAGAGACTTGATGGTTGCACAACATTGTGAATGCACTAAATGCCACTGAATTGTACACTTCAAGATGGTTAATTGCATGTTATGTGAATATCACCTCAATAAAATATTATATAAATGTACATTATTTTACCAATCTTTCAGTGTATGGCTAAGGACTCTTCTTGAGGTACGTGCCTAGAACTGAAGCCCCAGGTCATCTTTCTGGCATAAACCACACCCAGAAAATATATATTATATATTATTTCCAGTTTTAATTTCTTTAAACTGGGCATCATCTTCATCTTAAAAATATTAACCACCTAATTGCTTATAGTGTTACACACTATTTGTGGAGAACTACATAGATTTGATCACTGCATTTTAAAAGTTTACAGTCCAAGAAAGACTGACGCAGGCATGCATGCTTAAGATTCACCAGACGTACTGTACCAGTACATTTCCGAGAGCAGCCTGCTTGGTTCTGTGACTTCCTCCCCGCTTTTCCTCTTGACCCTTATTACCTTCCTGGCCCCATTACCATATTACCTTCCTGGCCCCCAGCACTGCCTCAGGTTCTCGACCACCCCCCATTGAATACCCTGCCCTTGATGAGTGGGGGTGGTGGGTGGCACTGGTTTGAAGAGCTTACCAGATCTCCCAGAGCCAGCCAGCCTGGAGTTGTGTTTGCAAACACAGGCCCTGACTGTGGCTGTCAGACCTCCCAGACACTATCTGCTGCCCATCTGTCACCACCTTCTTCAGGTGCCGTGTTCATCTGGCTGGGCTGCCTACTAACACCCTCCACTGCAGCTGTCCCCAGTACCTGCCTCCCTGACACCACAAGAAAGCACATCTAGACTCCAGGAACAAATGATCCTTACCTGCCTCATTCCCACTGAAGATACATTACTCACAACAGCATATATTTAGTGAGTGCTCACTGTCATTCATTTAATTGTTGGCTCTTCCATTCCTGGCCATGACAAGGGATATGCTATAACCTACTCATGAAAAGATTTGATGACACGTGTGGACAAATGTATTAGCACATTATCACTGGCATCAAAACTAATGCCCCCTGTGGACCCAGAACAGGCCTACAGGAGAGGAAAAAGCAGAAAACCTACCTGCCTCACTGCTTCTGTGCCAAGTCCAGGAATGGTGTTTGCCTTGCTGCATCTGTAAGCCAGCAACAAAGGAGGAGGCCATTAGAGGTCAAGGTCTTGTCTTAAGAATATTCATTAAAATAAAGGCACTGACTTCATTCTTAGGCAGATTCTCATCCTGTGGAGTATCTAGTCCTTTTGACTAATATTTTTGTTCTTCTTGAGTCTGATCTGGATCTGTTCTAATGTGTTTCAGCTATGAGGGTAGTGGAAGTAAATTAAAAAGAAATTTAAATAGCTTCCCATCCCCTAAATTGGTTTCATACTAATATGACCCTAAATCTGAAAGTTTTTGATGATCTGGCTACTGCAGTCATCCATATGAACTCTCTTACTGCTGACTGAGTGTTAATTATCATCAAATACCCATCCACCGAGGGTCAGTTACAAGTTGGGACAACTGTGGTGAATAATACAAATGTGGGGTGCCTGGGTGGCTCAGTGGGTTGGGCAGCCAACTTTGGCTCAGGTCATGATCTCGCTGTCTGTGAGTTTGAGCCCCGTGTCGGGCTCTGTGCTGACAGCTCAGAGCCTGGAAGCTGCTTCTGATTCTGTGTCTCCCTCTCTCTCTACCCCTTCCCTGCTTGCTCTCTTTCTCTCTCTCTCTCTCTCAAAAATAATAAAAACATTAAAAAATTAATAATACAAATGCAATTTATTTTACTGTTTACTCTCTCATGTCAGAGTGATCAGCTAGTAAAACAAAAATTATAGATAAGTACTTAAAAAAATTTTTGTTTGTAATGTTTCTGTCCCATCCATATGAAATTTAAACTTTTCTCAAATGTAATTTACTAATAATATACTCTGTGCCTGAATCACATAATTACGTCCTCTGCCCACTTACCCATAAATATGTTTGAATTGGTAATGTTCATAAATATGTTTGCATAAATTTTCATATGGTTGAAGATGATAACAGTTTCCCATTTGTGGTGGATATTCTTTTGTTTTTATTGTTACTTTGTTGTTTAGAAGTTTAAAATTTTTTGTAACTACATTTGACCATTTTATTTCACTTCTCATTTCTTTTCTTGCTTCAATTATAAGAAGGTTATCACCTTAAAGTTAATTAAGGGACTAAAACCCCTAATTTCCCCTGAGGATCCCGTTCCCCACCATCCTTGAGATCTTACACTGACATTCTCTGGACCTGGGAGTCCACGTCCCATAACTCTTCAATATATTATTTTCACAAAGGTTGAACACTTGTGTTATGACTTTATTTTTAAAATTTAATTTAATTAAAAATTTTAAATTGAATTTTATTTTTTTTTAATTCTCAAGTTAGTTAACATACAGTGTAGTCTTGGCATCAGGAGTAGAACCCAGTGATTCAGCTCTTATATATGACACCCAGTGCTTGTCCCAAAAAGTGCCCTCCTTAATGTCTGTCACCCATTTAACCCATCTCCTACCCCCATCAACTCTCAGTTTGTTCTTTGTATTTAAGAGTTCTTTATGGTTTGCCTTCCTCTCTTTTTTTATTTTATTTTTCTTATGACTTTAACAGAGCAGTTACCTACAGAGTCCATTGTTCACCTGTTTATCCTGGATTTAGAACTATTTATGTTTGCTGATGTCTGAGAGGCTATGGCTTACTCCATTTATACCCAGGTTGGTATACACATTCACTCATTTCTTCATTCATTTACACATTTATTTATTCATTTACTTTGTTATTTGTGGCATACAGATTCATATGTAGCCCTCAGTGAGCCCTGCTTTCTGGTGTTTACCCATGTGTGTGGGCAGGACATATGACTTGCTTCTAACCAACAGAATATAGTAAAGGTGACAAAATGTCGCCTCTGTGATTGATTACATAATAAAGACTCTGTCTTGTTGAAGACTCAATCTAGAGAGTGTCCTTGCTGGCTTGATGAGATAAGCGGCCATGTTGGGGAAAACCCCATGGTGAGAAACTGTGGACAGTTTCCAGACAACAGCCAGGAAGAAGCTGGGATCCTTGATCTTAGAGCTGCCAGGAAATGAATTCTGCCAAGAATGTGAGTGAACTTGGAAGGTATTTCTTCCCCAGTTGAGCCTCCAGATGGGAACACAGTCCAGATGATACCTTGCTTGCAGTCTTGTGAGACTGTAAGTAGAGGGACCATCTAAGCCATGCCTTCACCTGTAGAAACTGTGAAATGATAAATGGCTATTGTTTTTAGCTACTAAGTATGTGTTAATTTGTTGTGCAGCTATAGAAAATGAATACACTGTGCTGTGCTAACTACCATATAGGCCTTCTCTCAGTACCTGAAGTAGCCTCATGAGCCTGACACTAATATTATTCCCATTTTACAGATGAAGAAACTGAGCCTCAGGGACTGAACTGCAGAATGTCCTGCTCTCAACCACTGAACTATCATGCTATGTTTCATTTTTAATGTATTTCATTATTTCACAAATTCAAGTTTATCACGGTTTAAAACTTATCTCCTGAACATGCCAACTGTATTTACAAAAAGCCCTACTAGGCACACCTAGTACACAAAATAAATGTTTTTATAAATGCAACATTACAAGGAACTTTTCTTTTGTGCTCATTTTTACCATGTATCTCACAGAAATAATATTAGATTCATGAATAGAAAAGTTTCTATTTTCTGTTAAAGTAGTGATAGACTGTATCACTAAAATAGTGATAGACTGTAAACTATTTAGAAGGGAGAATAATTATGGCTGATAGAAGCCCCAGATTCATGGGAATTGATTTGGAGTTAAAACAGTCAAGTAAACATCCATTAGAATGTGCTGGATCTTACTGCAGGACAAAAACGTTTCATCTTGGGTCCTAACTTTCCCATTTATGTTCAGGTATAGGGAAACATTAGGAAGTGGGGAGATTGAGAAATACTTAAAAGAAAAACAACAACAACTCAAGTCCTATTTGGATCAGTGCTCTGAGAATCTGAGATAGGATTATGACCCCACTGCTGTGTCTTCTAATGACAGCTCTTTCTATTCTGCATTTATCAGATGTTAATTATTCATACTGCATGATTGATGATTTTGGAGTCAGAGATTCACCTGCAATATTTGGAATACTGGTGGAGGCCTACATCAACACAGAATTTATAAAGCAGCTGGTGCTAGTCAAAGCTAATGATGGAATTTCAGTTTAATAAAAAGACCCCCAACTGAGCACACCATCTTGAAAAAAGTATACTTATCGAACGGCTTTCAATCAGTTCAAGAGAGACACCTTAATTGGGAAGAGGCAAATTTGCAGAGCAGTTTGTCATTGTGCCAATTCTAGATCAATAACTGCATGTCTTCTCTTTGGGAGACATAGCTTTTGCTTTATATTGAGTAACCACATTGACTTCCTCTCCACTTGGGTACACTCTGTTTCATTTGATAATGTTAAAGGATATCTTCTTTTAATTCACCTCTGTGTCTTCATAATAAACATGAGCAAATGTAGACTTGTGATTATGAAGGTCAACTTTAAAAATTTTTTAAATAAATTTTATATTTTTGCCACAAGAAGGCAATGCTTATAGAATTTTGATATTTTCAAAATTTTTTATTGGAAAAAATCACATGGGTAGAATTAAATTATGGTGGTTTAAGTAAAAGAAGAATATGATGAGCAATGATGATTTGGATTCATATAAAATTATTCTGGAGATTACTGTACAGAATCATCTACTAATTAGAAACAAAAATAGGGACACCTGGGTGACTCAGTCAGGCATCCAACTCTTGATTTTGGCTCAGGTCATGATCTCACAGTTTGTGAGCCCCACATTGGGCTTCCCACTGACAGCACAGAGCCTGCTTGGTATTCTCTCTCTCCCCTCCCCTGCTTGTGCTCTCCCCCCCTTTCTCTCTCTCAAAATAAACTTTTAAAAAAGAAACAAAAATAAAATGGGTTTACCTTTGGAAGAAAGGATTTGGAACACTAAAGAATGTAACTCAGTCATCAAGTCTTAGTTTCCTTATTTGTTAAAAGGAGATACTCATTCAAACTGATGGCTTTCAAATTGGTCTAGGTGGTACATTAGAGGGCATTATGGAGCAGGCAGGGCAGGAGGGGGCAGAGAAGGTGATGGCCCAATGTGAAGATCAAGGCAAAGCTTGAGAAGGGAGGGCTCTAGTTCCCTTTTTCACTTAAACCAAGGCAAATCTTTGTTTTCCTTCCTTTTCTTTCTCTTCCTTCCTTCCTTCTCTCCTCCCTCCCTTTTTCTTTTTCCCTTCCTTCTTCTTTTGTTTTTCTCTCTCTCTCCCTCTCCCTCTTCTGCTTCCTTCCTTCTTTTCCTCCCTCCTTCCAAAGTTTATACATATTTATATCAATATAAATTCACATACAGAAATAGCAAGTTTCTGTATAATAGTTCTTTTTGAAAAATAGGGTTCTACTGATAAAATATAACTTGAAAACCATTGAGCTAGACAATTCTAAGTCCTCTTCCTTCAGTGAATTTCTTCCTTCTAATAATTCTTCAATTACTTCTGGGATTTCAAGATCCAGAAATGAAACAGCAAGGGAGATTGAAGATATTTTAGAAGACACAACAGATACCTATTTTGCACAAACTATAATTCTACTAAAAGCTATGGGTGAAGTGGCATCTTACAGACCCCTACAGAGATATGGGATTATGACTAACAGGCCTAGGTTTTTTTAATTTTTATTATTTTGAGTTAACTACATAGAACAGAGCTGTGGTCTTTTAAGCATTTAATCTACTAGATGATGTTCAGGTAGAGTGACAGAATTATGGCCTAATAAAAAAAAACAACAAAAGTTTCTTGCATTTAGAGAATCATATACCGTAAGAGTCAGTGGGAGACTCTGAGATCATTTCTCTCATTTTATACATTCACTTAACCATTAAATTAATACCTTTTTTATTGAATTTGAGTGTGTGTCGGCCAGTGTGTTAGGTGTTGAGGTTATAGTGTATTGTCCCTGTCCGTAGAGGAATTATGTTTTAGTGGAGGAAACAGCAATGAAACCCACAATCATACACATAAGAATTACATATTTTTATGAGCATTATTAAGTAGAAGAGCAGGATCCTCTGAGATCACGTGTTAGAGAGTACAGGACAACACTAGACTGTAGAGAGTGACAGTGACTTGCACTGAGCTGAGCACTGCAGAGCTGGCACTAGACTCAATCTCTTGTTCTCTGTCTCACCGGCTTGACTGAGAAAGTTTAGGTTAGGTGATGGAAATCCAAAATCCATGAGCTCCTTTCCTGGCTTCTCTATTACTCTGAATTGTTGGGCAGCCTTGAGAGACACCTGAATATCTGCACTAAGAATGGAATTGTCTTCTTTGGTGAAGATCTCTCTGCTTATAGTGTGGTTGACTAGAGGCTGAAAAGGATTTGCAGAGGTAACAAAGTCCATGATTAAAGAAAAGAAATTACTTAGTATCTATAGAAAGACTACTAATTATTAAAACTTCCAGGCTGCATCCAAGTTCAACAGCTTTTTGGAGTCTGCTTTGTTGTGAAATGAGTGGTTTTGTTCCTATCGAAGGTCCATCAAAATGGACACCAATTTCCATTACAAACTTAAAAAAAAAGTTTTTGTTTATTTTCGCTTCAAGTTTTAATTTAAATTCTAGTTAGTTAACATCAGTTAATATCAGTGTAATATCAGTTAAAGATTTTATTATTTTATTAAAATTTTTTTTAATGTTTATTTATTTTTAAGAGACAGAGAGAGAGACAGAGCCTAAGCAGGAGAGGGGCAGAGAGAGAGGGAGACACAGAATCTGAAGCAGGCTCCAGGCTCTGAGCTGTCAGCACAGAGCCCAATGAGGGGCTTGAACCCATGGACCGTGAGATCATGACCTGAGCTGAAGTCGGACACTTAACCAACTGAGCTACCCAGACGCCCCTAAAGATTTTATTTTTAAGTAATCTCTACACCCAACATAGGGCTCGAGCCCATGACACTGAAGTATATGAGAATTGAAGTCGTTTATAATGTTCAATGGGACAAGTGATTGACTTCCCTCAATCTAAAGCCTATGTCATAGTCAAGTACAACTAGTTTGAGATGTTTTGTTTGTTTTTATATATTTTTATTATATTCAGCAATTATTCACACATATACACTATATATAAATCTTTGCATTAATGAATAAATGGGATTATAGCATACATGTTGGGGTTTTTGGGTGCAAACTACTTTTTTTTTTCCTTTTGCAAACCTCCTCCCTCCTCTTCTGTTTTCCTGCCATCCCCAACCCCACCACAACCCATGCTATCAAACTAGCTTGTATCTTTGTACATTTTTTACCCATGCTTATATAATCCTATGCAAAAATATGTATGTATGTATGTAGAAGGTATATGTATTCCCATACATGGGTTTGGGGGGCCCTATTTTAGAAATCATAGTAAATACCCTTTCAGATCATATTATATACCCTTTGCCCTACATTTGTTTTTCTCGCTAGGAAATAACCTCAGAAGAAGGTCTCCAAGTCAACTGGCATAGTTCCACTTCATTTTCTACTACTTCTGTGGTGTAGATGTACCACGGATTGTTTCATTTGCAGTTTTCTGCTGTACTGAACAATGCTGGGATTAACTCCCTGGGTCATTTGTCCTTCGGTCCTGGGGCTCTTACTTTGATAGGATAGCTTTCTAGAAACGATAATTCTGAGCCAAAGGGTGTGGCTATTTAATTTTAATAAATGCTGCCAGGTTGTTTTTCCAAAAAACATTCTAACAATTCTCCTTTCCACCAGGAATGACAGTGTCATTTGTCCCTGCATCCATACCAAAATGGATATTACTCTTTTTTATTTTTGCCAGACTAATGGGCTTAAACTCGTTACTTTATTTTCCATTTCACTAACTACTAGTAATTTAAATCTTTTCATGAATTTGTAGGTTATCTGATTTTGTTCCTCTGCAAGTTGGCTATTTTCTTTTTATTTTGGGCTGTACATTGGAAGAACTCGTTGCATAATGATCTTATATCTTTCATTTGTGTCAAAACTTTTTCTAAATTTCTCATTTGCCTATTTTTGTTCTCATTTGAAATACATATTTTAATATACCTGAAAGTGCCTATCTTCTCTCTTACAGCTTCTAGGTTTATTGTCTTAGTTATGAACAATGTCCCCAAACATGTACATTCTTACAACATTTTTATTGTTAGGTTTTATTTTAATTTTTTTAATGTTTATTTTTGAGAAAGAGAGAGAGTAACAGAGCGTGAGCGGGGGAGAGGCAGAAAGAGAGGAAGACACAGAATCCAAAGCAGGCTCCGATCCCATGAACCGCGAGATCATGACCTGAACTGAAGTCCAGAGCTCAAGTGACTGAGCCATTCGGGTGCCCCTATTTGTATGCTTAAGATTTTAACCCATCTAAAGTCATTTCTGTAAGGGGGTTCAACTTAATTTTTCTACACAATTTAAAAATAATCCACCCTTTTGCACTGAACTGGTCTATCACCTTCATCATATATTAAATTCTCATATATTTCAGGATCTATTTCTGGATTCTGTATCCTTTCTACTGATTTATCTATTCTTATGCAAATATCTGATTTGTTTTTAGTGCCTTTATGAGATTGTCTGATATTTGATTATGGATGTTATGCCTAACTATTCTTCTTTTCTTTCTATTTAAAATATGATTGGATTGGGGTGCATGGGTGGCTTAGTTGGTTGAGTGTCCGACTCTTGATTTCAGCTCTGGTCGTGATCCCAGGGTTGTGAGATGGAGCCCGGCTAAGATTTTCTCTCCCCTTGTGCCCCTCTCCCCTGCGTGTTCTCTCTTTCTAAACTAAAAAATATAATATACAATTGGGTTATCTTTTGCACTGTTGGTGGATAAGCAAACTGGTGCAGCCACTCTGGAAAACAGTATGGAGGTTCCTCAAAAAATTAAAAATAGAACTACCCTATGACCCAGCAATTGTACTACTAGATTTTTACCCAAAGAATACAAAAACACTAATTCAAAAAGATATATGCATCCCTATGTTTATTGCATCATTATTTACAATAGCCAAATTATGGAAGCAGCCCAAGTGTCCATTGGTAGATGAATGGATAAAGATGTGGTGTATATATACAAAGGAATATTACTTAGTCATAAAAAAGAATTACATCTCGTCATTTGCAACAACATGGATGGAGCTAGAGAGTATAATGCTAAGTGAAATAAGTCAGTCAGACAAAGACAATACCATATGATTTCACTCATACGTGGAATTTAAGAAACAAAACAAACGAGCAAAGGAAATAAAAAAGAGTAAGAGAAAGGCAAACCAAGAAACAGATTCTTCACTATAGAAAACAAACAGATGGTTACCAGAGGGGAGGTGGGCAGGGGCATGGGCAAAATAGGTGGAGGGGAATAAGAATACACTTGTCATGATGAGCACTGAGTGATGTGTGGAACTGTTGATCACTATATTTTACACCTGAAACTAATATAACACTATGTTAACTGTACTGGAATTAAAATTTAAAAAGGAGAAAAAAATACGATCAGGTTATATTTTCAGGCATTTGTCCCTTTAAGTAAACTTTAAGGCCAATAAGTGTAAGCAAAAGCTGTGTCTCCTGGACAGAAGTTTAGGAGCCAGAATAATGTGCTTCATCTTCTTCCCTATCTTGGTGATGGCAGAAGCACTGATGAGATGGAATCTTCTTTTTGCCTGGGTTCCTAAGTGACAACGATGAGCAGAGCCGCCCTCATAATCCATGTTGGACATGTAGAATCAGTGAGAAATAAACTTTGGTTATGTTAAATCACAGAGCTGTGGGGTTGTTATTGCCTATCACCTACCTCATTCTAACTGATGGGATTGTTGCAAGACTTGGGTCAGATAATACATGGAAAAACACATGTTCTAAAGCAACTTGGAACCAAGTTACAGATCAGTAAATGTTAGGCAATATAACTAAAATTACTAGCAAATAGCAACGGTAATGAAGCCACTCTCAAGTCTAGAGACAGGGCTTTCTGGCCATATTGTTTTTTTTTTTTTTTTAATTTTTTAAATGTTTATTTATTTGAGAGGAGGGAGGAGGGGCAGAGAGAGCCAGAGACATAGAATCCAAAGTAGGCTCCAGGCTCTACACTGTCAGCACAGACCTGATGCAGGGCTCAAGCCCAAGAACTGCAAGATCATAACCTGAGCTGAAGTCAGACGCTTAACTGACTGAGCCATTCAGGTGCCCCTCTGGCCATACGGTTTAATGTCAGGTTATGAAGAAGATACATGTACCGGAAGAAATTTCTGACTTGCCTGCTAAATATTGTAGCTAAAAGTTTAATGCCTATAAAAATGCAAACCATCTCACAATGATAAGATGATAGTCCATTAACATAAGGAAGGAAACTTAGAACACATTTGAAGATGATGGTTTATATCAGCGATTGCAAACTGATGGCCCATTGCACCAAAAAACATGGGCCATAGATGTGTTTTACTTTGATTACAATGTTTTAAAATCAGGGAAACACACACACACACTTCTGGCTTCTCTTGGAAAAACTGGAAGACCTTGCAACTGTGAGATTATATTTCTGCATGACCCAAATCTCCAGAGCTGAATCACTACATTTTCTAGTTCTCTGGGGCCCCCCAACTTGTTTTCTTACACTCAGTCCACTTTGCCCATTTACATTTCCCACAGGTCCAGGGTCGTATATGAATGTGTGACCCCTGGCTGTAGTGAATGAAAATTTGATTATTTCTTGAGTAGTAGGGTACAGTGAGGTCTGGGTCCAAAGAATATAACTCACTATGGAAGGAAGGAAAAATAAGGTACTGATGCCTAAGCCCTTTGATATCTTTTTGACAAAACTGGTTAATAGAGGAAAAGACATTTCTCTTCCTGCAGAAAAGAATAAAAATAGATCTTTGATACCTCTGCAGCAATTTTCATCATCAACTCAGTTCCAGACCATATGGGATAATTAATTCTCTCAGCCCCTTCATAGGGTGAGAATTTCAGAAAAACCATTAGTCAGAAAATGAATTTGGGAAAACATTTGCAAAATCTTGTCACTTAGGAAGAATCTTGATACAACAAGGTACCGAATTGTCAATAAAACCTTCTAATTGAACCTCCCCCATCTTGTTCACTTAGAAAAGAGTATCTAACACAGAAAAGTGGTTGGACAGAAAAGTCTAGAATCCAGATTGTTCAGTGTATAATTCCTATGCAATTGCTTCGGCATTATCTAAACTCCTACACATTTGTGTCTCTTAAAATCCCTCTTACGCTAATCATGTTTATCATTTGGGCTCCATTTTCATTAGAAGAGAAAACATCTTGATCCCACTACTACCCGGAAGTCTGATAACTGGCCTAGTTTTCAAAGGCAGTAAAAAATATGCCTCTTGGTATATGTGCAACCAATAAAACAAAAACAGCCTGTATAATTTAATGTAACTTACTATAGATTTCCATGATATCAGTAACTATTTTATTAGTGTCCTAATTTAATTCAAGATATTGAATTGCTCCAAAGTAATGACTATGTCTTCTGAATTATCAGGAATTGTCACTAGGTTTGAGAGTGGGCCATCCTTGGATCTTTGATGAGATACCTCTGTTTGCTGATTTTTTAAAGGTCATGAAGAGTTGGTTGAGAAAGAAGGGAACATGGAATATCTGATTTTAGATAATCCCAAACTCAAATTTATCTCATCAATAAAATGTCACTTTAGTTCTGCTTTTTCACTGGACAGGAAAGATGTGGAAATTTAAAAAGGCCTGAAGTAACCTCATGGACTGAAGAGAGTGAGTCCTCAAACCAGAGATGAGGACTTTTCCATCTGCATTTTTCAAAAATGGACTTCTTATTATACATATATTATATATATATTATATATATAATATATATTTAATTTTTATTTATTTTTGAGAGAGAGACAGAGCATGAGCAGGGGAGGGGCAGAGAGAGTGAGACACAGAATCCAAAGCAGACTCCAGGCTCTGAGCTGTCAGCACAGAACCTGACACTGGGCCTGAACCCATGAACTGCGAGATTATGACCTGAGCTGAAGTCGGATGCTCACCTGACTGGGCCACCCAGGCTCCTCTCAAACACAGACTTTTTTTTTCAGTCTTATTTTATTTTATTATTTTTTTAAAAATATAATTTATTGTCAAATTGGCTAACATACAGTGTATACAGGGTGCTCTTGGTTTTGGGGGTAGATTCCTGTGATTCGTCGCTTATACACAACACCCAGTGCTCATCCCAACAAGTGCCCTCCTCAATGCCCATCACCCATTTTCCCCTCTCCCCCCACCCTCACGCCCCCATCAACCCTGTTTGTTCTCTGTATTTAAGAGCCTCTTATGGTTTGCCTCCCTCCGTCTATTTTTTCCTCCTTCCCTTCCCTGATAGTCTTCTGTTAAGTTTCTCAAGTTCCACACGAGTGAAAACATGTTATCTGTCTTCTTCTAACTTATTTCACTCAGCATAGGATCTTCCAGTTCCATCCATGTTGCTACAAATGGCATGATTTCATTCTTTCTCATTGCCAAGTAGTATTCTATTGTATATATAAACCACATCTTTTACATTTATTTATTTTTGAGAAACAGAGAGAAACAGAGCACAAGTGGGGGATGGGCAGAGAGAGAGAGAAGGAGACACAGAATCTGAAGCAGGTTCCAGGCTCTGAGCTGCCAGCACAGAGCCTGACGCGGGGCTCGAACTCACAAACCTGAGATCATGTGAGATCATGACCTGAGCATCTGAAGTCAGACACTTAACCGACTGAGCCACCCAGGCGCCCCGATATAAACCACATCTTTATCCATTCATTCGTTGATGGAAATTTAGACTCCTTAATTTGGCTATCAAACACAGACTTTTTAAAAAATTAATTTAACTTTTAGTTTCAATACCTTGAATACCTTAGAAAACTGCATATCACTGGTAAATTTTAAAATAACCTTCCTTCTTCAAACATAATAAGGATCATTTTCATAGACCTCCTGTATAGCTTCAAATGAAATAAATACAACAGATACATGAGCTGTTTTCTATTTTCATTCTAGTTACAGCAAAAAAGTTTTTCTGGATTCTGGATATTAGCAGTTTCCTTTAAAAATACTCTGGAAACCTTCCACAAATGAAAGGAATGTGTATAGTATGCAAATTCAAAGTGTGCTGTCCTCATTTACCCAGTGGAATTCAAAATAAGCCCCAACTTGTGAACATATTAAAGCAGATTGAAATGGATATTAGCGGGATTTGTAAGGAGAAGCACTCCAGTCAGTCAAACATGCTACGCACGAGAACTTTGATAATGTTGTTTTACTGATAATTACCTGCCGGCTGTCACCTCAAAGTGGGATTTCATGCAGGTTCCAGTATTTAAATATTACATTCAGAGCCAAGCCTGCAAAGACACTTATGCTGATCTGGCCACGTCCATTTTACTTCACAATTATCTGTGTCTTTCCTCATGAAAAGCAATGCAGTTAACTCTCTTTTAATTGTGTTTGATCTGTGTGAGCAAGAAAACATCAATACCACACTCCCGCTTCCGTGGTCCAAGCAAGCCGGTCCTGCCTCCTCTCCCTTGCAGACATCAGCGGACACCAGAATTACTGGACAGCAGCACTTCCTGACTGGCATGAATATTCATCTGACCTCAGAAACTAGTCAGTGGGGCAAGGCGAACACCCCACACTTGATGTACATCAACTAAAAGTGGTTTAAATGGAAAGGACCAACTTCCGTGGTCCTCCTGGGCTGCTAGTGCTTGCTGGTCTCCAGTCCTGCAGCGAACTTCCTTTTCTCTGCCACCCCCAGCCCCATCCCACACAAACACACTTTTGTTCCCCCTCATACTGAACTCCTAATTAAATTTAACAGTTTCAAGAGTTTAAACTGTATATCTTTTTAATTGTGTCCTACTTTGTATTGGCTGATGCGCAAGTCTGAAAATGGATATTACAGCTTTTTATGATATAATATCACCCTAATTGGTGCTTCATAGGCCGTGGTTGAATTCTTTTCAATTAAGCTCTAACATACAGTAACTGTTTCTCTCTGCAAATGCTGGAAAGCCATTCACAAGAGAGGACTGGTACTGCACAATTCCGAAGTACCTTAATGTGTCAAAAATGTTTTGTGAAGAAAGCTACACTGTAAATGCAATCACCTACATTGGTGTTCCCATTGTTAACTGGGAGTAAAAGTATTGCTAATTGTCCTGCGTTTTAGCTGGGTTTTTAAAGCATTATGTAGCAAGTACACCGGAGGGTCAATTTGTGAAGTGAAATACTTAGCATGCAAAGCGTAATACAAGATGCTGTGTAATACTTGACCTCTCAGCATAATAAATGTAGCAGTGAAACGCTGTGCATTCAGTATTCACTGAATAGAGCCTTCGCAGAGGAACAAAACCAGAAAATGTTCTCTTCATTCCTTTTTTTTTCCACTAAGCGAAAATTATTCTTTATAATGGCCATTGCAGCAATTAGCTGGCATTTGGTAGAATAAATGTGCAGAAATAGCAATTTCTTATTTTAAATGAGATTTTGTATGGAGCCTGCAAATTACTTGAGGTATATGAATAATTGTGCCTTAGCTTTATGCTACAGAATAGGGTGTGGGTGGGTATAAAGATTTCCTATTTGCAGTTAAATGTTTAGACATTTTATTATTTTAATTTCACTCGCAGTCTGCCTGGATTGACCCTGCTTTCCCATTGATCATTTTATGTGCGCCTGGAAGCAAGTGTGCAGATGGCGGGAGACTCCCAATTAGTGCGCTATGTTTTTTATGAATGTGACATGTAAGTGCAATCAGGTCTCCTCTGGAGGCAATGGCGGTATTTAGACTTTGAGATCCTAAATCAATACAATTTAATAATCTGCATGGAATGAACATTTATCAATATCCTCTGTAGTCAAATGCAATTGGAAACTTCATTAATTTTTATCCAAAGTTTTTCACCTTATTGAAATGCATTCTTCCAGGCATTCATGATTCATCTAATTAGCCTTAAGTAGGGTATTTTTTTCTCTCTCAAAGTGATTCAGTTAATTATGTCCATATATTCATAATTATAAGGTGGATGAGTTGGGTAAAACTGAAATTATGAAATCTTCAGAGAGATTCTATGAGGTTCAGAATGCAGAATATAAAAGAGGGATGAGTAAAAGTCAGAGCAATGAAATTCTTTGTTTTAGTCGCCCTCAGCCTACTGCACCCCAACTGCTTTCTCACAGAGTTTTGTGTATTTATTTATTCACTAATCATTGGTAATCCAACAGTTTCCAAAAACTGTTTTGAGGCAAGCACAGAATGAATGATATATATAAAAAGTAAACACTACAAATACCAAGGACACCTGACTAAAGTCTTAAAAGTTATTTTTAGTTTTAAAAATCAAAGATAATATACAGTCAAATAAAGTATAAGTCATGATTATCATCCACATGCAATTACTTTAGCCAGTTTCTTACATGTTCTCTTTCCACATTTTGATGTCTTTTCTTGTGATTCTAGTCCTCCACACACTTTGCTTACATATTTTAATCATACATATTCTCTATCTTAAATTTCAAGAATTTTGTTACATTTTTTCCTTCACAATTTTTCTAGTTCAAGAAGTTTTTATCTTTAAAATCATGGTTTTCAATTATTTTTTGGGTGACAGGACAGTCTACCCCAATTTTTATTTCACCTAAGACCTAAGCACATACAAGTTTTTACTCAAACTAATATTCTTTCTATCATTGAATGATGCCAGAAATTCTTTTTCCAGGGCTATATTGAAGGTAACCCATCATCAAATGACATAACTTAGGTATTAACTCCAACCCATGATACTACAAAATTGGAAATAGCCCCAATTAATTACTGTTACTCTAATCTGGGTAAAATGATGTTCTCACATAGCAAGGAGCTATCAATCCATCACTCTACAGACAAGTTATACTCCTCCCAACAAGGCCCAGGGAGGGGGCTGGGTTATTATATTGCTGTCTTTATCTGATGGTCATGCTCAAGATCTGTAAACAATGCATAGCCACTGGCCAGGATTGGACATGATTTCTGTCCTATTTTAACTCCTCATGATCCACAATCATAGTTTTGAAAATGATTCATAGTAAACCCAGGTAGCTGACTAACAAGGATAAATTTAATTTTTAAAATTATATATATGAAATGAAAGAATGTGAGTTATAACATTTTTCTAATTATTCCTTTCTTGAAATGTTCCTCTTGAAACCTTCCAAAGGAGAAGAATGTGGTGGACTAAGGGTAATATTTAATCCATATCTTTGTGGGGCATATGCAAATGCCACATATAACTGTATGAGTAAAGACACTGGTAGGTTAAAACAGAGAGAGAGAGAGCAGTGTCAACTGTGTTTTTATATTGCTATTATTAAAGAATATTGCCCTGGTCATGGTGATCACCTGAATAATTCTTTTCTTTTTTTAAAAGTTTATTTATTTTGAGAGAGAGAGAGAGAGAGAGAGAGAGAGAGAGAGAGAGAGAGAGAGGTGGAGGGACAGAGAGAGAGGGAGAGAGAGAATCCCAAGCAGGCTCCACACTGTCAGCAAGGAGCCTGACTGGGGGCTCAAACTCACAAACCGTGAGATCATGACCTGAACCAAAATCAAGAGTCAGATGTTGGATAATTCTTTTTGTAAGATATTTCATGTCATTATGCTCATCTAACAAATCTTCACCACATCCTGAGAGATATATAGGAGGTTTTGTAGTTCATTGAAAAAAGAAAAAAAAAAAGATGACACAAATAGTGAAAATCTGTTGTACATTGAACTTTTATTCTCAACACCATTGTGAGTTTTATTATATCACTGCCATAACATCTAATAACAATGTTTTCACTTGGAACATTTACCAAGGTACAAACTTTCTCTTCCAAACATGGAATAGAGCACCTATGTAGGGGCTACTTCCTGTTTTGAGTATCTACACCAAGAAAGAAACTTTCTTTTCCTGTTACACCAGGGAAGTCTCAAGAAATTCCTAGAGTTGCCTTGGGAAATGTCCATGCAGTGGGCTCAGGCTGGATGACTGCCCATTTCCCATATCTATTCTTCCTCTCCTATATCCTGCCTTCACTTGGGATGAAGTGATCTTTTGGGATCTTCTCCTCATTCTCACTTCTGGTTGTCCAATTCCCTCTCCTCCTAGACTTTCCACGGTCTAGGTCAAATGTTCTCTCCTCCATGAAGCTTTCTCTGTCATCCTACTTCGAAGGAATCCCTCCCTCTTCTGAACAATGAGAGCAATTTACCTTTCTACCTTGTGGTTATTTAAGTACATTTCATCGTCTCTGCTTGACTATAGGCTTCCTGGAATTAGGATCCATGTCTGAACCAATTACGATGCCTTACACATCGTATACATTCAATATATACCTCTTGAGTTAATAGATTTTACCATAAGATTCTGGTCAGTGATCCATGATTATAGATGGTGACGAGTTAAACAAACAAGCAACGAAATGTATACATTCCAGGAATGATCTCTTTTCTAGAACACAGCATTGAGCTTTTCTGGTTTTCTTGTAAGTTTCCAGACAGGCAATTTCCTGTGCCTTTGCTTTGTCTGAATCAGACAAACTAGTATGCAACTCAGCTGGATCTTTTGCTACCTCTAGGGCTGCTGTGCAAAGCAATTTAGAATATGAATTAGTTTTTAAACAGCCCTCAATCATGAACATCACTTGTATGGAACTTTGTGAACTTAAACAAGCTGGGTAATCTTTCTAAACCTCAGTTTTCCCCATCTGTAAACAATAATGCCTTCCTCACACAATTGTTTGAAGGGTTAAATGATTAAGTGCCTAATGGATAGGAACATAGTACTATTTGGGCAGGACTGCCAAGAGGCACATGATGCCCTGTGTATTTATTGGAAAAAAGCATCCATTTCCCATCTATCTAAAATTATCTAATAAACACCAAGTCTATAAAGTGACTTGTGCCCCCTTAGAATGTGGCACTCTTTTATACTCAACTGTGCATAATGGCCCAGGATCTTGCTTATAACAATGATGATGATGATGATGATGATGATGATGATGGATCCTTCTTATTTTTAACTGTCTGAGAAAGTTCTGGCACTGTAACTGAGAAAGTTCTGAGGAATCACGCTACTTTTGTTAACTCATATCTTACTATGCTATAAAACTGGAAAACACTTCTGCCTCTAGACTATGTACAACATAAGGGCAGGGCCAAATCTTATTTATCTGTGTATCTCCAGGGCCTAACTGGGGCCTGGCACATAGTAAGTGTTCAATAAAAGCTGGTTAAATGAATGAATAGTTGAGTATGTATCTCTACTACAATTTAGCTACTTGTTTCTTCTCAACACACCCAAGAGGTGACAGGTTGAGATGTGGTATAAAAAGAAATATCATGGGGCGCCTGGGTGGCTCAGTCGGTTAAGTGCCTGACTTCGGCTCAGGTCATGAGCTCATGCCTGGTGAGTTGGAGCCCTGTATCAGACTCTGTGCCAACAGCTCAGAGCCTGGAGCCTGCTTCAGATTCTGTGTGTCTGTCTCTCTCTCTGCCCCTCCCCCACTCATGCTCTGTCTTCTCTCTCCCTCTCAAAAATAAACATTAAGAAAATTAAAAAAAAAAGAAATATCACATCCACACGTGTATACACCAAAGTGAGAGCTCATCCACATACCTATGAAATACAACTTACTCTGTTTTAAACTTGGATTATTGAGAGATGGTGTTATTGATGGAAATCAATTTCTCCTGTATTGAGGGTACATTATGTGACTAAAGTATTTTTTAAATGTACCAAGGGCTCTGAATCTTTGAGATGTAAAAAGAAAATCTGCATAATGCCTTGAGTGGATAGAGCTTGCTGCCTCCTTATCCTGAGGGCACAATGATGATTGTCTTATTTGTGGCATTCTGGATACTTCCCTGGGGTAGGACTCCTGGAAAGATACCAGAACAAGCTTTTGTTACCTATTAAGAATGAAGGCTGTGGACATATGCAGAGGAGATTTGTCAGATGGTCTCTCCACTTGGATCAGTGTCCTAGGCTTTGAACCTGTTTCAGAACAATTTCCTATAATTTGGTTTTTCCTTCCTTCAACATTTTAAACATTAAAAAAATTCCTTTATATTGAGTAACTACAATATAAATTTAAACTGGTTTTCCCCCAGTTCTTTCCTGATGCTTATGCTCTATTGAGCCTGATTTTTCACATTATTCAGGGTCTAAAAACTTCAAGGTACACACATTGTACATTTGTTGTGCCTAGTGAAATGGCCAGGTTCTTACAGCACCCCTCCGCCTATGGCAAAAAAGTTGTGTATAATACGGAGTGCCATCATGGGATTTATTACTTTGTCCCATGTCTGGTTAAAGGTAGATAAACTCTAATGGACCACAGCTTCTTTCATGCATGTTTATTTGCCATTCTGGTTACCTGGCGGGAAAAGTTTATTAAAAATAATTTTTAAAAATCCAACACAGTAAAAGGTCACTCATATTTTTTTGAGGGTTCTCTGCCAGGAGCTGTACCGAAGCTTTTGCAAATATTGTCTTAGTTGATCCTCACAACATAACATGAGGGAGAAACTATTATTGCCGCCATATCCCTGGGAGGGAACTGAGCTGAGTGGTCAGATGGCTTTCCAAATGCTATTACCATTCTGGGAAAGAGCAAAATCAGGACCCAGGTCTGTTTAGATCCATAACCTGAGCTCTTAACTCCTATTCCCACACGAATCCAGCCTCGCAGTTTCCTTCACCCCTCTCCTTACTGCACTTTCCATGGAATTTTTTAACTGAAGATGGTGTTCATCCACCTTTATGGAAACTGCTTACCAAGAGTAAACCAAACTCCAGGGGCTATGGGCAATGATGCCCCAGGGTGTCCACAAAAAACACCATTTTTAACCAAAAATAATTGCCTTAGATCACATTTGTCCCTAATTTTATGTAACATGGGTTGTGTTATGGGGAAGGAAAAGAGGCTGAGTGAAGGCACAAACACTTCTCTTCACTTCTGATGGAGGGTGCTATCACACAACTAAGCAACCAAATGGGCTTCTACCCCAGAGGTGGACTGAGGGGTGAAAGACAGGATCCCCTAGCCCACCTGGGAGTTGTGGCTCTGGACCTGAAGCCCAGAATACCCAAAACCCCAGTGTGTGCAAGGTGAATCCATGCTGATACATGGATTCCAGAACCCAGTGCCTGGAAAAGTCTTCTGTGTGGTGTTAGGACAGACAGAACAGTGATGCCCCTCACCCTGACAAATTTTCCACAATAAGGGAGAGAGTTAGACTAAGCAATTTATTCAAAGAAACAGGCAAAACCCCATCTGATAACTCAGCCACAATATTCTCTTCAACTTTTATTTATTCAACATTTGCACTAGCAGTTCTCAAATTTTAGGGTGTAAATTAATGGGGGGAGAGTTGTTAAAATGCATATACCCAGGGGCACCTGGTGGGCTCAGGTGGAAGAGCATGCGACTCTTGATCTTGGGGTCAGTCATGAGTTCAAGCCCAACACTGGACATAGAGATTACTTCTAAATAATTAAGCATATAAATAAATAAACACATAAATAGTTTTTAAACAAACAAACAAATAAAATGCATATGACCAGAGATACCCAGATCCCCTCTCCTAAAAGTCTGATTCTGTAGGTTTGGGGTGAGCTCCTGGACTATGGATTTTAGATGACACCAAGAGAGATTCTCAAATCCTTGATCGGTGAAGTAAATTCTGAGAAAACAAGCCTGGAGTGAGGCAAGTGCTCACAGAGCTGATGTTCTGTGGGGTTATTTAGGATGAAGCTTGTGTAGGAATGCTCTTCTTTGGAGAGCTGGTGGTGGTCAACAATGTCTGCAGCTGCTACCAAAAAGTTTCCTGTACTCCTGCGACACCTGCTTCTAGGAAAAGTTTGAGACAGGACTGAGGGTGGGATGAGAGGCCGAGAAGCTTTCTCTGTGTGCGGGTGGGAGGATGCACCACTGTGCTCCCTACTGGTCTTAGCTGAACAGGCCTTCCAGGCACACTCTGAGGGAGGCAGGCGGAAGCTTCAAGGAGGGCCATCTTTTGAAAGAGAGCTCGGCAGAGCATCTGAAATCTCTTAACAACAGAACATCATTCATTCAACAGCTGTAGACGCCTCATGTATGTGTGCTAGGTCCTGGGTCATGCACATGCTTTTCTCACTTTCTGGAAGGCCACTATCCCCGACTTTGCTTAGTTAACTTTATTCTTCAACACCTGGCCTCCCTAATGAGGTCAGTTCCCCCAGATATGCCCTCATGGCATCATTAACCTACAAATGGAGTTCCTGGATTAATGCTTGCCTCCCTTACTTGTGAGCTCCATGAAAGCAGGGAACATGCTTGGGGTTTTTTGTTTTTGTTTTAGCATTGAGTCGCTCATAAAAATAATTTCCTGAAATCCAGTTTTCTGAATGACACTTTGCCACATTTAGCAATGTACCAGTTAGCAGAGTGGATTATGTTTCTGTTTATAAATTGTACAGCAAATTGTATTAGATAGAATGTTTGATGATTTCTGTGAAGCTTTAATTTTGTCCTCAAAATAGTATTTTAAGGAATGTTTGACTGTTAACACCTAAAGGTCATAGTATGGCTTAGCCTTTTAGAGCATATATTTAATATTCAGAAAGAGTATTTAATAATCAATAACAAAAACTTTACTTAAGATTAGTACTCCAATTCTAATATTCATTCCTTTAAATATTAAATTGCTAAAGAAGGATTCAGAGGAACTAAATCAACTTAACATGCAGAGATTTAGACATCAATTACTAGTCACATAAAATCAAGACTGATAAGGGATGCCTGAGTGGCTCATTTGGTTGAGCGTCCGACTTCGGCTCAGGTCATGTCTCGTGGCTCATGGGTTCGAGTCCTGCATTGGGCTCTGTGCTGACAGCTCAGAGCCTGGAGCCTGCTTCAGATTCTGTGTCTCCCTCTCTCTCTGCCCCTCCCCTGCTCATGCTGTATCTCTCTAACTCTCTCAAGAATAAATAATAAACAGGGGCGCCTGGGTGGCGCAGTCGGTTAAGCGTCCGACTTCAGCCAGGTCATGATCTCGCGGTCCGTGAGTTCGAGCCCCGTGTCGGGCTCTGGGCTGATGGCTCAGAGCCTGGAGCCTGTTTCCGATTCTGTGTCTCCCTCTCTCTCTGCCCCTCGCCCGTTCATGCTCTGTCTCTCTCTGTCCCAAAAATAAATAAACGTTGAAAAAAAATTAAAAAAAAAAAGAATAAATAATAAACATTAAAAAAAATTAAGGCCGATAAGCCATTGGAGGCATCGGTAAAAGAATGGAATAATGGTCATAGAGAAATTCTAAATGACATTAAGAAAGATGGGGAGAAAGACAGATACCTTATGTTTTCACTCTTATGTGGATCCTGAGAAACTTAACAGAAGACCGTGGAGAAGGGGAAGGAAAAAAAAAAGTTAGAGAGGGAGAGAGCCAAACCATAAGAGACTCTTAAAAACTGAGAATAAACTGAGGGTTGATGGGGGGTGGGTGGGAGAGGAGGGAGGGTGACGGGCATTGAGGAGGGCAACTGTTGGGAGAAGCACTGGGTGTTGTATGGAAACCAATCTGACAATAAATTTCATATTAAAAAAAAAAAGATGGGGAAAAACTCTACATCAATCCAAACACTCTCATCCCATGTGTAATGCTGAAATTTTAAAATTTAAGTGCTAGGAACAAGAATTAAGTCCACCATGCCACCAAGAAATTGTAATAAAAGTATTATTATGTTTACAATCTGAAAAAATTATAAAATTACAGAAATTACAAGTAGCTGAAGATGAAATGCTCAATTTTTATTTTTTCTCAAGGAGGATATCTCAGTTGTATGCAGGTAAGAGATTTGAAATGAAAGGGCAAACATGTTCAAATATGCATAAAGGAAGTGAGGAGGCTCAGAAGAAGGGATTGGCATAATAATTAAATAAGTGATAAAATTTCAAATTTGATTTATATATTATCATAAAACTAAAATTTGCAAAAAAAGATTTAAAAGATTGGCTAAAAATGCTAAAGATACTAAAAGATAGCTAAAATAAGAAATGAACTAGGAAATAACAAAGCAACAACATCATACACCAAGGACAACATTTCTTTTAGAAAACAGGCAAAGACAATCCTATGAATGCTAAATAGTTGGCAAAACTGTAAATAACTTGAAAAAAGAAATCTATAGAAGACTGAATACCCCACTAAAATTTGGGGTAGAATATGAAATACTTTATGGATATAAAATGTGTCTATAAGAAGAGTAAACTACCTTTAGCTTTTGACAAATTAAAATGTCTCAAGGGGCACCTGGGTGGCTCAGGTGGCTAAGCATCCAACTCTTGATTTTGGCTCAGGTCATGATCTCATGGTTCGTGAGTTTAAGCCCTGTGACAAGCCCCATGATGGGCTCCTTGCTGTCAGTTAAGCCTGCTTAGGATTCTCTCTCTCCCTCTCTCTGCCCCTTCCCTGCTTGTGTGTGTGTGGGCGCGCGCGCGCACACACACACACACACACACACACACACACTCTCTCTCTCTCTCAAACTTAAAAAAAAAACTAAAGTAAAATGCCTCAAAATGCTGCTATAAAAAGCAAAAGAAAACTGATCAACTAAGACCATATGAACAAATTGCTGTAAATTATATGCATTTGGTAACTTTGACAAATTGATAATTTGGGGCACCTAGGTGACTTACTTGGTTGAGCATCCAACTATTGATTTTGGCTCAGGTCATGATCCCAGGGTCATGGGACTGAGCCATGAGTCAGACCCACACTCAGTGTGCTTAAGATTCTCTCTCTTTGGGGCGCCTGGGTGGCGCAGTCGGTTAAGCGTCCGACTTCAGCTCGGGTCACGATCTCGCGGTCCGTGAGTTCGAGCCCCGCGTCGGGCTCTGGGCTGATGGCTCAGAGCCTGGAGCCTGTTTCCGATTCTGTGTCTCCCTCTCTCTCTGCCCCTCCCCCGTTCATGCTCTGTCTCTCTCTGTCCCAAAAATAAATAAACGTTGAAAAAAAAAAAAAGATTCTCTCTCTTTCTCCCTCTGCCCCTCTCCCTGGCTCATGTGTGCTCTATTTCAAATAAAAAAAAAAAATAAATAAAATAGAACATTTGATTAATTGATTTTGCAAGGTTCATTTTTGGCCAATTGTCCAGTTTCTTTTATTTGAGGTTTCTTTTATTTACTGCTGTAACTTCAAAACCTGTTGCAGGGCCTGGCTTGCAGAAGGTACTCAATAAGTAGTTAATGAGTGAGTGAATTGTGCTGAGTGAGGGGAATTCAAAGGGAAACAAGACCATCAGTGCTCCTGGCTTCATGAAGCTTATATTCTAGATGAGCTATACAACTATAGTGTGACTTCATCTATGTGTGTACTTGTTCTTAAATTCACAGAAACAGGTTTACTTTACTGTTACCCTATATTTGGGGGCCATTTAAATGGAAATATAACTTCATTCCATAGAAAGGTGAAAAAGCTTTTTTTCAAATAGGCCAGAGTGAGGCAGTATTAGAGTTGTTTCTTGGTAAATGTTCTTATAAAGTGATTAAACGTCTGAAGGTAAGTTCTTGAATACGTGACATTCACACAGTTCTTCATTCCGAAGTGATTGTCAAACAGACGTGATTGAGAAAAGCAGAGGATGGAAGAGCCAGACCCACTCGCCTCCTGTGACTCAAGGAGGAAGTGCTAACGCAAATACCATCTCAGGAAGTCACAGCTGGGAAGTTTTTGTTCTTCTACCCCTTCAACTTGTCTCCTTGTCTATGATCAGAAATGAAAGGGAATGAGGTAAAGGTAAATCTAGCCCCAGCTTCACAGAGCTGACGAAAGACAGGTAGGATATGGAAATGGTGGGCCCAGCACCTTGTGCACAGTGCGTGTTATTCTAAGCTCGTGTGGAACTGGTACAGTAAGAGCAAGAGGCTTTTCCTGTGCAGTGAGTTGGAATTAAACATGCTAATTTGAGGTCTCTTTCAAGTATTTTGTTTAACTCCATTGGCCTTTAATTCCTTTATATTGCATCATTTAATGTAATGTTATTTATATATGAAGCATGTTATGCTTATTAACCAATGTGCAAAAATCCAAAGTACAGATTTTCTGTAATGGGCTAATTACAGGACTTTAGAGCCACCTACTGAGTTTTGCTGAGCTTCACAACAGGTTCACTGAACTGGATAAATTTATTCAAACGTGTGGAAATGAACCCCATTCTATGTGCCATGGTACTGGGAAAACACACAAATTATACCTCAATACCAGTTTAATGGGTCAAACAGTGAACCTGAATACTGAACTTATCTACATCTTAAAATAGTGGGGAAGCCTGTGGTAAGAAAGGAAGTGCCCATTCAAGGGAGTTTCTCCCTGTTTGTAAACAGTGGTAATAAAACAATAAGCTTGGCAATTAGGAGCAAGCTCTCCACACTCAGAAAACAGAGGTGTGTTGCCTTCCAATGACCTTTGAAAATACACGATTTTCATAACTGAACCTACAAGTGGAATGGAGTGACGAAAGCTCAGCAAACACACAGCTCAAGCGCAGCCCTTTAATCTTGCCTGTCGAGAACAAGAGGCACATTTTCTCATGTTATGGTTTAGGAAGAATTCAGCACAGAGTGTTTGGAGTTAGAAATACAAATAAGGTGTAACGACGTGGTGGAATTAAACACAATTAAACACTCTCTTCAAACCAGCTTTTTTTTTTCCCTGAGCTTAATCAAAACAACAGAGATATGTTGATCATATTAATATGAATTCTTCATTGATCCATTCTCAAAGGGTTTTCTTTCATTTGAGAGTTCCAGAGAACCTTAGACTCAAGCTCCATAGCACCATATTTAGAACTATTATAAAAATACAAAGAGTGTGGCAGGGGAGGGGGAGAAAATGGAGGCAGAAAGAGGTTTGAGAATCTTGTCAAAAACAAAGTTGAAAGAAAAGACCCTATTTCCTGTGTTACATCATTACCAACGGAAGTACTGTTTTCCAGTAGATACACACACACACACACACACACACACACACACACACATACACACACACCTACCCATACATGATCACTCATCTGTCTTGGATGAAGACAGACATTGCTTTTATTCTCTGATAGGCTCCTGTAGTAGATCTATTAATTGTGTCATGAAAGGAAAAAGAATGTCATTTCCAAGTCTAAAAGAGTTCCAGTCTTGTCTTCAGAGCAACTTATTTACAACGTACAATCTACCCGGTGGCTGACAGTTGGGTGTTGATAACCTAATTCATGCTCATCAGGGAGACACTGATGTGCCCAGCTTTCAAAGCAACGAAGCCTAGATTTTTAGACCACTCTTTGCAAGTGCCACGTATACCAATAAAAAGAGAGTTCTCCAGGAAATGAGGTGTGACGCAGGCCAGCTTCACCAAGACTCTCGGACCAAGAAATAAGAATTTAAATATGAAATACTAAAATTTAATACATGACTGAAACAAAATAAATGGTGTACCACTGAAAGCATTTGAGGTAATTAATCAATGCTGTGTTTGTACATATCATTAAATATATTATACTCAGTTTAGATTTGATTTCTATGCTCCTTTTATAAAGAGTTAAAAGAAAATACATTTGAATTCACGCTGATACCGAAAACATGCTCCTAGCTTCTAGTTTTTTGGATTTCAAATCATTTCCATTAACAAACAGCTATTTGCCCTCTAATAAAATATGTCATTATGCTTTATTCACATCGCACAAAAGAATCACTGAAAAATCGCCCCAATGATGGCCAATAATTACACATTTTGCTCCTGTGCTAGCGATGAAGAAATCTGTTCATTGGAGAAAGCAGGTGCCGGGGCATCAAGCTAATAGTCAATGTGTGCCGTGGTAATTAGCCACTGCGATTGCTAAAATTAACAATTAGCTAACATGCAATTCTCTTTTTTGCAGGCTGCAGTTTACTTTGTATAATCCTTGCATGTTCTTAGTAATTATTCTGACAGCTTATTATTTTTATTTTTTCTGGTTTGAACACAGCTTTAACACTTGCATCGGACGACCCAAATGTTCAACAGGCAGGGGTGAAAATACAGCCTGACTAGGCATTTTTCTGAGGCACACATTTGGTTGTTTTCTCAACTTTTCCTCGTTGGGGAGTGCAGTGGTGAGGGTGAGATCTAGGAGTCTTTCACAGCTATTGTCTTCTTCCCCAGGGCAGCACACTCGGCCATCCTAAAGCTTTTAGAAGGAAAACTGCCCAGTCAGCGGCAATTTAGACTCAAGGGAACAACTCCAGGGATGAAGTGCCACAGTCAAGCTGGTCAAAACATCTTCTTTTCATACTTCTTCCCTGGTGTGTGTCTTTGGTTAATGCATTCGCCGCCCCCACACACCGCCCTCCACCCTGCCCGCCTTACCGCGGGAGAAAATGTAGCATCCTGTGAGGAGTGTTCTTGTCTGGGGCTATATGCTGAGATAATATTGCTAGAGCCTTTCAGTGGCAAAAGCCTGAATAAATCTCAGCCTACATGTGAAAGAAAAAAAAATTAAAAGGCAAAGGAGTAATTTGTCTCTAGAAAATCTCTGGGAGAGGGAGATATGATGAAGGCTCTTGAGGCATTCAATAAGATAAACTGTAGCAACGAATGTAACAAACTGCGATTCCAAACTGTATTAGTTTCCTATGGTGGCCAATAAGTCACCACAAACATGGTAGCATAAACAATAGCTATTCAATTTCTCACAGTTCTGGAGGTCAGAAATTCAGAATGGGTCTCACTGGGCTCAAATCCAGGAGTCCCCGGAGCCGCATTCCATTCTGGAGGCTTAGTGTCCTTCACTTTTCCAGATTCTAGAGGTGGCCCACACCCCTGTGCTCGTGGCCCCTTCAAAACCAACAACGTCACATCTCTGTCCACAGTCACCTGTAGTTCACGTCTCTTTCTGATCATACCTGGGAAAGATTCTCCATTTGTAAGGACTTATGTGATACACTGAGCCCCGCCTAGATAATCCAGACTAACCTCCCTATCTCAAGGTCCTTAATTTAATGACATCTGCACCATCTCTTTTGCCATGTAAGCTCATGTATTTACAGGTTCCAGGGATTAGGATGTGGACGTCTTTGGAGGACCATTATTCTGCCTATCAGGCAAACCAATGAAAAATATACATATGGTAAATTTGTGCTTTTCTACAGTTGTGAATGAGTCATTGCACATTTAAGGTCAAGGAATTGCATTATTTAGGAGTGGAGGGGGGCAGGATGGGGGTTAACGGGGGTTAACGGACTTCCATGGCTTCCATAGATGACAACTGCTTATGGCCCTCCCCTGCCAGATTTCTTAACTCCCCTTCAGTGCCAATGCAGGCCATCCTTTGTCCTGTTGCTCCCAGGCTTCTGGTCTGGAGCACCTTTCTACTCTCTCGATAAGAGTGTTGCCTTTTAGAGTGCAGGCTTAGCCTGGCTAACAGCTGTTTCCATGTGTACCATGCTTTTTTACAGCGCTGGGATGCAGTATGCTGCTGACTGTGTGAACAAGTGACACGGACTGCTGGCCACAGAAACTCTGAACCACATGAAGAAACACTGCCCACCGCAGCCCAGCCCTGACTTCTAAAATGCAGGGAGGGGGGACGCAAAGTGCTGGATTCCTGAGAAGTACTGACACCTTATCTGCACATCAGTGTGAGCTCAATGTCAGGGCTCAGAAGGGCTTCAGCAGACACTTTGATATGCCCAGGGAATTAGGCTGTGGGACCGGCTGCAGGCTGAACAGGCTGAGGAGGGCCTGGCTTACTTAGCAGGAAAAATTAGGGAAGTGAGCTATGGCGGAGGTTGGGGCCTGGCTGGTGGCAGCATATACAGCACCATATTGTTTAAGTGGAAGGAAACTGGATGAACAGAGTCTGCACAGAATAGTTCGGCAATCAGAAATCAAACATCCAGAGAACAAATCACCACTGAGTTTAACTGAGGTGGATCTCACAGAGTCTCAGAGGCCCCCTGCCAAGCAACAAGAAGAGATTGGGTACTGAGGTGTCTGTCACTTGTCATAAGAAAATCTACTTTTCTAAATAGAAATGTGTTGGAATTTTTTCTTTTGCAAAATAATTCATCAAATAGGTTGTTGATGTAGTGAGCTCCTCTTGTGTATTTAAAACAGAATTATATCCACCAAAAATGTACTGTCCATCCCCCACAGCATATCTGTTGCATAAAGTGAGTCATCCACTCAAGCTAAGGCTCTTGAAAAACAGTAGACCAAGAAAATTTTGGGGAAACATGGAGCTGAAACTTAATGCTTTGCTAACATCTCAAGGCGTTGGCCTCAATCAAGAGGCTGGCCAAAATGTGGAGATGAAGTTTGGGAAAGACTAAACCTCTCTGGTGGTAAGGCAAGATCATTAGAATGCAGGCAATAAAGTTGGGCAATACATTTAAGGAAAAATGTGTTCCAATAAGGAGACATTTCACTATAGGACTTCCCTTATTTCATGTAAGAATGACTGTGGCTTTATGGAACGACTAAGTTGGCTTAGAGCACGCATATAGCTGTCATTATCTGTGACCTGGCACTTTCTTCACTGTTGGCTCCTCACTAGTATTCAGTATTCAGGTCATTATTTTTTTTTTCATTTACAGAAGTCAAGACACAGTGTGTTAGCAAATGGTTTTTCAGAGGCAGGCCTGGTGGAATAGAGAATAGAACCTAGAATTCCTAAATGTATCCTGATGTTGGTCTCTTTGGGCTACATGTTCACAATATAGGATAGGAGTAAAATGAGGATGTTGCCTCCAACATCCTTGTGGTGTGGTCATGGAAGGTGGTAAAGTGAGCAGTGGGGATAGGGTGACAGGGAAGAGAAAGAGGCCAACTCCAAAGAGGAGCGTATATGCTTCTTATGACGCAAGGGACCATGCAATCCCAGGTCTTAAGCATCATGGACGATTCTCAAAGACAGGCTTCAACAAATAAAAATTATTAAACTGAATGCTACCTTGTGCTCAGGGGTGGCTGAGGAAAGGCAAATTGTCCAAAGTCATTAGAAATGAAACGGAAGGAAAGGGAGCTAAATGGCCAGGGAAGGGATGACTCTCCTCATTCTAGATAGTTTTTGTGAGAGGGGCAATAAACAGTCAAGTTTATTCATGCTCAAAACACTTAATTTGTCTATTGTCAAGTGCAGCACAGGAGAGAAAGCATAATTCCTGAAACTCTCCAGCCTAAGAAACTTTATACCCAGCTAGAGCATTTTGCTGGGGAATGCCATGCCTCACAGAGGCATGCACAGAACGTCCTGCATGCACAGAACAACTTGCACCTTTGCCCCCCACCTCCAAGTCTCTGCTGTCATCGTTTAGCCTCAATATTTCATTCCTCTCTACCAGGAGATAGCTCACCATCAGAAGACACAGAGTGGCATTAGAAGTTGGGTAGGTCATTTTAGGGAAAGATGACAGTATAAATGTATTATGAGTCCATTGAGATCAATGGTATCCAGTCCAGGGCAAAATATCAAAAAGAAGAAGAGGAGTTGGTGTGTGTGTGTGTGTGTGTGTGTGTGTGTGTGTTCTAGGGACCCTCAGAAACGCTTGCTCTCTTGATTCTTTTTCATTTGGTGTCAATCCCAGTTTTTACTGGAACTTAGTTTCCTCTGCTTCCACTTAGAACTAAGATTGGTGAAGTTGCATTTGCTCCTTGGTTTAAGCCAGGATGACAGACAATGTCTTGCTTGGATTCCACTTTTCCAATGTGCTTTTTGTCACCTTCTTCTCTTCATCCCAATAAATTACTATCAGAACGAGACATGCAACACTGTGCCATATTCTTAGGAAGACTTCCTGCATCTTGAGGTTACCTGGGGGTGGGATCAAGGTCAGTGAGTTATTGGGTCTCTATCTGACCCATGGCTTGTCAGTCTATGACTGATGGGCTTTTTCTAGTATATGGATTGTCCTAATTGTGCTCAAGAACCCCAGGTTCAAATGAAGAGACATTAGCTTCACAATAAAGCCATATTAGAAGGAAGATCACTACAAAATTTGATTACTGTGGAAATAGGAAATACTACTTCTATTAGATCAGGAAAAGAAGAACTTAGCATCAAGAATTTAAGCTTGGCTTCACTAACTCCATACGTCCTCTTTCAGGTACTATATAAGCAGTGCTGACCCCAGGTTACCTAACCTAGGCTTTGCAGTAGCTCACACAATAAAATCCTTCTGATTTCCTGTCTCCCTTTAAAAACTTTAGGCTGTCAGGGTATTTTAATGACACTTCTAAATGTAGAAATCTAATTTTAAATCTAACCATTAAATGTCTCCACACTAGTGTTTTGGATGATTTAATGAGTGGCACCATTTATAGGACACAAGGTTATAATCTGAATTTATGAACTGTAAAGAAAGTACCAGTACGCTGACTAACTAATGAGCTTTTTAATGATGAGAAATAGATAAAGCTTAAAATGCAGAATGCTTATCAAGGACCTCAGACAATAGCAAAGTGGGGCAATTTAGAAGTACTTAGCAGTGCTACTGCTGTGACAGCGAGAAGTGAACTATTTTCTTTCATTTTAAAGCACTGCTTTTCATACATGGGAGTAATTTCTATATTTTCTTAACTAAAATTAAATGTCCTGGTATAATCCTCTTTTCAATAACAGTTCAAAATATAAATAACCTATTGATACCACTTGTGGTAAAGCAAGAGAAAATGCCTCTACAAAGGGAGGAAATATCTGAATATCCACACAGGACAGTGGGATCCCAGGTTAAGAGGGGATCTGCTGGTTGAGACGTCATTTGGGGAAGCTTTTCCTTGGAGCAGCTTTAAACACAGGCACGCCCTGGTTGAGCTGACGTAGGCATCGCCATCTTGAGGTGATTTATAGCAAGTTTGGACTTCCAAAGACAGGGTCTAAAGTTTGCTTGTGGTTCCTTTTGCCCTTGTGCCCTGAGGCATAAAAAGAATTAATAGACTAACACTTGCCCTTGCTGTAAGGGCTCTGTGTCTAGGGTCCTCTAGAACATGGTTCCCCAGGCAGTTCTGGGATGTAGCATCACCACGGGAGAGACGAGCCATTTCAGAACACACAAGTCCACAGGCAGCTCTTGAGATCTGAACCTGCCCTCCTCAATTTCAGTACTCCAGATCTAAATTTCCAGGACCCAGGAATAAAGGAGAGGCTGGGCTCTTCTGTCACGTGGGGCTTTGCTTTGTTATTGTTGTTGTTGTTGTTACCATTGCTGTTGTTGTGGCTGTTAATAAGGAACTAGACTGAGCTTGCCTTTTCCTTCTCAGGAAGTGAGCTTTCCAGCTGATTAATTTAATTGCTCTCCCTTGGACAATGGAAAAGCCTCTGGAGAGTGGGGCTTTCATAGCTTTTTGACATACAACACAAACCTACCAGCCCTGACAGCTTCAACCCCCTTTTCAGTAAATAGGAGAGGTGGCAATGGAAGTATCAAGGAGAATAAAATCCTGGAGTATTAATTCCGAGGTAGGGAGGTATGGTGGCAAGCATGAAGTCTTTGGTGCTTATGTGAAGTTGCTTAACTTCCCTGAGCCTTGGTTCCCTTATGTCTTGTGAGAATTAAGCAGAAACCTAAGCAACACTGGATTTATCCATTTCAAAAGAGTCAGGGCAGCATGCTGGTCCAGAGATAGGAAGACATCACTTAGAGGTCCCACCAGAAGCTGACCTGCCCTGAATTCTCTAGCTTGTCTTTAGCTGCCCTCCCTCCTGCCTTTGTTTTTCTTTTGAGAGAGAGAGAGAGAGAGAGAGAGAGAGAGAGAGAGAGAGATTGAGAGAAAGCAGAGGAGAGGCAGAGAGAGGGAGACAAAGAATCCCAAGCAGGCTGTACACTGTCAGCACAGAGCCTGATGTGGGGCTCATGACCTAAGCCAAAATCAAGAATCGGACTCTCAACTGACTGAACCACCCAGGCACCCCTCCTCCTGCTTTCTGACTCATCTCCTTCCTTCTCATCTCTTTACTTCCCTTTGATCCTGAAAATCCTTTTTGATTTTAAAACAAATCACCAAAAACTTGCCACTTCGTCATTTAGTTCAAATTGACCAGTAAAACAAAAGTTCTCTCCTGTCACTTAATAAATAATCTATGCTTAGATTTACTTGCCTTTATACAATATGTTAATTTAGGATTTTCAGATAAAATACAAAACAACCAGTTAAATCTGAATTTCAGATAAACAAGAAATAATTTTTAGTGTAAGTATGTTCCATGAAATACTTGTATTTTTATTTGCTAAATCTGGCAACCCTAGTTAACTAAATGTGAGCTAAGTTCTCCATGATAATATCTTTAACTTTGTGACTTTGTCATCTTACCAATTCCCAGAAAGACTTTATTTATTAATTGTACGTCTTGTGAATTTGTAGGTATTGTAATTAGACTTATATAATGAAAAGGTGCACAAGTCATGTGCTTGTTCTATTTTGCTTTTGCCAGGTTCTCCCCTCTCCGTGTGTCCATGGTGTATGGCCTTAACCTCAATAGACCCGAGTTTCATAGATGGGGGACACCGGAGGAGCAGAAGTCTAGGAAAGCATGGAGGACATTCACGCCCAATGAAATTTAGTATATACTTATATGGTGGAGGACTCAAATCCGGGCACCAGCCATTGGGCATCTCCAGTGCTCATTTCTTCTCTCTTTCCCTTTTCTAGAACTATAACAACAGGCTGCTGGGCACCTGACTGAACACTACAAGAGGCTATTACTGTAGATGGCAGGGGTCCTGTGGGTTTGTGGATAAAATTTAGGAAGTCCATGAATTTGGATGGAAAAGAACATATATCTTTAACTTTAAAATCTATTTTAGTTATAGGTTCAGGCAACAAAAACCAGTAACCATCAGTACTTGTGATTGTGACATCAAGAGAAATCACAGATTTTTAAAAATAACATATTAAAGTTATTGAAATTCAAAATTTAATTCTCACTATTATTTCAAAATTACAGGACTTGCTAGACCTATCCATAGATCTTATTATTTAAAGCAATTAAATCATTAACAATAAATAATAATAAAGGGATTGCTATATACAAATTTGTTTTTTTAGTGTTTTGATAACTTTGTTTCAGTGTAATTGGCTTTCTTTGTGATTCTGGGTATCTTATTTTGTGAATTTAAAAAATCATTCTCAGAAGAGGTCCACAAGCTTCATCAGATTGCCAAAGGATTCCATGGCACGCAGGAGAAAAAGTTAAAAACTCAGACTAAATGAAGACCTGAACTCATGTATACCTAACTTACTTCCCAAATCACCTGAGTCTGAAGCAAAACAGGCAGAACTATCCCCATTTTTCTCTGGTAAATATGTACTTCAAACCGCAGACTACCCCATCATGACTTCCAAATTGCCTTTAATATTCCTTTTAACCTGAATTTTACCTGCTTAAAATTTGGGGGGTGGGATAAGGGGGAAGCAGTGAAGTTTCTGGAGGAGAAAAACACAGGCTTCAGGAAGACTCACAGGAACAAAAATGGTAAAAGAAAAAATTTAAGACCAGAGCCCAGGTTTACCTTAACTGCTTTGCTCCATTTCAAACCCTTGCAGTCAGGATCACTGTAAAGTCCATTAAGCACAAAAACTATATTAAAGAAAAATATTAACTATATAAAATGTCTTGGGTAGTAGAGCAGAGTTGTGTTTACTTGAAAAGTTTAGATGCAATCCCTGGGCACTTGCTACTCTGAATGTAACTCCTCTTTATAACCTCATTGGTGACATTGGGAGCTCAGGAAAAGATGGGCTCTAGCTTAGGAAGGAGGTAACTGATGCAGAGAAAGGGGAACCTTTTACTGCCCACACCCCTTTGTTATTTGTGAGCTCTGGGAAGGTGGCAGGGCGGTGAGGGGCCTAGAGATGGGGGACTGTGAGCTGGAAAACGGGTCGCTTGCTGGGTGGGAAGTGGGGGTGCCTGATCCTGGCTTGAAGGGAAGGGGGGCTTGGATGAATGCCTGGGGGTTGGACTGGGAGAATAAAGCCACGGAGAGACCTGTCTCATTAAAGAATCCATTTCCCATTTTCAGCAGTTGGCTACATTAACAAGCTGAGCCGTGAAAGGATTAGATCCGCTAAGTGAGTGCCTGTTCTGTGCACCATTGCAAAACACATTTCAGAAAGCAGTGGATTCGCCTTAAATGAGTATCTGCTGGAGGAGCAAAGCCCTAGGAAAACAAAGGGGCACGCCAGGGTAAGCTAATAATTCCTGCTGTGCTTTGAGGGCAATGAAATGACTACAACCCTGAGAACTTTTTCTCCCTCCCCTGCAGTTGGTATAAACATAAGAGCCATTTTGATGATCATATCGACACCTCAGCAACAAGTGCTTCCCAGGTGCCAACAAAATGTCACTTCCCAAAGGGTTAAATGAACCAAAAGGCCTCAACCTCAAATATTCTTTTTCCGCACCCATTTAGTATGCATACCTATTAAACAAAACAATGGGCATAGGTTCATATCCTGTCTACAAATAATCGAATGATACAAGAACAAATCTACCACCAGCTGCTTCATCCCATGCTATGCTTTGACTGGGAGGGAAAGCCAAGTTTCGAGCCGGGTCTAGCCTGACTCAGGCTGTAACTTGTGAGTCCTGCTATTCTAACCCTTTCTCTTGATCTGCTTTTCAGCCTGTCTCAGAGCACACAGCTCAGAACAGCAGGGAAGTTGCTTAGCAAAGGGCCACCCACTTGCCTATTATTCCTTCCTCGCCTGTGACATGACACAAGAACAAAGTAGACATTAACCGCTACATTAAACCCAGAAAGAAAGTAATCAGTAACCTGTTATTCCCTTAATAAAGGGAAACACATGCAGTGTGAAATCCAGAAGACTAATCAATAGCTGCAGACAATGCAATGTGCCAAACAAATTGCAAATCAATTAGAATCCTTGTTTTCTTTGAAATGGTTCACTATATCTAAAGCAATTACTCCTTCATTAGACCTAATTTAACAGCATGACTGCCCTGGCTACAACTGGCAGCGTCTGGCTATCAAATAGAAGAATGGCAGCTTATTTCTGTCTGTCTGTGAGTCTAGCACCAATCAACAACAACAACAAAAAAATTGAATTCCTTTATATGAGAGAAACTTTTAACGAATACGTGGATATTTGTCTTAATCAAAGTATTGATACCAGAATGAAGATGCCACCCTCCCAAGGGATATTAAAAGAGAAAAGAACCACAGGAATTATAGAATAAAAGTCTGTAATTAGAAAAAAATGTATTTCTTTTCTTCTTTTTATGCTAGCTTCAAATAGATAGAAATGGCATTTGAATATATGAAGTCTTTGTAGCTTTTCAATCTGACACACCACTTAGTAGTAGTTTTGGGACTTTTGAAAATAGAGTCCTCCTGATTGTTATAAAATTTAGAATGGTCATGTGAATGATCGCCCAAAAAGTACTAGTTTACTTTATTTGTAAAGCCATTGAAAAAATAGCTTTATTGAGGTATGACTTACACACAATAAAATTCAGCCATTTTAAGTGTACACTGATGAATTTTGACAAATGTATATAGTCCTGTAACCACTACCTCAATCAAGATACATTTCTATCACCCCAACAAGTTCCCCCATGTGCCCCTTTACGGTTGATCCCCTCCCCCATCCCTGGCCCCAGGCAACACAGATCTGCCTTAGGCCCATTTCACTTTTAAGAACAGTTTCCCTGTTCTGTAGAGGGACTGGAAAAATTACTGAAATAAGGTTTTTCTAGCCAGTTTGGGAAAAATGGTTTTGTGCTTGTTTAAGGTAGCAAGCAACAATCTCTTAGAGCTGCAGAAGATTACAAACTTTCTTGAAAGTAGGTATGTTTAAAGAGATCAAAGCATTTCTGGAAGCTGAAGTAAATATTCCTAAATGAACTGAAAAAAATGTGAACTTGTTATTATACTTGTTATTAACAACAACTTGTTATTAAATTGCTAAACCTCAGAGGCCAATATTTCTACTTGCAAACAGTCACAGCTTCCAAAGTTGTTTCTTAATTTAATGTTGCTTAATTATTTTTTTCTGACTATAAAATCAATCCATTTTAATTATATGAAATTCCAACATTACAGAATTACAAAAAGTAGCAAGGAAGGTCCTTATATTTCCCTTTCTCCCAAAAATTTTCAAAAGTACACAAAGCCCTATGCATAAGGATGCTCTTTAATAGCACTATGGTAATAGCAAAAACTTGGAAGCTCTGGGAGATTGAGCCTTAAATTAAGTCACACATGTTCCTGCTTCCCTTCTTCCCTCCTTGGCTTCCCTTTTAACAGCTTTTACTCCTTCTCCCCTCCCCCTAATCCCCCCTCTTCACCTCACATCAAATGGCTTTTCATTCTCTGCATCCCTTGCCTTTCTTCTTTTTTTCTTTAGAGCTCAGTGCAGGAAAATTCTTGCACGGAGGATACTGGTATCTTTTGCAGACCAACCAACCCATTTCCCATCTCCTCCTCCTCCAAAGAAAATCACTCTGCCAAAGCGTTCACATTCTTAACATAAATCTGTGCTACCCCATAGGGCACCCCATCTTGCTCCCTTTGACCTTTCACTAGTAACTCACTCAAATTATGTTTTGTTTCTATTGGTTAGACTAACACTCATAATTTACCATAGCCAATCAATCAGTTACTGGAGGAGCATTGGTTGAAGGCCTGCTTCCCAATAAAACCTGATTGGCTGGTTCTGGGAGTTGATTTGTAACTCCAATGAAAAGCGTGTGTGATGTGGGGGATGGGATGAGGTAGTTAAGAAGTTTCATCACCTTCCAAAGGTGGCTTATTTTGGTGAGTAGACTAAGCAAAAGCTGAGGTGAAAGTAGGCAAGAAAGAGAGCATTCCTCCTATCAGCTCTCTCTACACTCACCTTAATGTGCAAAGGCTTTACCATGGGCACTGCAGCTGCTACAGACTCAGGGCTGGGCTAAAAATGGAGTGGCCTTGGGAAGGAAGATGGTATCTAACTACCTGAAGGGTTATATTTATTATTACTTGAATAAAGTTTTCCTTAGCCCATGGATATTTATGCTCTCCAAATTTATGTGCAGATAACATAAAGACACTGTTGTCTCAACTATTCATGTGCACCCCTCCTGGTGCTTTGCCATAGCTCCAAGACAATTATCAGTCGACAGGCAGGTGAACACTTAGGCCAGGCCTGGGGGTTCACCTGGTGCTAGTTCAGGAAAAGAGAAGTGTTGGTCTCTGGACAACAACATGGTGGCCGCGACATAATTAAATACTGAATAAATCAATGGGAACTCTTCTGAGGAGAAAAATGGCAAATTTTATCCTTTGTGAGGCAAAGAGACAAGGAACTTTTGAGTTTTCAGGCTGTTTTCTAAGAAAGATGGAAATAAATTGGATTTTAAAAGTTCCCACTAGAGAGTCTTGGCAGAAAACCCTTTACTCATAATTTTATCCCCTATATTCACTGGTTAAGTCACTGCTGGAAATTTTTGAATTGCTAGTAGTCATTTAAATCTTTTTTTGCAAAGCAACGTCCAACCAAAATGAACTATCTTATGGTTCTAGTTCACGTGCTTTGCATCATTCCCGCCCATGGCATGGAGACCTGATTCTTACTAATGCACAGATAAAAGCCATAACGAAATGGTGACAGAACAAATGAAGCCTGTCCTTCAAAGCAAGCACGGCCCTTTTGTTTGTTCTGCTATAGAAAAAATGAATAGACGGATATTTTGCAAACTTTCAGGGTACCAACTTTTTATCCCCTACCCCTGCTCCTGGGAATAATCATTTTGGTTATTGAGTTTTTTTCCTTGAATCTCCTATAGATTATTAATATGAGAATTTTATCCACTGTAGATGAATGTTAACTAATACAGTTCTTCATACAAATGCAAACTTCCTCTTTACCAGCCTCTGGTGACTCGGCGTCTTGTACCAGTGTGGTATCATTCAGCTTCAGTTGCTATAGCATTTTCAAGAACCTCTCTGTTCTTGTCATAAATTATCTTTAAGTGAAAAAAGCTCAAAGGAGGTCTGCAGCAAACTGTATCAAATAATGAATTTGTAAGCTGTAGAAGAAAACACTTATCTTACTTATGCTCTTCTCCCATCGATTGTTCAGTGACCCTTCTTTGAGATACAGATGAGCATAACCCTGAAAAATGTTTGTGTTGTCTTTCTTTAACTGGCAGCCTGTGGGCTGCATGATCTAATAAATATTGGCAGGGCCAAATGAAATAATATAGAAGAGCTTCTCTTCTTTAAAGTCCACAGACCAAGAGACTCTTGTCACTTGTTAATATCTCCATCAAACACTGAAGTGTTAACATATGTGATACGACCACGCAATCAAGTAAGGACCGATTTGTTGACTAATTAAACCAACACAACAAGCTCTTTAGCACCTACAAGTGACAAGTTTAGAGCAGGCAAGTGGAAACTCTCAATTGAGCCCCCTTTTATGAGACTATCATGCCAAATTCAATTCTGACTGAGTAGTATTTGAATGTACTTGACTTCCACCATGTGCTGACATGCTTACAATAATTCATCATGGGTGACAATAGCCCAATATTGGAGATTTATGATATATACAAAACAGTTACAAATGAAATGTAGCCCTAACGTGGGTCTGCTTTCCTTACCCACTGTCTATTGATATTATAATTAATGGTCAATTACTCAGGGAAAAGAAAATAGAAAATAGTCATTACTGGTTTCAGTCATCATTGGATTTTTTTGGCAAATTTTGGAGATAAACGAAACCATTTCCACAGAGTTTGGCGGTTGCTTCAAAATAATAAATGGACAGAGACGCCTGATGTTCATGACTCATTTTAGCAATGAGAATGAGCTAGTGATAGTGTTTTAAATGAAACTGAATGTAAATTAAGTTGCCTGAGAAGTAGAAAACATTCCAAGGTATACCTTTGTGTGAGTAGATAACGCATATGTGTTATGTCTGTGTGCATATATGCATCTTCCTCCACCTACCACACAGATGTTTTATATACAGTTTCCTTGTTTGTAAACTGAAGCAGTTCCACTCATTTATTTCTAATGTCCTTCTGATCCCTAAAATTTCACAGTCTCTGATCTGACCTCCATATTCAGGTTAGTGAAAGAGGCAGAACCCTTTCTATGGTTTTTGGCATGAAGCTAATCTCTCTCATTCTCTCCTCCTTCCTCTAAACACTCACTTTTTTATTCTTTATATGTACATATTCAAATTTTCTGTACCCAGCCCTAACCCTCTTCTGATTGACCCTATCCTTGCTGGCTGGACAATTCTATTTGTGGATAACCAAGAATTGAGTATATCTGTATTAACATAACACATACACTTATGGCTATGTGCATTACATTTTCTAATCCTTCATGCCTATAGACACATTACCACATTAGGCACATTAGCAGTAGTGGTTCCTCCATGGGCTGTTGGGAAGGTGCAGGTCATGGCCACTTAATCTAGAACTGGCCTGTATTCTGGGCACAGCTATAGATACTCTGCTCTAAATAGACCCCAGATTCTCCCTCCCTTCCTCCCTTCCTCCCTTCCTTCCTTTAATGTTTATTTACTTTTGAGAGAGAGAGAAAGAGAGACAGAGACAGAGACAGAGACAGAGACAGAGACAGAGAGGGCAAGTGGGGGAGGGGCAGAGAAAGAGGTAGATAGGGGTTCTGAAGTGGGCTCTGTGCTGACAGCAGAGAGCCTGATGCGGACTCAAACTCAGGAACTGTGAGATCTTGACCTGAGCCGAAGTCAAATGCTTAACTGTCTGAGCCACCCAAGCCTCCCGATAGACCCCAGGTCCTAAGCACCCCAGAGCTGCAGGTCAGTAGCCTGTACGCCAAGTGCTAAATGCCTTTTGTGTTCCACTAGTGAAGGAATAGCCCTGGGCCCAAATACCTGGATGGGAGCAAGGGTCAGAACCTGGTAAGGTACCAAGTAGGCTCTCATTCAATCTTGAGGTTGATCTCCAGACCCTAAGTGGACACATCCCATCACCAAAAAAGCTGTCTGATAATTCCTCCACCTTGTGATGAAAATGACTTACCCCGAGCTACCCGTAAGTCCTCCTGTCTCCTGTCCCCCATCTCCTCAAAGAGACAGTCTTCTTATTTCTCCCTTAATCTCTGGCTGGATTTTACCTATTTTGAATAGACAATATAGTCCCATAGTTCAAAAATCAAAATGATATAAAAATATATTCACTGACAAGGCCTGCTCATAGCTCTGTCTCTGTCGGCCCTGTTTCCCATTAGTAAATTCTTTTCTTAGTTTCATGTATATGCTTCCAAAGTTACTCTAGGGAAACACAAGCAAATGTATTTTGATTTTTATTTTTTCCTCCCTTTCTTAACCAAAATGGAGCATACCGTATGTTGTTCTGACCCTTGCTTTTCTTCCTTAACAACATAATTCGAGGCATTTCCAAATCAGTAGCGAGACTTCTGCATCAAAGATAAAATCTTTATTCCTGAATAGGGCTTCTTTTAGGAATCCCTGCCTTTCTTTCTCAAGGGGAACTGCATGGAGCATAGTAAAGGGAACTGGAATCTCTCCTTTAAGCCCAGTACAAGCGCTTAAGCCCCTCTTAAGCCCTTGAAGCCCTCTCCTGTTTCTGGGCCCCTAGCCCTCCATCTGCCTTCTCTCTTTCAAGAGACCACAGGACCTTCTGAAAGGTCAGTACCAGAGAGGGTCGTATAGGTCAAGGTACCACAAAAGGCATGAGAGGAGTCCAGGTCTTTAAAGCAGTCTGGCATTCTGAGGATTTCCTCTGGCAATGATAACCTGTTCTGAAGGTCTTTTTTTTTTTTTTTTCCTCAAAAAATTTCACTATGTTCAGGGGCTGGGCTCACCCAGTCTTGAGTTTTCTGTATCTGGTTCCTATAGCCTGGACTATTCTGAGTGCCTCAGGACTTTAGTTTCTCCAAACCTACCCCTACTCTTAATTATTTTTTAAACAATACTACTTGTTTAATTTTCTTCTTTTGATTTAATAATTGCTAAATGTTTATCATTTGGAAATTTGGAGAACATAGAAATGTATAAAGAAGAAAATTAGCATCACTCAAAATACTGGAAGAAAAAACTATTAATATTTTGGAAGATAGTATTTTGATTTTATAAATAGGGATTATACAAAACTTTGTATTACAATTGCTTTGTAATGTTTGTTTATTTATTTATAGGTAACATAGTTTTTTATCTAATTTTTTTTTTCAACGTTTATTTATTTTTGGGACAGAGAGAGACAGAACATGAACAGGGGAGGGGCAGAGAGAGAGGGAGACACAGAATCCGAAACAGGCTCCAGGCTCTGAGCCATCAGCCCAGAGCCTGACGCGGGGCTCGAACTCACGGACCGCGAGATTGTAACCTGGCTGAAGTCGGACGCTTAACCGACTGCGCCACCCAGGTGCCCCAACATAGTTTTTTTAAAAATAGACTTTATTCTGGGGCACCTGGGTGGCTCAGTTGATTGAGCGACCAACTTCGGCTCAGGTCATGATCTCACGGTTTGTGAGTTCAAGCCCCACGTTGGGCTCTGTGCTGACAGCTCAGAGCCTGGAGCTTGCTTCTGATTCTGTCTCCCTCTCTCTCTGCCCCTCCCCCACTCATGCTCTGTCTCTGTCTCAGAAATAAACGTTAAAAAATTTTTTTTAATTAGACTTTATTTTTATTTTTAAAAATTTTATTTAATGTTTGTTTATTTATTTATTTATTTATTTATTTTTGAGAGAGAGAGAGTGAGACACAGAATCCACAGCAGGGGTGCCTGGGTGGCTCAGTCGGTTGAGCATCCAACTTCAGCTCAGGTCATGATCTCACAGCTCGTGAGTTCGAGCCCAGCTTGGGGCTCTGTGCTGACAGCTTGGAGCCTGGAGCCTGCTTCTGATTCTGTGTCTCCCTCTCTCTCTGCCCCTAACCCACTGGCATTCTGTCTCTGTCTCTCTTAAAAATAAGTAAACGTTAAAAAAAAAAAAAAAGAATCCACAGCAGGCTCCAGGGCCTGCTGGCACAGAGCCTGACACAGGGCTTGAACTCACAGATGGAGAGATCATGACCTGAGCCGAAGTTGGACGCTTAACTGACTGAGCCACCTAGGTGTCCCCAAAATAGACCTTATTTTTTAGAGCAGCTTTAGATTTATGGCAAAGTAAGTGGAAAATACAATGTTCCTGTATATCTCCATAGCCTTTATTTTTCACTTAACTATGTCATGAACATTTTTGCAAGTCCTATAATTTGATTTCTTAAATATCTTCATAATATTCCATGACATGTATGTATAACACTTTAAGCATCTATTGATTAGATTGCTTCTCATATCCCTCCTTTTCATTATTACAAAAAACACTACAATCAACATACTTGTAAATTAATCTTTGTTCAAATCTCTGATTGTTTCTTAGAGTAGAGGCTTAGAAATAGAACTGCTAGGTCACGGACACATGCATTTTTAAGGCTTTGACACGTATCGCCAGGTTAGTTCAGATCTATTTTAAAAGAAATATAAGGTAGTTACAGAGACCTGGAAAAGCATGCCACTCAAGTTTTCTGTCTTACAACTCAGAGACCCAAAATCACTATAAGAAAGTGAGACATTTATCCAATTGAGTGGGAATCCCTATCTTGCAGGTAGGGAGAGATGTTGGGAGTATGCAGTGTCACTCTGGGAATGCTGGGAAATATGGTCCTTTATACCAAGAACTCCATGTAGGGCTTCAGCCTAGGAGACTGTAGACTGTATTGCAGCTCTTAATGTAGTACTGGAAGGTGGGGGCAAGGCTTATTCACAATTTCCACATGCAAACAAGAAGACTCATGTGATGTTTACAAAAAAGGCAATGAGATTATATTAGGGTTCTCCAGAGTATCAAAAAAAATCAATATGAATGAATACAGATATTAGATACATCCAAATATTATATATATATATATATATATATATATATATATATATATATAACATATATAGTGTCTGTCTATCTATCTATTTACCTACCTACCTATCCAGAGATTTATTTATGGCTATTGGTTCACACAGTTATGGAAGCTGAAAAGTCCCACAGTCTGCCATCTGCAAGCTGGAGAACTAGGAAACCTGGTGGTTTAATTCAGTCCAAGGCCAAGAACCCAAGAACCAGGAGGTCGCTGGTATAAGTCCCAGAGCCTGAAAATCTGAGAACCAATTGATGTGCAGATATAGCAAAAAAAAAAAAAAGTGGTATACAAAAGACCGAGATTTGAGAACTGTTACTCCATACAATATATGTATTGTAAAAGTACAAAATGTTTTCAGGTTAAATTGCTTTTAAAACTTTTAAAAATTAAAAAAAAAACCCTGCATGATTAATCTTTTTATAACTTGGATCATCACCATAATATAATCACTCTTTTTTTAAACGTTTATTTATTTATTGTGAGAGACAGATGGGGGGAGGAGGGACAAAGAAAGAGAGAGAATCGCAAGCAGGCTCTGTGCTGACAGCACAGAGCCAGACGCAGGGCTCAATCTCATGAACCATGAGATCATGACCTGAGTGGGAAACAAGAGTTGGATGCTTAACTGACTGAGCCACCCACATGCCCCAAGTTTTTTTTTTATTTTTAAAGACAGTTTTTCCAACACCTGATAGAGTTCTCTACCTTCCTTCTGTTGCACTATGATATGACCCAACTGTTAACACAGATCCCCATAACATAATCATTCTTTATTGTAAATGTCCCAAAATGTTATGTTTTGGCTTCAAGTTGCTTCAAGAGAAGAACACACGTATTCCAGTTTGAATCCTAACATAGGGTTGGGGGGATACCTAATGAGTTTCTGCACATAGAAACCATGGGAGGCACATTATAATCCCTTTTTAACAAAGCTATGCACTTTTTCTTAAAGTTTATGCAGTTTGGGGAACTTTGGGTTTATACGCTGATAAGACATTTCAAAGAAAATTTTAGCACATTCAAAAATATAGTAATGCTCTTTGGTAAATAGAGAAATCAGAAAGTTCAGCACAAGAGTGAAGTATTAAGTTTTTATATGTACAGACATGCACACTTTCACTTTTGTTTTTAGATGTAAATTACTGGGAGAAGGGATCTTTTCATGCTCAAAAAACTGAAACCTTAGGTTTTTAAAAAATCCATTAATTTTAGTTTCTTTCAAGGTCCAGAGGAGATTTTAGACTGCTGTTGAGATCAGATGGTCTCTAAAGAAATCAATCCAATTTCAATAGAAGAGCTATGCTGTGTTGGGATTTTTCATATAATCCAATTGCTAAATGATATCAGGGCTACTTTGATTTAGAAGAAGAAACACAGACAACTCACTGTTCTCAAACCTCTACATTCTCACAAGATCAGCTGACCAAAAATCCTTCCCTAAAGATAGAGAATGTATTTTTCATGGTAAAGGAAAATCAACATTAATGAAATAGTGTCTGTACTGATCTAGAATGTTATTTATTTGATAATATCAAGCATCATGCTAATGCTGTAAGTAAAAGCCACAAGAGTAAAAATGAAGCATATGAAACCCATTTCTGCATTTTTCCTGGAATATGACTCAACTCCTGAGGCCTAGAGGTGCTTCTTTAGCCTTTTGGCTCAGAGGAACCCACAACTATCCCCTCCAGGTTTGGAAGACAGCCAAAGAATGAGGTCATGAATAGAGAGGGCCATCACTGAATTTAAATCTAAGAATGTGCTTCTATTGCAAACATAGGGGAAGTGAATTCTTATTATTACAAATCCTCCTAAGTAAAAAGGTTAGAGTTCAATCTACCAGATACAACCAAGTCTTTTATTGACATGTTACACTGGTTTACAAGATACAAGAACAAAAAAGAAATGGGTTTCTATTCCCAACTTGCTCAGTTGTAATTTCCATTAAATTTTCTTCACCTCCTTCACTTCGATCTTTCCTTCCCTGCCCACTCCAATGTATTTAATCAATCATCATGAAAATCCACTTTCTAGAAGGCTCTTCATGATGGCTGTGATTTATAATTTTGAAAATGTCTAGATCAGGTCTCACAAATTGGATTTCTTGGAACACCTGTCCTTTTGATGCTAATTGGTGTTCCATGAAAAAGGGTTCAATGTGAGATGCAGGATGGCCAAAAGGCATCCCTCAAACTCTGAACAGACACGGTAGTTGAAGGAACAATTTGGAAAGGTCTCAGGCTGCCTTTTGCTTAAACACATCTTGTCTGATGAACCCAAGTTAGGATGTAATGGTCTGGTATAAAACACAACTTTGCCATATTTCTGTCTCCTTTAATTCTTGTGTCAAGTAGTAAAAATTATACAAACAACATGTTAATCATACAGAATTATAAAGTACAGGTACATTTTTAGAATAAACCCCTATATTTAACACCTAGAAATAACTACTTTAAAAATTTTTGTCTACAACTAAAAAATCAGAAATACAGGACATTATTATTTATAATTTATGCCCCAACCAGGTCCAAAAAGAATTACAATAAAAGACCTATACCTTCCATTACCACTTTAAAATTTTTTAAATGTTTATTTATTTTTGAGAGGGAGAGAGACAGAGAGAGAGAGAGAGAGAGAGAGAGAGAGAGAGAGAGAGAGAGAAAGTGCATGCATGAACAGGGGAGGGGCAGAGAGAGGAAGGCAGAGAATCCAAGCAGACTCCACACCATCAGCACAAAACCTGTGGGACTCGAACCCACAAACCATGACATCATGACCTGAGCTGAAACTAAGAGTCAAATGTTTAACTGACTGAGCCACCCAGGTGCCCCACTTTTAAAAAAAAATTTTTTTAATGTTTATTTATTTTTGAGACAGAGAGAGACAGAGCATGAACGGGGGAGGGTCAGAGAGAGGGAGACACAGAATCCAAAACAGGCTCCAGGCTCTGAGCTGTCAGCACAGAGCCCGACGCAGGGCTCGAACTCACGAACCGCAAGATCATGACCTGAGCTGAAGTCGGGGTGCCCCACTTTTAAAGTAAAAGCAATCAACATACACTCTGTCTATGGATACCATGTTTTGGAAGCTCCTATATACCAAACAGCATTTAGTAAGTAAGTGTTGGCACAATTTCCACTTGAACATTGAGTCAAGTTTTCATCGGCAACCAATGGTTATCAGGGTTGCATAATAACATTATAATATAATATAATATAATATAACATAATATAATGTCCTACAATATGAAAAAGCAATGAGGTTAAGAAAGTATAGTTAAATACTGTGTGTTAACTAGGTATCCACAATTGTGTTTGCCACACAGTCGAAGGTCCCAGTGAAATGCTGTCTCTGCAATGACTGTCCAGCCTATAGGTCTGATAACAGAACCAAGTGGCCCAATCACATCCCAGATGTGCCTATGTTGCCAGTAAGAGTCAAGCCAATCTTTTAATCAATATGATCTAACAAAGGTTTCTACAAGGAAAACGTGTTACATAATACTAACCAAAAGCAAAGAAGCTTAATATTTTAAACTTTCTAAAACAGTGAATATAGCTCATAGACTGAAACTAGTCCCCACTTTCCATCCTCCTTTACTTCCGTTGTGGATGGCAAGAAGTCCTGGATCCCAATTTGGAGGAGTCCACTACTACACCAACCCACTTCTTGGCATTCCAGATGTTTTACAAACTGGCTCCATATGATCTTCTGAGACTATTTCTTACTCTCTTCCCTTCTACTCTTGATCTTGACCTCATTAGTCTACTCAAAACACATTGGGTATGTAAGTTAAATTGTCATTCTTCTGCTCATCACCCCCCCCAGCGACCCCTCCTTTGACTGAGAGTAAAAGCCAGATGCCTTAAAACCCTCTACCAGGCCCAGCTCCCCATTATCACTTTGAGCTCATCTGCTCCTGCTCTCCACATTGCTCATTCCACTTTAGCCACACTAGCCTCCTCCCTCCTGCTTCCTGAATTTCCATCTTCTTCCACCTCTGGACCTTTGGAAGTATTCTCTCTGTTTGGTTTGTTCTTCCCCCCAGATATACACATGGCTTGCTCCCTTAGCCCCTCAAGTCTTTACAAAAATAGCATCTTTTCAACGAAGCCTTCTCTGGCCACCTTACTTATAGTAGATTGAAAAAGATGGCTACAATATTTCGCAGCTCCTCCCCTCAGGAGCTGTAATCTGCTTCCCCATGCCTTGAATCTGAGTTGTCCCTGTGACTAGCCTGGACCAAGAGAATGTGGTAGAACTGATGCTTGTGAGTTTCAGGGCCTAGGTGTCAGCAAACTTTGCAGGTCTGCCTTTGCTCTCTTGGGATGCTCCCACTGCCATGTATAGAAGCCTAGGCTAAACAGTGAAGGATGAAGGCCCACATCCAGGGAAAGGGCTGGCAGACAGCCTGCATCAAGGCCCAGACACATGAGTGAGACAATCTTAGACTTTCTAGTCCCAGTTAAGCTGCCAGATAACTGCTGTCACATGAGTGACCCCAGGGCAAGATCAACAGAAGAACCACCCAGCTGAGCTCAGACTTAATTGTTGACCCACAGAATTGTGAAAAATAGTAACTGCATCCTATTTTAAGCCATTAAGTTTGGGAAGGCTTGTTGTATAATAATAAATAAATGAAGCACTACTTAAGAATTTAATACCTTCCCAGATGCTTAAATTATAGAGGTATATCTGCCTCTGCTAACTAGAATATAGGCTGGATGAGGGCAGGGTTTGTGTTTTTTTTTCTATTTTGTTCACTTTTGTAACTCCACTGCCTAGTATAGTGCCAGTGGACAGTCTCTCAATAAATATTTGTTACATGAATGAATGAATAATTGGATAAATGGATGAATTAAATGTAGATGTGGAAGGGGCCCCACATATCCTCCAAGATATTTTTAATGAGAAAATTGAAGCCTAGAGATTCAACGACAATATCAGGACTGGAATCTGGAATCTAGTGCCAAAAAAGGCTCTATTTTTTCCACCACATTTTTGTATATTAAGCTCCTCTATGTCTTATGTGGAGCCATTAGGGTTGCAAGTGGCAGAAACCCAGTTCAATGTAGCTTGATTTTTTAGAAAAGGGATAGATTGGGGCACCTGGGTGGCTCAGTTGGTTAAGCATCTGACTTCAGCTCAAGTCATGATCTCCCAGTTCGTGAGTTTGAGCCCTGTGTTGGGCTCTGTGCTGACAGCTCAGAGCCTGGAGCCTGCTTCGGATTTTGTGTGTCTCTCTCTCTGCCCCTTCCCTGCACTCTCTCTTTCTCTCTTAAAAATAAATAAACATTTAAAAAAAAGAAAAAGGATAGATTTATGAATTCATGAAACTAGTAAGCCCAGAGGTGCATCTAACTTCAAATATGTTTGGATCCAGGGGCTCCAGTGATATCTCCAAAGTTCTGTCATTTTCTCTCCATTTATTGGACTCTATCCACTACCAGATTAGTAACTCCAGAGAGGAAAGATAGCCTTCCCCAACAGCAGACAACCCCAAGGGCCATGTCTAGTACCCATCCTGGACTGATCATTGGATCAGGGGAATGGCTATCCTCTTACAGGCCAGGTCTGGGTTATGAGCCTAACCCTTTGGATGGAGTTGGAAGTAGGGTCAACTCTATCTTCATCATAATGGAATGGGTTTTCCTGAGGGAAAATGAGGGTTCTGTTACCAGAAGAGTGGAAGTAATGTGTTCCAGATATGATTAAACTCTACATGTTTACATGTCACAGGTTACATTCTATTAGTAGCTCTCTGTAACTAATTATAGATAAATACTCCCAGATAATAGAATAGACAGACTCCATTGATTTTCCCTCATAAAGAAGGACTTCTCATACTATTGATTTTTCCTTATGAAGCAAGAGACATTTCACATTGGATGGTGAAGCAGACAGAAATGATCATCAAGCTTGCTTCGATTCTCTTGCCTGGCTCCAACCGGTTTTCTACATGGTAGGTTTAGAATTTAAAGCCAGGAGTGGGGAGGAGGCCACAGTGTTTGTATTCCACATCAAATAAGCCTTCATAGCAACATCCACAACCTGGAATCAAGGTGAAGTGTTTCAGAAAACCTTGCCCTGAGGAGAGAGATGGTGGGGAAAGGCACTCCATTTTATCAGGAAAAATCATCATGTTTAACAAAGATTTTGAGAACGAGCTAAAATGAGAATATACAATGTCCATTATAGGGCAGAACTGAGATGAGAGAAGGGAATCAATATGCCTCAGCAATACTTAAGAGATGTTTTTCATCTGGAAAATGATCTTAGGACCACTTTTGCTATTTTGAAATCCAGCCCAAGCACTTGTGAGAAGATGACCTTTTATATATTGCATTTTGGAGAGAACTATATATAGTTGGATACAATATCTTGACCTAAAGGGGAAAAATGAAATAGAGAGAAAAATGGTGTTTCCGGGTTTTCAACCAAAAAGCAGTACATAGCAGACAGAGAGAGCAGAGGCTGCAAACTTGGCCCCGAAGAGCATGCTGGCTGAAATGTCATTATCTGAAGGATTCTAGACATCTGCGTTATTTTGCATGAGCCTCCCTCAGCAAGTGACTTAGGGCAGAGGATGGAAAGCATTGTTTTTTTTTTTTTTTTTTTCATTTCTTAAAACCATCTTGTCTCCAATTCTTGGCTTCACATGCTTTTGGGTGGGGGCGGGGAGGTGCTGCTGAGGAGAAAAGGTCACTGATTTCCAAGAGGTTAAAGATTCATTTTTTCCTTTAAAGAATAACATTTCAGCCTGATATTATTTTAGTATTTACCACTCTGTATTGTCTTAGACCTCATCTTGGCAAAGGGCTCCTAAACAACTGCCACTTTTAGCATTGCTGCCAAAAGGCGCCTTTTCACAATAAAGCATGCTGTGCTTTGGCAGGAAATCAATAAAGTGAAAATCTGTTCTCATCATCCATACATTTACCATCACAATCAACAATCAAAGGCAAGACCTGGGTTCTTTATCCACAGGCTCCAGCCTCCCAATTTTCTGCTATGAAAGGCAGCATAAATTAGAACCCTTGGTTCCTGTTAGCTGGGCTTAATGGGTATGATTTATGAACCATTAAATGAGGTTATGTAAATTGATCCTTAGCAAAATGCTAGCGCCCAGGTGACAGGTGCAGCATGCTCGTCCACAAGGGTTCTGCACAAATCAGATTTCAGTGACATTCAGTTTGAGGAAAGAGAAATATGTTGTCAACAAGGAAGTGATTTAAATAGTGCCCTGGGTTTGTCAGCAATTATGCCTTTCTTCTTAATTGCTGCAAACTATATAAATTCTAATAGGAAATAAATTAGTAATTTACCAGTTAATGACAAGGGGTATAAAGGAGAAGAGCTTATATTTTAAAAGCCATATTACCAGTGAGGCCATACACTTGGGTGATTTCACTTATGCTGTTAAAGTTGAAGAGATGCTTTAGAGCAGGAGTATAAACTTTGACACATGACAACTAAAATTACATTCATTGCAACAGAAAAGAAAACTGGATCCACATAGAAAATGCCCTTGCAGAACTGCTTCATGCGTTCCATAGAAAATGGAGATGTCACCAGGGTTTCTATTTTTCCTCATCATTAACACTCTAAGCTTGGGGAAAAAACAAAACGAAACAAAACAAAAAACAGTCTTTTTAACCCAGGTGCAAAACAACTTGCTTTATCTTTAAAAACTTTTGGAAACCTGGCATCTGATCAACCAAGTCAAAAACACACCATTGTAAATATATTATGAGAGTGAAGGTGAGTGATGTGGCTCATGTGACAGGGCTTTTAGCTTGCCTGCCTTGTTTAGACAATAGGTAGCAATAACATACTTTTGGCTATACTCTGCAGTGAAAGGTACAGGCTTTGTGTGTAATGATGATCCCCTTACTTTGAGTCTGCAAACTAAAGGCCCAATTAAAACAAACAAACAAACAAACAAACAAACAGAGCCCAGGGGAGCATATTCAAGTTAATTTCACTACCTTTGAAAATGAAAAAAAATTGGGGCGCCTGGGTGGCTCAGTCAGTTAAGCGTCTGATTTCAGCTCAGGTCATGATCTCTCCATCTGTGAGTTCAAGGCCTGTGCTGGGCTCTGTGCTTACAACTCTGAGCCTGGAGCCTACTTTGGATTCTGTCTCCCTCTGTCTCTCAAATAAATAAATAAACATTAAAAAATGTTTATTTAAAAAAAAATGAAAAAGAAAACCAAAATCTCAAATCCATTCCTCCTTTTGGGCTTGCTGCCCTTAATCAAGAATGTAGTGGCCTCTAAGAAAGGTTTCTCCCGGGAAAGTGAGTTCAATATCATCCCAGGCTTTTGTTTGAAGCTTTAATTGTGCCTGTTTCCATGAGGCTGACCTCGTAAGAGGACACATATGGATGTGATAGTAATGTTCCCTGGTCTTTGGCTCAGCCTATTAGAGGTCCCAACAGGGAGTCTCTACCACTCTTTTTAATAGTCATTTCTGCTTCACAAGTGCAGTTGTTTATGGACAGGGGAGATGATTTGAACCACTGTGTGCCATACGAAAGAGTGACGACAGGGCAAAGGTCATATGTTTAAAGAGGGCTGTAACCGTGCCCCAGTAGGAGAGGCTCTCCGAAGTAAAGAAAAATATCAAGATGTCCTTTGCAAACTTAGAGAAGAGGGCTGACAGGCCACAAGTGAAGAATTACACTACCATTGACATCTGCAGATGACTTTAGTGCTGTTAGGTAAAAATAGTTTGGGGGTGGAGAAGGGTTATGAAAAGTAGTTTTATAATCGGTACAGGAAAAAAACACTTGGTGACCCATGCAGCAGTAAAGGCCCGCCAGCTGTTTCAAATACTAGAACCACTATTTATTAAGCATGTGGCTATGGGCAAGTTATTTTACCTTCTAAGGTTCTGGATAACAACCCTGTCTCATAGGATTCTGTTGTGAAGATTAAATAAAACAATGCACAAAAATCACCAATGTACAGTAAGTGCTCAACCTATGATAGTTTGGAGTATATGGTGTGTGTGTGTGTGTGTGTGTGTGTGTGTGTGTGTATGTATACACACACACATATATATACACATATACACACACACTGTGTATATACACACTATACATATATACATACCATATATATATATGTGTGTGTGTGTATATATATATATATATACACACCATACACACACATATATGTTCCCCATGGACTCCACACATATGTGTGTGTGTGTGTGTGTGTGTGTGTGTATGTGTTGTGGTGAGGGGGGGAGAGAGAGAGAGAGAGAGAGAGAGAGAGAAAAGAGAATATCTCAAATTTCTCTGCTCTAGAACCCTGAGCCACTTGCTCTCTAGATGTCTGTCCATGCCCTTTAATGCCAGGTCCCATGTTCCTCTCACCCAAACCAACCAAGCCTCCCCTACCATATTCCCCACTTTGGTCCTCCCTTGCCTCCTATATTGTACCTTTGCAGAAATGGCACATTGATTAAAAGCATGATTCTGAATCATATAATTGGGATTTACATCCCAACTTCCCTACTTCTGTGTAGGGACAAGTTATTTCATCAGTCTGTACCTCAGATTCCTTCCCTGTAAAATGGAGATTAAAAAAATAGTACCTATTGCATGTGGATGTTCTGAAGATTAAACAAGTTAACAAATGTGATATGCCAAGCACACAGAACATGGCACATAAGTGCCATGTATGATTATTATTATTATATTATTATGACAGTGACCTCTACCTCTCTTGTCTCTATGTTCAAATAGTCAATTGCCTGCATGGAAGAGAACACTAAAATATACTCAATGGGTGTGAGCCCAAACCACACACCAGGCACTTTCCATGCACTGCTAAGATCTAAAATGTGCATTTTATCACCATTACATAAAATGGAGGCTCAGTGAGGCTAAATAATTTGTCAAAAATATAAGGCAAATAAGTACAGAGCTGCATTCAGACCCACATTTGTCTGACCCCTAACCCATGTTCTTTTCACTGTACCTCACAGGTCCAAGACAAAACATCCATATGGCATGCACGGGAAGGAGTGAGGGCAGGGAAAGGACTTCACCTTGTTATATGGAAAGAGCACTTGGCTCTGCCTGTCACACCCTTTAAGTTTTAGTTTCCTCACCTTTAAAAACAGAGTTGTTAGACTGGAGGTTTCCAAACCATGCTCCCCCAAGCCCTTGAGTTTCTTCAAGATTGCTTAGGGGCCACTGAATAGGGTAAGCCTAACAATTAGAACTGCACCTTTCATGAGATGCTCATCCCATCTACACAGAGTAAACACTGGGGCTCAGGAGAAGATATTGGACAATATGAAGATCCTTTCAGCTCTAATAGTCTGGGTATCTTCTTCAAATAAGAAAGAGTGAAAAATACCCCAATCTCTACTTAAATAATGTTCAATTCAATAAACATTCCCTGGTTCTATTACATGCAAAACACCGTATTGTATGTTGAATAAGCAATCTCCTCCTCCCCCCTCAAACTGTCTTGTAAGAATTCCTAGCTCCATGCTGAGTGCACTCTCAAGATGTATCTCTTTCACAAACTGTTTTCAACCGACTTAAAAGTCAGAATGTGAAATGTTCCCCTAAATATGTTAACCTTTGCACTTTAGACCTCCATTTCCCTCAAGAATATATTTATTTAAATGTTTATTTATTTTTGAGAGAGAGAGAGAGCATAGGTGGGGTATGGGGCAGTTGAGAGGGGGACAGAGAATCTAAGTGGGCTCTTTGCTGACAGCAGAGAGCCTGATGCAGGGCTCGAATGTGCAAACCGTGAGATCATGACTTGAGCTGAAGTTGAACGCTTACCCACTGAGCCACCCAGACATCTCTCCCTAAAGAATATTTTTATAGCTTCCCTTTCTCCATGTTTTATCAATGTACTTTACCAGCATACAGTTGTACTTTATCAATGTACAGCTCTGTGTCTTGAAGAGCCTACCATGTTGGTAATTTTTTCAATAATAATGATACTAAAATGAACAGCCATTGATCTTTGGGTGGAAGACTCCAAGAATTGCCAAGATTTTTTTTTTTAATTTTTTTTTTCAACGTTTATTTATTTTGGGGACAGAGAGAGACAGAGCATGAACGGGCGAGGGGCAGAGAGAGAGAGGGAGACACAGAATCGGAAACAGGCTCCAGGCTCCAAGCCATCAGCCCAGAGCCTGACGCGGGGCTCGAACTCACGGACCGCAAGATCGTGACCTGGCTGAAGTCGGACGCTTAACCAACTGCGCCACCCAGGCGCCCCTAGAATTGCCAAGATTTTTTCTGTTTGTAGTCTGGGCACCAGTCCTTGGAGGCCCCCCACCCATACTAGTCCAAGAAGTTTATTCTAGAAGGCATCACTTGCTAATTGAATTAGCCTCCCTCTTTGTGCTTTGAATCAATGGAGATTATCTCGGGGAATTCAGCCATTCCTCTGTGACTTTGTTCCTTGGAGGCTAATTCTTCCCCATGGACTCCAGAAACTATTCCCTTCCCACCCTCCCTTCTTATTTTTTGGAAGAGAGATCAACAAGGAATGTGGATTTTAGAGAATACTGCTGGGTGGAGGACAGAATGCAAAGAAAGGGCTGGCTTTGAAATGAGGACCGCAAGAAAAAAATTCCAGTTATCCCACAAGGCAGTGACTAAGGCTCATCTTCGCTTTAGGAAAACTGCTTTTTAAGAATGCCATGGTATTGGGACAGGTATTATATTGCATTAGTACTCAGCTTTAAGAAAATCCAGGAGACTGATCTTATTATGGATTGAAGAATTTAGGGGTTCTGAGAGCCTGATAATCCCAGAATATCTGTAAATGCTTCTGTCTGTACGAAAAAAAAAAAAAAAACGGGCAACCTTGACTGGTTATTGCAGAAATGTGTGTGTGTATGTGCACATGTTTTGTGTAAGACCATTTCACCTTTTAAGCCAGTGGCTCACAACTCCAGCTGTGTGCCAAAGTATCTGGGAACCTTAAAAAAAGGTGATGTGGGTATAGATGAATTTAGGTTGCATTCTTCCAGATTCAGATTCTGGAGAGAGCCCTGCATCCTCTATCTTTAAAAAGCTCTCGAGGAGATTAGGAGCCCAACCAGGCTCAGAATCACTAGTCTAAGCAAAGACAGGCACTGGAGGAGCAAAGGTAGAACTCTATCTTAATTAATGCAATTGATCTCTTTTGTGGGGTCATTTATCCCTTCTGGATAAATGTCCTGCTTTTGCATGGTTACAGAGTATCAGTATTCATCTTTAGCAAACTTCAGGCCCTATAAAAACATTTTTTTTAATTTGACATAATGGATGACACCGAGAGGCCACAATGCTATGCTATGTTGTATCTTTTTTTGAACCATAAAATATTTTTTGAGTCAAGAGATCAATAGACTGCATCATTTTTTTTTTTAACTTGACAAGTTGATGCCTACTATAATAGACTGGGAGGCTTAATCCTGCAGTTTAGTCCCAAATCAGCAAACTTGTTTTAGGGTTGGACAACAGTGTTTCTGGGCTATAGACGCAACCACTAAACTGGTGCCCTCCCATAAACACATAGCTTTCCCTCCTCAACTCATTGGACACAGTTATCAGAATAGGTTTTTTTAATCCTGTTTGCATATGTTACTTCTCTCTCAAGAACTTCCAGAGGCTTCCTGCTGTCAATCAAGTCAAATCTAAACTCATCTAGCCAGTCCAGCCTTCTAACCCCACAGTGCCTGCCATTTGTTTATTGTTCCTTGACGCAGACCTCTCCCCTTCCTCACTAGGACAAGAAGAGCTGTAGAACTCTTATTCATACTTAATGCTGGACAATACCCATCCTACCTTGATAACCTTTCCATTTCTGCCTTGAAATTGGGTGGCTATGGCCAGCAATGTATTTCCAGAGTCCATTTTGACTCCACCCCCAAAACAGCTGCTCTGTGCCATGGTAGGATAAACCTCCATCCCCCACCTTGTTCCAGTTTGACCTTGGCAATGTCCATTTTGGTCCCAAGAAGTTCTCTGCCCCCCTCTGATCCCTCCTCTAAAGCATGGCTCAAACTCGTACCTCTGAGGAAACCTCCCTATGATTAACTTCATTTCACATTTGCCTGTATGGATTAGGCTGCCTGCACTGTTTGCATGAACTTTACGTGGCCCTAGATGGTGGTCTGTCCCATATTCCACATCACTAGGTGGATTGCAACTCCTATGGAGTAAGCATTGTGTTTTGTGCTACTTCTATATCCCTCTAAGTCCCTCTAAAGTTTGATGAAAATAAGCCAGAACAGCTAATGCTCTCGTGAGGGACGTGGCCCACAAGCCTGACTAGGATGAGCTCCTGGATGCTTTTCATCAGTTTCTGGATCCTCCTGGGAGCTGTAAAAATGTAGCTCTGTACCCTTCTGAGATGAAGCACAGAAAGAGAAGGCACAGCAGCCAGATGCAGGTAGTAGTGGGAAAGCCTCCAGCAGCATGGTTCTAGCTGGTCCCCTACCGGGCCTCACTTCAGGGAGGCTCCCATCCTCTTTTCCCCTCTCTGACTTCCTTGCAGCCTCTTCTGTTACTTAATCAAATCTACCTCCCATATTTGGAAGGAGAAATAAGGGAGACTGGTTTTTGTTTACCACAGGGGCATACATACAAAGTAAGATTCATTAGACTTTGGGTCTAAGCTCCTTCGACTTGTCCCACCCCTGAATTTGACAGGATTCAGGCTTCTCTCATTCAGCAAGGGTTTTGCAGCAGCTTTTTACAGTATCAGGCTTCTTGATAAGCCCTAACCAAAAACCTTCTCAGTTGGGGCGGGGGTAGAGGGGTGCAGCTGGGTGGCTCTGTTAAACATCTGACTTCAGTTCAGGTCATGATCTCGTATTTCATGAGTTCGAGCCTGCTTGAGATTCTCAATGCCTACTTTTCAGGAACTGTGAGCTGTAGGGTTTTGTAGGGTTTGACTGGCAGTGTCACGTTACTTTTACCCTTCGCGGGGAAGGTTATTCAAGTAATTGACAACATTATTAATGTTAAATTAATTGATTATACTTATTAAATATAGGAGAATTTAAAAGAATATTTACTCCTAATGGACCAAATGTGAATAGAATCAGGTAAGGTGTACTTTTAGGAGCTTGTAAATGAAGTAGGGAATAACCTGGATAAGTTCTAGAAAAAAGTTTTGTGTTGTTTTGTTTTGAAATGAGGGTGTGCCAATGTGGAAATAATAACACTCTCCCTAACACACAAAAATTGTGTTCTGGCAAATGGCATTAAAACTGAAGACTGTGGACACAATGTAATTGCTCACTCCCAACACATCTTACTTTTCTACCTTTTGTTATCCCTTCCCCTCTACTTCCTTATTTATTTTACTTTTGATCTGACTGCATTTGATATATACACATATCATCTCAAATTCTTTCTTGTAGCAAGTAAGGTATACATTATATAAACAGGCCTCATACTGTCAATGACTTCAGGACTAATATAAGAAGCTTTAAGTATACTTCAGTAGGAACATCTCTGACAAGCCCCTCTGGAATTTCCTACCTGAATGAGGGTAAGCAGGCTTCTCAGATCAAGTGACTAACCTAAGGCAGCTATTATATTATACTCTTCTTTGGTCTTTTTTGCATATGCTAAATAGCGAAGTGTTAGGCATAAGGTACTTGTGGATGAATAAATCACTAATTTGCATTTGATTACTTCATGGCATTTTTGCTCAGAACCGTAAACATTTATTATTATTTTAAGGTTTGGTCTCAAGAAATCTACAGGTGTAGGAGTTAAGAAAAACAGATGTGGGCATACAACTATGTTGTGTTCCTGCAAACCAGCTGCTTTAGGAGGGGCCTGGTTCCATACAAATTTTAGTGGAATGAAGTTGAAAGAAAGCATTAGTTCACTGTAGCAGGATTTTAAGCATCTTAAATCCATGTTCCTGACTTTGGATTCTGTCTGTAGAAAGCTGCTATCAAAGGTGAATGTCATAATTGTGTGTGTGTGTGTGTGTGTGTGTGTGTGTGTGTGTGCGCTTAGCTTGGGGGAATGTGATCTTAGGAAACTGGATTCACTTCTCTTCCTTGGACTGCTTGCAAACTCCAAATAGACTTTGCTAATGTTAAGACAGTCTAACCATACTATTATTCTGTCTTGGAGTTTACTTAAGGAAAGTGGTCTTATGATACATCTGTAACCACTTTGAATAAGAGCCTACACAGAGTCTGAAAATTGTAATGGCAAGGTACAGAGTACTCCATCCAAGCATGCAGAGTTTTAAAAGATAATGAATCTATTGTAGGACAGTTTGATACCCTCAGCCAAAAGGCAGTTGATGAATATAATGTTGACCACACCAGCAGTAGTCTAGTGTGGTCTACCTTCCTCAACTGCCTTCCAAAGGTCTGAACTGAACTGCCTTCCTGAACTGCCTTCTGAAAGGTGTGAAGTGAGAACAATGAATGGAATTAGGCATACAGTAGCTAAGGGGCAGTGCGAATGATACAGAAGTTCTCAGACATATGCTTCGAGAGGCTTTGTCAGAGGAAGTGATGTTAAGGCTGAGGCTTCAAAGGTTAGGAAGGACTGGTCAAGTAAAGGGGAGGGGAAGGATGTTCCAGCTAGCAGGACAGACAGGGAAGTCTTGGACATGGTGTATTCGAGGAACCACAAGAAGGTCAGTGCAAAGTGAGGAGAGAGGGAACAGAGGAAGTAGGTAGAGGCCTGAGTGTGAAGGTTCTTGTGAATCGTGTACAGATTAAGATGTTTGAACATTTAAGGATAATAGGAAATCATGAAGATCTTTAATTGACTTAATCATATTATATTGTAGAAAAGGCATTCATCCATCTGGATAGGGTGCCTTATTGTTATCTCCACACATTTCCTGTATGTCCTTGAGGGTAGAGGGACACTGACTCTGCCTGTAGTTATGGGGAATGACTCAGCTACACTGGCATTCTAGATTTCCTCCTAGGTCCTCTGAATCTGCCCAGCATGCTTTCTCCTCTCTTGGTTGGCTTATTCACATCCCTGCAGCCTTAGCTTGACAGTCACCTCCTCAGAGATGTCTTCCCTGACAACCTCTTATAATTATAATGTTCCTCCCTCTCTATTCTCTATTTTAGCTTTTTCTTACTTCTCTATATAGCAGTCATCACAATTCACAAATTGGGGCTATCTTGAGAACATTTTTTTTTGCCTTTATCCTACTAATTAAAAACTCCACGACACTGGAATATACCTTGCCCGTGTTACTACTCACTGATGTGTCCACAGCACCTGCATGGGAGACTAAGTGCAGGGATACTAGTCAGGGAGCCACTGCAGGCATTCAGGTGAGAGACATGGGTGGTCTGGCCTCAGATAACAGCACTGGACTGATTCTAGGAATATTTATGAAATAGACAAAACAAGTCAACAACTAATTGGATAGTTTGAAAGAAAGAGATCAAGAGTGATGCCAGGTTTCAGGGCCTCTTGCAAGAGTTCTAGGTGCCCAAAAGGATTAAAAAAAAAATCAATGGTTACTAATGGAAATCATATAATAAACAATCTCAGAAAAAATGTTCCACAGCTATATAAGGGTTTTAAAGCTATTATTTATAGTTAAACTAAAACAGTGGGCAGTGTGCAGGAAAAAAGCATTATTTTGTAGACTGCAGGAGGATTTCAAAGTGTCATGATAAAAAGTTAAGTGGTAAATGGTTTTTAGAAGTATAGCAATCCCTTAGTGACTAAGACTGCTGAACTTAAATGATAATCTTCAGTTATAAAATAGTGTAAAAGTAATTTTAAGATTTAACTAATACATTCAGGGCACCTGGGTGGCTCAGTCGGTTAAGCATCTGACTTCGGCTTAGGTCATGATCTCGCGGTTCAAGGGTTTGAGCCCTGCGTCAGGCTCTGTGCTGACAGCTCAGAGCCTGGAGCCTGCTTTGGATTCTGTGTCTCCCTCTCTCTCTGCCCCTTCTCCCCTTGCACTCTCTGAAAGATAAATAAACACCACAAAACTTTAAAAAAAAGATTTAACTAACACCATATCTGTAGAATTGAGTAAAGTTTTAGAAGAGTACTAATGAATATGATGCAACCATATGTGACTATAAATACCAATAAAAATGTCTTCTGTGATACTTTTAAGTCTTGGAAAAGGAAATAATACTTATAACTTTATAGATATATGTGGCAATAATCAGTTCACAAACCACTTACTATATATACTATCTATTTTGATTATTGAATCCTCTTCATAGTAACTTGTGAAATGGGTTTTACTGGCCCTATTTTAACAGTGGCAAACTGGGTTCATAGAGATCAAATGACTTACCTAATGTCCTACAGTTAATAAAGCATTCAGTAGGACCACAGGCAGGGCAGGTGCTAAAATATTCACCTTACAGATGAGAAAACAGGCTCCAGAAACACTTGCCCGAGGCGACAGGGATTGTGATCTGTGGAAGCAGAGCTAGGAAACAGCTTTTCCCTTCAGCCTGCTCCTTCCTCTGTGGGTGCAAAAAAGAAATACCTGTCACACTGGGGTTTGGGAGGCTCTCTGGGGGCAGACCAGAGCCAAGCATCGCCTCTGCCCATGGACATCACTCTCTGTTGCTTAATAATCCTAGCACCCTGCTTTCTCTCTGTACTTCTCAGAGGTCCCCAGTACTATTACCAGTGCTGCCAGGGACTGGGGGAACAATGATGGAGAGAAGTCCAGGCCATGTGCTTCCTGGGTGACTCTTCTGGTCTCCCCATCTCTCTCATGTCCACACAGACTTTGAGTCACTACCTTTTCCTTGTGGAATCTCTACCGTATGACCTTTCAGCAATAGCAGCTCCTGCCAAATAGCTCATTCTATTTGTATTTATCACTATAAAAGAGAGAGCGAGAAAGATCGAGACAGAGAGAGAGACAGAGAGACAGAAAATCTAGAATCTAATGAGCCTGGTTCATCTTTTTAAACCAGGGTACATATGGATTACTAGTATATGGGTGGGCTGCCCTTGGACCAGGGGCTGCTCCTAGTCTGTCAGTCATGAGGTGATTGTAAGACCTATGAATGGCAGAGCTATGGGGAGAGCAGTTTTCCTCAGAGCGGGATGTGTGCATGGCAGGTATTTTAAGGCTTGGTCAGTCTAGAACTGTCCAAAGGAGATAAACTTACAGAAAGTACCACCTAAATTTATAGGGATGAAGGGTCACTGTGGTTGGGGACAAGCTATGAAACGTCACAGGGACAAAGGAGTTTGAGTTGGATCTTGAAGTATAGACTTTTCACTGGCCTAGTAAGGAGAGGCCTGAAAGGAGGGTGTTAGAGAAGGGGAAATAGCATGTGCAAAGGTGGAGGTTTGTGGCTTGAGAGAGCACAGTGTGCAGGGAGAGCAAATCATTCTGTATGGCTGGAACGCCAAGTCTGCGGAGGAGCATAGTGGGAGATGGGGTTGGAAAGGTGGGCAAGGCTGGACTTGTGATTCTCAGCTGAAGGCAGTATTACTCCATGAGAAGCATTAGGAAGGATCTTTTTGTTGTTGTTGTTGTTTTGGTTTTGGTTGTCATGGTGCCTAGGGATTGTTACTGGCTTTTAGTGGGTGGGACTAGGAATAAGAAGGGCAACTCTGCACAGAGGAGAAAACTGTTGTGTCCCAATTGGCAGTAGGGCCTTCACTGGGAAACACTAGGCTAGACTTGTAAAGGCCCTTCAAAGTCATGCCAAAGAATTTAGATTTTAGTCTCAGGAAAGTTGGTGGTGAGGATAAGAAGTCTGGAGTGGCTCCCAGATTTGAGGTTGAGTTGGGTGGGAGGTGGTTCCAATGACTGATGTTGGGATTATGGGGAGAGGGGCGCAGACGTTAAACATGGTAAAAAAGATGAGATCTCACACTGCACATATAGATGAAATTGCCCAAGAGTCTGCTGAGATGCACTGTATAGCTCAGGAGAGGGGCTGGAGGAGAAATGTTGATCAGAAAGTCCTCAGAGCATCAGGGATAGTGGAAATCATGGGCACACATGAGGTCATCCAGAGTCTAAATGTGAATTTTGGATTGTTCAAGGTCAATTTTAAATTTCAGGCAGATTTTTCTGCTTCTTATTCAGTGTGTTCACAGGAAGTACCAATTAAAATTAATTTCAACCTAAGTAAAACATAATTAGGGAGATAAATTTGCTGCCAAAAGTATAATGAACTCCAGAATGAAATGTAAAATTGATTTTAGCTCACTTATCTGATATGTTTAAATGATGCTTTATCTTTCTTGATTCTACAAAATCTAGTAAGTTAGGGCAGGAAATACTTTAGAAATTTCAAGGAGATTAGTAACAGAAAGAATAAAAACAAAACAGAAGTTAGGTGTTCCTCTTCCTTCTTAGGGCTCTTTTCCATTTTGCCTGGGTGATTTGCATTGTGAGTGTCTCTAGTCCCTCATTTAGCTGATGATTTTCTGACATACTATACAGGAAGTCTTCACGTGGTTTAGAAGTAGGGAATATATCGGGACACAAACTTCATTTCTCCTTCCTCTTGCCATGGAGATTATATTTACCCACTATTGTTAGACTGAAGCATGTCTGCCCAGACAGAAGGGGCTGCATTGGATCACTTTTTTTTTTTTATGATCTAGTGATTTAAATCTTAAGATTCTGTGGAGAAAACCAAGCAGTCTGAATTACTGGCACATTAACCTATAAAGAATAGAGTCATTGGTTAAGATCATTGATAGGTATTATTTTCAATAACAATCGCAGTGTGTTTCTCACCACTTCTAGAAGCACTTAGAAGTTCTTGGGAGGTAATCCATTACTGTAGTTCAGACTAATTTAGATTTTCAGATTGATTGCCACTGAAATGATTCAGATATCACTGGGTTTTAATAAACTGGAATTATGACTGTTTCCTAAGACAATATTTGGTCTGTCTTTGGGTCCTCCTTGGGGAAGGTGTAGGCACAAAGACTGATCAGGAATTTTACTTCCCTTAGATGACCTATTATTGAATTGACTGTCACAGCAAAAAGTCCATTAAAACTTTTTAAAATTAAATTTATTTTATTTTTAAGTAAACTCTACACCCAACATGAGGCTCGAACTCACTACCCCAAGATAAGAGTCACAAGCTCTACTGACTGAGCCAGCCAGTTGCCACAAAAAGTCCATTTTTAATTGATAGCGCAGAATATCTGCACTCCAAGTTCCTGCCAGAGGGAATGATGGAACATTCTGTGGACAGATTCTTATCAAGAACTTAGTTCTTAGAAACAATATTCACATAGGGTCACCTGAAGATATGCACTCCATAATTTTCCTAGGTGACTATTTCCTAAAGTGTTATTTTTAAATTTCCCTGAAATGTAAACAGATATTATATTATAAGAGGATCTAATTGTTTTGGTAAAGAGAAAGTTTTAGGTTAGTTTCTTTTTTAAAAAAAAATATTTATTTTTCAGAGAAAGAGAGAGAGAATGGGGGAGGAGCAGAAAGAGGGGGAGACACAGAATCCAAAGCAGGCTCCAGGCTATCAGCCCAGAGCCCAAAGTGGGGCTTGAACTCATGAAACGTGAGATCATGACCTGAGCTGCAATCAGACGCTCAACGAACTGAGCCACCCAGGCACCCGCAAAGTTTTATTCTTCAGGAATGTAATCATGTATTTCTGGTAACAGAGTAATTTTCAGAATGCCCAAGGGGATAAAGAATCCTACTAAGAGCAGGTGACCGTAGGTCTCCAGCATCACATCCCAGTATAGGCTTCTCTGGACAAGGTCTAGATGCTGCCACTCCTCTCTGCTAAAATCTATAGCCACATCCCTGAAGGACACCAATCCCTCATATGAAATGTCATGTTCCTCTGGAACCAGGATCAGGAATTTCTTGGGAGAGGTCTGATTAGCTGACATGTCATGGTAGGTCTCAAACTTTATTCTCTCAGGAGCCTAAAACCTGGTAGACTGTAAATCAGGAGCAAGCAGAGCTGCTGGGGAGAGGTAGGCTGGAGTCTGGAGAAAGATCTAACCCAGGGGCTCCCCAAAGACCAGGAGAAACCTCAGAGACCTCTCAGAAGAAAAATGAGGAGAAATTCCTGACACCAGCTGTGAAAAAGCTAGACAACGTTTCTTTACTGAAGGACTTCTGAAAACATTTAATGTATGTTAATGTACATGTAAATATCCTAAAAGATAAATCTGAGTATGCAATAGTTCCCAAATATACTTGATCACAGAAATCTTTGTTTTGGATCATGTCACATGGAATAGTCATGTTCCTCAGAACACATCTTGTTTTAGATATTCTAAATTTATCCTTGGATCAAGTCAGGTCATCAGAATTCTGGGCACTTCATTATTTTACCCTGGTCTCCCTGTCACAGAATTACTTTAAATTTAAGGTTATGTGGTTAACCTATATCGAAGGACATTGTAAAAATAGCCCCACAGCACTCACTATTATATCTAATATAGAGATACCTTGGAACACATTGTCTATAACCCAGACAGTAATTCTTTGTGAGAATACATGGAGACATTTCTCTAAGTCATCACAGGGATAGCTGTGTTTTACCTGAGCATTTTTTCTTTTTAAATTCAATAGGCAACATAAATTTTGTAACCATTTTTTTTCTTTGTTTTGACTGCTAGGAAGTTCATAATGAAATCTGCAGCCCACCTATAACAATGCTACATGACTATATGGTGTGCACTTAGTACAAATTGTATCTGGCTTTACATATGATTCCTTTCTCATACTTTCCACTTACTTGATTTCCAAATTTAAACACCTGGTTTATTCATTCTTTTAGCTAATATTTATTTAGCCTCTTCTATGGGACAAGCCCTGGTCTTGGTGTTAGAAATAAGATGGTAAAAAATATATAGATGGTTTTTACTCTCCAGAGCTTACAGTTTAGAGTCAAATATAGACTGGTAAATATACAACACACCATATCCAAGGTGAAAAACCCTATGGAGAAAACAGGAACACTGTTAAAGTTGTTATATGGAGCCATCAGAAATAAGCTTCTTCAAGCATGTTGGCCTACAGACTGCTTTGAACCCCTCCTTTATCTTTTGGTCAAGCATCTTGGTGCCCATCTCATATCCTATGCTGCAGCCAAGCATGGCATTGCTACGTTGGTTCCTCCTGCTTGGGTGCTTGGGCTAATGCCTGCTCTCATTTTCTGGTAGGAGATTCTGCAAAAACCCGTGGCTCAATATACCTAGCCTTGAACATTCTGTATTTCCCACAACCCCTTGTCTTATCCAAGCAACTACACGTAGCCAGGGAGAGAGTATAAGGAGGAGAGAGAAGAGCAAGAGGACACACACTTTGGGCATACCTGAATTTAGGGGGAAGAAGGAAGAATAGGTAAAGAAGAATCAAGAGGAGTTGCTGTCAGATAGGAAGCCTAGAGGGCTTGGGGGTCATGGAGGCCTTGGGAGGAGAGGATATTTTAAATGTTTTCAATGCTACAGAGCAGCCCTGGATTTGGTGATGCAACAGGTAATGACAACCTCCAAAGAACAATTTTAGCTACATGGTAAAGATGCAAAGAATAAGGATTATATAACCCAATGTGATTTTGAGTGGTGAGGCAATGAAGACAAGTACGGACTTGCTTCTTGATAATTTGAGGAGCAGAGGGAAAGCTAGAGATAGGGTGGTACCTTAAGGGAATAGCAGGGTCAGGAGAAGGTTGATGCTTTCTTGAATGACCAAATGCTTCACTTATACACATCTCTCATCACAAAAGATCGACGAATGTAGCTATGCCACGGTTGCTGGGCACTGGGATAATGCATACAGTCAACATTCTGAAATGCTTCTTAAAAGAGCACTTGAATCATAACCTAAATTTTTAGGAGGGGCAGTGATTTCTTATCCACCATATCTTGATCAAACGTCAGATAGCCTTAACCTAATATTTGAAAAGTGAATAGTTTAAACTCATTTGTTGAGTTGTTCTTTTGCAATGGGGTAATAGCCAAACAGTGACAACTAAACAGAGAATTTTGCAAGCAGAGCACTTCTGCTGGCAGCAGGAGCCCAGGGTGGCAGCTGTTCTGGATGAAAGACATGGCTTTGAGATTGAGAGAACAAAGGGAAGGCTTGAAGGGTGAGGATGAGAATGGTCCCCAAAGTCTTCTTAGACTAAGTATATAACAGAACAGTACTTGAGGTAAAAGAGTAATGGAGCAAAAACACCCTGTGACTGACACACACACACACACACACACACACACACACACACACACACACCTGTACTACTGGTCTACCTCCATGTGCACCTGCTGAGGCTGAAGCTTGCCCACACTCTGATCACTCTTCTTCCAGGCAGAAAGCCCCTGAACTGTTTCCCCAGATTCTTTGTCTCACTCGAAGGATTTGCTGCCCAGAGGGTTCCTGAACCTTCGCTGCCTTCTCATTTACTCCTTCATTTCTGAGTCCTGGCTTCCTCTCATTCCCCTCTGTTGATGCTTGCCCTGCAGGGGTTTGTGTCCCCCATTACTCATCCTTGGGGCCCTCTCCTTACCCTGCCACTTTCACCCATCACCCTTGTCCTGCTTGCCTCTCCAAGAACCAGTGCTAGCTCATTGGGCCAGCAATAAGCTGATAATAATGTCAGCTAACTAGTGTTTACTATGTGCCAGGTATTGTCCTAACTGCTTTATATGAGTTATTTCATTTTATAATCTTAACAACTCTTTGAGGTGATGGGTTTATAGATGAGGAAACAGGAACAGTAAGTTTAAGCAACTTATGCAGGTCTTATATCTAGGAAGTTTCAGAGTTGAGAATCTGGCTTCAAAGCCCATGTTCCTTTCTTTTTTTTTAATTTTTTAAAAACATTTATTCATTTTTGAGAGGCAGAGAGAGACAGAGCGTGAGCAGGGAAGGGGCAGAGAGAGAGAGAGAGAGAGGGAGACACAGAATTTGAAGCAGGCTCCAGGCTCTGGACTATCAGCACAGAGCCTGACATGGGGCATGGACCCATGAAAAGTCAGCCAAAGTCAGATGCTTAACCAACTGAGCCACCCAGGTGCCCCTTCAAAGCCCATGTTCTTAACCCTTATATTATATTGCCGCATCCATAAGTTTAATGAAAAGGACCAGAAACACAGATAATTTGTCTATACGAGTAGGGATCAGAAGCCAAGGCAGCTGCTGGGTATCAGAAGCATAGAAATCCAGGCTAGAATCTGGATAACAGGTCCAAAGCCTCAGTAGACAGAAAGGAGCTCTATGCCATCCTAGGCCAATAGAAGCCTTGTTTCAGGAAAGCCCTTCCTGGGGATGGCTGGGCAGGAATGGAGAATGAGGCAACATCTCATGGGGCAGGAAAATGGGTTGATTAGGGTTGTATCTGCCCAATCCAGTAGCTTCCATTGTCTTTCTTGGATCTGCATTAGAAGCTTGGTTATGGGTTGAATAGTGTCCTTTCCAAATGATGTTAAAGTCCTAGCCCCCAATTCCTGTGAGTGTGATCTTATTTGGAAATAAGGTCCTTGCATATCAGACAGACAAACAGGGAGAACTCCATGTGAAGACAAAGGGAGAGATTGGGGTGATGCATCTACAAGCCAAGGAAAAACAAAGATGGCTAGTAACCCAGTGGAAGCTAAGAGAGGCATGGAACCGTTTCTCCTTCACAGCCCTCGGAAGGAACGAATCCTGCTGACACCTTAATATTGGACTTCTAGCCTCAAGAACTGTGAGATAATAAATTTCTGTTATTTGAGCACCCCCAGAATGTGATACTTTATTATGATAGCCTTAGTTAACTAATGCCAAGATCTCAATTCCATGGAACTTTTCATGAGAGGTCTGGGCTGTGGTTCACACTTATAAGTCATAAGGCTCTCTCAGGGACCCCTCTTTCCCATGATGGAAACCCTGGAATAAGTAAGAAGGGAAGGGAAAAGGCAGGATATTTGTAAGGAACTGCAGCCTTCCGGAAGACAAATGCACATTAAGGCAGTATTTTCAGCCCTAACACGAACTCAACTGGTCCAGTGCCAGCCATCAGCTGGTAGATCCATCTGTCCCCAGCAACACAAATCTTTATGACCCTCATTTGAAGAAATAAACACATTGCCCACATTGTGGAGCAGGTGGACTAGTTAGGAGGGCTGTGTGTCATTTTAGAAAAGGTGCCTGATCTTCATGTACACCTCCACCTCCCAAACTGGACTTTCCATGACATATAGAGAACTTGAAAATATATTTACATCTCCAGGAATTAGCAGCCATGGAAAAAACCTGTCAAATAAAAGCAAAGCTTTATTTTGAAAATCTCTATGCCACTTGCATGGCTATACTTGTAAAGATAGAAGATATTTTTGACAAGTGACTTTCACTTTGACTTCTCTAGGTTTTTCTCCCCAGCTCTTCTAGGACACTGGAGTAGGCAGAGCCAAATATGCAGGGTTAGCCTTAGCAGAACACAATTCAACTCTTAGTAGAAAAATCCATGCCATCATTTTGTGAGTGTGTGCCATTATGAGGGAATTGGGGCGCGGGGTGGGGAAGACATTGGGATCTACAAGCATCTTGGTACCTTTTAAGAGTTTTACAAGTCTCACTAGGTGCTGCTATCATAACCACTCTCTAAGGTCTGTGAGGATTCTGGGCACAACTATGTGAAAGCCAGAAATGCTGAAACACCTAACCTGTGCAGTCACATATTGATAAGCTTCATCAGAGTCCAGGTTAAGTAATCAGCTGTGCCTGAGACTCGAATTAAGTTGGAGTTCACAGTTTCAAATTTAGTTTTCTCTGGGACATAAGAAATAGTCTAGAAATATGGTCTAGTCAAAAGCATCTAGACTTTCCTTTTCTTGGAGTCAATAAGAATGCACCACTAACGTTTATGTATAATATTAATAATCAGAGCATATGTTTCTCCTGGTGGAAAGAAGACAGCCAGAAAATCAGGAGGCCTGGATCCTTGTCCTGAATGTAAGACTGAGGGTAATTCCATCTCACTGGGACTCTTTCTTCATTTGTAAAAGTTGGACTTGCCCCAGTAACCTCAAAAGTAACCTCTAATTCTAAAATTTCACGGTTTGGGGGCACCTGGGTGGCCCAGTTGGTTGAGTGTCTGACTTCAGTTCAAGTCAGGATCTTATGGGTTGTGGGTTCAAGTCCCATGTTGGGCTTTATGCTGACAGCACAGAGCCTACTTCAGATTCTCTGTCCCTCTCTCTCTCTGTCCCTTCCCTAGTCTCTCTCTCTCAAAAATAAATAAACATTGCTGTTACAATGGAAAACACTCTGCTTTTTCCTATTATCACTTTGTGACTTGATTTAGATTATGAACATCTTATTATAAATTATCTAGAGACTATTAATATTGAATAAAAATTCTAATAATAGTAATACAATGATATAATATCTTTAAATATCCATAATAATCAAATAAACATCTGTTTGGCAGCTATCAGTGATGTAAATTGGGAGCAGAATGAGAAGGGGGAGCATAGTTACCCAGGTTTGGGCCAATTCTTTGTTTCAATTGTTCTTGTAATTTCAATAGAGCTTTTGCAATATTCTTGCCCTGAACTGCTATGTCATTTTCTTAGGTATTGTCAAAATGGCTGTCTTGCTCCCACCCAGAAGAAAAAAATGTTTTTCCAATGTTCAAAACATCCATTTTTATCTACAAAGTCTATGGCAGCATTTTCTCTATCATCATCATAATCATCATCATCATCACTATTGAAAATTAAATGTTCAATATTCAATATTTTCAGTGGTATAAGCTATAGAACTTTCACCTTTTTAAAAGAGGGGAACACAATATGGCTCTGATTACCTGGCTACTGCATGGGAGAGCCAAGGCTTTCAGTGAATGGACATTGTGCTGACAAGCACTTAAAAGGCTGTATGCTTGTCCCTTAGCCTTTGAGCATGGTGAACATTTGCCATGGATAGTAGCCTTGAAAACCCTATGGCCTATAACAAAAGGACATTTCCCCCTTTTACAGGGTCAAACGTATGCTGCATACTTCCCTATCAGCCCTGGCACATCAGACAAGTTCCTTTCATAGTATGGTATGCATAAAGCCTACAATTATCAGCTGCAGGTAGTGACCACCTGCTCATGGAATATACAGAAATGGAAAAAATGTGGAAGAATCTCTAGAAAGAATTCTCTTTTTGAATTAGCCCTGAGAGGCCATGCCTCTGAGAGTTTTAGAATAGATATGGCTTTTAATCAGCTTCCTTTTGCTTACTGAACAGGCAATTTCAGAGTCAGAAGGTAATCATACACAGGCAATTATGGCTTCAAGAACTTTCCTAACATATTCAGCCAGAGCGCAACTCCATCAAGTTTCATACTACCACATTCTCTGGGCTAAATGCATGCTACCTTCAGAGCTATGATGCATTTGTTGGTATTCATTTTGGTGACTGATTATGTAGTGGACACTACTGTGTGCTGCCCAGATCTCCTTTGTAAACCAAAGTAGTTATTCTCTCAGCTCCCAGGAGTGTTTTCTGCTGAAGATCTGTAACAGAGTCCCTCCCCAAGAATTGCCTTCAGCCTATGGGAGCTGTCTCACACAGGTTACACCCCCCTTCCTGTAGTAGCCCATATCCAAAGATAGGTCTATGCAGGAATAGAAGGCCCCCTCATTTATCTCAATTCTGGAAAGCTCTGAAGAGCCACCCCAGGTTCAGGGCTCCCCAGGGAATCAACTGAAGTCTCTATTATGACTGAATTAAATTCAACTTCTCTTTTTGCCTATTTCTGCGTCCTTCATTCCCTTAAGTCTTAAAATACGATCTGGATGAAACCACATCTGCTACAAGAGTAATATGACAGAAAGCAAGCTATCATTTATCCTGTTCCCAGGATGCTAGGGAGATGGATCTGAACATAGAAAAGGCTTGAAGTCATATCCAATCCATTCTGATCTTGGGGTGGGGAGTTGGGGTTGTCAACTCCTTGGTCATCTCCAAGCCAAAGAAAACTGAGAAAACCAGTCACTTCTAGGGATGGCTTTGGGGATTTATTCTACCTTAGGATGTGCTCAAGAATATTTGGAAGGTGGGTGGGGGATGGGCTAGATGGGTGATGAATATTAAAAAGGGCACTTATTATGATGAGCACTAGGTATTGTATGTAAGTGATGAATCACTGAATTCTACTCCTGAAACCAATATTGCATTGTATGTTAACTAACTAGAATTTAAATAAAAATTTAAAAAGAAAAAAAAAGAGTATTTGGAAGGTAACAAATTAAGGCTAGCAAATTTCTCAGATTCCCTGAGACTTATTCCAGCTTCCTCAAGTCACCTGTATTAGGAACTCTGTGGGAGTAGGCTAGGGCAGGTTATCCATTCTCCAAGACTTGGGTTAGGAATGTGAATGAGGGCACAGTTGCTTACTTGAATACCCTCCATTTTATGCTATTAAGTAGAGATTGAGTTGATGTCAACTAAACTGTGCCCCAAAAGGTTCTGTTGTCTTTTTAGAACTCAGCAAATCACACTAAAATGGCTTCTTGCTCCTCTTAGAGTTAAAGGGATTCTGTGGGCAATCTTTTCCTATTACTACTAAACATTTATTGAGTTCTAGTTATGGAGAGAGAAAGCTCCTGACCCCTAAGCATGTGTAGTACAAGAAACAGGACACGTATAGTATCAGTACTTTCCACTATCAACTGATTGCTTTTAGGCCATTGCCCAAATTTCCCGTAACATTGGGTGTTTTGGATTACTAGATTTATGTGAAATACTCATTGACCTGAACATTCCTCTGGAAGAGGTTCATTGTCTTTCTATTCTTTCTCAAAACTATTTTATTCATCTATTATTTTTTTATTATTAAAAATTTTTTAATGCTTATTTATTTTTGAGAGAGAGAGAGACAGAATATGAGTGGGGGAGGGACAGAGAGGAATGGAGACACAGAATCTGAAGCAGGCTCCAGGCTCTGAGCTGTCAGCATGGAGCCTGATGCGGGGCTCGAATCCATGAGCCATGAGATCATGACCTGAGCTGAAATTGGATGCTTAACCGACTGAGCCACCCATTTACTATTTTTTATTATTGTTTACCAAGTATTGTCGCAAAACACCCATCCGTTTCCTGCCCATCAGGAAAGTTACTTGTATTTCTTTTTTAAAAATATCACTCAGCTATTTTTAAAATTGGTAATGTAGTAATATGGTCAAAACATCAAAAATTACAAAAAATTGGGGCACCTGGGTGGCTCAACTGGTTAAGCGCTGACTTTGGCCCAGGTCATGATCTTGCAGTTCATGAGTTTGAGTCTTGTGTAAGGCTCTCTGCTGACGGCTCAGAGCCTGGAGCCTGCTTCGGATTCTTGTATCTCCCTCTCTCTCTGCCCCTCCCCCGCTTGTGCTCTGTCTCTCTCTGTCTCCCCCAAAATGAAAAAACGTTAAAAAATGTTTTAAAAAATTACAAAATATATACAGTGAAATCTTCTCCTTGCCCCTATTCCTCATCTGCCCAGTCAAAAGTCTTCATTTCACCTCAAAACTACCCAAACCAGGTAGTTCTTCTATCTTTTATACGTGGTAACATATCTACTTCTCTGCACTTTGCCTTTTTCACGTTGTATCATTATACAACAGAGATTTTTTCTGAGTTACTTAACACTCAATAAAAATTATTCTTTTTAGGAGTAAGAATATGTACTGGGGGACCTTTAGGAATTACTGGGAACTTTCAAAGATAGTATAATAAGGAAAACTTGGGAAGTTTCTTGGTGTTCAGTCAGATGAAGATGGAGTTTGGCATCTTATTTTTCTCAGTAGAGATTTAGAAACTGGTATGACTACTCAAGAGGAAGAAAAAAGATAAAAGCAAATCAGCCAAAGCCATAGCATGGAAAAAAAATTAAAAAAGGAAAAGAGGGATCCAGAGCCAACTGTGTCAATGGCTAGGACAGAAGCCACAGATTGAGTTAAGAGCAATCACTGAGATGAGGGCATAGCTGGCCTGTAGGGCAAAGATAAGGTTATGGTCTCTGAGTAGCTCTAGATCAACACAAGATAGAAAGGAAGAAGGGAATGTTCAGATTGCCCTAGTTGCAATGCTGGATCTATATTCAGAGAGTGGGATCAAAGCACACATACAGGCTTGGAAATCAGAGTTGTATTTAAACCCCAAGTGAGTTAAGCACCTTTAGGCATATTACTTAATTTCCCTTAACCTAAATTTTCTTATCTGTGAAACGAGAATAAGAATAATAACCATTTACAGGGCTGTCCTAGAGATTAAACAGGGTAATATATGCACAGTTTGATATGTAAATTATCCTTAGAACACTTTCAGTAGGAGTTGCTTTGCCCTTTTTAGTGCCTTAATTTGAAAGAATTATTCTACTGCCATGACTAAATATAGAAGTTTGAAAAGAACATATTTTCAAAAAATTATGTGTCAGTGGGTTTTTCATTGATAATTGGCTTAATTTAAAATATTCAGAGGTTTGTTGGACTCTCATAAATTGAGTGCAATCTTTTAATTTAAACTACCTGCTATAATAATTAATGACTTCATATAATTTTACAAAACAGGTAGGTTACATCAACATAAAAGAAAATTATGGCAATACATCTGAAATGTTTTCCAGTTAACATAGGAATCACCAGATAAATACTGTTAAACTCTTGTCCAGTAACAAGATTTGATTCATATGGGCTGTATGATTTATTGTTTATTTTTTTAACCAAATACCTATTCAGTAATTTATAATGGCTTTGCAGTGATGTATATCAAATAAGAAACACTGGAAAACTGATTTGTCTCTAGGATAATATGCATGCTTCAAGTGGCATTGAAAGCCCCACTGATGTGTATGTAATAATAAACGTATCCGTTATTAATATGCTAATGACTCTGTGCTCATTTAATGAAAAATAAAAATAATTTATAGATGAATACCTTTAAAAAATAAAATAAATAAGGTAATGTGTAAAAAGTGCTCAGCACAGTTCCTGGCTCAGTAGTGGCTCAATAAATTTGCACTTGTATTTTAATTGTTAATAAGGGAGAAGAATACTTCCTAGAGGCCAGAGAGGAGACACCAGCCCATCAGGTGAAAAGTTTCTGCCTCAGCTGGCGTGGTAACCTCAGGGCCTTGGGTGAGGAGGCCCCTTCTTCAAGGGCTAAAAACCATGAGGCACCAAGAGGTGATAGAGTGAGCACGGCCTGAGGGCCAGGTACGAAGAATTTTACTTGACCCAAGGTGGAGATCATCAACAAGAAACAACCAGTTCTTGGGGTGCCTGGGTGGCTCACTTGGTTGAGTGACTGAATCTTGATTTCAGCTCAGGTCATGATCCCAGGGTGGTGGGATTGAGCCCTGTGTCAGGCTCTGCACTGAGTGTAAAACCTGCTTAAGATTCTTTGTCTTTCTCCTGTGTGCTTTCTCCTCTCTCTTCCCCCCACCCCCAAAAAAAAAGAAAAAAGAAAAGAAAAGAAAAGGAAAGAAACAACCAGTTCTTCCTTGGACTGGAGAGGTAGAGGATAATTTTAAAAATAGTATGCCTGGAAGAAGCAAGATTTTTTGCTTGCATGACATTGCTTACAGCTAATGAAAATCTAATTTTTCTAATTTTTCTAATTTTTGAAAATATAATTTTTAAAAAAGTTTTTATTTATTTATTTCGAGGGAGAGAGGGTGCAAGAAGGGCAGAAAGAGAGGGAGAGAGAATCCTAAGCAGGCTCTGCACTGTCAGCACACAGCCCCATGTGGGGCTCAAAATTACCAACCCCAGGAGATCATGACCTGAGGCGAAATCAAGAGTTGGACTATTAACTAACTAAGCCACCCAGGTGCCCCTTAAGCGTCTGACACTTGATTTGGCCTTAGGCTGTGATCTCACGGTTAGTGGGTTTAAGCCCAAGTCGAGCTCTGCACTGAGCATGAAGCTTGCTTGGGATTTTCTTTCTCCCCTTCTCTCTGTCTCTCCTCCACTTGTACATGTGCGTGCATGCTGTCTCTCTCTCAAAATAAATAAACTTTAAAAAGAAGAAAATCTAATTTAAGTACTAATAACTGCAAATGCTGATATAATAAGGAAAAAATGTTATTTTTAATATACACACTCCACCATCTCTGAAAGGCAGGTGTCCACTACGGGCCTTAATAGGTATGGGCAAGGAAGTTTGGAGAAAGAAGCTGGGGGAAGATTGAACTGTTCTGCATAATAGAGGGAGGAAGCTTGTGAGGATGAGGCACAATGGGGAAGAAAGGACCTCAGGGAACAAATGAGCCTGATCAAGACTTTTAAGGAGTTAACCCTTCCCTAATATCCCTACAAAACCTTCAGTGAAATCAACATTGTTCACTGATGCTTATGATATGAATGGATCCTTTCTGGAGTGTTGAGCTCTGTGTTCATATTAGTGAAGGATACAAACAGAGACCACTTGGGGAAAGCTGCCATAAAATTTCCTGACTTTATGTTGCTACCACACATCAATCACTTAAATCAGGCCACCTCAGGAGTTTCTTCTTTGAAAGTTTAGGGGAAGTAATGCTCCTGAAAATATTCATTCAGGCAACAAATATTTTTTGAAAACTAATCATGTGCCATGTGTTGTGCTGCAAACCCAGGGCACAGTGATAACAGAACAAAAGTTGTTATCAAGAAACCCTCAATCTAATGAGGAAAGATGAGAAACAGTGTGACAAGGGATGTGGTAGGGGTACACAGCGGCTATGGAAACACGTAAGAGAGGTGCCAGGAAAGACCCGAGAACAAAAGAAAAACCCAGTGCTGATGAGCAAATCACATATGAGTAAAACATTACGTTGGAAAAAATTAGTATTGCCCTGTGAGTTGATGATCCAAATTGAAACAATTGAGATAGAACCATTCAGAGAAGAGGTAAAAGTATCTGGATACTATTCTTTTGGCCTCCTTGTTCCCCGGCTTTCTCCTTTGTTGTTAACCATTTCATCCAATGGTTTCTGTATTTTGTTTCCCGAAGAAACTGCCCCAGAAAGAAACCCTGAAGAACACTATAGAACTGGATTTTCAAAAGCAGATTGAAAAGAGAGAGGTGGTTAATTAATAAGCAAAGAATAGACTCTTTAGATGACAGGTTAGTTCCATTAAGTATAATGGAGCGTGTAGCCAAACTGACTTTGCAATGAGCTTGCTTCCTTACTATTGTTTTAAATAACAGAATTTGAGTAAACCCAGAGCAGAAGGATTTCAGAACAAAGAAATGCATGTATTTTGGATGCAATATTCTTATAAACAGTGCTGTTATTCAGTAAGAACAGGGAGAAGAGGTGGCTAAATTAATGGGACATTTTATAATTAACATAGAATTTATATGTTTCAGAGAAGTAGCGTCTTTGATATGTATTTACTTCAGCATTTCTGAAACTGATCAAAATATTTTTGAGATTTTCTTTAAAGTCAGTTGGAGTTTAAACCAGAAACCAGTAATGTGATTTTACACTACTTAGAGGCAGGTGGTATGGTAGAAAGAATCAGAAAGACCTAAGCTTCAGTCCCGGCTCTGCCATTTGCTAATTGTATAATTTTGGAAAAGGACACAACTGTGTCACAATTTCGTCATCTCTAAAATGGGAATAATAATGTCAAAATATTCAGAATTTCTAAGAGTAATGAGATGACGCAAGTTTCTAACCCTGTGACTAGCTCATAGTAGCTACTCAATAAATCTTCCTTCTCCTCCCCACTTATTGTCAAGTTTTATTTTGACAAATATGTTTTTAGATGATCTGTTATTCTTAAGTGTTAAAGCTTTGCCCTCATTGAAGATCTCTAAGGAATGTGCTCTCAATTCAACTTCTAGGAATTTATTTTAAAGAAATATTCGAACCAATGTGCAAATAAGTGTGTATAAGGTTGTTAATTACAACACTGTGTATAAATCTGAAAAACCATAAAAATAGCCCAGTGTTCATCAGAAGATTGTTTCAATTACTTCTGGTGCATCTGCATAATGAATGGCTATGCAGTCACTTAAATGAAGGCTACCTCTGTACCTACACAGGAAGATATCTAAGAGAGCTATTCCTCAAACATGTTATGGAATACTATGTATAGTATGTCCCATTCCTGTTTTTTAAAATGTGTAAATGCATACATTTTTAAAACCCTGGAAAGATATGCCCCAAACTATTAACAGTATTTGGTGGGGGGAGGAAGATGACACATTTTTCAAATTGTATACTTGTGTAATATTGAATTGTTTAGCATGGGTATATACATATATTCCTTTTGTAATTAGAATACAAAAGAAAAAGAAAGGGGGGAAATATTACCTCCATATTCTGAAGAAAATGCCAATAAAAGGGATTTAAAATGTTTTAAGCAGGGGCTACATTCAGATGTAGTTACTCTACATTGGGAGTCTAATGCTCATTTGGAGAGCATACGGATCCTGGTATATTGTGAAAGAATCAGGTCTGTCAATTTAGAGCCATACCTAATGTTATGACTACTACACATACTCTAATTTCATACTGTAATTACATATGCACACATACATATTATACACATATTATATACATACTATATTATACACACATATTATATACATACTATAGTTATAACTTTCAGGTAAACCACAGCCAGTGCTATGTGATTTAGGGGTCCTTGGGAAGGCCTCCCTGCAACAGCTCCCTTACTAGCTTGTTAGGATACCAGAAATTCCATTATTAAGGAGTTTAATTTCTTCAGATTGAGGAATTATCTGATATTAAAATTCTGCACTCACAGTCCCTCTTATGTGTTCCTACAGCATGCTGTATGCCTCTGCCAGAAAGTTTACATAGATTTTAACTGTTTTCTATTCCAAGACTCGGCTACTCCCAGAAAGAACTATGTCTTGACAGCTCTGTTTCCCAGTGCATTCCACAAGGCCAGACACGCAGAAGGGTCTCAGTACATTCACCAATTGAATGAATGCTTCTAGATATATTCACACGAATACTGAATACTAGGAAAATCATATGAATACTGAACCTGTTGTTTCTACTCCAAGTATTGTGAAGTTAAACTGAGGAAATATATGTGAAGGCATTTTGTAAACCATGAACCACTGCAAAATCCACATTATTACTATTACTGTTGGAATATAAATTTTTTTCTCAGATAATTTCCAAAGGGTATACTTTCATGGATGGAGGTACACTGTCTTCTCCCCGACAACAGCAAAAATTCCTGACCCGTCTTCCAGTTGCTTGCATTCCATAAGAGTCCAACTTCTTATAGGAAGAAGGACCGTGGCAAGAAGAAATTAACAAGGAAATGTTTCACTTCTGTAAAAACAGGCAAGGGTGAATGGACAGCAAGGATTATATGGGAGCACAGTATAGGAAAATACATAAAGCATGTTCTGAAAGCCTCAAATAGCACTTTTCATCTATTCCAGAATCTTTGGTCAATGACACTTTTTTCCATGAGATGGAATTCTTTGGCTCAGGGCTTTTGTCCTTGTGAAAGGCACAGCTTTGCTCTCTAGATTGCAAAGAAAATGTTTTAAAACTGGGATTTTTTATCATTAGTTTCCCAGGAAACCATTTTGGTTCTGATGCTAATTTGTGTACCTGACTGTTTTAATTGAAAATGAGGTGGGGGGGGGGGAAGGAGGGAACAGAGGGAAAGACTTCTTTGGGTTACTGCCCAGCAAGACAGTGCCAGGCTGGGAGTGCCAAGTCGACTGCTGGTTTCACCCTACACTTGGTGCCAGTTGGCACCAGGCTTCTTAACTGCGGTCACCAGAGTATGGGGCAAGGAGCTGGAGATTCATTTTCTTTTCTTAGTTCTGACCCTGAGAGGTTGAGTAGAGGTTGAGCCCAGCACTCACTGCGGCTGAGTTAGAGGGAGTCCCAGACAGGCCTGAGCAAGACAAACAGCTCATGTCTTGGAAGTGTTCTAAGTTTCCTGCTTAAGACATATTTTTAATCTCCTCCCTCAGATGGAATGATGTCCCTAGAGGGCGTGGATACCTGGAGCTTACCTCTACCAAGGCATCTACAAATGAACTGTATTTACATTTCTGTGGCTTTTTCTTTTGGTGACTAGAGCCTCTGTAACATGGCATTAGAGGGTGTGGCTTTGCACACCAAAGAATGCAGCACTCTTACTTAATGTCTGTAATGCTCCCTAGAGGGGTAGTGTATCTGGCTCCAAATGCCTGGTAGAGAGGTCTGTTAGCTGCCGATAGTCCTGATGCTTCTTTGCTGCTGGCCACGTACAGCTGGTACGCAAGATCTTTGCAGTTAGACCTGAACTCACAGCTCTGTACAGTGAATGAGACCAAGGTTAACAGCTTTGGTAAAAACCATGCCAGTGCCATGTAACCAGCAACGATGAACCGTGGACTAGACTGCATCTTTCTTCACCGGCACAGGTTCTCACATACACCTTGATAGCAAACTTCTGATGCAAGAACCACTAGACACGTGTGCGTATTAAGCTTGTCTGCTTTGAAATGTGTTAACCATAAAATACACTTTGGAATTTTGAAGACTTAGTATGAGAAAAGAATGTAAACCATCTCAATAGTTTTTGATATGGATTATGCGTTGACATTACAATATTTTAGATAAGATTGGGTTAAATAAAAATATATCATAAGAATTAATTACATTTGCTTCTTGTTACTCTTTTTACTATGACTACTAGAAAAAATTAAATTATGTTCACATTATATTTCTATTGGACAGTGCTGGTCTACAGTGAGTACCATAACACTCATTCATTCCCTCGTGCTTATTGAACACCCTAACATGCTGAAGTAGATAAGACCCAGGCTCTGATCTTAGCAGCTCCCATATAGGAGAGGGACACGTGTTTACAGAGCAATAACCTGGGATAACTGCTGGAGCAGAATAATATGCATAGTACTGTGGGAGTCCAAGAAAAGAAAGACACTCTCATGGAGAGCATCATCAGGGAAGGCTTCAAGGAGGAGATGAGTTTTAGGATATAGAGGGGGTTAGCAGACAAAAGAAAAGAGAGCAATGACGTATCAAGAGGCAAAGTATGGGACATTCCTTGCATGTTTCAACAAAACACAAGTTGTTCATTTGGACGCAGCTTTTACGTCCAAACGAAGAGTGACTGGTGGAAATGAGACTGAGAAAACAGGCCAAGGTTCCAGGTTCTGAAGGATCTCTCAGGAGGATTGCACTTACACTGTTGATCAGGGGTTTCCTAACTGCAATGTGCCAAAGAATCACTTGTAGAGCTTTTTGATCTTGATGAGTAAGGTGATCATGATGGCACTGAAGGAAGATACTCTGAGAACAGAAGGCAGGTGGGTGGGGAAAGTTCTCCTGGGGCTATAGAGTGTTGGCAGTTTCTGTTATCTGGGTGAAAAGTGATGAATATCTGAAGTAGGGTGACGTAAATTTAACTGGGAATGGGAGATGACTGCCAGAGACATTTAAATAGTCAAACTGTCAGGTCTTACTAACCTGGTCCTTGCTTATACCCTTGTTTCTAGCCCCTATGCCACACTGGAGCACTGTTTTTCTTGTTTGTTTGTTTACTTTCCTCAAGCACTTTAGAACAAAAATATTCCAAAGCAAAGTTGATCCAGGGCTCAGTTTCTGAGGGAGGCCCTCCTATTACAAAGGCATTTTTAGGGGATCTCAAGTAAACCTTCCTCTGACACCTTTTCTAGGTTCCCCCTGGAATTTCTGATCACAATTGCATAAAATGGATAGAACCAGAGTGGAGCTCTTACCAGAGCTTCTTGGTGGCCTTGATTCTTTACCAAGTGAAAAAAAAGACCTGGCTGGCCTACATTTGTAATAGAAGAGGGAATAAACATACTTGCTCACCCTGTAAACATAACAGCTTTTTAAAAAAAAAAAATTTTTTTTGTAACGTTTATTTATTTTTGAGACAGAGAGAGACAGAGCATGAACAGGGGAGGGGGAGGGTCAGAGAGAGGGAGACACAGAATCCGAAACAGGCTCCAGGCTCTGAGCTGTCAGCACAGAGCCCGACGCGGGGCTCAAACTCACGGACCGCGAGATCATGACCTGAGCCGAAGTTGGCCACTTAACCGACTGAGCCACCCAGGCGCCCCTAAACATAACAGCTTTTAATTTCTGTTTGTTTTGGAAACTCGGACTACATAACCTAGGCACAGAAAGAGACAAGCTTATTACGTATTGGCATACAACATAAACAGCAAGTGGAACGTTAGCAGGATAATAAAGACCTGAGTTCCAAATGCGCTTCAACCAAAGATGGGTTAGCAATGTCCACATAGATTTTATCTACTTTGCTTACTTGAAAGTTCACTTTTTATTTGCTATTTCCTTGAGAGGGCTGTCTTTAACCTCAATTTCTCAGAAGGTTCATTTTCTCCCAGCAATGGGCTCTAAGAATAAGGAGGGGAATTGGAGTGTTGAAGCTTAGCTATTTGGGGAGTTAAACTACATGTATCTGCCATAAGTCATGCCTCATCTAAGCCATGATGAACTCACAGGCCCACTAGTCCTGGTGCCCCTTTTCTGGCCCAGGGATCCAGTGTACTCATAAAAGAACATTCTTACAACTTGGCTTTTTTTCTTTATCTCTGGCTGCTGCCATTCCTGTCTGTATCTCTCGGAGTTCCTTTGCCCTCAAACAGGAACAGAGTTGCAGAGTGGATCTTCTTCATCCCTCCCAAGTGTGTGTTCCTGCTAGCATTCAGGCTGGAGCACATATCCTTTCATATTGGGGCGTTTATACCAAGTGGGCATTTGAGAAAGACAGAAAGGCAATTAATTTCCCAAAGTATTCATTAATATCTCAGTGGCAATTGATAAAATTCAATATTCATTCTTATTAAAACCCCAAATAAACAAATGAACCAGAAATAGAAGATGGGATGCCTGGCTGGCTCAGTTGGTAGAGCATTTAACTCTTGACCTCAGGGTTGTAAGTTTGAGACCCACATTGGGTGTAGAGCTCACAGAGGGAGAAGGACAAGGAGAAGGAGGAGGAGGAGGAGGAGGAGGAGAAGGAGAAGCACCAGCACCAGCACCAGCACCAGCACCAGGAGGAGAAAATGTTTATAAAATAATGAAGCACTTATCTGAAAAGAACCTCAAATATCAAATTTAATGGTAAAAAACATTGGAGGCCTTCTTTTTAAAAGACATTCTTCTGGAGGGTCTAGAAAATGCACAAGAAAAAAAAAGATGTATAAATTTTGTAAAGGGAAAGACAATGTTGTGTTTATTTACTCTAAAAGAATCATCTAAAAGCAATTAGACTAGTAAAATTGAGTGAACCTAACATAAAAAATAAAAACAAAAATTATTTTCTGGTAAAATGTCAAAAATATAATAGAAAAAAACTCATGCACAATAGCATTCTTCCCACGTGTGTAAATGTATATCACAATCTATATCAAAGAAAGCTATAAAACATTACTGAAGTACACAAAATAAAAACTGGATAATTGGAGAGAAATACCAGGTTTCAGGAATGGAAAACTTCATGTTGTAAAGATATCAGCACTTTCTGAATTACCCTATAAATTTAATGCAATTTTAATACACATTCAAATCATCATTTTAGGAGATTAGGGGATTTATAACTTCACTTTAAGTTTTATCTGGAAGAATAAATGGATGATAATCATCAAGCAGTTCTGAGGAAGAATAACACCTACATTGAAAAAGAAAAATAACTTCGTAATATCAAAATAGCAAGGTATTGATACCAAAATAAACATGTAGATCTTCAGAATTTAATAGGAAGTCCAAAGATAGACCCATGTGTATACTGGAAATTTCAGTATAATGAGAGGCAATTCAATTTAGCAAGGAAATGATGGCCTATTCAAAAATATCAGACAATTAATGATAACTTTTGAAAAAAATGTACAGTCCTACTTCATATCATACCCAAAATAAATGCCAAACGGATGAAAGATTCCGGTATAAAAGTACTGAAAACTTGCATTATTTGAAATACATATCTTTTCCTCCTACAGGTGTTCATTGACATCACATGCAACATATGCTACATGCTGCAGTGTACGGCCTGGATTCCTCCTCAGGGCACAGGTACTGTTCCCTCAGCTTTTAGGGGTGTTGGCTGCTTAATGGCTCACAGCTACATTCTTGGGTGAAATGCCCTCAGCTTAGTGGCTCTCAACTGGAGACAATTATGTCCCCAGGAGATATTTGGCAATACTGGGAGGCATTTTGACTGGGGGGTAGGGTGGGGAGGAGAGTGCTACTGAAATTTAGTAGGCAGAGGCCAGGGATTCTGCTAAACATCCTAAGATGCAGGACAACCTCTCTCCCCCAGCAAGGATCATCCAGTCCAAAATCTCAACAGTACCACCATGGAGAACTCCTGACTCAGCTGGAGGAAGCTGTCTTGCCCAATATTACACCCCCTCCCAAGGGCCAGTCTACAACTAGTGCAGGGGTTCAAAAACCTGGCCCCTTTGCCTCCGTTTGGGATAACTCAGAGGGGCCATCCCAGCAACAGTGCTTTTTATGGGATCGGCTGAGGTCTCTGTTGCAACTACATTCATTGCAGTTCAATGTGTCCTTCTGCTTATTTCTGCTTCCCTCATTTCCTGCAGGTGTTATTTCAATAAATCTCCCCAATAAACATCTTGCGGGGCACCTGGGTGGCTCAGTCGGTTAAGTGTCTGACTTAGGCTCAGGTCTTGATCTCATGGTTCGTGGTTTCAGGCCCTGTGTTGGGCTCCGCGCTGACAGCTCGGAGCCTGGAGCCTGCTTCAGACTTTGTGTCTCCCTCTCTCTCGCTGCCCCTCCCCCACTGGTGCTCTGTCTCTCAAAAATAAATAAATGTTTAAAAAAATTAAAAAAAGAAAACATCTTGCAAGCAAATCTGTGTCTCAGTTTGGTTCTCAGGAACCTGACCTAAGACAGTTGGCACAGGAATAATCCTAGAAACTTATTGTAAAACAGGATTGTGAGGCTGGCTTATGCACTGTCCAACTGGTAATCAGGACACCATAACAGGTGGTAAATGGAGTACTGATAGGCCCGGCATGCTATAGCAATGCAATTATTAGAACTCTTACAGGTAGTAAACTGAATGAGATGCCAGTAGAAGGGGATTTACTGACTGGTACAATACCTCAGGTGGTTGAGAGGAACAAGAAAAGTACTCATAAGGACTATGGAATTGATCGACTGTTGCTGGTATTATCAATACATATTTGACATAGACAATGAAAGGCAAAGCAATAATTAACCACCAATTTAAGGCAAAGTGTGAAAGTCAGAGGGCCTCCATAGCTGTATATAGTTTCTCATTTCCTACAGTGAGGGTACAGAAAATGCTGGGGGTCAGAACCAGGACTTAATTTTAAGAGTAGAAGATTCACAGAGAGCAGAGGGTTGATTTCTTAACCCTAGCACGTCTCCTACACCAAGATCATGGCCATGACTGAGGAGTGGCATCCTGGGAGTCTGAGGAGTGGTATCCTGGGAGTTTACCTGTGTCAATGCACTCAAGAACTTTAAAAACACAGATGAGTCTGAATCCTCTAGATCTGCAGAAGGGAATCACTCCCCCATGCTAACGGCTAATGCCCCTTGCACCTCACCTGAAAAGGACGAAGAGGCCTCTGCTTGCTAAATCATGTAAGTCCTCCTTGGGATCTATGCCCATCTCCCTCCTGGCTACCAGACCAACAGCTAGAATCAAGTTACAACATAACCCAGCTAGGGAAGTGCTGGGAGGGAGGAAAGGGATTATATGCTAATGGAATTTGGGGACCTACCCACAATGTATTGGTGGAAGCCAGGACAGTGCTATGGGATTTGGATTCTAAAGATTCTGGATAAAAGGAGGTAAAATGTAAAGTTAGATAAAGGAGAGTTTATCTATCTTTGCTTGGGACATAGAATTTTAATTCCTGTGCTAATGTGCTATAGGAAGTTTGGAAAAAGCAATATCCCATATTAGATGAGAAGTCCATCACAGATGGAATCAAAAGGCACAGCAAAATAGGCATGTCAGAACAGACATACTACATAAGACTGGAAATCAGCACCGATAGATAGGGCCTGGAGGGCACTGTGTTTACCAAAGTGATAAGGAATGCTAGTGAGGAGGCCACCATATAGAGGCCCAGTGATGGCTGTCCTCTGTAAGCTATAGCTCATGGTAAGAAATTTATTACAACACTGGTAATAGTAGAATGGGGCAAATAATATCCTGAAAATACAGAGGCTAGATGATGGTACTTAACTGTCAAAAGTAAGGTGAACACAAAAGTAATGAGCAGTCATGTTAGAGTAGTAGCTAGCATAGTGTAACATTCAGAAAAATAGAGGGATGGTTAATAGAACACAGTGTTTCCAGGAGCAGGATAGATGTCAGCAGACAAGGGTATTGCTTAATTTATACACTCAAAAGAAATCAAGGATGAATGAGAGCAGTCATCCCAATAAACAAACAAAGAAACCCATGATCCTCCGCCTGGTTTCTGGACCTGAGCCAGTTCTCAGACCTTAAAGCTATCTACTGAATGACAGATATGACCCTGCAGCATCATGGCTAGCATATGTAGAAATGATTTCCCTAGTCCTTCTGCAGTAAGATCTATGGCCATTTACTAAGGTAACTGTAGAGTGGATGATAAGGAATACACAGATATTCCTTGACAGTTGGACACAGGATTTGAGTTGACACTGATACCTGGAAACCTGAAGTGTTTGAATAACCCTCTTATTAATTGGGAATGTATTAAGCCCAGGCAAAGAATAGAATCCTGGCCAATTTACCCGAGGATCACTGGAACTGAGATGTAGCCAGTGGTCATTTTGCTGGTCACTGAATGCTTATTTGTAATGAACAGATTTTATTCGAATGGCTATTCGGAAGAAACTACACTTTGGTTCATTCTTTTGTGGAATAAGATCCGTCATAGGTGGAAAGTCCAAATGGAAGCCTCTGAACCTGTATCCCCACCTACTAAGCTATCAATCAACAGCATTATCACACCCTTGGAGGAAAGACAGAGATTAGTGTCACCATTAAAGACATAAAGGATGCAGGGGCAGTGATCTCCATCATATCCACAAGTTTGGCTCAGTACAAAAAAGTAGGTGAATTATAGAAGATGACAGTGGACTATGGCAAACACAACCAATAGTCTCAACTACAGCTACTATGTCAGATATGATACCTGAGAGACTAACAAAGCCTTGGGCACATGGTATGAAGCCAGCGATCTGGCTAGCAGGATCAAAGCAGTATCATTCATGTGGGACAAATAATGGTGTATGTTTACATTCTTGGCCCAGAGTTATGTTAACTTTCCCACCTCTCTGATAATCTGCAAGTACCTAGCTCGTAATGATTCACTACGTTAATGACATCATATTAACAGGACCATGTGAGTAAAAAGTGGCAAATTGTTATACAATTAGTTAAAACAAATGCAACCCAGAAGGTGAGAAATAAACCCTATGAAAATTCAGGGGCCCACCAAATTAGTGATTTTTTAGGGGTCCAGTGGTCTGGTGCATGTCAGTATATCCCTTACAAAATAAAGGACAAATCATAGCATCTTGCACCTTCCACCACTGAAAAGGAAGCAAAACATTTGATAGGCTTCTTTGGGTTCTGGAGGCAGGATATTGCACACATGGGAATACTGCAACAATCATGTTCTGGATGACACAGAAGGCTGCTGGTTTTGAGCGAGGCCCAGAGCAGTAGAGGCTCTGAAGCAGGTCTGGGTTGAGGTATAAGCAACTCTGCCATCTGGGCCAAACAACATGGCAAACCCTATGGTATTTATAGTTGGAAAAGACACCATGTGGAGTTTATGGCAACCGCCAATAGAAGATTTATAACGTAGATCTCTAGGATTATAGAGCAAGGACATGCCATCTACAGCATAGAACTCTATGCCATTTAAAACTAGCTCCTGGCATGCTACTAGGTCCTGGGAGAGATGAAAACCATAGGGCATAAATTGACCATATGGCAAGAGTTAAACTGGATCCTATCAGAACCAGGACCCAGAAGAACTCTATCATAAAATGGAAGTGGTATATCTGAGATTGGGTATGAGCAGGGCCAGAGTGCATAGGCAAGTTTGTGAGAGCAACTAACCCAGAACCCAGGGCGTTCACCACTGTTGCACAAGAAGTTTTCCCTCAGCTTATACCTATGGCAACATGGAGGGGGTCCCTTACAACCAGGTCACCGAAGAGAAAAAAAGGACAAGCTTCATTCATGGATTATCTCCTAATATATGGTACAAGCCAAAAAAAAATGATGGCTTCTATCGAGTCCCACTCACAAATGGTTCTAAAAGAGAGTGTTCAGGGGAAATCCTCCCAATGTACAGAACTTTGGGCCTCTACTATGTGTGGAAAGAGAAGTGGCCTAATATAAGAATATTAATAGACTCATGGGAAGTGGCAAATGGCCTGCCTGGTAGGTCAGGAGCCTAGAAAGAAAGATTTTTAAGATCTGGGATAAGGAGATCTGGGGAGAAAACATTTGGATGAACTAAGGGAGGGAATGTGTTTTAGCTTGGGCTGCCATGACAAAATACCATGGAGTAGGTGGCTTAAACAATAGAAACTTACATTCTCACAGTTCTAGAGGCTAGAAGACTGACTTCAGGGTGTCAGCATTGATTCAGAGTGTGTTCTGGTGAGAACTTTCTTTTTGGCTTGCAGATAGCCACTTTCTTGCTGTGTGCTCACATGACATCTTCTTTGTATGTGTAAAGAGAGTAAGAGCAAGCTCTCTGGTTTCTCTTCTTTAAGGGAACTATTCCTATCAGGCCAGGAAGGGCCCTGTCCTCATGACCTCATCTAATCCGAATCACCTCTCAAACGTCCTATCTCCAAATACCATCACACTGGGAATTAGGGCTTCAACAAGAAGGCACAAACATTTAGTCCATAGCAGCATGAGTGTGAAGATGTTTGTATCTTATATTAACACCCACCAGAAAGCATCAATAATGGAGGGCACTAAACAATCAGAGAGAATGACTCAACAATGAAATCAATTAATCTCTTTTATCCTGATGCTGGTATAATGGCTCATGAGTAGTGTAGCTTTGGTGGTACAACTGGTAGCTTTGGTGGTACACCACTATTTGGTGGTACACTCATTAAACCATGGAAATTATTGAGATACCTCAAATTTGACAGACATATCCCTCCAAAAGCCTCCAGGCAGGCTTTATCAATCTAACAGCATGGCCTCCTCCTCACTGATTCAGGCCAATTACTTTTGTTGTTGAATGTCCAATCTGCCAATAACAGAGACCAGAGCTGAGCCTCCAACAGAGCATATCACTTGAGGAGCCTACAGTGTGGTAACTTGATTATATTGGGGCTTTTCTACCCTGGAAAGGGCAGTAATTCATCTTGACTGGAAATTATACATAATCCAGGCACAGATTTGCCTTTCCTGCCTTTGAGGCCTTGGGCAATACTTCTATCTGAGGGTTCAGAGTGATCTACCAACACAGGATCTCACCTAACATGGCCTTGGACCAAGAGCCTTTCTTTATAGTAAAAGAGGGATATCAGTAGGCAAATACTACACCCTCCACAAGATGCTATCCTTATAGAGATAAGAATTTTCTTGCAGAAATAGAAATAGAAATTTTCTTATAGAAAATAGAACTGCTATTATACAATAGGACTAGAGGTTTGTTACTCAGATGATCCACCAGCATTTGTTTTTGTGCTCTTCTGCCCAATTTTGATGGTAAGAAGACATTTGCAATAGCCATGGCCTAAAAAGTGTATGGTGACCAGGAGCTCATACCCCTCTGGGGTGAGGATCTAAATTACCCTTCCAGTTAAGTAATCTAGACCAGCAGAGGTGAGAGCCAAGGGTGAAGAAAATCTAGAATGGGTAATAAAAGAGGAGGACAAAGAGTATCAGATGTGGTCCTTGAGACCAGCTACAGCAGCAGGGGCTGTCATTTTTCCTATACATATTCCCCTTGGAATTGTACCCAAGAAGAAATACCAACCAGAATCCTAGAGAAGCTGTTTCCAGATGGAGTGAAGCTATCATAAAAAATGGCTCCAAAAAACACACAGTCGGGATTGTGGATGCTATAGTATACTACGCAGAAGCCTCCCTTCAGGATCAAGATACTCATCCCCCATACCCCAGCTGCTAGGGGAGTTGCCTGCTGAAGGCTTAAGCTTGAGCCCCTTTCCAGATGTTTCCCTGGGCCAAAGAGAGCTGCCTCACTCAAGGCTATGCTCCTTCCATGGCAGCAGCCTGCATCCAATGCCAACGCAGGGACATAAAAGCCAGACTCCCTTGCCTCAATTTAGGACTTTTTTTTTTAATGTTTATTTATTTTTGAGAGGGAGACAGAGCACAAGTGGGGGAGGGGCAGAGAGACAGAGACACAGAATTTGAGGCAGGCTCCAGGCTCTGAGCTGTCAGCAAAGAATGGGGCCGACATGGGGCTCGAACCCATGAAACGCGAGATCATGACCTGAGCCAAAGTCGGACGCTCAACTGACTGAGCCATTCAGGCACCCCATTTTTAGGGCAACTCTTAAAGACTATCCTCATCCCAGAGCACCTCAGAGGAGTAGCTGAGACCTCTATTATAATTACATCAGACTTCTTTCTCTGCCAAGTCTTGCTTCTCTCACTTCCCCAAACTCCCCCCAAAACCTCTTGCATACAATCTCTAATTCAGAGTCTGTTTCCAGAGAAACTGACTTTAGCCAGCATCTAATACACTTACATGGTAACAGGGTGGGTATTTTCTTCTAGACTTAGATCTGCTAGACTGTATGCTCCCAAAACACAGTATTTCATTTTCTATTAATTTATTTAAACTTTCAATCACATACCATATTATATTACACTCAACAAGTACTGCATAGATGATTCACAATGAGCTATATACCTTATTAGTCAATTCTGTGCTTAGTTCTCAATGGGATGTATGGAATCTATGCATTCTCCTGAATATTTCTGGAAATCTCCATTTTCCTTCAAGTGACTCTCAAAGTTTCAGCTTTATAAAAGTCAAACATAAAGCACTGTTAACATGGAGGGAAGGAAAGAGAAGAGGATATTTCTTTTTTCTCTTCTGCCACTTTAACCACTTAGAAGAAGGCTTTAAAAAAAAGCAGAGAGTCAATCTCATAACTGAGAAAACAATCTTGAATGAAAAAGTAAGCATATTTGTTATCTGGAACAGAGAGAGAGAGAGAGAAAGAGAGAGTGGGTATTTTTATAATCTTTCTTACCACACTCATTAAACCATGGAAATTATTGAGATACCTCAAATTTGACAGACATATCCCTCCAAAATTTATTTTAATCCATAATCAAAACTTATTTAAGTTTCCTCACAGACATGGCATTGTGCCGAGGGCTGTACTATGTGAGTTAAGCAAGTCTGCATGTAGTTACAAGGAAAATCCAAGGGTGAAAATGTAGTCATTGAAAATTGCTCTTTCCTATTTGCTCACACCAGACCTGTCTCTAGTCTAGAGTCTAGATTGGCATTGTGTATCAGCCCTGCCAAACGCCATCAGCTGGCTCCACTGCTGCCCTCACCAAGTCTGCAAATAAGCGACAGGTGATCTCCACAGGCTTCTAACAGGCTATCAGGTCACACAGAGTACTTTGCTCGGAAAAACTCACTTATGTATCTCATCACAGATCAAATTCAAGTACTTCATATTTACAGTTTAAAAGCCTAAAATGGGTTAGTTTATCATAGCCCAGCTTCATGACACTGATGCATGTGCTTGTACCGAGTGGCTATGAGCTTGGTGCTCTTTGATTTAGGTGCAGGAAGCTTTTATTTTTGAATTTCTACCTACTCATGGCAATACATCAAACAATCAGTTTTAATATCTTTAGGGTTAAGTGCACTCATGTAATTTAGAATTAAATGATTTTTATTAAGCACTTTTACAGACTATCTACATGCTATACAACTTCACTGATTAAGGATCATGGTGACTGGTAAAACAGCAGCCCCTATGAATTAGGGAAGCATTAGTGAAATGCATTTTCTGAATGCAGCCAGTACTAAGTAACTCAAATGTCACATGAGAGTCTGAATGAAAATTTCCCTCCACCAAGCAAATACACAGCTGAACCCTGTGGGCTATATTAGATTCTAATAGTGACATATCAGTAGTTTGTGGTCTTTCTGCTTCTCCTGTCCTATATCCTCCCCCTATTCTACTCTCACTTCAGCCCCATTCCTCTCAAATCCTTAGTGGATTATTTTTCATTCAGGCTGCTAGGAAATGGGGCTGGGAGTGGAGTAGTAGTCAACCTACTCAGGCCCCCTGCCCCTTGTAAAAAATTTGCAGTAGAGCTACTCACCAGCAGAGGGCAGCATAAATCTTTTGCCATGCACATGCTCAGAGAGGCTTTGGCCTTCCCCTCCTCTTGAGGTAAACTGGGGCGGGGGGTGTGTCTGCTAGGTGCCACTGCGTCAGCATGTGATTCTTTGTGCTGTTGAACCCAATCATATCTCCAGTTCATGGCTACTTGATCAAAACAAGAGAAAGCCTTTTTTTTTGCCTACTATTTCAGTTGGGCATGGTTGCAGTCGCCATGGGGAGATACCTGGGCTTACTCTCCAATTCTTTGAAGAATCACAGAATTTAATTTTTGACTCAAGAGCTTTTTGTTTGCTCTTTGTTTTTGTTTCTGGTGTGTGTGGGCAAAGGGAGCTTCCTCCTGAAAAGGGCAAGCCAAACAAATCTTTGAAAGAGAAATTTAACAAGTGGCTATGTAAACTGGCAAAACTTTTTCCTTACTTCCATTAGAAGGATATATAGAGTCAAAGGATCTTATTAGATATAACCGTAATTTATTCTTCCAACGAGCTCAAGTAGTTGCTTTCGTAAAGCTGTCAGGTCTCACTCAGTTGTTGTTTTTAAAAAATTTTTTTTAACGTTTATTTATTTTTGAGACAGAGAGAGACAGAGCATGAACAGGGGAGGGTCAGAGAGAGGGAGACACAGAATCCGAAACAGGCTCCAGGCTCTGAGCTGTCAGCACAGAGCCTGACGCGGGGCTCAAACCCACGGACTGTGAGATCATGACCTGAGACAAAGTTGGCTGCTTAACCGACTGAACCACCCAGGCGCCCCAAGTCTCACTCAGTTTTAAGAGGAAAATGTTTCTCGGCATAATGATAGCAGGGTTTGATGGTAGTGGTGTCCCTAAAGGTCAAGGCCAAACCAGGCTAATAGGACATATATTCTTTCCTATTTGGAGAATTAATCTGATAAAGTGAATGATTATCGCTACACTTTGTATTTATTTTACTAATGACACAGCTCTCACAAGGAGGGAAGACTATACTCTCATTACACCCTCTTCAGGGAATGAAAATATTCTTCTGGATGCTATGGACTAAGTTGAGAACTTCAGCTCATACCTAGGTCAAACCTGAGGCCTTGCTTGAGTTTGCAAGTGCTAGAAGGAGCCAGAAGAAACTTCCTCTTGAGGGGTGAAGGAGAGTTGCCCCCAGAGAGAGCAGTAGGGATCACCTAACTGGGAGTCTTGAAGAAAGTTTTGAAATGCGGGCTAGGGTATGGAGACCAGAGGGAGGAGAGGGAACTCAGATTGGAGGAACACCTCCGGCAGAACTGAGCAGGTGAGAGGGCTGGAGAGACACTATCCTTTGATACTCCTAATTCTGGAAGGCACAGGCCCTTTGTTATTTCTCCCTGTAACACCATTGAGAGAACTGCCTGACTCTTCAGTAAAGAGCTTTGTTTTTCTGTATTATAGTTGGAAAAGCTTAGCTTCATGAAGGCTGACAGGCTTGGTGCAGCAGAAACACTACACCCTTGAGAGCTTCCAGGGCTAAAGATAGGAGGAGCACTGTCTCTTTTCTGTGGATTGCCTTTGATTTTCACAGGCACAGAGACCAATGACTCAAGATGGTCACAAGCATTAGAGGTACAAGACTAATCTTTCTAAATTCTCTGTTGCTCCCTGCTTAAAACTCATTGGGGATCACTCAAAGTTAAAATCATATTTTGTTTCTTTCCTTTTAACTCAACCATTTCTCTCCTGAGGGTTTGCCTTATTTGGGTAGGTGCCCCTTCTCTGTACTTCCAAACCCTGAACTCACACTTGCCATTTATGAACAGTTTGGAAATTTCCTTTCTAGACTGTGAGCTTCATGAGGGCAGAGATACTGTAGGTTTTTTTCATGGTTCCAGCCCTCGTGAATATCGTAGTGCCTACACAAAATAGATAGCCAACAACTACATGTCAGATAAATGCACGAGTAGATTTACTTGCCTTATCACATTTAATCCTTACAACTTCTATTATTACCACCCACTTAACAGATGTGAAAACCAAGGCTGAAGCAGTTACATAAATTTCTCAAGATTACACAGCAAGTATATAAAACAGAAAGAGGGGGCATTTGAATTGAACTGGGCCTTGAAAGGTAGGTAAAATTTCAACAGGGAAAGATGGAAAAGGAACCTTCTAAGAAGAGGTAAGCACATGAATATAAGTATGGAAATAGTTCAACATAGAGCATATTTGGGGACTGGTTATTATCCACTTTGAATTGTAAAAAAGGTATATGCACTAGCGTGTGGAAGATAACTGAAATGGAGGCTGGAGTAACAGTAAAGTAAATAGTTAGAGCAGATAACACTGAGCTTTAATACATGCCCACACAGTTCTAAGCATTTCAATGTAAAAAATACATTTATGAGTAGCTAATACATGCCCATGGTAAAAAATAAAAGTTAAGAGAAAAAGAAGGTACAGTGAAGAGTAAGACTCCCTCCTATGCCTGTTTCTTCCTTTACCTCAATTCCCCTCTCCTGAGACAACCACTGCTGACAGTTTTTTGCATATCCTTGTATAGATTCCTACTCTATGCATATGGAAGCATATGCATATTTTTTTACATACTTATGTACTAATATACTGTTCTACTTCTTGTTTTTTCACATTCAGTGCATTAGAGATCAACTCATATTATGGAGCTGTCTCATTCTTTTTAACTGCCTCTTAGTATCAATTATATGGATGTGAAATAATCTATGTAACCAGTTCCTTCCTAATAGACATTTAGGGTATTGCAAATTTTTGCTATTACAGTCACCTACATCGAATATCCTTCTGTGTTTTACCCTTTGAATTCACATGTAAATATATTTGTAGGCAAATTCCTAGAAGTGGCATTGATGGGTTAAAAGGAATGTTCATTTTAACTTTTCACAGATATTATAAAATTGCTCTCCAAAGAACTTATACTACCTTATACTCTTACCCACATGTATTATCAAACTTTTTAATCTTTGCCAATTTGATAGGTCAAAAATAGATTTTCACTATTGCTTCTAATTTGTATTTTCTCCTAATATGAATAAATGAGCATTACACTATATATTTTAAATATAATGAAATTTATTTCATAAAATGTAAGAATTTATGATATTTATTTAGATTAATTAAAATGTAATTTGATGTTTAAATATTATTTAATAGTGAGTTTGAGCCCTGCATCAGGCTCTGTGCTGACAGCTCAGAGCCTGGAGCCTGCTTTGGATTCTGGGTCTCCCTCTCTCTCTGTCCCTCCCCAACTCACACTCTGTCTCTCTCTCTCTTTCAAAAATAAACATTAAAATAAAAATATATATAACATTTTATAAAAATAAGCATTACTTGATATAGTTTTCCTTTTTTCTCTAATTGTGTTCACCTTCTATTTTTGAAATGTTGCACTGTTGTTCTTTTTTATTGATTTGTATGGCCTCTTTATATATTAGGGGAAATTAGTCCCTTAGTATTATATGTCTTACAAATATTTTCCCCTTAATTTGTAATTATTCTTTTTTTTAAAGTTTATTTGTTTGAGAGAGAGAGAGACTGGGAGAGGGGCAGAGAGAGGGGGAGAGAATCCCAAGCAGGTTGTGCACTGTCAGCGTGGAGCCTGATATGGGACTTGAACCCATAAACTGTGAGATCATGATCTGAGCCAAAATCAAGGCATATGCTAAACTGACTGAGCCACCCAGGTATCCCTGTGATAATTCTTCTGATATTGTCCATGGTAATTTTTTTAAGTTTATTTATTTATTTTGAGAGAGGGAGCCTGCATGAGTGGAAGAGGGGCAGAGAGAGAGGGAGAGAGAATCCCAAGCAGCTTCCTCACTGTCAGTGCAGAGCTCGAGGCAGGGTTTGAAACCATGAACCATTAGATCATGATCTGAGCCAAAATCAAGAGTCAGACACTCAACTGACAGCCACCCCAGGTGTCCCTTTTGCTTTTTATTTTATTATTTTATTTTATTAATATTTATTCATTTTTGAGAGAGAGAGCACAAGTGGGGGAGGTGCAGAGGGAAAAGGAGGTAGAGGATCCGAAACATGCTCCGCACTGACAGCAGTGAGCCCAATGCAGGACTCGAACTCACAAACCCGTGAGATCATGACCTAAGACAAAGTCAGACACTCAACTGACTGAGCCACCCAGGCACCTGTGGTTTTTATTTTTAAAAACTGTTTTAGGGGCACCTGGGTGGCTTAGTCAGTTGAGCGTCCAGCTTTGGCTCAGGTCATGATCTCACGGTCAGTGAGTTCGAGCGCCACAGTTGGGCTCTATGCTGACAGCTCGGAGCCTGGAGCCTGCTTCTTCTTCTGTGTCTCCCTCTCTTTGCCCCTCCCCTGCTCATGCTCTGCCTCCCTCTCTCTCTCTCTCTCTCTCTCTCTCTCTCTCTCTCTCTCAAAAATAAATAAACATTAAAAAAAATTTTCAGAAATTTTCAAACATATATAAAAATAGAATAGATTAACAAATTTCTATGGACTAAATACCCAGCATTATCAATACACAGACAAACCTAATTCATTTATTACCAAGCATCCCTGTATTACCTCTCTTCCTCTGCCCTGCTGGGTTATATTAAAATAAAATATATCATTTTACATTATTTTTTTAATCTATGATAATTATAGTCCTGCAGTGACTTTAATTTTTGTGTAGTCAAACTTACTAGAATTTCATTTTGTGGTTCTGTTATTTAGATCACCATTAACTCCCTGAGAATAGAGTCACAACAAATTTTTGAGGTGACTAATGTTTTAAGATGAGCAAAACAGGGGGCGCCTGGGTGGCGCAGTCGGTTAAGTGTCCGACTTCAGCCAGGTCACGATCTCGCGGTCCGTGAGTTCGAGCCCCGTGTCAGGCTCTGGGCTGATGGCTCGGAGCCTGGAGCCTGTTTCCCATTCTGTGTCTCCCTCTCTCTCTGCCCCTCCCCCGTTCATGCTCTGTCTCTCTCTGTCCCAAAAAATAAATAAAAAACGTTGAAGAAAGATGAGCAAAACAGGACCACAGAGAAGTCAGGGTACCTTGCCTAAGGGGATATAGTTTCTAAATGGAAGGAGTTGGGACCAAATCCTGGCAACTTAATCCAGGGTTCCGTCTCCTGACCATCACACCATATCCCTGCCCAGTGAGTCTGTAAAGGCCATGCTGAACAAGACAGAGACCTCGTGTTGGCATTCCTGTTCATTCATGGCTGACCATACATGACAACCACACATGAGCGGTCTGTTCCACATTGGCTGCTGCCACATGAGCTTTCTAAGGTGGTGCACTTTGGAGGGAAAGTGGGTGTCACAGATTTCTTTTATGAGAATCTCATAAAAGAAAGTTCCAGGACCCTGGTCATAGGAAGCATGCACAGACAGACACAAATACATGTGCATTTGGGCATGCACACATACACACACACAACCACACACCAGCTGTAACAGCAGCCTCCAGGGACTTGCTTATCTTCATTCTGTCATCTCTGCATTAAGCAAGAAAACAGGCTCTTAATTATCATCAATCTGGATTGGATGCTTACCAAGGTTTTTTTGCCATTCAGTTCCCTGGAGAACAGTGCAGTTTGATTATATTTATATTTATAGGCAGGTGAGGATGACCTATTTAATCAATACATCTAAAGGCTAAGAGGTAAGCTATGTTATTCAGACTCAGTAACAAAGCTTATGCTAATTTAACCTGACATATAGTAAGTATGTTAGGTTAATATGATTTGGATTACATGTATCATTTTTAGAAATTGATGTTTTTGTTGCTGGTTTCTTCTGACATTTTTGAACTATAATATGGAATGCAATACTCCTCCAACAAAGAAGGTAATTCTCACTAGTGAAGGTAATTAATGGTTACTTGATCATATTACAGCATAGAAATGATGTTTTTGTTACACAATATGTTTTCTAATTGGTGATCCAAGGATGACCATGTTCATTTTCTGCCGACAGAGATTTCCTACTGTGCATGGCATTATCTCTTAATACTGTGATAGCGGCAAATGATGGTCATAGCCAGTAAGAAAATTAATTTACAGTGCTTCAACAATCATTATAAAAGACCTAATAATGCTAATTTAGGTGTAGGATGAGTCATCTAATTAGTTAATTAAATAGAACCTTGCTGCCAGTCTCGTACAATGGAGCATACTGTGTTACAGGTGTTTGATAGAGCTGACCAATGCCAAGGGAAGGTAAATGAATACACACTGACCCCACTAATGCATGTGATGTTTATAATTATGAAAGCATGGGCAAACGCATTTGCTTTACTCATAATCAAAACCAAACAACCAAATTTTAAATATTATTTTGCTCCTTCCTATTTTATGAGGAAAAAACTTTGCCGTCTTATTTCCTAGTTTTACAACTTCCAAAGATGTCTTTAAATCTTGATTTGAGTTCTGAAGTTCAAAATGCTTTCACAAGTTTATTTATCCTTTGGATTTTCTTAAAGAAAGTAATAAGATCACTGCCATATGTTGAAAACTACCGATGTCTCCCTCTCTTTACTCTTAGTTGCAGTACTTGTATCTTATTTATAAAACCTGTAGGCCATAAACAAAAATGGGTTGCTAATTTTAATTAGCTTGTCTAGCTGGTGGTCCCATGAAGCTGGGGATTGAGAAGTCCCAGTTACTCCTCTCCTTTCAGCCTTTGTTATTTCACACTAATAGGTTTTTGTATTTTTAGTCTGTCTTCATGTGAGAAGTACCCTGTCCCTTCAGTGAGTTTAGCTGCTTTTTCCCTATAGGCCTTGCCAGATGTCCTGATTCTTTTTTTTTTTTTTTTTGATGGGGGGAGGGGAAGACGAACAGTGGGACAACCAAAACATCACATATTTCTCATTTGGATGCAACATAATTGCTCAGAAAGAACATCTCTCTTTACCAATAATGTGAAATTTTTCCTTTCTAACTGCCAGACTGGAATAACTGATTTTAAATGTTTTTGTATTATAAAGTAGGAATGGTTTATTTCTAAAAAAAAAAAAAAAAGGTATTGAACATGATTACAATAAAAGCTATCTAATGACTAAATGGAAATTCAACATCTTCTTTGAGTCTGCAAAACCACAATGGATTTTCTGTCTGTCGATTCAGATATTCATAGGTCATCCAGTCTGGCCTTCTGTCACAGTGCACCTATAATTCCTTATTTTAAAATATTAATTAACTTGTAAACATAAGTCTTTTAGCTCTGGATACAGCACTGTCTATATGAAGGAAATAACACACTGAGGTGAAGAATGGTGTTTCTTGGAATAGGTATTGTTTGCCAAGCTGTATCCAAGAGCCCTACAGAAAGTAGAAAAAGACATTATAGAAGAGTGAGCAGACATTTTTACAAGGTCACTTCATTCAGACTGGAAAGTGGCCAGCACAATGTCATTATTTACAACAGGATCTGGGAACACTTGAGGAAATTACAGACCATTTAGTTTTGATTCCATTGTGGGGGGCAAAGTCTTAGGAAGTATTTTAGGAGATTAAATGGGGAACACTGAGAAAAGCACAGCTTGATTAAAGATAGCCAATGCAGTCTCTGGAATGAAAAAGTCATGCTTCGATAATTTTTTGACTTCTCTAAGGAAGTAAATGCCAAGAAAAGCAAATGAATGCTTCAAAATTCTGTATTCTAAATTTCTAGGAGTTGGTTAAAGTTTTGCTTGACAAATTAGCACAAAGAAGTGGCTCTTAAAATTGGAGAAATGCAGAGACAAAGATAGATAGTGCATTAAATTGTTTTTAAAGTGAAAAGAAATCAGGCAAATACACCTTAGGACCAAAAGAATTTTACAGGAACAAGGATAACGTAATAGTCCAAGTCAACTCCATTGTATTTACTACCAATGTCAGCATCATATTCTTTTGGCATTTATTATGTAGTTGTGCAGAATTTTTCCATAAGACAGTGGGAAAAAATGAAAACCCCTGATTTTCAGGAATATACAGTCTAACAGAGACAATACTGATTTAGGTAAGTAAACAAAAAACTAGAAAAACATACAATGAAAATTTAATAAGATTGACTCTTAGATTGCTAGTGGTAAGGAAAACATGTTGGTTTTTTAAATTTAAGGCAAGTATTCATAGAAGAGTTTCTCTTTGGGCAGCAGAGGCAAAGCTGCCATGAAAAGATGTTTGGTGAAAGGGCAAATCTTATAACCATCAAGGGTACAAGCACACCAGGACATTTTCTGGATTTAAGAGGGATCCTGCAACCACCTGGGAAGTCATCCAGGTTTCCCAGTCTAAAAAGAAAGTAGGAGGGAGGTGGTTCTAGAAGGGTAATCTGCAACCATACATGAATAGGGAGTTAAGTGAAAATGAATAAGAAATAGACCAAAAAATAAGAAAATGACATTAGGATATTGGACTACACATTCCTAAGTCCTTTCTAAGTGTAAAATACTATGATCTCCTAGGACAGACACTGAAGGTTTACTAAGGACAGGACTTCAGAGAATCTCTTCTAATTATACAGGAAATATTTCCTGGAAAAAGTGACCTAGGGATGTACAATATCTTCTACAAGGCAAGACTGCTGATATAAATAAAAGCAGAGAAGAGTTCCCTATATAGCCGACATTTATTAAGTGCTATGTCCCAGAGGTTATATACTAAGCATTTAACATACATTATCATTTACTTTAATCCTCTCTAAAATTCTAATAATAGTTGTATACTATAATTATTCTCATTTTACATTTGCGGAAACTAAAGATTCACGTAGCCAGTAAGTGAAAGGTACTAGAGCCAGTTATTTTAAGCCACTATGTGGAAGTGTCCCAGTTCACCAGATCATGACATTTAATCTGAGGTGCTTGGTATAAGAACAGACATTCTAGCCCCTCCCCTGAAGCTTTCAGGAAGTAGATTCTAGGATGGAGCCTGAGTATAAATTTTTTAATAAATGCTCTAAGTTAGTTTTATGATCAGCCTTGTTTGAGAAGCAGCGATTCAGTACCATAAAAAAAGAGGAAACCAGGTTTACTATATCCCAAAACTAGGAAATGCTGGAAGCTGAAAGGCTGTGTGATGGAAGGTACGGAATATCCAGCCTTAAAGCTGGCTGGAAGCCTAGAGCCCCCACAGCAGCATTACTCTATGAGGCTGCAGCAGTGCTTGCTGCAAGCACAAGTATATGTGCTTGCAAGACACAGTCACCTTCCCGGCTCCATCCCATGGAAGCAAACTGTCCTTGGCTTAAAACTCTTATAAACCACAGTTCAGAGAACCAGACTCCAGCGTTCTTTTTGAAATGTTCACATGAAGTAAAAACACAAGAAAAATGTGGAATTATCCATGTGGAATTACCTAGGAAGGGATCCTTTCTTACCAAAAGCAGGGAAAAAGGAATATGAACTAGAACAGAGATCTTAAAATATTTAATTTTAAGGAGAATGGAATTGGTTAATATTTTTAACCTAGTTATTTCTCTTCTTTGTTGTCTTTGTTAACTGTATACTGAAATAGATTTTTTAAAAGAAAGGTCTTTTTTTGAATGAACAATGAATATATTATAATATTCAATCTATCTTCTTGATACAAGAATTCTGAAAAGATTGTACAATTAATTCAACACATCAAACTTCAAAGAGCTGCTACGGTATCAACATACTCTTCAAGGGATCCATGGGGAAACCACCAATTGCACATTCAAATAAACATACCCATAGCAGACTGGGGCTTATTAGTGTTCATGCTTCAATAAATTCGACAAACATTTATTGAGCCCCTACTGTGTGTCAGGCACTAGGACTATAGTCTATGGGTAATACAAAGATGAATACAATAGTCTCTATCTTAAAGAAATTTATGATCAACTAATGTACACAAATAACTCTAATATAAACTCTAAACATCACGAAAGACCATAAAAAAGTGTTCAAGGAGTTCAGATTTCTTCTAGGTTCTGAACAGTTCTCAGGGAGGAGAAGACATTTGAGCTAAGACTAGGATGGGGAAAATTTGTAAAGAGAGCTTTTATAATTCTTTTTTTGTACCTTAATGTTCTCATCTTTAAAACAGGCATAATAGTAGTTCTCATGGTTACTCTGCAAAAATGATCTCAGGGTCAACCCAACTTCATGGACAGTTCAGAAGCAACAGTCACTTCTCAAAGAATGTATATACTTCCCACTGCCTGTTATTAACTCATTGCTTCTATCTCCAGGGTAAGCTTTCAAAACATTTCAGAGTGATAAAGCATAAGCCTTACAGCAGACAGGTTACCTCTGGCAAACCCCATAAAAGTGTACCATAGGGATGAGTGCACTGTGTAGCTGTATACAAATTGCTGGCTATTTGTATTTGGGCTATGTTGAGGTGAACCAGTCAGGTAAACTCTCTTCTGTGAGTAAAGGGTAAAGGAAATATCACCCTCTTAATTTGTTCAACAAAATGACTCACATCTGTCCTGACTTTTTTTTTAAATGCTTGTTTGTTTGTTTATTGTGAGAGAGAGGGCACAAGTGAGTGAGGAGCAGAGAGAGGGGGTGAGAGAGAGAGAATCCCACACACTGACAGTGCAGAGACTGAAGTAGGGCTCTATCTAGCTCATCAACCATGGGATCATGACCTGAGCTGAAGTAGGAGGCTTAACCGACTGAGCCACACAGGTGCCCGTCTTGACTTTTCTGGTCCTGCTGCCCTACCTTGATTCAAGCCCTTATTCCTTCACTACTAGAGTACTATATCATTTCTTCCAAATGATCTCTTGGTACCTAAGCCTTCCCACTTCTGTGCTTTTACACAAACCACTGTCAGACTGATTTTCCTAACATAGTATTCTGTTCACATTACTGTTTAAAAGTCCATCAGAGGCTCTCTCTTGCTGTCCAGAAAGAATCCAGACTCCATGGCCCACCATTCTTGACTCTTCACAACTTGGACCCAGTGCACTTGTCTCATCTTAAATCCCACAACACTCCTATGTCTGTGCCTTCACTTATGCACCTCTCACTGACTAAAGCACTTAACTCATTTTCATACATCAAAATAGAAACAGAAACCATCCTTCAATGCCTGCCTACTTTAACTCCAACCCTCCCCCAACATTTTGTACATACAGCTTTGAACTCCACATATTTTGGTACATGGCTATATTCACCAGGGTAAGTAACATTACTGCTTACTGTTAATTTACAATATTATTTACAATACTTATTATGGAAATAGCCGAAATGTCCATTGACTGATAAATGGATAAAGAAGATGTGGTATGTATGTGTGTATGTATATACATATATATATATATACATACACACATACACATACACAATGGAATATTATTCAGCCATTAAAAAGAATGAAATCTTGCCATTTGCAGTGATGTGGATGGAGCTAGAGAGTACTCTGCTAAGCGAAATAAGTCAGAGAAAGACAAATAACATACGATTTCACTCATATGTAGAAGTTGAGAAACGAAACAAGTGAGCATAGGGGAAAAAAGAGAGAGAGGCTAACCAAGAAACAAGACTCTTAACTACAGAGAACAAACTGATGGTTACTAGAGGGGAGGTGGGTGAGGGGGATGGGTAAATAGGTGGTAGGGATTAAGGAGTGTAATTTTTGTGATGAACACCAGGTGTTCTATGTAAGTGTTGAAATCACTAAATTGTATACCTGAAACTAATACTACACTGTATGTTAACTAACTAGAATTTAAATAAAAACTTTAAAAAAAACATTAGCTGCTTATAATGTAATAGAATAATACAATATTGTTTCCTGTGCAGAGCTTTGTTTATTTTAGGTACTTCAATAATTTGTTTAATTATACATTTAGTAATATTATTATTTAACATTTATTAACTACTATGTTTTAGGTGCTGTTTAAATTCTTTTTTAAAAAATTTTTTAATGTGGGGCGCCTGGGTGGCGCAGTCGGTTAAGCGTCCGACTTCAGCCAGGTCACGATCTCACGGTCCGTGAGTTCGAGCCCCGCATCAGGCTCTGGGCTGATGGCTCAGAGCCTGGAGCCTGTTTCTGATTCTGTGTCTCCTTCTCTCTCTGCCCCTCCCCTGTTCATGCTCTGTCTCTCTCTGTCCCAAAAATAAAAAATTAAAAAAAACGTTGAAAAAAAATGAAAAAAAAAAATCAAAAAAAAAATTTTTTTAATGTTTATTTTTGACAGAGAGAGACAGAGACAGAGACAGAACATGAGTGGGGGAGGGGCAAAGAGAGAGGGAGACAGAATCTGAAGCAGGCTCCAGGCTCTGAGCTGTCAGCACAGAGCCTGACGTGGGGCTCGAACTCACAAACTGTGAGATCATGACCTGAGCTGAAGTCGGACACTCGACTGACTGAGCCACCCTGGCTCCCTGAGGTGCTGTTTAAATTCTTTACATGCATTATCTCATTCTATCTTCTCAAGAACCCTCTGAAGTAGGTATTGTTATTATCCCTTGTAAGGGATGAAGAAACTGAGGCACAAAGAGTAATTTGCCCAAAGTTACACAACTAATAAATTGGACTTAACTGATGCTCTTCATGAATATACTATGCCAGCTCTAATGTTTTTAAGGTGCTTTACGATATAAAAAGCACTTTCACGTACGTGATTTTCATTTCAGATGTGGAAACCGATGCTTAGTGGCAGGCCCAGAGTTATCCAGTGAGTCACAGAGTGAGGACTGGAGTACTAGAGGCCATTCCTCCTTCGTGCTGCAAGGAGTCACAGCAGTATACTCTCACAATAAAAACAAAGACAAGCAGGTGCCAAAAAACTGGAAATACAGACAAGGAGTTTTTCAAGATCAGTGTGTGAAACTGGCATATTCTTAGTGCCAACTAGCCATTGGGCAATGTGACCCAAGTAACAAAATAGGGATGTCACACCCATTGAGCTTGCCTTTTTAAAACCCCTGACATAATCAAACTCATATTGGCTTAGGGAGGAGTATTTGTTCTTCAGTTTCTGGGAAATGTCTCTTAGTTTGGTTCCCCCCAAATAAGACAAGAATTTGGGTTAAAGTGGTTTACCTTAGAGATGATTCTAGGAAGCATGAGTAAATGAACTGTGAGAGAGGGACAAGGAAGATGGAGATAACAATAAAAGTGTATTACCAAGATGGTTACTGGGTAAAGGTAGCTCCATTAAACCTGGATCATTAAGAAATATACAGAATTTCCCTCCAGAATTGCCTGACTCCAAAACAGAAGGCTAGAGCATTTAGCTACAGCCCCAACTGGTTGGGAGTGTCCTGGAGGCATTAACTACTCTCACTTCTGGCCTGCCTTTGACGTAGGTCTAGCAAGTTCTGTAGTTTTGGAGAAGAGACTGAGGCAGAAAGATGAACCACACAGTGCATGTTTGAAGTGTGAGTCAATATGAGCCTGAGTCTGAACTTGCATCTATTGTCCACCAAAGCTGTGGTTGTAATCAGAAGTACACTGAGGCGATACAATACAAGGCACCAGGGACCTCTCTTCTACCAAATGAATTTCACCTGAACTTCATGACCCTGAGATCAAGAATCGGATGCTCTAGCAACTGAACCAGCCAGGTGCCCCACACCTGAAGAACTTTTAAATCTCCACAAGTGGATCCTGAGAAACTTAACAGGAACCCATGGGGGAGGGGAAGAAAAAAAAAAGAGGTTAGAGTGGGAGAGAGCCAAAGCATAAGAGACTCTTAAAAAATGAGAACAAACTGAGGGCTGATGGGGGTGGGGTGGGTGGGAGGGAGGGGAGGGTGGGTGATGGGTGTTGAAGAGGGTATCTTTTGGGATAAGCACTGGGTGTTGTATGGAAACCAATTTGACAATAAATTTCATATATTTAAAATCAATCAATCAATCAATCAATCAATCTCCACAAGTGACCTATGGATTACTTTTTGGATCGTAACTCTTTGGCATATCCTGACAAATCTACATAGTGAAAATATATATACTAATCATAATAATATACCTCCAAAAATATAGATCCTAATCTTTTAAAAATTTCCCACTTAAAAACTGAGACCAACATAGCCTATACTAAGCTCAGAATCAAAGTTACCAGTTTAGATATATCAAGTTTATTAGATTTTATGATAAATGCCTGAGGGTACTATTAAAAGATGATAGTTTAATAATATAAATTTGTAATGTAGAAAGCAAAAATAAATTTATCAAGGTACTTTGAAAAGATTTCAGTTAACACTAGTGTTTTTTTCCCCTTGTGAATATAGACGAGTTGTAGTAGTATGAGAAATAAAGAGTGTAAGTTTTAGAATCAGACAAACCAATTAAATAAGTGAATGAATTTGAGCCAGTGGATCAGTCAGCTATTGCTGCAATAATGTTATGTAATAAATAACCCCCAAATTTCAGTAGCTTATAATAATAACCAAGTCTTTGGGCAGATTGTGATTCTGCTCAGCCAGGATGGGCTTAGATTAGGTTCAGGTCTACTTTATGTTTCTCCTTATTCTCTTCAGAATAGGGGCTATGCAGGCAGGTTCTTTTCGTGGTGAACAGCAGAAGCACATGAAAGAAACCAGTTTACGTATGCACATCCTTCTGCCCACATATGCTCGGTCAAAGAAAGTGGCATGACTAACATCAACATCAGTAAGATGAGGAAATATACTCTGTCTATTCTTGAGGGAGGTATTGAAAAGTCACATGGCAGAGGGAAGCAGAGCAGAATTGGGAATGACAATCTAATCCATCTGACCTATAAAACAGGAATAATGATATTTACTTTAGCATGTGTTATAAGGATTAAATTAAGGTAATTCATGTGAATTGGATATTATAGTTCTGCCACAGAGTAATTGATCACTAAATATTAATTCCCCCTATTTTATCCCCTTCCTTATCTATTAGGAGAAAGGCAGACAGAAGCAATGCTTCTTTTCTTTAATTAAATAGAAAAATAGTCAATCTTACTAGGCAAAGTGAAGAAAAAACACTTATTAACTAATTTTTATTTCATCCTTGAACTTTTAGTGTTTATTTCCTACCACATTTCCACCTACTTAACTTCAAAATAACCATCAAAATCAGGAACATTGACATACTGCTACTGCATACTAATTCTCAGACCCCATTAAAGTTTTCCAAAGAATTGTCTAAAGAATCCAATTCAGAATCATGCAATGCAGGGGCCCCTGGCTGGTTCAGTCAGTGAAGTATGCAACTCTTGATCTCAGGTTTGTGAGTTTGAGCCCTATATTGGGTATAGAGATTACTTAGAAAAATAAAATCTAAAAAAACAAAACCAAAAACAAAAAAACAATCAAACATTTGTCGAACACATTAGTATCCTTTAATCTGAAAGTTTCTTAGTCTTTAATTGACTTTTATAACTATATTAGTTTTCTACACTGTATAACAATTGCTACAGACTTAGTAGTTTAAAACAATATACGTTTATAATTTAAAATTTAATCAAGAGTCCAGGCCTGGCTTAACTAGATTCTATGCTTCAGGGTTTTACCAGGCTGAATTGTATGTGTCAACCAATGCTGTGGTCTCATCAGAGGCTACCGTGGGTATATATCTGCTTCCAAGTTCCCTCAGGTTGTTAGCTGCTTCAGGTCTCTTGCTGGAAGCCACTTTTAGCTCCTAGAGGCTATCTACAGTTCCCTGCCATGTTAGCTTCTCCAACATTACCATTTATTTTATGGCAGTTTATCTTAAGGACAGTAAGGGGGAGTTTCTGGCACCTCTGCTAACAAGATGGAGTCTTATATACATCATAGATAATTATGGAATGACATCCCATCACCTCTGCCATGTTGTATTAGTTAAAAGCAAGTCACAAGTTTGCTGAAACTGAAGGGAAGGCCATTACACAAAGGCATGGACACCAAAGGACAGGTATCTTTGTGTGTGTGTGTGTGTGGGGGGTCACGTTAGGTTCTGTCCACAAGAGTAACCTTGACACTTTTGAAAATTACTTTGTAGAATACTCCTCACTTTGGGTTTTTATACAATGTGCTTCAGTTTGGATTTGTTTGGTATTTCCTTATGATTACATTATGATTAGGTAAAGAATCTTTTTCTAGAATATCACAAAAAGATGTTGAGCTCTTCATATTGCTTGCTGTCTCAGAATTTGTGTGCCCTATTATTAATATTCAAATTGACAATTTGAATTAAGTAACATCTCTTTTCCCTTATGTAATTATTAAGAGTTCTGTGGAAAGATGCTTTAAAACTGTGTAACTATCTCCTTCTTCATCTATCAATTTAGTTATTTAATAACTAAATTTAAAATTTTAGTTATTTAGTCAGTATGGTCTTGTGGTTTATTGTTTAATTCAATGTTATTTTGGTGCTCAAATTATCCCAGATTTAACCAGTAGAAGTTCCAAGTTTGCTTGGGTGTTCTTTTAACATGACACCATCATTCTTTGAGTACTTCCTTACTCTCTGACACAATATGATATCCAGGCTCATGCACTTTCCTTGCTCTAGTGCGTTACTCCAAGAAACCCTTTACCAGCGTTCTGTGTGCAGATTCACATTACTGTCTGGGGTCACTTGCTCTCAGCTTGAAGAATTTCCTTTAGTATTTCTTGTGAGTCTGCTGGCAACAAATTCTCTCAGTTTTGTTTATTTGGGAGTCTTTCTTTTGCCTTCATTGTTGAAAGCACTGCTAGATATAGAATTCTTGGTTGAACTTTTTTTTTTTTTAATCTTTGACTACTTTAAATATTTTAACCCACTGCCTTCTGGCCCCTATTGTTTCTGCTGAAAAGTCAGCTCATAATTTTACTGAGGTTCCTTATAACTGACTAATTTCTTTTATTTTGCTGCTTTCAAGATTTTCTTGTCTTTCATCATTTTTACTATGTTGTGCCTGCAGTTCTCTTTGAGTTTACCCTACTGGGATTTTGTTGAGCTTCCTGAGTATGGAGGTTATTATTTTTCAATATATTTGAGAAGTTTTCAGCCATTATTTCTTTGATATTTTTGTTTATTCTCCTTTCCTTCTGATACTCCCATTATTTGTATGCTGGTGTATCTAATGGTGTCCCATATCTCTGAGGCTCTGTTCATTTTTCTTTACTCTTTTCTCTCCCTGTTCTTCAGCTTGTAAAATCTCTATCAGTCTATCTTAAAGTTCACTAATTCTTTATTATGCTAATTCAAATCTGTTGAGATTCTCTAGTCAATATTTTATTCCAGTTATTGTACTTTTCAACTTCAGAATTTCCATTTAGTTCATTTTTATAATTCCTCTTTGTTGACATTTCCTATTTGACGTGACAGTGTCATCATACCTTCCTTTGTTTCTTTAATCATTCTTTACTTTAGTTCTGTAGATATGTATATAAAACCTACTTTGAAATATTCTATTAACATTTATTAAAATATTATTAAAATATTATTATTTTAAATTAATTTGTCATCTGGTTGCTCTCAAAGGTAGTTTATAGAGCTGCTTTTTCCCCTGATGTATGAATCACGTTTTCTTATTTTTCTGTATGCCTCATAAATTTTCATTGGAAACTGGACATTTTGGATACTATATTGTAGCAATTCTGGGTACTGCTACCCCTTGTCCCCTATAGTGAGCTTGTTATTTCATTATTTTTTTACTGACAGGTTGGATTATTTTAGTGAAGTCTATTTTTCTCCCACATTGTTACATTGCTGATGTTGTTCCTCTAGGAGGCACAGTTTTGGGAATGTTCTTAGTCACTCAATCTCAGACCACACCAAGCTGTTAAACTCCACTAATTGCAGGGCTGATTGCTCTACTGTTTTCAATAATGCCCTAAGGAATTAGTTCTTGTACAAACAGATCCAATCAAATTGTGGCTCTTTTGAAGGAATAGTTTTAGATGTCAGTGTTTGATATTTGTTCTAAACCCAGGAGGGATCCTCCTAGCTGTCTTATTTTCCTTTCACTCCTGCAAACTAGCCAGCCTTAGTCTTGGCTATATCAACTGCCTTTTACTACATATCTACTATTTCTGAGAACACCCTTAGGCTTAAATTTTTCCAGTCTCTGTTGTAAATGAAGACAGTTACTTTGAGAAAAAATTAGGAGGTATTTGGTTCATGGCCTGCCTCTCCCCTAAGACAAACTGTCTTAGGAAGGGCCCAGGAGCTGAGAGGAGGGACAATGAGGTCCTCTTAACTTGCTTCTTCTGGTAGGGAGCTACCATGTCAGGAGCTTGGGTAAGGGTTATCAGGGTCCCAACCCTTCTAGGATGCTACTCCCAAGGTAGAGCCTCTCTACTACAAGCAGGATTGGACACAAGAAGGGATCCCTACTCTTCCTGCACTCATTCAGGAATTAGCCTGAGCAACAGGCAGTTGGGGCAGGGTGAGAAATGCTAGGATCCTGCTAGTCCCAGGAAGAAAGCCCTCCAGCTCAGAGCTGGGGAGTGTATGTGGGGGGTTGGGGGGGGAATCTCTGCCTCCCTGATTTGGGAGGGGAGAAAGAGGGAGTGGTCTGATTCAAATACCATACACTTGCCTTTCTTACCCAGTTATTTTTCTTTTTTTTAACTTAGATTTTCCTGAGTGGATGTTTTTTTCATTTGCTATTTGCATTAGGATCATTTCCAAAGGTTTTAATAATCTGTTTTTGTTTGTTGTTTGTAATTTTGACCAGTTTTTAAAAATAATTTTGACCAGTTTTGACCAGTTTCACTGGGGAGCAAGTCAGAAGAACACCTCATGTTGTCATGCCAGCAATTAATCTCACAGCATTTTAAACATTTTAAACTGAATTTTTAACTTAACAGTGTTGTTTTTGTGTAGTCATGACCCACGGCCCATATACATTTCAGAGTTTCTACATATCAGAGTTCTTTTACATTATCCATCACTGCATCTTTTCCCAGACCTTTGCATTGTCTGTTCTCTCTGCCTAGAACTCCCTTTCTCCAGATATCTGCAAGGCTTACTCCCTCTCTTCCTTCAGATAATTGCTCAAGAATCATCTTTTTAGCAAGGCTTTCTTTCACTATCCTATTTAACATTGAATTCTCCATCCCTTCTCATCCCCCTTTTGTGTGTGTGTTGTTTTGGGGTGTTGTGTTTTTTTTGTCATTTTTGGTCAGAGATTTTTTAAAAAATCTCTTTTGTTCACTGCTGAATTCTTAGCACCTTCAAGTATCCTGCACATAGTAGGCACTAAAAAAAAGTTATTAAAATAATATTCTTAACATCTTATGCATTATTAATTCAACTAATGTAGATCAATGATTGTAAATTGTGATAGTAATTGATAGCTAATAATAAGGTTTCCTACTCTTCAGACATGGAAATTGAGGTACAGAGAAGTTGAATACCACAAGGCCACAGATGAGAGATGAGAGAAAAAAATTATGGAAAATGAGAACAGACTTAGGGAACTCAGCAACACCATCAAGCATAATAACATTCGCTAAATAGATGTATATATCCAGCAAGGCTATCATTCAGAATAGAAGTAGAGATAGTTTCCCAGACAAACAAAAGTTAAAGGAATTCATGACCACTAAACCAGCCCTATAAGAAATGTTAAAGGGACATTAGAGTGGAAAGGAAAGACCATAAGTAAGAGTATGAAAAGTAGGAAATACAAAAGCAGTAAAAATAAGTGTATCTGTAAAAATAATTCAAGGGACTCAAAAAATAAAAGGGTGTATAGTATGATATCATATACCTAAAACAGGGGGAGGAAAGGAGTAAAGAATGGGTTCAAACTTAAGTGACCATCAACTTAATACAGTCTGCTATATACAGAAGATATTATGTACAAACCTAATGGTAACCACGAATCAAAAACCAGTAATAGAGATGCAAAAAATAAAGAGAAAGGAATTCAAGTGTATCACTAAAAAAGCCAACTAATCATGAGAGAAGAGAACAAGAGAAGAAAGGAATGGAGAAAAACTACAAAAACAACCATTAAACAAGTAACAAAATGGCAATAAATACATGCCTATCAATAATTACTTTGGATGTAAATGGACTAAAAGCTCCAATCAAAAGACAAAGGTTGATAGAATGGATAAAAAAACAAGACCTATCTATATGCTGCCTACAAGAGATTCATTTCAGACCTAAAGACACATGCAGATTGAAAGTGACCAGATGGAGAAGCATTTTTCATGCAAATGGATGTGAAAAGAAAGCCATGGTAACAATACCTATATTGGACAAAATAGAGTTTAAAACAAAGATTGGAAATAATCTAAATGTACAGCAATAGTAAATTTAAAAAGAAAGTATAGTATATCCATACACTAGAATATTATGTAGAATATTATGTAATCAATAAAAATTGCATTGTGAAAGAACACACAATAGTATACAAAGATATTCTTAGTATATCATAAGGTTTATTTCAAAAGATAGTTATAGGTCACCTGGGTGGCTCAGTTGGTTGAGTGTCCAACTTTTGATTCCAACTCAGGCTATGATCTCACCGTTAGTGAGACCGATCCCCTCATCAGGCTCTGTGCTGACAGTGCGTAGCCTGTTTGGGATTCTTTCTCTCCCTCTCTATCTGCCCCTTCCCCACTTGTGCTCACTCTCTCTCTCTCAAAATAAATATAAATCACCTTAAAAGATGGTACATATACATTTTATATGTATATAAATGAAGAATAAAGAGTAAACATGAAAGAAACCAAAATATTAATAATGTTATGAGCCTCTATAGAATTATGGATTATTTTCTTTTCTGTATCTTATATTTGTTTTCTAAACTTTCTGTAATAAACATTACATTTATGTAAGAAGAAATAAGAAGTAAAATTTTTATTCACGATTGAGGCTTAAGCATTAAAAACACTTGAACATTATTGAGGATTATAAGGAAACTATTGCCATTAGCAGATTACTTGTTCTCCTTTGTAGTGATTTCTCTGCAACTTGTCATACTATTTCACAATTTTGTCCTGGACCTTATCAAAATCCATGAACATCTATGATCTGAACAAAGATTAACAGAAATCTTCAAAACAGCTATGAGGGACATTGTTTTTGTGAACTGATGGTCAGCACTCTAGGGACAATGTGTCTTCTTTTTTACCTTAGATTTTATTTCTGGGCTTAACAGTGCTTTGCTCCTATCAGTGTTCATTCATTTATTGAACCAATGCTAAATGAATATTAAATTACTGAAGGCAATTTCTGCCTAATTGCTGACAGCACCCTACAGAATTTGCTATGAGATGTACATAAACTGTAACCTGCCAAAATGAGAACCCGAAGCTGTTTTGGGAGATATAATTAGGGACAATTCTCTTTGCTTTGTTACCTCTGAATTAGATTTAAAATAAATACTGTTGATCCCAGAATGGCATGTGTGTAAAAAGTTCACATTTGTCTTATCTCATCGGTATTTTGTAATAAGATTTTAATAGGTCTTCTGTTTTGATTTCACTTGCTGTGATCCAATGTGATTACAATAGGTTAGACAAACCATAAAACTCCTAAAAGTACGGAGCAGTGTGTAACAATTGCCATGATTTTAAAGAGACATTTGTCTTGCCTACGCCATTGTCTAATTGTATTTCAGTTGCAGACATATTTTCTAAATTAAATTTATTTTTTATCTGTGGGATATACACAGGAGCTCTTATCTTCAGGCATGCTTTTGACCTATAACTTTAGTAATTTGAATCACCCACACAAGCTCAAGGAAAGTGCTGTGAACATAACAAGTCCTTATCCAAGTCCAGTGTATTTGTTCACCTAGTTTACTGCCTTACCATCTGCCCTTCACTTCTGGAGGACTTGCAATAAAGCAGGAGCCAAAGTAAAAGCAGATACCCCACTGCTATCTATTTAACTTTCATTAAGTGAGTTGGTGCAGTGCTCAGGCGCCTTCTCAAAACCAGCCCATCATCTAAGAGTATTTACATAAGACTCTTTGCATTATATTCCGACCTCTGCAACATTAGTATTAACTACTGACATCTGTCAAGTCTGACTGGTAAGTGCTTTACAGTATCAATTCATCCCAAGCAAAAAGCATTTCTGAGTGCTGCAGTGCTCTTGTTAATGCCAATAAGAAGTATCAAGGCTCATATGACACCTAGCAGAAATTAGTACCCACATTCAAAGAAAAGTCTTTGTTATTTCCCGAGTATTATGTGGACTTTATTGAGATGACTGCATCTGACACCTGCTGTAATATAAAATGCAGCTATAATTAGCCAACTGATGCTCACTGCAGTTTAGGTCGAATCCCTTCTGTGGGAATTATGCTTTAAAATATTCAGAACTCCAAGTGGCTCTCATTACATTTAATTTTAACTTAGAATTAGGTGGTCTAGAAAAAAAATTTAGGATTGTAATAGCCCCCTGCTGAATGCCACACAGCAACATGAAAACCCATAGGGTTTTTCCCCCCCTTCTAAATTAAAAAAAAAAAAAAAGGAGAACAGCAGACTACACTAGAGCCTTCAATTGAAGTCTGGCTTTGCTTAATTGTACTTTTTGCACTCATCAGTCTCTCCTCTTCAGAGCAAGCTACAAAAATTGCCTGAATAGCCAAAGAAAAGTTTCCCACAGTCACTGGCCACAGAAAAACACTATTGTCCTTCCTCACAGTTTGATGGACAACATTTCTATAAATGGGTAGCCAGCCTGTCAATGGTACCCTTGCTGAAAAGGCAAAAGAAGAGAACAGATTCTGCCAATATCTGACAAAGCATGTTAACACATAATCAGGCATTCAGTAGTCAGGCAGCTGCCCCTGGGACCTTCATCACACAGGTGCCTTTAAGCCATTTCCTATTCACATATAAAGGAAACAAGCAGGAGATACCTGGGAAAGGAGCAGTCTATTATGGCTTGCCAAACGTCCATCTTCTAGGCTGTGTGTATAAAAGTAGAAAGAAGAAAAAGGAAACTGTGGTTTCAATTGAAAAACTGTAAAATAGCAGAACATTTACAAAACCTATCACTTAAGCTGTGGTGTTTTTTCCCTTTCCTTTTCTATTTATTTATTTTTAGGAGGGATGGATTTGTTTGTTTGTAAGACAGAGCACTCATGTCTAATAACAAAGGTCTATTTTCCTCAGTGGCTTGTCAAATGCATTTGTCCAAAAGTCCCTTCACATACAGGCCAAAATACTTACCTGGTCTAATTGAATTTACTTTGTCACCTTAAGTGATTTTTTTCTATGCACACACATACATACACACTCCATTTTAAGTGATGTCAAAGTGGTAATGGGGTAGATGATTCTCCAGTAAGGCAGAACCTCTGGACTATCTCTTGAGGAACCACCAAAATAAATACTTGAGAACGATTACCATTGTTCATTTTTTTGTAACTGCTTAGACTAAGGACATTAGTACCATACTGCACTGCTCTACCCAGTTAGAGGAAGTATCAGACCTTAATACTCAATTAAGCCAAAGGCCCCATTAGCATATGCATGCGTATGTGGGTGTGTGTGTATAATATTTTCAGATTAAAATTTAGTAATTTTACTTTAAGACCATTTCAAATCAAAATTTCATGATTACTATCTCAAGGCTGTTAAATATGAATTTCTATTTTATTTCTTTGTTTTCATTTTACTTATCACCATACTCTCAGATCTTCTATACTCAGTGTATGCAGCAGATATGGGAAAGAACCAGGAGTACAATTTTGGGAAGTGATCAAATCCTCAGGGACCTTAGATTGACTAAATGTGGTCCTTGGGGTACAGTTTGAAGACTGACATTCATAACCATAACTTTTCCTCTAAAAGGCAAGGTACTATAAAACTACTGAGGAACAACAAAGTCAACACAGTGATATAAATCAAATGCCATGAGTTAAAGTACTGCTTTTTCAACTAACTTCTTGAGTTCTACTTATTTTGTATAGCTTCCTCATCTGAAAAATAGGATTGTACTATTCACCACAAACAGTTTTAGGGAGTAGTCACTGATGAAAGTTTCTGCCTTTGGGGTGGCCATCTGTTAAGTGGAATAAAACCTATTAGGGATCATGAACACTTAAGAAATAGAACACTGAATTCTCTGACTTAACATTTATTTTCTTCTTTACTTCTTCTTTTTACTTATTTCTAGAATACAAGTAAAATTATGAAATAAATTTTAGTGAATAAATCATTAATAATTAGGATTTACTAATTTTATAATCTTTACAAATATAAAGGCGGGAAATTTTCATTAAATTCAACTCAACTCAATTCAATAATATTAAGTAGTTGCTTCTATATAATCATTGCCATTACTGCTACCATACCTATTATATCTAGCTACTTTATATATGTTTCATCATTTATTGACAACTCTGAGGCAGATCCAATTACTATTGACATTTTATTTGCTTATTTATTAAAAAAAAAACCAAACATGGGGCTCAAACTCACGACCCCAAGATCAAGAGTCATATGCTCTAGCAGCTGAGCCAGCTAGGTACCCCTATTATTGCCATTTTATAGGTGAGGAATTCGAGGCTCTAGAAGCTAGAGTAGTTTAGCCTTCTCTACTTCTCTGTCAAGCTCACCTTGGATGTGAACCCAGATATGTCTCCTTCTAAAAACCATGCTTTTCCTATGAAACTATGGTTCATGCTTTAATTAATATAGGACACAATGAATTTTTATTTTTTCATGACTTGAAAACACAGTATGCTCTTTTACGAGGTAGCACATGGGTACAGGGTATTAGGTAGCATATTTATATTTTATGATATATGTATGAGTCTTTCTAATAATTGTAACATAAGTTAAATCAACCTTTTATCTCCAGGTGGAATAACCAAAACTTTTTTGGATAGCTGAATTAATTTTTCTTAACTATTTCTAGAGAGTTTCCATCAGTGACCAAATTTATACTTGAAAATTTTAACCAAAGACTACTTTTATCTCAAAGGCATGGTCTATCTCACCAACCAGATTGAAACACTTAAAGTCTAACAGGAACCCAGTCTTCAGCTTTCTCAAAACATTTTTGTAACAAAATATAACTTCCTCGGAATTTTTTCTTCAGGTGTATCCTTAAAACTCCTACAATTTAAAACACTCTTTTATTTTGGCTTTAGCTGAATCCACAGTTTCTTACTATTTCCCATTAGGTCAAATATAAAGGTTATAGCCTCATGTTCAAGTTCACAGAAAACTAATCCTAACGTACTATTTCAACTTTTAATCTCACCCTTTACTCCAGTTGAGCAAATCTCATCTCTCCTTCTTCCTTGCTCATTCTCATTTCTGGCTTCTTACTTGCTGTGTTTCTTATTAGAAGTAACTTCTTGGGGCGCCTGGGTGGCGCAGTCGGTTAAGTGTCCGACTTCAGCCAGGTCACAATCTCGCGGTCCGGGAGTTCGAGCCCCGCGTCGGGCTCTGGGCTGATGGCTCAGAGCGTGGAGCCTGTTTCCGATTCTGTGTCTCCCTCTCTCTCTGCCCCTCCCCCGTTCATGCTCTGTCTCTCTCTGTCCCAAAAAATAAATAAATGTTGAAAAAAAAATTAAAAAAAAAAAAAAAAGAAATAACTTCTTTCCGGGGCGCCTGGGTGGCTCACTCAGTTAAGCGGCCGACTTCGGCTCAGGTCATGATCTCAGAGTCCGTGAGTTCGAGCCCCGCGTTGGGGCCCAACTAATGATGTACATGTAACAGGAGCAAGAAACAAAAACTTGTCATGTTTTAAGGCACTAAGGTTTACTACATCAGACTATGCCTGATGTAATAGCTTACTTAGGTCAATATGGGAATCAATGTCAAGATATGAGAAGACTGAAAAACAGAATGACTAAATTAAAGCATCTTAAAATATAATCCATAAATATATAAAATTAGGCATTTCACTTTTTATTTTTTTTTTAAAAATTTTTTTTCAACTTTTATTTATTTTTGGGACAGAGAGAGACAGAGCATGAACAGGGGAGGGGCAGAGAGAGAGGGAGACACAGAATCGGAAACAGGCTCCAGACTCTGAGCCATCAGCCCAGAGCCCGACGCGGGGCTCGAACTCACGGACCGTGAGATCGTGACCTGGCTGAAGTCGGACGCTTAACCGACTGCGCCACCCAGGCGCCCCGGCATTTCACTTTTTAATCTGCTGGGTAAAAAATCAAGCTAAATAGATCCTTCAAACGTCTTGTTACTGAATTGTCTACAATTTCTTTTCTTTCTCGTCTTTGGTATCCATCATACTTTCAAACTCTATACATTATTTTAAAATTTTATACTGACCACAGACTCTACTAAAATGTTAACCACCACAAAATTTAGTGTTATATTTCCATAACTTTTATATATGTAATATTTCTCATTGAATATTAAAATATCATTTGTATCCTTGTAGATACAGCTACAAAAGGATACGCATATTTTGGGCATTATTTTGCTGTTGGTATTGTCCAGGGAGTCAAAATAAGAAATCATAGATCTAGCTTTATTCACCTACTTACAAGTTTCTTTTATTTAGTTATAGCATAAGTACACACTTTAAAAATTTTATTTATTGTTGGGGCGCCTGGGTGGCGCAGTCGGTTGAGTGTCCGACTTCAGCCAGGTCACGATCTCGCGGTCCGGGAGTTCGAGCCCCGCGTCAGGCTCTGGGCTGATGGCTCAGAGCGTGGAGCCTGTTTCTGATTCTGTGTCTCCCTCTCTCTCTGCCCCTCCCCCGTTCATGCTCTGTCTCTCTCTGTCCCAAAAATAAATAAAACGTTGAAAAAAAAATTAAAAAAAAAAAAAGAAAAAAATTTTATTTATTGTTTTATTATCCTTGTTTCAAAAAAGAATATATAGCTCAAGTTTCAAATATGACATATGATAACTTACTGAGTATGCTTATTTTGTTTGTACTTCTATTCTTTTTTATATACTAAGATTCTGACAGATGCATTCCCCTCTGACTACATTCTTCACCATACATAAGTACTATATAGTTATGAATAATGAAATTTAAAAAGCACAATGAAAGAACAGCACAACTGTTTTTTATTTCTCACTCTTGAGGACTCATCGCAATATTTCCTGCTCCATATTAAGTTTGAGAGCTTCTGAGTAGTATTCTCAGAATTCTGATCTTTTGGAAAGAATAATGATTCAATTAGGGTTTTTTTTTTTAATCATGATGATTACTTTATGATAACGATCTTATATAGCTAAGATGTTGCACTTATATTGCACTTAGATGCAGCATTTCATTTTAGCAAATTCCAAGAATCATCCATGACTTTATTATTGTACCTGATTTTTATAAGTTCTTTATCCAAGAACCTCTTCATTCTCAATTGAAATGGGGATGCTATTTGATAAAGTGCAGTGATAACCAGTAGCAGCTGAAAAACATGACAAAATGAAGAATATCAGAACTATTTGAAAGCAAACCAAAAATTCCCATTTGTAGTCTTCAGAATCCACCTTGGAACTGGTTCAGAAACCTGTCATTCAGAGGTGCCTCACAATTCCCTTTAAGTTTCATTGGAGAAATCTAGACTTTAGTAACATATTTGATATAAAGCATTAGTTTCCTCCAACAATAAACACAGGGAACTATGGCTATACCACTATCACCATTTCTAATAACATCCTGCTAGCTTAAAACTGAAGCTGGCCAAATTGCTGACAATTTCATCTTCATTCACTGGAGTGGCGAGACATGGATAGAAATAGCATTTAAAATGAATTGTTTATTAGAGTGATTAAAGAAAAAAGTTTATTTTGTAAAAAGATTAACTATTTTTTCTTTTGCCATCCTCATGTAAGGTATTCAATTTATCGATGTTCATTCAACCAATGTTTATTGAACCCTATGTCATAGAAATGAAACCCATGGCATTGCACAGAAGTAAAAGGCAGGTTAAGATATATATCATAGGAGCAGCACAGACAATGCTGGTTCTCTCAAGAGAGCTTCCAGTTACAGGGGCCAGAGAATGTTTGGTGTGAGAGATGAGTCTTAAAAAATAGGTGAGATTAAAAAAAAAAAAGTAGGCGATATTTTAGTTGGTATAAATGGGAATAATAAAATGACAAAATACGGGGCACCTGGTGGCTCCGTCGGTTAAGCATCCGACTTCAGCTCAGGTCATAACCTCATGGTTTGTGGGTTTGAGCCCCACATCAGGCTCTGTGTTGACAACTCAGAGCCTGGAGCCTGCTTCAGATTCTGTTTGTGTCCCCCTCTCTCTGTCCCTCCTCTGCTCACACTCTGTCTCTGTCTCTCAAAAATGAGTAAACATTAAAAAAAAAACAGACAAAATGAATTCAAGAGGACAATATGGGTGACAAGGAAATAAGTATACTATAGTAATTGCAGAGCACTTATACAAAAGGTAAGTATGAAAATGGGATGGTTATAGTCAGTAGGGTCAGAATTTTAGTTGTTGATGATGGTGATGGGTTTCAGAGAGGTGTGTTTAGATATAATGAAGTTGTCCTTCTTTGAGAGAGCTGAATCACTTTCAAAGAGGAAGAAGAAAGGAATGGTAAGAAGAGTTTAGCCCTGGAAATAAAAAAACAAAACCAAAAACAAAACTCTTCTTTCTTTGCAATAGGAAACCATCCTTCTTTACTAAGAACATCCAAGGTCAAAATTACCTATTGTGCCCTTCCATTCTGTACTCCTCCTCTATGTAAAGTATCTCAGCCCCTAGACCTATCTTTTCATCAACACATAGATTCATTTCAACAGGTATTGAGCACCTACTATGTGCCAGGAACAAGCATAGAGCCCGGCACATGGTTGATAATAAAAGTTTGCTGCTTGAAGGTAGAGATAAGGAAAAATTAAACAGCACTAGTTACCTGTAAATTTCTCAGTAAAGTTGGATGGATATTATCTGGTGAGAATGGAAAGGGTAAGTAGTGAATCAGATGTGTGAGCAGAAAGATCTGAAGCACCTTCTAAGGGAAGTGTGCTGGGGAATAAATGGGAGATCAATATCAAGATTGTCAAGCAGCAATGAGAACCCAGTTGGAGTAGGTTAGATTGATTTTGCAGTGGGCCAGGGGTACACATAGTGTTATGACGTTCTCCAAGAATACTATTTGAACAAAATTCTCTATTGGACAGGAAAAGGATCAGGGAAACACATAGGGTAGGGTAGGGTAGTGACTAAAGATGAGGGCATGGCAGAAAGATAGGGGTTTAATAAATGCAAAATGCAGCTTCTCATTTCCCTATAAGCAAGCCCTGTCTCCTCCAAATAACATGGTGTTACATGATATTTCTCTCATATTCTTAATCCATAAAAAATGAATTAGAATTATATTGTAAACTGTCCTATTCTAAAATCACATTTTAACATGACTTCTGAAATAGCTGATTAGTAAACTAGTCTTAGAATTGTTTTATTTATATATGAATGTCCACAGAAGTGTCCTCTTACGATAAACTTCTATACTAAACTTTCATAAAAATATACAAGTATTAAATGCAAGATGTAATAAAATTAATATTAAATAAATAACATTTACTTTACCATTGTGAGATTTTGGCAATCCCATACTATAAGCCTTAGAAATCATTTTTTAAAAATAAATTGGAGATCCTTCCAGAGGACATTAAATCTACACAAAGTAAAGAACAGCCTCTACTGGTTTAGCTACTAGCACATTCATTTATGCTGCTCATTGTCTAGTCAGAATTTATATATCCCATGTGTCTGCATATCTGAAATGACCATAAGAAAATATGGCAAAACTGCATTAGCTTATTAAAAAGTGATAGGATTGAATACATCACAATTCTAAAACTCTGTGGCAGAATTAGTATCTTTTATTTTAAATCAATTTTCTGACACCTGGATTTTCTTCAGTGTAGAGGGGTTCCTAGTCTAAGATGGACAGAAGCTGACTGATTCTGGCTATTTTCAATTCCTCTCATTCAGAAGCCAGGTAGGTAGTCCAAGCAAGCTATTATGCAGTGGTCAAAAAAACATCATTCAAGAACTAAAAGCCTCTTCAGTATATGGAGTATTTTTCCCTTGGGAACCCTGAAATTCTCAGGATAGAGCTAGGTACACACCAGACACTCAAATACTTGTGTGACTAGACTCCATAAAACCCAAGGATGGATCTGTATCTCCTGTTCATAGCTGGATCTCCATTGCCTACCAAAGCATCAGATACATAATTGGTACTGAGGAGGAAGGAAGCCATGAGGTCCAGAAGTAGTTCAATTGTAAGTAATAACATTCTCCTGGGCAATATCTTGAAAGGGCCAGGCACTGAAGAAAACATCTGCACTTTAACAACAGTGTTAATAATAGCACATGTTATTAAATACCAAAAGACTTTGAAACCACTCACATTAAAAAAAATTTAGAAAATTGCATTCAAATTATAGATAATCTACATATGAAATCCCTTGCAGTTAATGTGTTGCTTAATAAACACACGTTTGTGGGGTGCCTGGGTGGCTCAGTCGGTTCAGCGACCAATTTCAGCTCAGGTCATGATCTCACGGTGTGTGAGTTCGAGCCCCGCGTTGGACTCTGTGCTGACAGCTCAGAGCCTGGAGCCTGCTTCAGATTCTGTGTCTCCCTCTCTCTCTGCCCCTCCCCCACTCATGCTCTGTCTCTGTCTCAGAAATAAATAAAAACACTAAAAAAAAAAAAATAAACACACGTTTGTTCCTGTAAATTTGGTATTTTCTTTCCCCGTGATTTAACTAACTCACCTTTTAGAGAAAGTTGTAAAACTGTATTTTAAATCTCAATAGTTTTATCTTTTTTTTTTTTTTTCAAGGGGATACTGCTGTTGCCTGGGTACAAGAGCAGGAGGTAAAACCAGCTTAAGGGGCTTTGTTTATTATCATCATGGTAAGAGTTCAAAGCAATAACAAAAAAGGTAATAGATTTTATTATCCTCAGGGAGATTTTCGAAGTGTTGTGCTACCCCATTTGTATTGACAAAAATAAATTAGATGAAATTGACCAAAAAGAGAGTTCTCTATAGGAAGAGTTCAAAAGATGAATTATATTACCCTTCAGTTATTGCTAATAACAATAATTTAGCTTACTACTTCATTTTATAGTTTACAACATGCTTTCACTTACTCTGTCTCAATTGATTTGAACAACTTGTAAGTTAAGTCATGCGGCAAATACTAGACCATTGATTTTTTTCCCCCTATTTCCTTGATTTTTCAAGCAATTCAGTCATCACAGAAAATTATAGGAAAAATTGTCAGGAAAGTATACAAAAAAAACCCTACTCTAAACCAATCACAGTTAATATTTTGGTGAATTTCCTTTCAGTCTTTTTTCTATGCATCATTCCAGTATTCGAGTTAACAATCTATACAGTTTATTATCCTATCTTTTTCTTTTGACATTATAACAACCATGTTCCCATTTTGAGTCTTTAAGTATCATTTGACTGAATGCACAAGATACTTCTAGTTTTTAAACATGTATAAATAGAAGGGTATTTGGGTATCTTTATGCTCAAAACTTTTTTATTTTTTTTTAAATTTATTTATTTATTTTGAGAGAGAGAGCACAAGCAAGGGAGGGGCAGAGAGAGGGAGACAGGGAGAGGGGAGAGAGAGAATCCCAAGCAGGCTCTGCATTGCTAGCATAGAGCCCGACACAGAGCTTGAACTCACAAGTGGCAAGATTATCACCTGAGCCAAAACCAAGAGTTAGATGCTTAACCAAGAGTTGGAGACACTCAGGCACCCCAAAACTCTGTGTGTTTTAGAATAATTTCTTAGAATAGATGGCAAGATTACATTTACCAAATACTAGAAGCAGCCACAGGATTAGAAGGGATTTGATTTTATGTAGTCAATGTTCTTGCCTTTGAGAACAATCCTATTTTTACAATCCTAAAAAAATCTATAAAAAGTTTTCCTTGCATCCCCCTTAAATGTTAAAGACAGAAGCCCTCAAATGTGTTTTCATTTTCTCATCTCACTACGTTGTCTGGTGAAGAAAGAAAACAGCTAGTTGCTATCTTAGTACAGTAAGATATTAAATGAATATATTGAATATGTTCAAAGAGATAAAAGAGATCAACAAACAAATAAAAACAGATGATAAAACACACAATTACTTAGTAGTTAAGAAAAATAACCAGACATTTTAGAAATAAAAACTATATTTTATATTAAAAAAACTCAGAAGATGGGCTAAATAGCAGACCAAATATAAATGAAAAGAAAATTAATGAAGGAAGATGGAACTGAGGAAAGCCCCTATCACCAAGATATAAGAAAAAATATAAAAGATGGGGTGCCTGGGTGGTTCAGACGGTTAAGTGTCCGATTTCAGCTCAGGTCATGATCTCCCAGTTCATGAGTCTGAGCCCTGTGTCGGGCTCTGTGCTGACAGCTCAGAGCCTGGAGCCTGCTTCAAATTCTATGTCTCCCTCTCTCTCTGCCCCTCCCCTGCTTGCTCTCTGTCTCTTTCTCTCAAAAATAAATAAACATTAAAAAATTTTTTTAATTAAAAAAATTTAAAAAAGAAAAACAAAATATAAAAAAATGACATTCATATTACATATTTTCAGGAGGAAAAAATAGAATGGTAGGTAGGCAATACGTTAAACTAAAATGAGTAGCAATTTGGCAGAATTTTAAAATTTTGTCAAATGCTGATCAAAATTAAGTTAAAAAAAACTCATATCTGAACTCATGGTGAAGCTTGTGAAAAGTAAAGGATATTGACAAGCTTCCACAGAGAAAACACAGAATACTGTAAAAAATGAGAAAATACTGTCATTAGATTTCTCATTAGTAACACTGGTACTAGGAAAACAAACAAATACAAGACCAGAAAAATACTTTCAAGGTATTGAGGAAAAAGAAAACAAAACTTGGAACCTAGAAACCTTTGACAAGTCAAACTATCACTCAAGAATGATGACAAAATAAAGACTTTTCAGGCATACAGAAAGTTTAACGCTCACAGATCTTTGCTTTAAGATGTTTGGAGAAGTGGACTTGTAATTGTAGTTCTTGAAGCAAACTTAGTAGCAGAACCACTCTTTTAAGTGGTGTTAAATCAGAGTCAGAGAATGAACTTCTAAGAACAGTAGAATATTAGAGGTCAAGTCATTGTCAGGGACATCTGGGAATTATCTGTGCTTTGACCAACACCTTCTCCCTCCCTTATGAAAATGTAGCCCTGATAGTACTAATGGCTTAGCATAAATTTGGCTTTCCCAGTTCTGGAGGATGTTACCTGTGCCGAGTGTCACAACCACTGCATGAACTATAAGGGAATCAAAAGGTCTAATTAAAGCAGTGGCAGACCGCTACATCTGACCAAGGGGCAAGATTTATCCTCCCACTTAAATGACTAGGTGGGGGGTGGGGGGTGGGAAGCAAAAACACAAAAAAGAAGCAACCGTTTTTTGGATATTGGATAATAGAAAGTATAGAACTGTCATCCCTGAGGGAAAGGAAACAAACAAGTTGAGCCCAGTAATTGTACAAGTTTGCTGCCTATAGACAGTTTCCAGTCTGCAGGTCAGGGAGATGGAATGCAACTAAGTCTTTGTCTCACTGGGTTGAAGAGACAGCAATCAGTTTGCAGAGTCAAGGCAGTTAAGAGTCTGTGGGACAGAGTATCAGAGAAAAGGGAGCTCTGCAGAGAGAGTTCTGGAGATCTATAGAGGGGTATCCTAGAATCTTTGAGTATTGATCCAGGTACATGTGAGAGGAAAGTACTCAAGACTTGAAACTAATAGGCAGAACAATTCCCAGTGCTCATTAGAGGGCTGGGGATAAGAATAGTTTGTTTTCACCAACAAGAGTGAAAAGCTCTTGCAATGCAAGGAACATTAACTAGAACACTCAGAATAGGTATTACCTTCGTTGTGGGGCTAAATTAGCCCTGACCTACGGCTATTCTAAACTTGCCAAGACAAAACTTAAAACCAAACCTCAAAAGCAGCTTATTACATATAATTTAACTGCATTTCAAAATAAAACACTATTTAAGTGAATGCTTCAAATTCCACAAACCAACAATGTAAAATTTATGTAATATTTGTGTAAAATGTCTGGTAACCAAAAAATCAGGAAAATATGACTGATAACCGTAAGAAAATCAGTAGAAACAGACACAAAATTAAGAGATGATGTAACTAACAATGATATGTGAAATAGCTAATATAAATATACCCTGTATATTTAAGAAAATATGAGGAAACATGACATGATGAGGAGAGATGTGGAGGATATAACAGTGACTCAAATGGAACTTCTAGATAAGTACAATATAAGAAATGAAAAATACAATGGATGGGATTTAGAACAAATTAAACACTATCTCAGAGATAATGCCAGTGAACTTGAAGACACAACAACAGAAATTATCCAAACTGAAGCATCAAGAGAAAAAGACTGGAAAAGAAATAAATTGACTTCTGAGATAATATTAGGTGGCCTAACAGATATATAGCTAGAATCCCAAAAGGAAAATAGAGAGAAGAGGTAATAGAAAAAAAATATTTGAAGAAATAAAATTTAAAATTTCCCCAATTGATGAAAACTACAAACCCACAGACCCAGGAAGTTCAATGAACTCCAAGTAGAATAAAAACAAGGCACAGCATAAACAAAGTTGCTGAAAACCAGCTATAAAAAGGAAAATGTTAAAAGTAGCCAAAGGAAGAAAGAGATATATACAGCAAACTTCTCAATAAACCATGCAAGCCAAAAAATAATGGAGACACATCTTTAAAGTACTGAAAGACAAAAATACTCAAGATTTTTTTGTCCAGCAAATATATTAAAAGCTGAAAGCTCAATAATAATTTTGTATGTGTGTAGATTTTCCTGACTATTCTTGTCTGTTTATTTTTCCACATTAACTTTACTTTTTTAAAGATTTTTTTTTATGTTTATTTATTTTGAGAGAGAGAGCTAGCAAGCAGGGGAGGGGCAGAGAGAGAGGGAGAAGGAGAATCCCAAGCAGTCTCTGCACTGCCAGAAAAGCCTTCCATGAGGGCCATTCAAACTCATGAGCTGCAGGATCATGACCTGAGCCAAGATGAAGAATTGGATGCTTAAGTGACTGAGCCACCCCGGTGCCCCCATATGGACTTTAAAATGAACCTTCCAGGTCCAGAAAAATTTTTGTTCCATACTTGTATTGGGATTGTATCAACTTTATACATTCATATGGAAAGAACTGTCAAGCTCATAATGTTTAATACTTAGCCAAGAATGTAGGTCTTTTAATTTGTTCAAGTCTATTCAGTGTTTCTCAGAAGTGTTTTACAATTTTCTTTATATAGATTTTGTACATTTACTGAGAAACAAAAATCTTAAACATTTGGAACTACTGACTTGTAAAAATGAATTAGAAATGAAGACTAACTACCTCTGAAATTAAATTACAAGTCAAAGGGGGAGAAAGTGGGATTGAATTTGTAAAGCTTGATTTATATGACTTTTTCAAAGAAAAAAATATTTTTAATGTAAAGCATTTATAAAAAATAAGGTGATTCATAACTATAATAAAATAAAAGAAGAAATGTTAAATGTGTCTTTCCTCTCTTGAATGAGTCATTTTCTTTTACTTAGTGTATCTCTACCAAATGTACCAACCCACATACTGGTTTTTTATTTTATTTTTTTTTTACCAATTATTAAGAGAAGAGTGTTGAAGACTCCAAATATAATTGTGGATTTATATCTTTCTCCTTTCAGTTCTATTAGTTTTTTCTGATAATATGAAACACTTTTGAAGAACTGTTGTTGCTGCACAAACAATATTGTTAAAGCTTCTTGGTAAATTAGCCCTCTAACATTACATATTGCTCTTAGGATACCTACATTGTCTGATATTAAAATAGTCATTTTAGTATTTCAAGATTTATTTTTATGGATACTTGCATGGTATTTTTTTCATCTTTTAACCTTTAAGCTATCTCTGTCTTTATATTTAAAGTGAGTTTCTTTCAGTCAGAATAGAATTAGAACTTAGTTTTTAATTAGCCTGTAAATTTGAGTTTATACCATTTACATTTAATGTAACTATTAATATGGTTGAATTAAAAACTATTACCGTTAGTTATTTTCTATTTGCTCCATCTTTTTTGTTTCTTTTTTTCTGACATTTTAAAATTAATTATTTTATAATTCCTTCATATTTCCATTATTAGCTTATTAATTATATTTCTTTTAAAAATATTTTAGTGGTTACCTTAGGGCTTAAAATTTACATCTTTAATTTATCACAGTCTACTTTCATATAATATTATATTGCACCATGTACAATGGAGAAACCTTACAAGTGTACACTTACAATTGCTCCCTCCCGATTTGTGTTATACATTCCTCTTATGTATGCTATATCCACAATAAATTTGCCATTATTTTTGTTTTGGATAGTTAGTTATCTTTATAACAAATAAAAATAAGGAAAAGATGTCTTTTATATGTTACTTTATTTTAACTATTGGTTAAGGTCTTCATTGTGTAGACACAAATTTCTTTCTGGTATTGTGGTATTTTTGCCTTAAAGAGTTTTTTAACATTTCTTATAATGTAGGTCTGCTGTACTATAGGAACTATATTTTGTTTACATAAAAACAATCTTTATTTACCCTTCATATTTTTTTTAGTGTTTATTTTTGAGAGAAAGAGAGATGGAGCACAAGCAGGGGAGGGGCAGAGAGAGAGGGAGACACAGAATCTGAAGCAGGCGCCAGGCTCTGAGCTGTCGGCACAGAGCCCAGCATGGGGCTTGAACTCACAGACAGAGAGATCATGACCTGAGTCAAAGTCAGACGCTTAAACAACTGAACCACCCAGGTGCCCCTCCTTCATATTTGAAATAGAGATGTGGAACCTAATTTCTCTCCTCTTGAGTATGGGCCAAACATCATAACTTACTATAACAAAAAGAATCAGATGGAAGTGGCACTGTGTGACTTGAGAGACTAGGTCCTAAAAGGCACTATGACTTCTGCTTTCTCCCCAGTGAGTGAAAGAACCACCAAAGCCACTCCTGAATTTCTGACCCAAAGAAACTAGGAGACAAGAATTTTTTGTTGTTGTAAGCCACTAAATTTTGGGATAATTTGTTATATAGCAGTATACAATCAATACTGGAGTTGCCTGGTTTCTTGGATCTGTCGTTTGATGCTTTCATTATTTTTTGGAACTTTCTCAGTCATTATCTCTTGAAATGTTTCTTCGGCCCCAATCTCTTCTATTCTCCCTTAGGGATCCTAATTACATATATATTAGACTGCAAGGTGCTGTACTACAGTGCTTTGATGCTCTGTTTGCAGTTTTAAACACTTGCCAAATCAGCCTAATCACATCCCTGCCTCTTAAGACACCAGTCCCAGCTGAGCACCATCTCCTTCTCTGAGGAACTCCACAGGAATGCTCCCCTAAGCTCTAAATCTTAATAATTCCAAACTCTTCACTTTGCTTCCCCAGCCCTAGAGGGGTTAGTTGCTTCCTGAATTTGCTAATTGTGATATATTATTGTTTCTTGGTATCTTTTGAGTTGACAATGTACCCTAATAACATTTTTACTAACATTTTCTCTGTTCAAGTAACAGGTATGGTTTCTATTTTCTAACTAAATCTTGACTGATTCAGAAATTGTTATGGAGAGTCCCAGGAAACAAATCCTCAAAGGTAGGATTCTGGAATTTGTTTAGTTGTGCCTCGACTTGATCGTAGTGTGAACTCCTTGCTAATAGGAAGTGGAATACTGTGACCCATTTCATGACATGGCAACACAATTAGTCAACATTACTCCAACTTGTTTGGCCAGGGAAACTTCTGTTGAAAGAAGCATCTTACAGAACTAGTATTCAGCAGAACAAACTCTGGGAAATGCTGGCTCAGCCATCCTTCTCTGCTCCATATATCCTCCCAAAACACACCAAGCATGTTCAAGTTGCTGCTTATGCTTTATCTAAATTGAGAATTTATACTCATCATTTGAGCCTCAATCCACATTCTATATCAGTTTAGAGCTTCTCCTGACACTGAACCCAAACATTTCCTCAAAGGAATTAACTGGTTGTATTATCTTATACATACTTCTAAAATAATCGTTGTCACACTATATCATAGTTGTTTGCTTACATATATACCTAGCCCACTAAAATTGGAGCTCTTTGAGAGTCTTTGCCTGATTCATCTTTATATTGCCTATGCTGATCATAGTGTCTGGCACATAGAATGTACAATTAATTGGTATGGCTAACATTCATGAGAATGTTTATGGAGGCTAGCTATATTTATTCATTAAGAAAAATTTGAGCACTTTGAAATTGGCATTATTCTAGAAGAGGATAAACAGACATGCTTTGTTATTTGAAATGAATTTGCATATCATTCTTACTATGAGTTACAATTTCCCCTCAAGTATAGAAGCTTGTGGGGTTTTTTTCCCATTTACATATCTGTTCACTCTAGATAGGCAAATAAATTCAGCTTAACAAGCATATACTGATTAATTAGTATAGTACCTGACACACAGGTACTATACTGAACCTTAAATACACAAACATGATAAATGGTCATGGCTCAATGGGGAGACAGGCTCATAGTCAAGGAAATTTCAATATCAATATGATAAATACAATAATCAAAAGTATATACAAGTTGCAGGAGCAGTTTAGCAGAAAAGATAAACTTTCATGAGAATTGAGGGAAGACTTATCAGAGATTTCTGAGCCATAGTTTGAAAGAGGAATAGGAGTTTTATAAACTGAGGTGGGGGCATAAATAAAAAACATGGAGACAAAAATAGTAAAGTTCTAAAGAACTAAAAGCAGTTTCAGGAGCATTAGCACCAGATGGTTTGTGACAGAAAATGAGGCTGCGAATTTAGGCAAAGGCCAGATCATGAGAAGAGACTAAGATGCCATTCTAAGGAACTTGCACTTATCCATCAGGTGATGGGGAAACAGAGAAGATAAATAACGTTTATTTTTCTTTTGCTGCATTAGTTAAAATTTGTACTATGTACATTGAACAAACATCTGTTGAGCATGTATAATACTACAGGCATTTTGCTGTGCACTGGATTATTTAATGGAGTTGTGCCTTTAAGGCTCTTCATAAAGCATATTTTTGTTGATAAGATGGATAGTCCAGATTTCATTTATACTTTCTATCCTCTCAACTGATTCTTAGCATAAACTTGCAGGACAGTATTTCTAATTCTGTTGGTAACACAAAGACCAACACTTTGAATCATTTCTGTCAGGCAGCAGATTTTGCAGCATCCCACTTTATAAACTATAATTAGCCTTCTATAATGAGAACATTATTTTCTTTATTCCCTTTCTAAATGTCATAGCTTTCATCATATTTTTTGTTATACATCACTATCTACATATTTCTATTTAAAGTTAGCTCAAGGAAATCCACATCTTTTCAGCCTATTTAAAATAAATAGAAGAAAATAAGAAATTTCCAAACTGACGGTAATAAGCATCAGGAAGGAGTAAGAAAGATCCCTGGAAAGTAGGAATAATGCACAAAAGAGTTAAATTCCAACTATTATCTCATTAAGCAGTACTAAGATATAAGTGTAAGTTTGGATATTGAAACAGAGTTAAATAGACAACATACATAAAAATCAAATGGCTATAAATTCTATAATAGAGGAATAAGGGAACAAGTAAAACTTGAAATTTCAAAATCAGTGATGGCATGGACAGGAATGAGCAGTACCTAATTAAAGATGCTATTCTTATAATATACAAAGTGTGGTCCCAACTGTGTTTCCTACCAGTGTCCTGAATATTGGGGAAAAAACAAAAACAAAAACAAAACAACAACAAAATGTTCACACCTAGATGAAAAGAAATGATCTGAAACTGGTTGCTAATTTGTTACAAAACAAAAATTTCTAGTTACCCTCTTATATTCTCCTTGAAAAGAGACCTAAGGCAAAAAATGCTAGCATTGCAAAGAATCGTGAATTTAGGTTAGGTATGGAGATGAGTTAGGTATGGAAGGTTGCTCAATTTGGGATTACACATTGTGAAATCTTTCTCTGGATGTTTCTAGACATAGGCTGGATTATAAATTGTATATCTTGCTGTGAACAAGGAAACAGACAGGATTTCTCAAGATCCTGTCAAGCCTCCTGAACTTTGGAAATGAAAGCCTAATTAAGAGGCTCCCAAGGGACAGGTCAAAGGCGTTCTTTTATCCCTACTGCCCCTATTCCACTTTCTTGATGCCTATTCTGCTCTTTTCATTCAGCCTACTCTAAAACTGAAGAATACATATTGTGCAAGTTTCCACCTTTGCTTTCTCTACTGTAGATGCATTAGACTATTAGAATTAAGAATCTTAAATCCCTCATCCCTTATCTCTACACTGATGTGTTTTGTTTTTGAATAGAGCTTAACATTAAAAATTCTTCTAAAATTTGTGTCCTTCAACTGGACAAAACTTTTTAATGTTAGACTGTAAGATTGAAAGTCCTTCAAATATGTTTTAGTAAATCTGATGAATAATACTCTGTCAAATTTCAATTCGGATTTATGCCTTCCTTCTAATTCCAAAGATTGTGTTGCAGGCAATTACTTGGGTTAAAGGGTTAGAATTGTATTGACAGTGTCTCACTTTGAAAGTTTTAGGGTGAGCGTCTCTACAGTATCACCCAGAGAATAGCAGCTGATGCGTTTTAAAACTTGACATAATTATTTTGCAGATTTAAAGTAATTAACGTCATTCCCTTGATAGTAAATGAGGCATAGTAAAGCATCTTACTGTTCTTTTCTATCCTCCGCTCCCTCGCATGAAATATTAGTGACGTTAATTTGTGTAAGTTTTAAACAACCCTGTAGATTCTACAAAGTTGTAATGTTCTAAGTATGACAATTCTATGTGAAACAGTTTTCCAATGTTTAGAAGCAGGTGTGGGCACTGCTGTATCCCCGACCTTTCTGCAGACCATTTCACAGCGCCATGTTAAAATTTTAACTTTTAATTTAAAAACTTAACTTCTAAAACTCTAACATTTAACTATGTTTCCTCTTACCATCACTGATAAGCAACATCTAAGAACCAAGACAGTCTTCAGATGCTAACACTCAGTGGACCACAGTTCCAATCACCAACCCAAATACCTTCTGCAACCTCGTTCAGGTCTACAATTCCCCGCTCCCAGTCCTCGGTGTGACGCTATAGCTGCACCTGATTGGTGCACGGGCTTGTCAGTCACAACGAGAGAGTGGGTCCTCGAAAGCCGAGTCTAAATGAGACGCTGTGTTTTTACGTCATCTCCCAGAGACGAAAGCGGGAGGGGGTGGGTTTGTGAGCACAACTCGGTGGTGGCGGGGGTAGCCTGTGAAGGTGTCATGGCTGCTGTCGCTGAGCTTAGTCGCTCCAGCAGTGGTGACAGGAGTTTGGAACGGAGCTGCAGCCCTAATCTCTCCCAAGAGGTGCTCTGCGAAATCTTTCGCTCTCTGCATAGCCTGGTGGGACAAGTGAGTGGTGGTCTGTGGGAGTAGGGGTATGGGAACCATCCGGCCCCTCCCCCCTTTTTTCCTCTAGCGGAGGCGGGGGGCCGAGGACGCAGGCCGGGATCCGGCCTGAGTAACTGAGGCCGGAGGAGGAGCCCGAGCCCAGCAACCTACGGTCGGAGCGAGGATGGCCGTACGGACTTAGTTCAGGATGGGTTGCAGACTAGATTTCCTTGCAACTCTTCTCCCCAAGAGTGAGAGAGGAGAGTGTAAGTGGAAAACCCGGCTCCGAGAACATGTTTGGCGAGAATGAATGTGTAAAAAGCTGTGTAGGTTGGGAAGGCGCCTGGCGCGTAGGACTCTTTCCTTCAGTCCATTCATTATTGAAATTGATAGGCTAGTGCGGCCTGAGAGTTTTGGAAAAGAGCTCTCAGCCTTTTTTGAGTGATTTGCTGTAATGAGTCACTTGGTTTTCTTTCTTTTTTTCCTTCTGGTCGTTGTGTGCATCTCTTACCCTTTCATACAAGGAGGAAAATAAAAGGAATTAATCTAAATACTTCTTGCATAAAGTTGGATGAGTTAGCCACGGTTGACAACAGTTTGCATCGGGAACTGTTGTTTAATCGTCATTTAATTATTAACTAATTTAACTGGCTAATAAATAACCTCTGCAGATATATCATAATAAATTGGGCTTAAAAGTACTCCCTACACTCTATTACAATTAAGTGACTATTTCGTTTCATGAAGTAAAATGCAAAGCATATTTTAAATGAGAAACACTTGAAAATACGTTTGTTTGCTTTTAAAAAGGAAATCTTTTCTCATATTTTAGATGCAATATTTTCTAGCTCTAAATGTTTGTTGTGGGGTTGGTACTAGTGCGGGTAGCAGACTTTTGTGTCGAAGATAATGTTATCTTCCTTTATAAAAATGGATCATTTGTCTGATTGGTAAAACATTATTTTTAAAAGCCGTGGGTAGATAGAGAATACATTTTTTTTTAAAGTTATTTCAGTATTTAAAAGAAATTCTAACATGTCGCGACTTGCAAAAAGTACTACTCCAAGTTGAACATTAGTTTGGTGTAATGGAACAGTTATTAATAGAATCTGATAAAAGTTATAGCTTTTGAACTCAATTGTTTGCCACGGACTTACTAAAAAAATTTTAAAGACTGGGGGACGTAAATATTTTAGTCTTATCACCGAAGACCTGTACTGGTTTAACAGTTTAAGAATGTTTTATGACATTGGAATTGTAAGGTTTATTTATATTTAAATGTCAGGATGAAAAAAGTTTTTGCTCATTTATAATTTACATAAGGTTTTTTTTTAGTGATGAGATATTTTTTAAAGTAACATTAAGAAATAATTTAAACATTTCTTTTGAAATATTTTGCATACTGAATTTTCACAACTCATTTAAAAAATTTAAACATTCAGATATTCTGAAGGTACAAATAGAGATGTGATTAAAGTTTACTTATGTCACTTGTCAAAAATGTTAAGAGTAAATATTTGGCGAGTTTACATGACACAGTGAAGGGACCATCTATACAAGTGTCAAAAAGTAAATCCTTGTCTCATCAATTAAATGCTAACCATTTTTTACAATGCTAGCCATTTTGATATTACTCTTTATGTTTTGAGATGTATTCTTTAAAGATAAGCATGAAAGCCACAATACTTATCAAACTGCTCCTGGAGGAAATCACTATTTACTTTTGCAACAAGTTTGCAGGCTGCATTTTTAATTATAAGTTTCAAAAAAAATGTCAATATGCCTAATTTCATTCTGCATAGTATCATTATATTGTTGGCTCTCCTCAGTAAGAAACAAAATTGAATGTTAAAAAGTATTTTCTATCCCAGATTTCAGATTTACTGATTTTAACCTTCTTGCTTGCCTCTCCATGGCCCATTTTACCAAGCTGAAGCATTATTTATTGTTAGCTTGGAGTTTCATATTAATTTAAGTTTTTACTGAAAATGCATATTTGTATAGGCCATATTAATATCGAACTAATACATTTTTGAGTGAATGGTTTACAATAACAAGTTCTGTAGGGTAAAAATGCATAGAACTCGTATTACTAATAGGGAATTTGTTAAGTAAATAGTTGGATATATTGGGATAATTTTATTTATTTATTTATTTATTTTTATTGGGATAATTTTAAAGTTAATTTGTATCATGTGGTTTTCTTGAAAGACCAAATATTTTTAACTGTGCTTGGAAGGCTTACATAATCATGCTGAATTGAAAGGAGAATATGATCCCAACATTAACATTTATTTTCGATAAGTTATTTTCTCTAGAAAATTTGATGCTTTGCTTTGGTTGAGGATTTATCTGTGTTATACCTAAACTCTATTATAACTAGTGTTTAGGGATAACTCTCTTATGAATAACACATAAATTTATTATCAACTATAGATCTCTTACAGGACTGTAGAAGTACAGTAATAGTTTACTTCCATACGTAAGTTGTTGTCTGATGAAATTTTTACAGGCATTAAATAATATAAACTAAGATTAATGCAGTAATCTTAATGTAAAACCTTAGTTAACATAAACTGACCTTTGCCAATGCAGTCTATACAAAACTTCTATTTCTTTATACGTATCTAATATGGACCTTAAATGTTTCTTGTCTCATGCAAAGGGTGGGGGTGGTAAATTTTTGTCATATAGTATTCATTGAGTATAGTGCCTTTTTGGTAACTTTGGGTCTCTGGTTCTTTATTCAGTGATTCATCTTTTTGTTTTATTATAATCACAACTCATAACATCTGTATTTGAACTAATGTAACACTTGCCTTTATTTTGTACAAAATGGGACTTTTAATAAATGGTTTCTGAAAAAATAATCCTACGATGCAGCATATCTTTATAGTATGCTATAAACACATGTCCCTAGAAAAGTTTATTATGTTTCACTTTTATTTACTTAAGAGCCTAAATATGGAAGCTTTCCTTCTAAAATTTTCACTAATTTTGATACTAATTTTATATTCGGGTTCTTGGTAGTTTTCTGTATATAATTTTATTCTAACAGGTCACACATAGCCAACTTATAAGAAGTTTTATATGATAAGCCCTCACACAATACTAGAAAATACTATTTAACCAAAGATTTGGCCAGTGTTGTGGAAAAGTTTTTGTTTTTCACTTCAGATTCCACAGCTAAGTAATTGTTTTTTTATTTGAAGCAAATAAACATGCTGCAGTTTATCCCTAGATTTTATAATATGTATGAATAATCTTGAGTTTTAAATTATTTTAAAAATTGGTTAAAGTTGAAAATGATAAAAATGTGATTCAGAAAACATCAGAGTAATGATGTATGCCAGTTATGTTTTTATGTACATATTTAACAAAAAGAAATGTTTATATCAGAACTTGCATAAATGTACCTGCCCCTTCTGTTTAATGCTCTGAGCTAGAAGTACTGAAAAGGGCAAGTCTTTCTTGCCTCTCATCCAAAGGTTTTAGATAATGAAGTATCAAAAAAAGCCTTATCTTTCCATCTTTCCTGGACAGTTTCACCTGTGAGATGGTCCCATTACACAGACCCAAGAATAAAATTAGAATGAGATGTCATTGTGATTTTTTTTCTATAAAAATTGCACCTTTCTTGGCCTTTTAAAATGGTAACTAGGTAGAGCATTTTAATGTATCATTAAAAACCTGATAACTTTGAGCTAAATAGGCATGTTACTCTAAAGAAATATTATTTTTGTGACATCCCATATATTCAGCTTAATCGTGTAATTTTTGTGATGTCGCTGGTTTGCCCCTTTGAAGCTTAACCTCAGAGATGATGTGGTGAAAATTACAATCGATTGGAACAAGCTCCAGAGCCTCTCGGCATTCCAGCCCACTTTGCTCTTTAGTGCACTTGAACAACATGTTTTATATTTACAGGTAAATTTCTTGTTAAAAATGTTAATTCAGTATTGAGAATAGAAATTAATTGCAGTTAAATTATAAGCTAGAGTATTTGTCAGGTCCGTCTTAACACTGTATTAATAGTGTTATCAGTAAAAGGTTACTTCAGCCAGATTAGATCTAAATCTGTTCATTTCCATAGTGATCTGGACAGTCTCAGGAATATAGTCCAATAGGCCAATGTGGCTATGAAGACTGAATGAATGCAATTCTATTCAATTCTAGACTTGTGCCGAAAATTCAATACAGTAGCATCTATGGTGGGTTATAATTAAGCAATAAGACACGGCAGGTGTGTGTCATGCTATGATAATGATTCCATGCCTTGGGTGAGTTTGGAGGCTCATGGAGTGCTTTCAGTGGTTCAAGAAGTGGCATTATCCCAGCATGACACATCCTGGAGTGTCTATTGCAATTAAACAGTTTCAGCATACTTTTTAAAAAGAAAGTAATTTCTGTGACATTAATGTCTCATCTTAGTAAGTAGCCAGTCACTATTTTATCTTTTCTTTTTCTTAACAGTTTGAAATAATTCGTCCCTTATATTAGAAGTCAACATTGAATTATTTATAATAGTATTGCTATATTTTATAATATTTCAGTTTAATAACTGAACTAGTTATTTGCTAGTTTCCAGCTGAACATCTCTGCAGTTATAACTGATGTTAAGTTTGCAGTTTATCTCTAATCAAAGTATATAATATGAAGTGTCAAAAGGTAAGTGGAAGAACTGTTTGGATTGGTCATTTTATTGCTATTAGGATGTTATAAGGTTTCAGAAGAATAGTTGGTATATAGTAAACAACAGAAGCAAAATTATAGGTATGAAAAAATAACTGGAACATTGACCAGTACTGGTGTGTTTTGATTAATGGAGTAAACATTAATTCTCAACCCTCTGTTCAGTGACTATGGGAAATTTTAACTCTGTTTCATATTGAAATAGTTAACCCTAAGATTAAAGGACAGAAATAATGAGTTATAGAACTCAATTGAGGCCTGATTGTTGGGGGGGGTGGAGGGTGGAATTAGTGGTATAATTTACATTATACAATAGGGTTTTTTTGTTTTGTTGTTTTTTTAATTCCCTCCAGTATAGTGAATGATAGGCATATATCTCTTTTCAGCTATGGAACTTGGGAGTTTTTATTTTCTTTTTAAAAATTTAATTTCGTGACCCAAGAAGGTACCTTGCCATGTCAGGAAAAGCCTGAGTATTCACTCAGCATAACACCTATATATTTCATATCTATGCTGTCTCATTCACTTTGGCCAACTGCAGTTTCAAGTGGAGAATCTCCAGTGATACAGTGATAATGCAGGGCTTTGCTGAGTGAGAGCACTGGCTCTCATGTTAAGGAGGAAAAATACTAAGCCTTAGTGTTCTGAGGAGGCATTTGAATGACATGTTAATTAAGTGGCATTGGTGCCAGAGGCTGAGGCTTTGATTTGGCACAAAATAAAAGATGAGTGACAGAATGATTCCCTCAAAGAAAATTTTAAATTTCCTCAGGTTTTCTTTCTTTCTTTCTTTCTTTCTTTCTTTCTTTTCTTTCTTTCTTTCTTTCTTTCTTTCAAACAGATTTATAGCAAATGATAATGGTCACAATAGCAGAGAACAGCAAACACATGTGATCAGATCTATGTATCCTGATATGCCAACTTTTTATATTTTGTTTGATATTAAATATTGCATTTACTTAGCAGAAATTTATATAAATATATTAAATGTGTAATTGATTTTGATTAGTTTGAACCTCTGCAGATGGAATTGTGTTTTTCTCAGCCTTTTTTAGCAAAACTTCAGCCTCTGATTAAAGAGGAGAATACAACTGTTGTTGGAGGGACAGAAAAAACAGAAATGGGGAATAAGAATGAGGTAAATGCCAAATTTCCCATTAGTGACCTACAAGAGGAAGAAAAGCACAAAGATTGTGATTTAGGAGATGTGAAAAAGACACAGATCCATGTTGATCCAGAAGTAGTTCAAATAAAGGCTGGAAAAGCAGAAGTAAGAAGTTTTGTTTTTTTTGGGGGGGGGGGGTATTATTTTTTAAAATCTTATGCTTGAATTGTTAAAACATGCGTACTTATTGTTTGTAGATTGACAGACGAATATCTGCATTTATTGAAAGAAAGCAAGCTGAAATCAATGAAAACAACGTGAGGGAATTTTGCAATGTTATTGATTGTAATCAAGGTAACTACCTCGAAGAAGTTAATTTTCATAGGATTTTAAGCACAGTTTTTACAGTTGCTCTGATTTTTCATTTGTTTTTAAAAATGAATAACATTAAACCAGTTTATTTCACAGGTTTATTTAGAAGCTAAGGCAGCAGAATTTCTTTCTGTTTAATAATACACTACATTGCAAAAACAGGTTTCATTTTAGTTATGCAAAGATCAAATGCTACACACAAGGGCTACCACAGGTGAAGATTCTTTTAAATTTCCTTTAGAAATGAAGATGAAGTGTGGGTGGCAGTGTTGCTTAGTCTCCCAAGAAGGAACTAAGCTATATAAATTTCAAGCCTGTAAATGTACTTTTGAAATTATGATGTTAATACATAAAGTGAACTTAGTAAAGTTAATACTCCTCAAGAGGGAGCAGTTTTCTCACTACTCATGAGCTGTTTGAAATGTTTTCTGTCACGATAAAAAAAATTGTCATGAAGACTGTGGTGTCTTATGCTTTCTTCCTTTCTCTCACAGTGCATGCATTTGCTGTTCTTTTTATCAGATTCTCCTTTTCCTTTCCACTTGGTGCTATAATATATTTACAAATCTGCAGGTATGCTGCAGTATACAAAATATTGCAAAGCACTGGCATAGATCTTACTCAGGCATCATAGTAATAATCAGAACAAATAGTTCTTATAAAAAATTATGGAGAAGAGTTCCTAATTGGAATGAACATTTTTCTTGTTGCCTCTACCATCTCTTAGCTAATTATTATGAATACAGAATTGTGAGATGAACCTAGAATTGACACTTACATTGGTATACTGATTCTCTTAATAATGAAATAATACAGGCTCAAGTGGGTCCTGAATTCAGCCTTTTCTGCTATTAACATTATACATGCATATCTCTAGACTTAGTAAATTTTCCTGTTAGCTTTTCAGAACAGGTGCAATAGTGGCAAAATCTCAGGTATTGCAATCCATCCAACTGCAAGCAACCCATGAGAAAGGGTTTGTTGAGGGAACAAGCACATGTGTCACTAATGTTATTCCTCTGTTCTCCCTGCTAACTCTATTATTATAAACCACCAGGGGATAGAAATTGACAAGAATTGAAATGCTCAGCAGGATTCCTTGGCCCATTCAATCCCTTGCTGGCTCAAAACAGTGCTAGCAAGAATTGCTGTGGAGAGTGGCTAGCACTCATACATTCACTATCTTCACACCATGCTGAATTTCTCACTGATGGGTCAGTTAATCTATATACATGGAATATAACTCTGGAATGGATGATAGCTTCTTTTTTTAACCCTTAGCCCTATGAAATGTTAGAAAAAGAATGGAGAAGTGATGGCCCTTTGAACGTATATTGAGGTATCTCAAAAAAAAAAAAAAAAAAAAAAGAAAGAAAAGAAAAAAAATGATTCTGTTTACTATCTATATAAAAGATAAATTTAGAATATTCACATAATTTAATTTGTCAGCAGAACTGTTGAAACTCAGACTGAAAAAATATGAATGTATTATAATGTGTTCGTGTATTCCTTTGATACCTGTCAATCTGACTGAAACAAAAAATATTTATTTTTGAAAATCAGTTTCCATAGGGAAAAAAGAATTTTCCCTCAGTATCTCTTTTACCATCTATTTTTTATTATAAAATAAGGGGAAATTTTCAGGAAATTTACTGCAGTGCATGGCTTAATGTCATTTTAACTGTAATTTCATAATATTTGACACATTTATGTTTCAAATTTATTCATGTTAGGTTAACATTATTCCAGTTTTCCCCTGGGTTTGTAATTAATTTTTGATACCTAATTTGAGAAAAAAAAAAAAAAAAAAAAAGCTATGCCTTTCAGCTTAGAAAAAATTGGAACAAATTTTTACAACTTATTTTTCCTAAAATTGTACCTTTAGACAGGAACAGTCTGGAAAGAGATAGATAGCTTTTGGGATTCTGAAATTAAAATGTGTTAAATGTATAATTAATCCTTTTTATTAGATGATTGCTAATTTGACCAATAAGTAATATCAAAATGCTGTATTTTTTTAAAAGGCATTTCGGTAAAAATAATGAGTTCTATTTATTTCTGTGATGAAATAAAGGGAGTAAAGTCTCTTTGGCTTAAAATTAAAATGCTTTCTATAATATATAAAGTATTTTCTCCAAAGGTCCAGATGGTTTGGGTGGATATTGGTATTTGTTAAAAAATTATATTATGCCACTGAATGCTGAGGACTTTTCTTTCTGTAAATGTAAAAATTAGGTACGATTAAAGCTTATAAATTTTAGAGGGTAAAGGTCACTAAATTTTATCCTGAATAAGATGGTAATTTAATTACTGTTATTTGAAATGATAATTCTTTTATTAGTAGCATGTTAATATGAATTATTGGAAGTTTATCAAAATCTCATATAGTTGAAGTTAAGAATATATTTAAACTTTTTTTTTCAATATATGAAATTTATTGTCAACTTGGTTTCCATACAACACCCAGTGCTCATCCCAAAAGGTGCCCTCCTCAATACCCATCACCCACCCTCTCCTCCCTCCCACCCCCCATCAACCCTCAGTTTGTTCTCAGTTTTTAAGAGTCTCTTATGCTTTGGCTCTCTCCCACTCTAACCTCTTTTTTTTTCCTTCCCCTCCCCCATGGGTTTCTGTTAAGTTTCTCAGTATCCACATAAGAGTGAAAACATATGGTATCTGTCTTTCTCTGTATGGCTTATTTCACTTAGCAAGGAATATATTTAAACTTATACTCATCTAAATTCTCCTTAGAAAACAGTTGTGCAAGAACTGATGCCATTTTTACTCCTTACCCGGGATTTAAAAGTCATGTAAAAGGTAAGTATCCACTACATATCTTCATCACTGACAGAAGTTTATTCTCAATTATAAACAAAATGGAATAGAAATCACCTTCCTATCTAAATTTTGTTTATTTTAAAACACAAAAAAAGTCTTGCCTTCATACTTGGGTTGGTTAGATGGTCTTTATAAAGTACTGTTAGGGAGATAGAATTTCTGACTTTGGAGCGTATTAAATTTACATTTCAAAGTTTCTTAATTTAGTTTCTAGAGTTGTGAATACATATGGACCACAGACTAGACCTGAAGGAATTCAAGGGTCAGGTCATAAACCTAACAGCATGCTCCGAGATTGTGGTAATCAGGCTGTAGAAGAACGACTACAAAATATTGAGGCTCACTTGCGATTGCAGACGGGTAAGCAGAGTGCTGGGCAGTGCCCTAACAAGGTACCTTTGCAAGTAGTTAAACTACACAATTTATTGAGTCACAGAATTTTCATTGAGCACTTGCCACGTACAAAACATGCTTCTGGTTGGTATGAAAATGAACAAAGCATAGTCTCTACTCTCAAGGAATCTACAGTTCATGTGTTCAGGTTCTCCCTCCTCTTGCACTTCTCACCAATTTGAGACTGTTAGTAGAAAGGGAACAGATTCCAAATAGATCCTGACACTCTCAGTTTATTAAAGTCATGGCTGAAAATTAATGTAGTCTTTTTCCTGCCACTAGTGTCATAACTTAACCACGACTATCACCCACTGTGCTAGGTACCAAGTATTGATAAATGTGATCCTAGTCCCCAAAGATCTTTCAGTGAGGAGAAGCATATAACTAAGTAAATACCATAGGGGAAATGAACTAACATTTATTGAATAATACTAAGTGCCAGTCACTCAAAGTATTATACATGTCAACTCACCTAATATTTAACAGTACCTTTGTGAGGTGTTGGTGCTGTTATTGTCAGATGAAGAAACTGAGTTCAGAGAGCTCAAGCAACAGGCCCAAGGTGGTAATGACAACTCGAAATCAAACCTCAGTGTTAATTGGCTGTAAAGCCAGTCTCCCTTCTCATTTAGTCACCAGATAACTGTTGATTCTGTCTTCTAAATATCTCTCAAACCTACCCACTTCTGTCTACTTCCACAGCTGCTTCTCTAGTTGAAGTCACTGTTCTCTGCCTGAGACTGATGGAAGGATATTTGCTGGTTGCTTTGCCACTAGTCTTCTTTCTCTTCTTCCTCAAGACCAAATCTGGACCAATGGCCAAACTGCTTTTTCTGAAGCTCAAATCTGATCTTGCTGCTCCCCAGTTAAAAATTCTTTAATGGTTTCCTGTTGGCCTTACATGAATACCAAACTTAGTACTTATATATTCATTCCACAAATAGGTATTAAGTTCCTACTGTAAGCCAGGTACTGTTCTAGGCACTGAGAATACATGTAAACAAAAATTCTAGTAATAAATTATATGCTACACAAGAAGAGCTACAGAGAAAAGCAGGTTGACCAAGAGAAGAGAAAGGAGCTTAGGATGGGAGGGGATTATAATTTTAAATAGCACAATGTACTCCTACAGTTCCAGCCCCCTCTGGGCTTCCCAGCTCCTACTTATTTTGCTGTCCTTAGGGCCTTTACCAAGGCTTTTTCTTATGCCCATGCTTTCCCCTCCTGATCCCAGACTGTTATGGATTGCCCTTTCATGTAGTCTCAGTAGCACGTGGTACTCCCTGCCCTCCTTTACAGCAGTTAGCACAGTTGTGTTTGTTTAATATCTATGTCCCTTGCTAGATAGTAAGGTCTGTGAGAGCAAACTGTCTGCCATGTTCATTACTTTGTGCTTAGCGCAGTGTCTGGCAAAAAACGGGTATTCAAGAGGTTTTTAAATGAACGATTGCTCATTTCCCTCTTCAGATGTATGCAAAGTACAGTGGGCACAAAGTTAGTGTTCAGAACTCTCAGGAGAAATCAAGAGATGGTATCCCTGGTGAAGTGTTATTTGCATCCTTGAAGGATTAGTAGGAATTTGTCAGCAGGCAGGAGCAAATTATTCCAAAAAGAGGGAACACCGTGTGCAAAAAGTACTGAGGCACAAAAATATGGTTAGGGAATTTCTGAGTCCAGTCTAGCTGGAGTATTTGCCAGATAGAAATAGAAGATAGAAGATGAGAAGGAGTAAATCTTTGACGGTAATAAGAGATTAGCATTAAATGTTAACCCCTCCCCCAGAAGTAAATTCATTTAAAAAAACAACTAGATAAAAGGATTGATTGGCTTATTAAGTCTAATAGTATCAAGTAGTTAATTATGAAAAGTATCTGTTGAGTGCCTACTATGTGCCAAGTACTATTTTAGACACAAGGGGGACTGAAATGATATAGCTGCGGTCCTTAGCTTCAAGAACTTCACAGTCTGGGAGAAAGAATAATGCTGAAGTGGAATGTTACAGGGGCTATGAAGGAAGGACATGGTGGGGCACAAGGAGCCTCCATATGAAGAGATTCAGGCAGTGCTTCACTGATTCAGTGAAGTTTGAACTGACTCTTGAAAGATACAGAGGTGAGGCAGAGGACATTCTAGGTAAAGGGGGCAGCAAGAGCAAAGTCAGTTGATTAAGTTATTCATTTTGCTGTACTCAAGAGCAAGAACAACCAAATTCTGAAAAAAGAAATCCATTTCTAGAGTTTTCATACTTCAACAAAAGTTGATACTTTTGATAGAAAATTTGCCTGTATGCTTTAATTGCATAATGATTATCTAATTATATATTCGTTCAGTCTGTAAATACTGAGCACCTGTTTGTGAACTGATGATTCCTAGGTTTGTGCAGTGCACAAGCTGCACAGCCATACCAATGAACACAACAAAATTTTGCCCTCCTGGAGCTCACATAAAAGTGGAGAAACAGGCAATAAAACAAAATATATGGACTGTAGTAGTAATATATGGAGGTGGTAGTAATGGTTTGGAATAAAATAAGGGAAAGAATAGGGAGTGTGTCTGTGGGGAGGTTTAGCGTTGGTATTTTTTAAAGGGTGGTCAGAGAAGTCCTTCCTGATAAGGTAACTTTTGAGCCCAGACCTAAAGTTGGTGAAAGAAAGCTTTGTGTAGGGAACCACAGGTACTAAAGCTGTGAGAGTATTTGGCCTACTCAAATAACAGAAAAAAAGGAACCAAATGGCTAGAATGATAAAGGTGTGGGGAGAATGTCCAAATTGTTTAGGACCTTATATACTACTGTAGAGGCTCTGGTTTTTAGTCTGAGTGAGATGCAAAGGTATTGGAAGGTTTTGAGCAGAGAAATGACACTATCTGACTTACGTTTTAAAAAGATCATTGCTGTGTTGAGAACAGACTGGGAGCAAGGCAGAAACAAGAAGTCCAGTTTGGAGGTTGTGGTAATCCAGACAGAGATGGTGGGGGTGTAGACAAAATGGTCACATTGATGTACTGAGAAATAAAAGGATTTGGGATATAATCATAACATTGAAATTTGAGTAACTTTAACTTATCTTCCCCCTCCACAGAAAGTTTGTTAGGAATTATGATGAAGCTCCTAAACATTCTTTTAGGTTAAAGGGGAAAATGTGGCATGTAGGGAGAAATATAACTTGAAAGTGATAAAGACATTGCAATCACCAAATTGAACTGTCTGTGGTCCCCATGCATTTTTCTCCTCACAAGTAACTATCAAAATCTGTCAGAAGTACAGATTGTCTGATACAGGAACTATTCAGTAGCATGTAATAAATTTGACATATAACAAATCTTCTAGAAATACAGGAAGCATAAATGGGGCTTGGGGAGAGGTATAATATAATATATCCCACAGTGTATAACATAAAAATATGAGCTAAGGATTTCATTTTATTTTACTCTTGTTCATTATCTTCTGAGGCTTAAATATTTCCCATTCCTCTGCACAAGTTTCTCTGCATAGTATTTTAAGAATAAATATTGTAAGAATTATTCAATAGAATCTCAGAATTTTTTTAAATGTATTTAGGTGGTCCAGTGCCAAGAGACATTTATCAGAGAATTAAAAAACTTGAGGATAAAATCCTTGAATTGGAAGGCATCTCTCCTGAATATTTTCATTCTGTAGTAAGTATAAGTGTCTTTAAAAAAATAAATATTTTATTTTATGATGCTTCATCATATAACAAACAATTCACTCATTTATCTGCTATATGTGAAACACTGGTGGGTTGTTTTTTTTTTTTAATGTTGAGAGAGAGAAAGAGAGAGAGCACATGCGAGCGCGTGAGAGGGGAGGGGCAGAGAGCAGGGGTGACACCAAATCCAAAGCAGGCTCCACATTGTCAGCACAGAGCCCGACGCAGAGCTCGAGCTCATGAACCGTGATCATGACCTGAGCCAAAGTCTGACACTTAACCAGCTGGGCCACCCAGGTGCCCCATGTGAGACACTGTTTTAGTAATTCAAAGATAGAGGTGCCTGGGTGTCTCAGTCAGTTAAGTGTCCGACTTCGGCTCAGGTCACGATCTCACAGTTTGTGACTTTGAGCCCCACATCGGGCTCTGTGCTGACAGCTCGGAGCCCGGAGCCTGCTTCAGATTCTGTGTCTCCTTCTCTCTCTGCCCCTCCCCAACCTGTGCTCTGTCTCTCTATGTCTCTCAAAAAATAAATAAACGTAAAAAAAATAATAATAATAATTCAAAGATAAACATAGTCATATGTAGGGAATTACCTACTTTTTAAAAAATTATGATTTTGAATTTTGTATTTAGACTCATAATTTTTTTAAAGGGGTAGTTTTATTAAACATTACCCAAATTCTCAAACTTCAGCCATTTTCATGGCATAATATATCAGCCTAGGTAGTTGTCAATCCTGTCACTTACGAAAATGCTATCTTATAGAACAAAGGCTTCCTCTGGGACCCTGCTCTGTCAGTTATCCTTTCTGTCTGTTTAATCCCTCACTGTCCAGACTCCTTCCCTCAGCTCATACATGTTTACATTTCTCCTCCATACTAAACAAACAAACACCTCAATCTGCCACCCTTTTTCTTTAGCTTAACCACCAAACTTTTTGAAAGACTAGTCAATGCTTGTCTAATTCCTCAACTCTGGCACTTATTTATTCATTCATTCATTTTTACCCTTTTTTCCAAGGACTTTAAGAAACGGTGTTGTACTGATAAGTCTCTTTTTGTCACATCAGCAGGTTTCAGACAAGTGACCCTGAGTTCACTGTGTTATTTTACTCAGTCTTCTGGGGTGATTATACATACACCTGCCTTTTCTGAGGTTTTATTTTGTTTTTGTTTTTTTGTTTTTTTCTTTTTTAAAGCAGTGTCATATTAGAACTTTTCACCTAAAAGTGAACAAAATGTTTTAATTTACTAAATTTTTAGTGAAAATTTTACTAAAACTCCTGGGTCAGAAAAACTATGTAAAATAACTCATATTAGCATGAATCATTTATAAGTCACTGGTGAAAATATATTTAAAATTATTTTAGGTAAACCAGCAATTTTTCCAAAGTGGTGAATTAGGTATTCGAGTAAGGTAAAGAAAAGAAGTATTTCCAGATGAAGAAGGCAGGTTTATATAACAAAAGTGAGCAATGAAGCTTAAAGATCAAGAATTTAGAGAAAGAGTTTTAGTGATTTATTTCCCTCAAATGTAAAATAAGGTTTATTGAAGTTCTAAAGGCTGAAGCAAGGATTAAATGAGGTAATACCAGTCAAGCACTTAGCACACTGTCTAGCATGTGGTAAAAACCTCAGTAACTGTGCATTTACTTAGTTTCAGAAACCAGCTATGAATACACTGTGTCATATGTAAAATGTGGATAAGTCATACAATTCCTTTAACCTTCAGTTGTCTAATTTAGAAAATTTCTTGGTTATATTACATAATTGCAAAGGTTTTTCCACTTTTAGGGTTGTTCTTTGAATGTATCTTCCTAGAAAACTTGATAAAGATTTTATGCTTTTTCCTAAAACAGTCTGCCATAAGTTTTTTTTTCTCCATTCAAGTTGCCTTCATTAAGTAATTCCTAGGCAGATTATTTTTCTAGTTCAATTTCATACTTTGTTAATATAGCTCTTGTTAACAACAGAACTGATCTTAACAGAGAATATCGTAGTATTGGATGCCTCCAGAGAGACCTTGCTCCATCATTATTCTCTTTGTTTTTGATTTATAAAGCTTAACATCTACCTGTTACTGAACTTGATTAACAAAAGAACAAGCCCTTCAAATCATAATCTTGTTTTGGGGATGTCTTATACACAAGATAGAATGTTTAGACTGTTTTGGTTAAAGAGGTAGACTAGTCAGATTGTAGAGGACCTTAAATACCATACCCAGAAGTTTAAAGCATTTAAAGTTTAAATGCTATTGAAAGCATTTGAGCAGGGAAGAGACTTGTGCAAGTTACTCAGAAGATTTATCTAATACTCTGTGAGATAAATGAAAAGGGAGAGACCAAGAATAAGGAGACATTATTATACTAGCTTAGATATGAAGTGAGATTCTGAACTAAGGACAAGAGAGTGTGAATAGAAAAGATTAATGCAAGAGGCATAGAGCAAGGGTGAGTCAGTTTTCTGGTTGGAAAAATGATACTATCATTGACAGAAATAAGAAAATCTGGAGGGGGAGTTATTTTGGGAGGAAATGTGAATTTAAAGTCATATCAGGATATGCAGATAGAAACATCAGGTAAACTTTTCAAGAGTAGGACTTATACTTCAAATAATTGGGAAAGTCTGTAGAGGTGATAATTAAAACACAGAATGGGTAAAAGAACACTGGGATTGTCAGAGGCCTGAAGTCTGAAACTTGGTGACAACTTTAGGAGCAGGAAGCATTATACATGCAAACAGGATTGGCCTGTATGTGTTAGGTTGCCATACTTGTGATAAAACTATTACTCTAAAAATATATTTCCAGATATTTAAACAATATATATTTGATTAGAAGGATCACTTCTGGATTAGTATTACAAATGACAAGTCCAAATTAATAGTGAGCTACAAGGAAGGACAAAACACTGAAAAGGTTTAAACATTCAGATTAACTCTATCCTTAAGGCCTATAAATAAACATGGCACAGGCCCAATGGCACAGGCACTCACCCCTCCTAAACAGAATGAATGTGCCATCTCTGGGAGCCACACTCTTCTCTTAAAGTAGGTCCGGCTCTAGGAACATCTGTGGACATGGGCAGAGTTAAAACACATACCCTGTAGAGGACATATACTCATCACTCTCACCATCCTCATGCTGGGAGTACACGTATGGAAATCACATATTTCTACATATCTTTCAAAAGTGTATAGAAAAGAGTACATACGCTGTACAGTCTTCTAGCTTCTAAAGTTAGTAAGGGAGGGGTGCCTGTGGCTTAGTCAGTTGAGTGACTGACTTCTGCCTGGGTCATGTTTTCATAGTTCGTGAGTCTGAGCCCCATGTAGGTCTCTGCACTGACAGTGAGGAGCCTGCTTTGGAATCTGTCTCCCTGTCTCTTTCTGCCCCTCTTCTCATGTGCATTCTCTTCAAAAATAAATAAACATAAAATAAACTTAGTAAGGGAAAATTGAGCCCATTATATTTCTTATGGATTGAATTTTTATAGAAACTGAATTCTGAACTCTGAGAATATTTATCTGTGTTTATTCCAGATTTACATGTAGATGAATTCTAAACACAGGGAAGACTCATAGTTGAACAGAGATTGGTTATCATGGGTAACATTGAAGCACAGCATATGAAAAGGGAAAAGCTAACGGAAAAAAGATATAAATTGCATTTGGTTCAGGAACAAAAGTAAGTTACGTAAAGTTCTCTTCAGTTATGAAACAGACATAAAACTCCAAAACAATGTATATAAAGCAGGAATTACAACAAAGATTAGTGTTTTGTTGTACCTTTTAAAGTAATAGTTCTAAAGGTCTTCATTCTTCACATTCAACATGATTTGAATGGGATAATGTTTTAAAATTTTTAAGGGCATCTCTTAATAGACATTTAAAAGATAAAATCCTTATTAGTATTTCCAAAGAATTATTACTGATTTTAAATTTTGACCCTTGAAACCGCAAATATAACATGCTTCACAAATATATTTTTATAGCATTGTTCATTTTACAGCACTTACCACTTACATGTTTACACATCTGTTTTTTACACTATATTTTGAACCTCTGAAGGGCAGGAACTGTGTCTTGTTCATCTTTGAACACATAGACCATAGTAGGCATTGAATAAATGTGTGAATGGATAGGGTTTGGGTGCTAGTTCATTACTGGACTTTTGAAGGTGTGTTACCTTTGTTCCAAAGCACTGACTAGGCGGATCCTTAACCTTGTCTGTAATGGTAACTCCTGGTTCTGAAGGTAAGTATAGGAAGAAGGGAGTCAACTTCATGTGCACAGGCCATGTACGTGTGAAAGTGTGTCATGGGCCTGAAGCGTGAGGTAGTAACTGGATCTGGCTAGAAAATAAAACTGCAAACACATTTTGGAGGGCCTTGAAGGTCACACTAACCAGTTTGCAATTCTGGTGTCACTGGTGCACAATTAAGTTTTTGAGAAAGAGAAACTTGTTCCTATCTGGTGGCATTATGAAGTTTGAGTTAGAGATTAGAGTCCAGAAAGATAGTTTAGAAAATAGATCATTGTCCACACCAAAAAGAAATCTGAATCACGGTAGTGGGATGGGACCACAATGGAAGAAATACTTAAGACCCTACACCTAAACTAAGCCCCCCAAAACCACATTTTACTGTTTTTAAGTTACTGAATCTGATGTCCTTATTCTCATTCTGATACTTCTCACTTTGGTTTTGTGATATAATAATAATCTGATTGCTCAATGACATGGAAACTGTCAATATTTTAATAGACTAAACTGTTAGGAAGACAAGGGGAAGTATATTTTAATCAGGCATGTGAAAAGGCACCCCTTGGGAAGGTAGAAGACTGAGGAGTCATCTGACCAAAATTAAACCTTAAGCCCTTACCTGCCTATGGGCCCCATTACAGGTATCCAGCTTAGTTTGGCAAAGGAAGGAACCTGTTTATATAAACACCTTTCCCCCATATTTAATAATTATAGTACTTCGGGGCACTTGGATAGTTTAGTTGGTTAAGTGTCCGACTTTAGCTCAGGTCTTGATCTCACAGTTCATGGGTTTGAACCCCAAGTTGGGCTCTGTGCTGACAGCTTCAGATTCTGTGTCTCCTTCTCTCTATGCCCCTCTCCTGTTCATACTCTGTATCTCACTAAAAAATAAATAAACATTAAAAAAAAAACAATTACAACACTTCATGATTTCCCACTTACTGTAACTACTGATAAAGAAGCATACCTCAGTATTCTTTGAAACAGCTTTTGACACAAAGGAAAATGAAAGTTTTTACCTTTTATTCTAAATCTTAGTGGTCAGAAATATTCATGAGAAATTTTTGCCACCTACATTGACAATTTCTTTGTCAAATATACTGATATACTAATTTGCCATTCAGAAGCTTATGGTTCTGTGAAACTAAGAAAATCTAGAAATTCATTTGGCCAAGGTTTAAAAGGCTCAGCACATGTCAGTGAGAATGTTGTCAGCTTAAGTAATAGAGATTTAAACTTAAATTGGCTTGAACAGCATGGAAATTATCTTACAAAGTAGGAAGTTCAATGGTAGTACACTCTTCAGGGTTAATTGGTTCTTGGGCTAAATCATGGTTGTCAAAGAATTGGGCTCTTTCCCCCTCAGCTCTGCTTGGTATTGGCTTTTCCCCCAGTGGCAGATTGCAAGACAGCTACTTTCAGGTGTCCTATTCAGACATAGCAGTGTCCAGAGGAACTGCCTCTTTTGAAGGCTTTCTCTTAGAAGTGAGAAAGCTTTTTCCAGAAGCTCTCTCCTGAGTCTCCAGCAAACCTCTTCTTACTCATTGGCCACAACTGGGCCCATGTCCATTCTAGTCGCTGACAAGACCAGTGGGATACGATCAGCATTCCCGAGTCCTATAGAGGAGCAGTGGGTAGCTGCTTGTACAGACAACCACAGTGATCATCAGACTCAACCAAGGATGTGTGTGCATGTGTGTGTTTTCACCTGGTACTCCAAATTCTGTTTTCCTCTATTGCTTCACTTGTTCAGTATCCTGAAAGGCTATAAGAAAGGAAACTAAGTAGAGAAAGTCCCCACAGCATCTCCTTCCATAATTATTCCCCCTCATTAGAAGCTGGGAATTAATGGGAATGTGTGTGTAGCCAGGGAGGAGCATGTTGCTTTGATGTTACTACTATATAGTTGTTTTTTTTTTTTAAGTTTATTTACTTATTTTGAGAACAGAGAGTGCTAGCAGAGGAGGAGTAGAAAGAGAGAGGGAGAGAGAGAATCCCAGGCAGGCTCCTTGCTCTCAGCACAGAGCCCAACTCGGGGCTTGATCTCCTGAGCATTGAGATCATGACCTGAGCAGAAATCAAGAGTCAGATGCTTAACCGACTGAGCCACCCAGGCATCCTATTACTATATACTTTTAAGATCATCTTTTAGAGAGTATCTTCCAAGATACAAGGACGCAGATATCAGTGGCAGATAGTGCTTGATGAGTTCTGTGGGCTTTGTTTCTGCCAGGGTTCTCTGTGTTGTGTTCAGTATTCTATAAAGGAAAATTGTTTATATTTTCTAAGCATTGATTACTTACTTTCTTTTTATCTAGAGCTTTTCCGGAAAAAGAAGAAAAGTACAACCACCTCAAGTAAGTTACTGAATTCTCATTGTGGCTTCTGAAATAGTTGGATAAATTTTATGCCTCTCATCAATAAAAGTTTCTACACTGGTTGTTTTTAGATCATACCCTGGGATTCAAGATTGAAAAAAAAAAGGGGGCAGCATAAATTAATGAACTTGAATTAAATAATTTTATTTCAAGGGTAAGGAATGATTCATATGAGTCATATAAATGTGAAAGTATCTAGCTGTTAATTGTGGCAGAATGTATCAATTACCAAATGCAGACAAATAATAAATGCTAGGTAATTTAAATCCCCCCCATCTCAGGAACCCCAAGATTAAGAGCTCTATGCTCTATAGACTGAGACAGCCAGGCACCCCACCCGCCCCTCCCCCTTTTGCTGACCCTACTAATTAGCAGCATTTAAATCCAAAAAGGATGTTTGGCAGAGGTTGACTTCAGCCTACCACTGTCCACAGTCCTACTGTATTAATTAGTTGAATCTTAATTAGTGAGGTTCTCATAGCTGTTAATGGTAGTAATGTAAATTTAAAGTTGGAGAAAACTTAAAAAAAATTTTTGGTTTATTTTTGAAGAATAGTTTTCTACTTTTTTTTTTTTTTTTTGTAAAATTTTGAATAAATTTCTGAGAGCATCCGTGTTTTCCAGGAGAGGTAGTTGCTTGCAGTTGATCCATCAAAAGAGAATTTCTAGCAGTTAAGCTAATCCTAAAGTTTAATTTTTTTACTGTGAGAATAGTCAATTAAAGGAAAAGTTTTTACAATCCTTTCAAAGTGAGAGTAGTCAGTTAAAGTTTTTACAATCCTTTAGAAGTATCCAGGAGAGCTTCCTCATTAGGAAAGAGAAAAAAAGTATGAAATATTTTAAGCCTTGTTATTTTCTGCCTATCTGATATAGCCAACGTAAATAGTTCAATTTAAGAATTATTCTTATGGGGGCACCTGGGTCGTGCAGTCGGTTAAGCATCCGACTCTTGGTTTTGAGTGAGGTCATGATCTCACGGTTCAAGAATTCGAGGCCCTTGTCAGGCTTTGCTCTGATAGCACAGAGCTTGCTCCTCCTGTCTCTGCCCTCACTCCTGTGTCTGTGCTCTCTTTCTCTCTCTCTCAAAATAATAATAATAATAATAAAAACATTTAAAAATTACTCTTATGAAGGAAAAAAAAGACATTTACTGTATTGTCAGTATTTCTAGTTCATTTAGCCCTTTATCTGCATTAAGATACTTCAGAGTCTTATTCAGCAATTTCTATTCTTGTTTACAGCAGAATTATTCACTGGCTGAACTTGATGAAAAAATTAGTGCCCTCAGACAAGCCCTGCTCAGAAAATCAAGAGAAGCAGACTCCATGGCTACCCACCACCTTCCATGAAAAACTCCTCTCATTCTTGTCATTTTACTTTTTTTATATACATGTAACTTACAGTGCAGTTAATTAAGTGGATATGTGTTTATCAATGTAACTTTCCTTCTCTGAAATCAAGGTTCTTTTCATGAGAGTCTGGCCTGCAGCAGGTCATCTGCAGATATTCCAGTGAAGTTTGAAATGGTTATAAGGTGTGGAAAACAGCATTGTTGGAACGTGTCCCCTTCTGTTCTAAAGGAGGTATTTTGGAAACCGAAAAACTTAATTTCAAAGCACATCTTTTTGTGTGTGTGTACATGCCACAGAAAGGACGATTTATTTTGAATAGTGATATTTAAAAGGACTTTATATTTGTAACATCAGTGTTAACCAGTTTTTTTGTTTAAATCAGTACTTTGTACGTAACAGGCAAGAAGAATTTACCAACTGAAATGAATTTTAAATGAATGCATACTTTTTTTCCCAAATGCCAACTTTAATGTAAATAAACAGTAGACTCTACCTTTATCCCCTTACTGTGTGACCTTTAGCAAATTAATCTCTCTTTGTATCTTAATTTCTTTATCTATAAAATGGCATTGATAATAATAAAACCTACGGTTGTCATGAATAGGTGAGATCATGCATATACAGCTTTTGAAACGGGCCCAAGGGCAGTGCTCAGTAAATGTTAGGTATTATTCCAGTATAAAACCAAGTCTGTCTTTGAAAGTATTTAGATGTTACAAATATTCCCTCTCTCTTGACAGCCTCACTTTTTTACAGTGTCCCAGTTATGTTAGGCAGCATATGTATTTCTATAGTTGCAAATTAATCATTGAAAAGATGCAGCTACAGTCAAGGAGCAGATGTTTAGGTCAAGAATTGTTTTGGTTGCAAGAATCAAATCTACCTAAAATAGCTTGTAAATAGGAAATTGTTGAATCAAAAAATCTGGAATTTAATTATAAGAAGTATAGCTGGACATTGTGGTACCTAGGAGGTCACCAACAGTTCATCTCTCTCTGTCTCTAGCTGCCTCTGACTGTTTCTATGTCTAGTTCTCTGTGCCCTACCTTCCTTCTTTTCTGCTGTCCCTCTTCCTCTCTTTCCCTCTGTCTCTCTTCTTCGTTCTTTTTCTCTTACCCCTAATCATCTATGTGACTGCCTTATTCTCTGTGAACTGATTTCTCTGAAGGCCTCTTCATTACTACTTGATAGTAACTTCATTACTCCATACAGGGTGACATGTTAGCCCTGTCTCCATAGCCTTGGCATTCATGCCTTTGAGTTGACATGGTGCAAACTCGAACCCAACTCTGCAGAACCTCACAACTCCTCTTAGATCTCACTCAGTGTGATCAGGGGTCTCTATCAGTTGTGGCCAGGATGATGGGGCAGGACCTCACAGAAATATACAGTATGCACACAACCTTGCACAACCATTTGTGGAAACTTTGAGAATGGGGGCACGAGGTAAAAAAATAGGGGCTTTGAAATCATTCCCAAGAAGTAGCTGTGGACTAGGTCGATTCTACTAACATTTTAACCACTATATTTCTTCTCTGTGGAGCAACTCATCCTTCAAGATCGTCTTGCCCAGCGTAATCCAGTATTACAGGCACAGCTGCAGATGACTGCTCCTCAGTCTCCATTACAGTCTGATCATTGTAATGATCCTGCCAGAATGACCTCCTCTGGGTTTACTGGCACATTTACTACCATCGTGCCAATAACAACAGGAAAAAAGCCAATAAAAGTAAAAATGAGGTTGACTTAGAGGTAGAGAAGAAACCTAGAAAACAGGATCACATACTGGTCACTAGTCTGCCCCGAAATAAATGTCTTGAGTCTGTTTCTTGACCCTCTTGACAGAATAAGTTCCCAAATCATGCCTAACAGTCCTAGGATCTGTCCACTAGAAGGATTTCCTTTTACCATTGTCCCCTTCAGGCCTCCTCTCTCCACTTTAGTAAGTGTTGTCGGGTGCCAGCATCCTTTCTACTTGAGTTCAAGCCTCCAAAAGAGACCAGGACTAAACACCATGTTGATTTGAGTTGGCATAGGTACTTATTCAAGACTAAGGTTCTGATGATAACTACCCCAGAATTTTAGAGAGTTTTCAATCACCGTCTTTCTTGAGTACATCCTTGACTGAAAGTCAATGCTAGGAATTTCTGTGTGGGTAAGTTTGCTTCTTTAATTACCAGGCTACCTAATGACCATTTCCTCAGGATTTTTGTTAGTTTGGCTCCTCTTAGACCCATTGTTCTTAATGGCCCGGTCCTCAAGAGAATAAAGGAGGAAAAGTGGAAAAGGTTTTGCAAAACAGGAAGCACTTCCACCTTAGTCTACCCCTAAAAATCCCTCCCCTCCAGTCTAAGGAAGTGATTTACTAAGGGTTGGGAGCTAGCAGGGGTGATAGTAATCAATATGTTTATCCTGAGGAAAAGGGCTGGGTTTCCAGCTACTACTGGATAGCCTTTCAATTGCTAGGCTCCTGAGCCCTGAGCTTTTCCAAATTCATGAATGGTATCTGGACCTCGTCTTCAACAATCTCATTAGAAAAGATTTACCTTTATGAAACAGATACGAAATTTCTGCTTTTCCCTATCTGCTTTTAGCCAACCGGGTATAGAAAACTTTTTGCCACTGCATTTTAATCATGTCCATAGGGAATTAATCCTACATTTTGACATTTGACAACTTTTAAATCAAAGCTTGGCCTTTAGTGACATGTGGTTTGGGTCCCAAGAAATTTTAGACAGTTGTTTAGCTATTTTGCCAGCTCTTACCTCCATACTACCCAGTTTTCCATGGCATAAGGAATCCTTTCTGTCACTCCTGCCTTTATCCCTCTGCCTTGACTCCACAGCTTCATTTTCACTCAGAGTCTGTGACTTGCAATCCCATTGCTGGCACTAATTTCTGTTTTAGGGATTTGTTGTTTTCAAGAAACAGAAACCCAACTCTAACTTACATAAAGGTTGTTATAAAGAATATAATTCAGGGGTGCCTGATGGCTCAGTTGGTTAAGCACCCGACTCTTGATTTCTGCTCAGGTCATGATCTCATAATTCATGAGTTTGAGCCCCTTTATAGGGCTCCACATGGTGCCTTCCTGGGATTCTCTCTCTGCCCCATACCCCCCCCCCCAAATAAAATTTTCAAAAAAGAAAATAAAAGAATGTAATTCAGGGCGCCTGGGTGGCTCAGTTGGTTGAGCATCCGACTTCGGGCTCAGGTCATGATCTCACAGTTTGTGAGTTTGAGCCCCGTGTCAGGCTCTGTGCTGACAGCTCAGGGCCTGGAGCCTGCTTTGGATTCTGTGTCTCCCTCTCTCTCTGCCCCTAACCCACTCGCATTCTGTCTCTGTCTCTCTCAAAAATAAATAAACATTAAAAATAATGTAATTCAAATTGCAGGAAGTTCAGCCAGGTTTTGTCACTCTGTCACACTGAGCCATGTCATCTGGATTCTGAATATATGCCCCGTTCTGCTTATAGCTTGACTTCTCTGAAAATGTCTTCTTTTCCCCTTCTTTGCAATTTAGTTTTGTGTAAGACTTTGGGGTCTGTGTGCTGCTAGCTCTCACCTATCTCTTTGGCTCCAGTGTCCTGTGTTTATTACAATTCAAAATATGAAAAAGGAGTAATTTGTATTCAAAACTGTCTACCCCTGGACCAATTATCTGTGGCCTGAGAGGATATTCAAGAACAAAAAAAGCCACATGACCTAGCCCTTTGGGGGAATAAGTGGCACTTCCACCAAAGAAAGCATAGGCCAAAACTGCCCCTGTGATCTAGATTGATGGAACATTTGGCCTTTACAAAGTTTTTAGTTCTCTAAGAAATACTTTTCTCCCCCATGACTTTATCTGAAAATGTTTTATGATCTTTTAACCCTAGAGATATCACATGAGTCCATTAAACAAAATTTTAGCTTTGGGTTTCTTTTTTGAGCAGTGCTAACTTTATAAAGATTGATATTTCATGACTTTTAGTCTTTTAATATTCTCCAAGGGATAAAAAGAAAATTTACTTTTTAAAAATAGAATAAAACTCATTATTTTTCAATTCCCATAGAGGTCCACTGGACCCTTCTATAACTCTAAGATACATTATGGGATCTCTGATTTAATTTTTCCTACATCTTTTGAAATATTTTATTTCATCATCCCAGCAACTATTTAATTATTACTAAGCAACTATTTGCAACTGTGCTTTAAAAGACTAAAATAGTAAGGAAATGGAATGATGATGGAAACACCTAGAAGAATGTAATAGTATATATAACAGTAAAATAAGTGAGGATCCTTCTGTTTTCACATAACATTGCCCAAAGTATTGCATTATCTTTTAAGAAGATATAAGGGTCTAGAGAGACACCATCTTTAGAGTTTTTTTTTTAAGGCTTTCAATGATGATTACAGTTAATAGTTTAGATTTCTTTGTTTTTACTATAATGACAAGTAGAAGGAAATTAACAGAATTTCCACAATTATTAAAGGAATCAGAAGGTAAATGCAAAGAGACAGGGCAGTGCTCTGGATCCTAATGATGTTGATGAAATTGACCACATAAGCAAAATCTCAGATCATGAGTCTTCAGACTGTGTATTCAAAGTCTGTTTTCTCAAACTCAAGAATGAATGAGTGAACCATATATTTCTAAGCACAATTAGAATATCAGGTATTTTCATCCACTTATTCAATAGTCATCATGCAAATTTTATAAGGACCTGGACCATCTAATTTTGCTAAATGGGTGGTGTGGTTGTATTTTTTCACTTTTTATGATGTTTATTCACCAAAATTTACTTGATATAGTTCCTAAGTTGTAAAGTGCTGAAGACAGCATTTTTGTATATACAAAGGTAATTGAAAGGATATAAACGATGTGGAAATGAAAAAATTACTGGACTGTTCATTCTAATTGATGCTTATAAATCTAAAAAAATTTTAAATGTTTTCCAATAATTTCCATCCTTCAATAAAATCATATCATCAAAGTTTTTTTTTTTAAGTTTTGTATTTTCACGATACAAGTGCAAAAGAACCATAAGTAATGATAAACTAGAAACTAATAGAACTGTATTTGAAATCTAGAGTTAACTATTTACAAGATGGATATGTTTCAGGTTCGTGCCTGGCAAGTGATGAGCAGGTGGTCACATTCAACTGACATATATCTATCTACCTTTAAAATATGTGTGTGTGTGTGTGTGTGTGTGTGTGTGTGTGTGTGTATACATCTTCAAAGCCAAAATATATGGAATAAAAATTGTGTTTATCATGCTTAAATTCTTATTAAAGTTTCTAATTGAACTACCCCTTTATACTTCATAAATTATTAATAAAATGACTTAAATACATATTATAATTATTTTATTTTAAAGATTCACTGGACCCAGACGGTAAATGGCAATGACTATTTTTCCTGGTATATTAAAAGTTAAGATGCAGTTTTAAAATCTGAAGATCTTTGTAAAATTCACATATGCCTAATATTAATTTTTTATAACAATACCAAAGTAAAAAAAATCATATACATAAGCAAGCCAAAATTACTTTCAAATATTTAATTTTTAAAAATGGTTCTAAGAAATTTAAATTGACCTGTGAAGTCATCTCCCTACACACTTCCTCTAGGAAACTTTAGTCAAAAGGAATGAATAAAAATGTGAGAAAAATCCCTGGATTACAAAATGTTCACATGCTTCTGCTTTTTAAGAAAGTAAAAATTTAAGTAGCTGGCAAACTGCTTTTCCTGTGTAAAAAGTTGGGATCGTTTCAAAAACGAACCATCCTTGTAGGACAAAATGCTTCAAATGTTCTTACTTGCCTCTTATAACTTGCAGCTTTTGGTAAGCACAAAACTGAGGAATTTATTACCATGACTACTATTTTCTTTAGTCCATTTAGACTATTTTCATAGTCTTTAAATGGCCTTTCTAGGATGACCTTTTTCTACACTATTATGAAATAGAATACAAATTTTTTCCAAGTTATCTCAAAATTAAAAGCTTGAATACTGATATAACTTTAGATTATCAAACAGGGTTAATAATAGATTTTGCCATGTGAAATTAGTTTCTTAAAAGTGTGAACTATTAGGACACCTGGGTGCCTCAATCGGTTGAGCTCAGGTCATGATTTCATGGCGGATGTGGGATTGGGCCCTGAGTTGGGCTCTGTGCTGGGTGTGGAGCCTGCTTGAGATTCTCAATCTCTCTCTCTCTCTGCCCCTCTCCTGCTTGCTCTCTTTAAAAATAAAATAAAAATAAAAGTATGAACTATTTCAAACATACAAGAGTACAGACAATAATATATCAGACAACTGTTAATAGATGTTAACACTTGCCATATATATTTCAAGTTTTTATTTTTAAAGGAAAAGACCAAGTACAGATATAGCAAAACCCAGTTGCTCCTCCCTCCCTTTCCTCCTCCCTCCCCACCCCTCTCTGTCTCTCCTCAGATGGAACCTATATCCTAAAGTTCCTATGAATCATTCCTTTGCATTTTTTTACTATTTTTTTTAATATATTAACATTAATCGTATCATGCTTGGTACTTGCTACTTTTCACTGAACATTGTTTTTGAGTTTTACCACATTGATCTTTATAGCTATGCTTTATCTATTTTAACTGCTGTTTAACATTTCAAATGTATAAATAAACTAAATCATGTCCTTCATTTGAGGGACCTCATGAGGGACACCTAAAATTGTTTCTACTCTTTTTATTTCTTGCATGGTACCCTGAACTATGCGAGGCAGACTCTGGATTGGTAGGTTTTCCATGCACATAGCTTCCAACCTTGGAAAACAAGCCACCCCAGAGATTTACTAGAATGTTATTTTGAAAAAGGGATGTTGTGGGAGGGGGTGGGATAGGCTAAATGGGTAAGGGGCATTAAGGAATCTACTCCTGAAATCATTGTTTCACTATATGCTAACTAATTTGGATGTAAATTTTTAAAAAATAAAAAATAAAATTTAAAAAAAAGGAGGCAAATTACTTATAAATAAAAATCTTACTGACAGAGCTAGATATATACCTAGTGGTAGGTGGAAAAGTATAACCAAGCATAAAACGTATGTTCATTTTTAACTGTGACAATTCTGTTTCTTTCCTGTATCTCAGCTGATTTAAACATTTAGGGCTTAATAGCATGGGAAGTATGCTTTGAAATTCACTATTGCTAAAGAACTTTAGCCTTCATGTGGCAGCCTATTAAATAGCTGCTATTCACTGCCTTTTTCTTTTTTCCTTGCTCTTGGAATTCTGATCTCAATAGAAAGACAAGCATAGATGAACTCTCATGCCAATTAACAAATCTGGAGAAAAAAATATGACTGATGCTTGAAAAGTTCTGGTCTCTGACCTTTATTTGCCTTTATAAGGTAAAGTTAGAAAAAGGGAATTGAAAGGGCATTCTGTTAACCTTAGTCTGTTGCCTGAAACTATCAGTCCAATGTACCATCATGGTAAAAACCACAACAAAAAAAGAATTATGGAAAATTTATTTATTCATTTAAAATCTATTGAATAATAAGTACTATAATGGGGCTGGGTATATGTTGATACATAAAACAGATGGAATCTGCCCTCAAGCCTTAACCAGTGTATGCCCTTATCCACAGCAGTGACAACAGCCCGTCGCTCCTTTTCAACAAAACCAGGAACAACTGGAAATGTCCAAGAAGCACAACTAACATAATCAAGAGAATGTATGAATGAAAATAATCAGAAAAGCTAATAAACAAGCTATTAGAGTTTGTGTATCCACTATGCTACTTTTGTATACAAATTACAGAAAACTTCTACTTAACTGGCTTGAACAATAAGAGGGTTTATTATCACACATAAAAAAAAGTCCAAGGCTGGTTAATTCACTAGTTCAGTAACTGTCACTGAAGACCCAGATTTTTCCCATCTTTCTGTTATCACCTCCAAGCTTTCATGATGGCAAGATGGCTGCCACACTTCCAAGTGTCACATCTTCTGCTATAGGACAGCAGAAGCAGCAATGTGGGACAATGTCAGCATTTCTTCCAGGTGTCTCTTTTCTTATGAGACATCCTCTTACATCTCATTGGCCAGAACTGTATTACATGTGCCTTCCTAAACCAATCACTGGCAAGGGGAATTACATTTCCATACCTGGCTTAGACTACCTTAGTTCAATTAAAAATATTGAGCACCCACATGCCAAATGTTTTCTCCTTTTAACTGAAAAAACAAATACAAACAAACCAAATAGAGGACAAGTATTGTGCATAGCTCAGGAATATGCAGACAGTGAAACAGATGTGAAATTTAAATCTCTGTGTTAATAAATTGATTGACTAATTTGTTTCTAATGTTTCCATCTGACTACACTAGCTATCTGCTACTGGGAGACAAAATCAATGTTGGGAGGTGCCTATTCCCCCAATAAAAGTCTTCTGATGATTCCTGGCTCTCAGCAAAATAACTACAAATCTGAAATTTCAAATGGGAAATATAATAGAAATTAGTCATCACTCAATATTCAAACTCGTGCTCATTTCAGTGAAATACCATTACTGAAAGAACACTATCTTCTTTCAAGAAACACAAGTACATCCCTGACTGTTTTATATTTTGCCAATAGTCAAATTTAATGTTTTGTGTTGATGATTAGGAGAAATTCTTCTTGGATTAAATAATACTGGTGACAATAGGGAAATAATCCCTTGAATTTGTAGAGTACTTTATGCTTTCAAAGTGCTTTCTCATATGTTAATCTGAATTATATCTCATTCTTACTCTAGGAAGGGGTAAACAGCTGCACTGAATCCTCATTTTTTAAATGTGAGAACTGGGACATGTCAAAAGTTAAAAGATTTGCCCAAAGACTTCACAGCTAAGTAGTTAAATAATCAGGATTAAAACCAAATTACTTCATTCCGAATTCAATGCTTTTGGAGCTATTTAACAAACTCTCAGGTAACTTAAAATTATTTGATGCTGTAAAAACCTATTTTAAAAACTGTTTAAAAAGTTAGAATCTCTCTTGTGAGTACATTATAACATCTTCTAGATCTTATCTTCTCCAACCCAGACCCAGTTGTTAGGTCCCTGAAATCTAAGGCTCTTAGATGTATGTTCCTTTTTTTTTTCAAATGTTCCTATCACCTCTCCTATTAGAAACTGCCACATATTTCATATAAACTGAAAATCCAACAAGCCTGGACACTTGTGTGACTTTAAATTCTATTTATACCCTGATTCTGAAAGAGCCAAAGTCAAACTTAAAACGAATGAGTTTACAAAGAAAAAAAAAAAAAAAAAAGACAGAAAGAAAGAATAAGATTACCCAGAATGAGACCCTCAATGACAAACTTGAGAAAAATCTCACTAGAAGGGACCTTAAAAGGGAACTTGTGTAGGAAAAATAATTCTTCTTACTTTCCTGAATTTCATTAGAATTAAAAAACGAAGAAATATTTTAAATCTGTCACTCTTACCTCAATCTTTGAAAAGTGACAGGTGATAGGGAACCAAACAAAGCAACAGGCTTAAAGAAAGGTATTTTCTCACTAAAACTAGAAGGAGCAAAAATTTCCCAAAAAGGACTGTGACAAGCCATTTCTCTTTGGGAATGTTGATCTAAATGGAGATTGTGGAGTGCACAAAATATTTATCTCCTCTCCTGACCACATTTCTATATCCAGTGGTCCACTTGAAGTCACTGCTCAGATGTCTTGAGTTTTATCAAACTTACCACTTCTTAAAGTAGACTCCTGATACTGTCCTCTGGCCTGCTCTACTTCTATCTTTCCAATCTCAGTGGATAGCAGCTCCCTTCTTTTCAGGCCCTCAGACTGAAACCTACCTTTCCGGGGTGCCTGGGTGGCTCAGGTCATGATCTCACAAGGTGGTGAGTCCCAGCCCTGCATCTGGCCCTGTGCTGACAGCTCAGAGCCTGGAGCCTGCTTGGGATTGTGTCTCCTCTCTGCTCCTCCCCTACCACTGTCTCTCAAAAATAAATAAATGTTAAAAAAAAAATTAAAATAAAAGAAAACTACCTTTCATCCTTTAACTCCTATCTTTCAAATATTCGGTTTGTTAGGAAATTCTGTTGTCTCTTTAAAATATATTCAAAATCCAACGATTTCTCTTTACTACTTCCTATCACCTCAGTTTAAGCCACCATTGTAGTATTCTCCTAGATTACTGCAAAATCCTCCTGGGGTCTCCCTGCTTCTGCTCTTGTCCCTCTGTTCTCTATTTTCAACACAGCAGCCAAAGTAATCCTTTAAAATAATAAGTCATAAGTCAGGGTGCCTGGGGGGCTCAGTTGGCTAAGCGTCATACTCTTGATTTTGGCTAATGTCATGATCTCACAGTTTGTGGGTTTGAGTCCCACATGGGCTCTGTGTTGATGGCGTAGAGCCTGCTTGGGATTCTCTCTCTACCCCTCCCTCGCTCACACTCTCTGTCTCTCAAAAATAAATAAACATCTAAAAACGTGGGGCGCCTGGGTGGCGCAGTCGGTTAAGCGACCGACTTCAGCCAGGTCACGATCTCGCGGTCCATGAGTTCGAGCCCCGCGTCGGGCTCTGGGCTGATGGCTCGAAGCCTGGAGCCTGTTTCGGATTCTGTGTCTCCCTCTCTCTCTGCCCCTCCCCCGTTCATGCTCTGTCTCTCTCTGTCCCAAAAGTAAATAAACGTTGAAAAAAAAAAATAAAAAATAAATAAAAAAAAAATAAAAACGAGAGAGAGGAGAGAGAGAGAAATAAGAAGTCAGTTCATGTCCCTTCTTTGCTGACGTGGATCTTTACATAGTTCACTCAAGAGAGGTAACAAAATCTGTCCAAAGGCCTACAAGCCCTCCATGTTCTGCCTGGCCCCTTCTTTCTCATCTCCTCATTACTCCTCAGCCTCTTGCTGCTGGGAATGCACCTGCCATACTCCCACCTCTCGGCATGGTACACTCTTCCCCTAGACTGCTGTCTCACATCCCCTTCAGATCTTTGCTCAAATCTCACTCTTAATGTGGGGGTAGGACTGGAGGGGATATGTGTGCCAGAAAAACTATAAGGTACAAGTAAAATTTGAATTTCAGATAAGCAATGAATAGCATCTTAGTTTAAGTCTGTCCCAAATACTGAATGGGACACATGTATATTTTAAAAATTATTCATCGTTTATCTCAAATTTGCATCTAATTGGACATCCTGTTTTTTGTTTTTGTTTTCTAAAACTGGCAATCCTACCATGGGTTCTACCCTGACCTAAATATATCATGTCTTCCCTCTACCCGCAGACTTCAGATACCATCTCACCTGCTTTATTTTTTTTCTTTCTTCACAGCACTCAGTTTCCTCTAACCAAGCACATAATTTAGTTAAATAGCACATTTACTGTCTGTATCCCTCCTCTGGAAAACTTTTCCATGTAAGAAATTCCAAGATAAAAGGAAAATTTAACTTGTGGTTAAAGAATTTCATTTTTCAGCCTATTTCTTTTCCACTGTTTTGAAGAGTTGAAAGTTTTTCATGAAAACAGGGAAACTAGGCACTTCTCTCTCTCCACTCTTACTATTCTTACATATATAATACATATGCACATGTTAATGTAACTGACTTCCATTTAAAACTAACCATTTGCTACAACTGAAGAACTTTGCCCCCCAAAAATACACGAGATACATAACACGAGACAAAATAAAAAATTACCATGTTGGGGGGGGGGAATTACCTTTAACAGAAGACCATCTGTTGAATTCTATAGTTCGACAAAAGGTATAGAATATGTAACCACTTTGTTGATCCATTCATTTATGTATTCATTCAACACACTGTCCTTGTTTAGCCACCTTGTGCAGAGCACTGTGTCTGGCATGGGGCGGGGGGAGAGTGGGAGTGATATCCTTGAGAGGGAAGAAGCACCCAAGTCCAAAGGGCCTGGTAAATCAGCTTAAAGAGCCAGTGGGAGGAGCAGGGGGATGGCCCCATCAGATGTGCACATTAGAAAAATTATTCCAGCTTCTGGCTGCACTGTGGAGAAGAGATTACTATGCTTAGGTACATTACACTTGATTAAGAACTTATTATTATAAACAGGGTCTTAACCTTAACCTCTGGGCCTCAAAGTAAAAATTTCAGAAAAGGGCCCCCTTTGAAGAAACCACAGATCTGTTTTAAGTATCTTATTATGTTCTGTTTAAATGTAGTTTTTAAAATTACTATATGTATAGCAAACATCTGCAATTTCATTCAATTCTGTGAATTTCTACTAATGAATGGAGAAAAAGGAAGAGCTGGTATGAACTAACAATTGTGAGTACTTCCTCAAAACACACAAAGGATGAAGGCCTTCTCGTGCATTATTTCATTTAATCTTTACAATATGCTGAGAGGTTATTGTGTTATTATCCCTATTTGCAGATAAGGGATTTGAGACTCAAAAAGGTGAGTCCTGCCCTCTGTAAAAGGCAGGGTTGGTTAACCTGCCCTCATGCTTTCTCAAGCCCACATTCTTGCCCCTAACAAGAGTGCAAATTTATTTACAGTACAGCTAAGTTAGGCAGCAGATGGGTAGGGGAAAGGCTGAGGCAACCTTAAATAAAAATAGAATAAAGACAGAAAATGGTCAGCTAGAGCAAAGGCAAAAAAATAACTGAAAAAATAAAATTATGAGTAATTACCCTTTTTTTGGTAAGAGCAAAAAAGGCAATTTGCTTCTCAAATGGAGAGATATAGAGCTATAAAGATTATCAACTTTGCATAGTTTGGAATACCACAAGTACAACCACAAACACACTTTCTACTGAACTACAAAATTCAAGAGATGGCCTTTTTGCTGAGGTGCCAATATTAAAGATAAAATGCTATAGAAAAGAAATCCACTTATTAACTTATGTAATTTAACCGCTCTCATCGAGCCTAGTATTTGTCATTGGCCAAGCAGGCTTGATCAGCATGCAGACCCATGAAAGCCAGCTACTATCAGTAGATTTGGTCCTCTGGCAGAGTAATGTTCCTTGCTGAAGGGAACAGGGGGTCTCCTGTCCCCCAAAAAACTTTCATCCAGGTATGTGCCAAAAATTCTAGAATACAAACTGTTTTTGGAGAGAGATCCAGTCACTCTGAAGCATCGCTTCATGCCTTTTCAAAGACACAGGGCTATCCATGGCCAGTTGGACAGTCAATGGTCACTCACATAGTGAGATTTGAGGGACACAAGCAATGTCTCCTTTCTGAAACTAGCCTCTCTACTGGTAGAGATCTCGGATTAATGTGCATGGCCATTGGATTAATCAGCCAAACACCTACCAAAAACTACAGGGAGTGGAACACAGATTTGGCACAATTCGACAGGCAGGATACAAGGAGAGAATGTTGGCCCAGGTAATATATCTCAAAGAGAAGGCTAGCTAGCCAGGAAACAGATGAATCTGTTGAGGTAAAGAGGACAGGATCTGTATATCTGACATACAGTGGGTTGTTATGTCTGATGTAGAAATATTGGGGTTCAGAGCAAATGGTCAAGAAAGAATTCTTGAGAGGTCTTTGGTGCAAAGGGTGGTTTTATTAAAGCAGGGGGACAGGATCCGTGGGCAGAAAGAGCTATACTGGGGTTGACAGGTGACTAATTCTACACTTTCAAGTTGGAAGGGGGTTGGGGACAGCACAACCCAAGATATTTTAGAAACAGGTTTCCAGAACCCTGAGGGGGCTAGCTATTGTTAGGAATAGGTCATTTATTACTGCTTAGTAAACAGTCATGAGACCCTTCACATGTATATCAGTGGGCCATATGCTTGGAGGATGATTGCTAACACATATCTTGGGAGGATAGAGATAAAGGAAGTTTCCAAAGGAATTTCTATGTTAAAAGTAGACTCACAGGATCCTGGGGGGGGGGGGGGTCAGGATAATGTTAAGCTACAATTGCCTTTTGCCCTTGGCAAAGTGTCAACATGGAGGCAGCTGAGCTCCCAGAGGAAGGTCACTCTGCCTGTTTCAAGGACTTGTCAATAGTCTGTAAGTTGTAAGGAAATTTTTTCTTTCCATTTGCCTTTGTTCCCCACATCAGTGTCCACAGTCACTATTCATTGGTTCTTGAATAATTGTTACAGTGTTATGGGAAGTAGGGATGAGGGGTCAGCCCTCACACTAATACCTATTTAACAAGTTTTCCACTGCCTATATCTGAACAGGCAGAACACTGCTTAGTTGAATAAAGTGATGGTACAGTGAAAGTTACATATACATAATGTATGTATACATACATATATATATAGTATATGTATTTGTGTGTGTATACCCTCTCCATGGGGCATGGTGTGAACAATGTGTGAGCTTTTCTCTTGTTAAAAAGAAACAACAGGTCCAAAATGGAATGAATTGTGCTAAGCTCCACATCAGCAAACGAAGACTTAATACCTAACTTAATTGCAGTATCAGTCCTTCCCAGGAATAAAAAAATCTTAACTGGTCAGACTGGATTTCCTGGTCAGCACTAGTAAGGTAATTTGTCTGATAGACCCCTTTCACCTCCTAAAAGTGAACGAACTTGCCTGAAATAAGCCACTCTTTCCCCACTTCTGCCTATAAAAGGCTTCCATTTTGTGCAGCTTCTCAGGCTCCTTTCTCTTTGTCAGATGATATGCTGCCCAATTCATGAGTCATTGAATAAAGCCAATTAGATCTTCAACTTTACTCATTTGAAAATTTTTAATACTCTTCTAAATACTCCTAGATATGTTTGTGACTTCCTACTTCTTACTAACAAAGAAGCAAAGAAAAAAGATGGAAGAGAAGGAGGGGGAGAGAGACAAGACCAAATTTAGTAATTCTCTTAGCCCCTGTCTGGCCTTTGTCCCTGGGGTGGACTTTATTGAGGAATATATTCTTTTTTTTTCCTGAGAAACTTAAAGTCTAACTGGCATCAGTCACCTGAAAATGGAAGTGGAAAGTCTTTGAAAATTCTGATTCAATAAACCAACAGCCAGTACCCTGAATAAGAACAGGAGGGAAGAGAAACATTCCCACTGCCAGAGTATTTTGCAGATAATTAAAGCAAAGACTGAATCGCAGCAGGGTGATTTTAACATACCTGACACAGGGCTTGACTAGAGCTCTCTCAGTGTCTCTTCCAGTGCAGTTATGCTATTAGCTTTCAGAATATCATATATGGGGAAAACACTTTTCCTTGAGCTATTCCATTTTTCAATTACTAAAGAGCTTCGAGTTTAAAAGTTCACCAAAAAACCCATCATGTTCCCATCTCGGACATACCCCTTGTCTAATGGGTAGTAACGAGATCACCCTTTTCAGATACCATAGTCCACATTACTTAAACATCAGGCTGCCCTATTTCACACCTAGAATAGGCTATGCAATAAATCTATTTGATCTTTTCTTTATTGTCTGTCTTAGGAATAGATGCAGGATTTTCTTCTTTGCTATAGGAACAGATTTCTTCTTTGCTGTGTAGGAAGTGATTCACCTCTAGGAGGCTAATTTCTTACAGTTGAGTGCAGGATCTTAATAAATAAACCAAAAAGTGAAGTGCTATTTTGAACAGCCCTCACACCAGCAGGAAGAATCAGTGAATGAGGAACCATGGAAGACTGTTCACTTCATACCCATTTACTCCAAAATATTATTTGGATCAGCATTGGATATTTTTTAATAAATTATAAGTGATTCTTCTTTCTGTATTAATTAAGAACGTACACTACTCAAGTGTTTTAACTCCCCCAGTGCCAAGTTTAAGCCCTCCGGATTATTCCTGATGTATGAAGAGTTTTGAAAACATAACAATGGTAAGCAATAACCCAGGGTGCTTAGGAAATCAAGATGTGTGCAGATGCTGGTAAAAAAAAATACAGAAAGATGGCAAATGGAAATTAGAAAGATTGCCAGACATATTACGAGAACATACTAAAAATTTAAGGCTTTGATTATGCTAGATTTATATCACATCTCACTTTAGAAGAAAGTGTGAAAGGGAGAAGGGTAGGAAAAATATGAAGGATGCAAAGCTTTTAAGATAGAGTAAATACTCAAAACAAGTTACCATGAAACAAATGAAAAATAGTGACCAAAGATAGGGATGGAAAGAGAATAATATTTCTGTAGTGATTTTAAGTAGGTTTCCAGCACAAAAAGGCATTTTTTTTTTTTTTTTGTCCAAGCCGGTGACATCTGATGAGGTATCTTAGGCATGTGTATTAGTCAGAGTTCTCCAGAGAAACAGAGCCAATAGGATAAATAGACAGACAGGTAGGGACTTACTATGAGGGACTGGCTCACATGATTATGGAGACAGAAGTCCAGTGATCTGACATCTGCAAGCTAGAGACTTAGGAAAGTCGGTGGTGTAGTTCCATTCCAAACCTAAAACACTGAAACTCACGAGCTGTGAAGTCCAATGGCAGGAGAAGATGGATTTCCCAGCCCAAAAGAAAATAAGTTTGCCTTTCCTCTATCTTTTATTATATTTAACTCAATAGAAAGGATGAGGCCACCGTGCAATGATAAAGATGATCTCTACTGTCTACCAATTTAAATGCTAATCTCTTTGAGAAACACCCTCACAGATACACCCAGAAATGATTTACCACTGGGGTGCCTGGGTGGCTCAGTCCAACTTCCGGCTCAGGTCATGATCTCGCAGTCTGTGAGTTCGAGCCCTGGGCTGGGCTCTGTGCTGACAGCTCAGAGCCTGGAGCCTGCTTCTGATTCTGTGTCTCCCTCTCTCTCTGCCCCTCCCCCGCTCATGCTCTGTCTCTCTCTCTCTCTCTCTCTGTCAAGAATAAAAATAAACATTAAAAAAAAAGAAAAAAAAGAAAAAAAAAAGAAATGATTTACCAGTTATCTGGGCATACCTTAGCCCAGTCAAGTTGACACAGAATTAACCATCACAGTATAACTATCAACTTACATCACCGATTTCAGTTTAATCAGTCAAGCAATCAAATCATTTTCATGCCAACATAATCTTCTCTTTCTGTAATACAGCCCTGCTTCTTCGTGTATAGGCTTTTCTCAGTTTGGAGAACTTGTAGCCAACAGCTTCCTCCAAAGGAATTCTGAAAGGATGGCCACTGGAATTTTCAGTCCAGATCCAGTAAACTGGAGGCTTCCCTGACAGGGGAGGGGGCAAGCAACATGTAGTGATATTGAAGTGTCTCATCTTTCCATAAACAGAGAGCCAGGACCCAAAATCTGTCCCTCAGGGCTCCCTAGTAATGATCTCCTGAACAGTCTTGTGGCTAGAAAAATACTCTCAGTAAATTTTACTTTTATGGGAGAAGAACACCTCAAGAAAGCTAAATGTTTCAGATTTTGCCTAACTTTAGCCCAACATGCAAATGTTCTTCATCGATGGGTTTTTCATAGCAACGAAATATAATTTAAGACTTTCTTGACAAATAACCAATAGAAAGGTTACACGGTGTTTCCTTTGACCTCTTTCAAGGTAAGCCCCTGCCCAAAGGTTCAGTGCTGACTTCTTTAAGTGAAATACATACTTTACTCTTGATAGCCAATGTTCACTTTCATCTAAGCAACTGGATTTTGAGTTATAAAGTGAAAAACAAATACAAGCTAATTTTATGGAACAACCTTTCTGGGAAGGAACAAACCATATCAGAACAATCCCCTTTGTAGACCTCCTATTAAACTATGCTGTGTCACAGACAAAATACTCATAACCGGGAATAGGAAGGTATTGTTTCAAATCTATTATGTACAAATCACCTAATTTTTCAAGGTTAATGAGAGTAATTTACCCATCTTTGGTCGCTAAAGGGGCCATATATGATGAACAAAACTTAAGAGTTCATCCATTTTATTTTTGTTGTTGATTCACCTACAGTTGTTTGGCTTTTATGTCCATGTAATTGATTTGTATAATTCTGTCCAAAGCAGATGGGCAACTGCTCATGACCACTTGCAAACCATTTAGATTAATTTTGTACTGATGTTTATTCAAGGCCAAATGGAGAGAACATAAAAGGTGTGATGTTCAACTTAGCATAACAATATCATGAAAAATCTATTTGGTCTCAGCAGTAAAATAGATTCTCTCTACCAATCAGTTTCATAAGTGCAAGTGAATTACTTCCGTCTGTGTTCCTGGACTAGCTCCCCAAATTAATTATGGCACAGTTCTCTAGTTCTATAATATACTTCAAACTTTCCAAGAGCATAATAAAAGGTCATTACCAATGCTACATGATATTAAATTTCACATTGAAGACTTACATTTCTCCTCACACCTTCGAACCAGAAGATAAAAAATTATAATCATCTGTTACAAACAAGTAAATAGATACATGCTTGTTAATCCAGAGAGCCATAGTCTACTTAAGTAATTCACAGACAGTACTGATTCCAATTTTTTTCAATGAATGGATTTTTCCTTACTTTAGTAATGTTGAACCTTGCAACTTTATAGTCCTGCTTTGCATTATAATTAGTACCACTGAAATACCACAATGTCTATTCAGAACCTTTCACTGTGTTGGTTTTTTTTTTTTTTTCTGGAAATAAACTATATAAATTTATATAGATATTTTTCTATGACATCTGGATACATTTAAACAAGTTTAAGGGGGGCCTGTGTGGCTCAGTCAGTTGAGTGTCTGACTTTGACTCAGGTCATGATCTCACGGTTTGTGGGTTCAAGCCCCACGTCAGGCTCTGTGCTGACAGCTCAGAGCCTGGAGCCTGCTTTGGATTCTGTGTCTCCCTCTGTCTGCCCCTCCCCTCTTGCACTCTGTCTCTTGCTCTGTCTCAAAAGTAAATAAACATTAAAAAAAATGCTTTGGAAGAACTGGAAGAGTGTTTTAATTTTTCACCTCAAGTGGTAATAACTCAGTCTATGAAAGAGACCAGAGATGTCAAGACACTTAAGATGTGTGCATAAAAAGGCCAAGCTAAGAGACTGGGAGAAAAGTAAATGACCTCTAATCTTTTGGTAAAGATCATTGTGGCTGAGATCTGTTAGAGATTCACCAATACTATTTTATTTCTCTGGGCATAAGGGAAGACTACACTTTTCAGATTCCTTGCAGTTAGATAGGGACCATGCAAATAAATTCTGGGTAATGGAATGTGGGTAGAAGTGATATAAGCCATGGATGTGATGTGAGTCATTTTCTGTGCTGGCATAACCCTCTTCTTACCAGATTGTCTCTGAGTCAGTTCCTCTGGGGAAACTTAGGTCTACTTTATTTTATTTTATTTTTACAATTTTTTTCTTTTATTTATTTATTTATTTATTTATTTATTTATTTATTTATTTTTTAATATGAAATTTATTGTCAAATTGGTTTCCATACAACACCCAGTGCTCATCCCAAAAGGTGCCCTCCTCAATACCCATCACCCACCCTCCCTTCCCTCCCATCCCCCCCCATCAACCCTCAGTTTGTTCTCAGTTTTTGAGAGTCTCTTATGCGTTGGCTCTCTCCCTCTCTAACCTCTTCTGTTTTGTTTTGTTTTGTTTTCTTCCCCTAACTTAGGTCTACTTTAAAAATCAGATAGAATTTTAGGCTAAAATTTCCCTAACCCAGAAAGCTATGGAATCCTTCAAGAGTTAAAGTTATTTGGGCCAGTCTAATAAAAGCTACGAGCATCACAATAAACTTGTTTTTTAAAGACCGCATGTCTTGAAAATTGAAAGTTCTACTTATAATGCATTACTGAGTGCTACGGATTAATATACAATAATGTAAAGAGGTTTTTAAAAACTCTACCAGATGTAATGAAATCTTTTTTTGATGACTGTGCAGACAAGTCAGAATTCTAAATGCTGTTCACCATTGTGAACATCAGTGTTCTGTGAAAGGTACGATCGATTAAGAAGGTAAGGGTGACTTGGCTGACTCTGGAGAAGCCCATGATATTTTCTAGGTTGTATTTTTAAACAAAACCTTGAAAGGGAAGATTTTTTAATGCTTCTTTCTTCCTATGCCACTACCAAGACAAAAACACTCCAGTGATTTTAACTTTCTTGTGTATTTATTGCAAATGAATGGGAATTTATTAAACATACATTAATTCAATTTATTCATATCATAAAATCTATATTTATATCCCTCTCACAAACACCTGACACTAGCCTCTTTCTCTAAGTGAAGGGTTATTTAGCTTTATGGAAATATACACAATGCCATGTTTTGTACATATTAATATTTAAAACCTCAATTTAAAAGGCTACAGATTTTACAGTGAAAGATAAGACGTTCAACAACTTACTCTAAGGTGTACTTTAAGTCTTGCATTGAAGTATAAAAATTATTTTCTTTTATTCACTTGAGTATTTACAAATTCAAAACCTTTGAAATGTTTTTCTTCTTGTATTTAATATAGCTTCATCTTTTACTTAGAAAAATAAATTGCAATATTTATCAATTTTCTGAGAAGTTCCAACAACTTTAGCTTATAAAATGCTAAAACCACCGTGTAATGGTAACTCTACAATGAAATCAGATATTTTTGCAATCCTTTTCTCTTAAGTGAATAATTACTGGTTAAAGAATAGTTTCTTCCTAAGAAGGTTTTTGAATGGTATGGTCCATAATGCCACACGGTAACCTCAGAGAGTGAATGAGCTTGTCACTAGGGCATATAATCCTCCAGGCAAAGAAGAAGAAAATGTGTTAGGACATAATTAAATACTTACTTCTGGGGAAAATATAGGAAAAGAAACTTTATCTTTTGTCAAACACACTTTTGTTAACCCAGACTTTGCCAGATTTGCAGCATGTCAAAACTGGTCCTTTCCTTAGCCATTTAAGTACTAAGAATGCACACTCATTGTTCACAACTAGTTTCCGCTTGCTTGTGACAAAACAGCTAGTTGGAGAGTCAGCCTCGGTCAGTGTCTATTTAGGGCAAAATGTCAAAAAAGAATGTCCTGCATTTGGAGCTCAACAATAATGAACATGGCTAAATCTGAAAATTAACAAAAGAAAGTGAACAGCTTTTTAAATTCTGAAGAACATTAGATTCTGGTGTCCTTTTTGTTCTGATTGTTGTGGCTTAACATTCTGAAAAGACCACCTGTTGGGCAGCCATTTTGTGATTGTATTAAATGCAGTGATTGCATAAAAGAACACTTTCCAAAATAACCTGGCATTATTATTCACTTATTTTATAGTAAATCTGCATTCAAAACCTGCATTAAAATATGAGGCTTTTCTCCTAAGTGAAATTTAAACTATAAGTTTGATATAAATGCATACTCAACTGCAAACGCATGATTTTATGGTCAAATGCATTATACTTAAAAATGAGTTCAAGTAAACCTTTGATATGGCAATTAGAGAGTGTGCTGAATGAAGTGAAACAGTCAAAAGTGGTGCAGAGGAGACAGGGAATCCCGGAGGAAATGACACAAAACTGATAGCATATAATTATTAGACTGACACAGAGAGACATAATGTAGATGGAGAAAATGACTGCTGCCTATTAAGAGAATATGATATCCTCAGCAATCCTGAAAGCATATTTTATTGGAACAATACCTCCGAATGCATGAATAAAAGAAAAGCCATGTCCCAAACTCACAGGCTTGCAATTCATTTATGGTAAAAATCCCTCCTAGAACGTGGTGGAAATAAAAACATTATTGTTGAGGTCCAATTGATGAAAATGAAAGTTTATGCTGTAAAGGACAACTAAGAAAATACAGGAAGAGAATACTAAAATGAAATGAAAATGAAAAAAGAAACTGTTCCTAGGACAAAAAAGATAATTTGTTGTAACTTTCCAATAGGTTTTAAAAAAATACATATTTTGACACTAAATACGACACTTGTATCAAAAAAATCATATGAGGTGCATAAACAAATGGTTTGGGGGCATGACTCTATTTTCAGCTCTGTGAGTACTTTGTAATAGTGTGCTGAAGATCGGTTCTGTATTCCATGAGTTTTTGGGGTACATGAGCCTGCAGAGCAAATCCATTTTCCGAATTTGGTAAATATAGCTTTCAAAATGTTTTTTAAAATATTACATTAAATAGTTTCTAGGATTTCCTAAATATTTCACATTTCAACTTAATTCTGATTATAGTGTCTTCCTCAAGATGAATTATTTCATTTGTGTTAAATTTGCTATATTTAATGACTTAAAATAAGTTGGGTGGAATTAATGATTGTATTGTCACAAAAATAACATTCCTTTGTCACAGAGATCCATCCAAAGAGTTTTTCCCCAAGTTTTTCTAAGATTCCATTCACTGAAGGCTTTAATTCTAAAAGTGTTTTAAAAAATAAAGATTCACTTCTATGTTGTATTAGAAGCAAATCTTGCCTTGGAAGAGAAAAAAATAAACGTGCTTTCCTTAAGCCTTATTTCCAAGTGGAAAGGACCACCAAAAAAGAAATTTCCAAGTTAAGTTTATAAAAAATTTCATTGTTTTTTAAAAAATTTTTGTTTAATGTTTATTTATTTTTGAGAGAGAGAGAGAGAGAACGTGAGCAGGGGAGGGGCAGAGAGAAAGGGAGACACAGAATCTGAAGCAGGCTCCAGACTCTGAGCTGTCAGCACAGAGCCTGATGTGGGGCTCAAACTCACAAACTGTGAGATCATGACCTGAGCCAAAGTCGGATGCTTAACCGACTGAGCCACCCAGGCACCCCTCATTGTTGATTCATACAAAATATATTGCCACATTAACCAATGCTACAATAAGTTCCTCAACTTATGGAGACTCTTATGTGATCCAAACTCAGAATATTTACTCAAAGTGTAAGTTAAAAAAAGAAATTCCTCTTGGGGTAGATTTAAAGGAAAACTTTTTTTCTGATAAATAATCACACTGGGATTTTATATCTTCTCTGACTTTTATTTTTATTTATGTTAATATTTTTAATTTTATATCATATTATTTAAAGAAAAACTGACATCTTCCATACCCACAAGCAAACATAATCCCTAGCTTTTAAGAACATTTTTTTCCTTACACTTCAGAGTCTTGTGTAGAGAAATAAATATCAAAATATAAACTTGTGGAAGAATACAACAAACAGCAAATATTCACAAACAAATAACTCTCCTTCATAAATTTGGGATTTCAGAGATGAGAAATTATAAATGCACACATATGTCATGGCCATGTATGTGTCTGGAAGAAGAGCTTACGATATTAAAATTATTTGGCAATTTAAAATTTCAGTTCATCTCTTATAAGTTTAGCTTCCTAAAGACCTGTTTTCCTGACATAAGTGACACTCAATGGGATATTCATCACCCTTCCATAAGAAAAACCATATGAAAAAATGACAGAGGCCATCATGTCATGTTCAAATCATGTCATAATCCAGTGTTATTAGAAGTCAGTATAACTGGAAGTCAGTGGCTTAGCAAGGTTAGACAATATTTTGTGAAGCTGTTCTATGCCCAGACTACAATATGCTCTATTTTCCTAAGGAAAATAATATCTTACAAACACCCTCAAAACAAATACAAAAGTATATAATATATAACAAATTAATATAAGAATTCCGTTTCCTAGTAAGACTGAGTCCATGAATCTAGTTAATTAGAATCATGGATAGAAACTTGAGTTTATGTAGAAAAAGAGGTTGGTCTTGGGAAAAAAAGAGGAGTGTATCTTTACTAGAGTTGCACTATACCTGGAACTTCAAGGTTTAATAAGAAGTAAGGAGGAGGTGAAGGGGAAGGAGAGATGAAAGAAATAAGAAAAACTGAGCAGGTGAAAGAAAAGATTCAATGGGAGGTATTCTTGGTCACAGCTAGGTGTCAGAAACAAAACTAGAAAAATGGGAACTGCTTCAACATTGGAAGGGAGATTTTAAAAATGAATGTATACCACACAGTAAAAGAAAAAGAAAATAAGAAATAATAAAAAGGCTTTCAGGAGTTCTACAGAGCATATCTGTGAAAAAAATCAAGCAAGCAAACAAGAAAAGAAACAGTGAAATTGAAATTTCCTACAAAGGTATCTCATCTAGAAGGCTTCATTGTGCCTTTCCCTTTCACATCAAGAATTTAATTTTGCATCCCCTTTGTCTGTCTAGAGGCACATTTCTAGTTTATTCCATGGATTTCTTTTTCTTTAAAAATTCTCCTTACTGGTTAAAAGAAAGGAATAAAAATCAGATCCTTCCCTAGTTTCTTTTGACCCAAAGATGGGAATGCCTTAGTCATCAACATTTCAATATTTGCTCATTTTCTCTGCTGTACACATAACAGTCACCATTTTCATTATCTTTAAGACACTCTCCTTATCATGCTAATACTAGCAGACTCTATATTATGAATTTACCATTAATCAATAAAGCTCCTTCTGTATATTCATGGGATGGAATAGAATAAGTTGAACTGCTCTTTTCAACCCCAGTGTTGTGGTTCTAATCTGAGGATACATTACATGCCTGGCCTTTTGGGGTCGGTCAAGGCTGCTGTGGGAAGTCCCAACCATCAGGAAGGGTGATTTATTCAGGCTACCTTGAGCCTCTTCTCTAATAAACTCAAATTCCAGATTTGACTCTGGAAGAATCTAAATGCTTCCCTCTTTTGCTGGTTTTGGCCCAGGGCCACATAAGCTTATTAAATTCTGCCCATATGTACAGTTTGGGGTTAATTCTGACCTGAGTTGACCTGCAAGCAGGAAGAACACCTGGCCAGTCCCTAACCTATAGCAACTGGGAGAAGAACTCAGGCCTGGACAACAGAAACACGTCACCAACTGACTCTCATATTACTTGGGGCAAGGAACTTCAGTTTATCTCCTTATAAATTCAAGGTTATTTCTCACTTTACAAGCATATCACAAGTATACAGACCTATTCTCTCCCACTGACCAACAGTACACAGCATTTGTTGAGGCCCCATGGAATGAACAAACCACTCAGCTGATGATGCCAGACCCCGTATATTGTGCCTCCTGTTTATGCCCATCCCCCACAAGTAACCTCAGACAGCAGTCCTGATCCTGAGCTTCTCTCTGGTGCCCATGGCAACCCCATCTATTAATGCTGAAATGTTACCGCAGGTTTTTTTTTTCCCAGAACAGTTTTGAAATGAACTGTTGATGCTGCAGTTTTTGCACATCCTTCAACTTATGCAGAATTCACAGCCGGAACTTACTAGCCTGAATCCAATCAAGTTCTCTGAGACACACCATCTAAAAGCTGACTTATGCATTGTTACTGATTAAACCTGCCATTTAACAAAAGTGTTTTTGCATTTCAAAATTCATTTTCTTCCTTTCACTATTTTTTCTTAATTGTTATAGTAGAAAACTACTCTTGGGAGCAAACTCTCTTGCACAGACTTACTTTAGATTTATGCGAACCACACCCATAGTAAATGTGTGTGTGTGTGTGTGTGTCTGTGTGTGTCTGTGTGTGTGTCTGTGTGCACGTGCATGCATGCACACATACATGCAATACTTGAAGGAATCAGCACATGTATTCTATTATCTAGAAGGTCACATGTATTCTATATCTAGAAAGTTCCACATAGTTTCTTTTCAATTTACCATTTCTTTGTACTATCATATTAACCAATTGATATTGGTTAAGGACAGAACCTTACTAAACCCCCCTTTGCATCAAAATATTTAATAAATTGCTTATTTGCAAATTATTATCAGTTTCTGAAAAACATGACACAAACATCAGTTTCTTTAAGGAAATTTGCTAATGTTCAAGTAACATCTCATATACTTGAATATTTGACAACGTTTCCTGCTTTAACTTCTTTCCTCTCCGTAGCACCCTGCTTTAGGGGTACTCTTACTCTCACTGGAAATTATATATTTACTCCATTTATCCATTCTTGCTTCTCTAATACAATTATTATTCTTTTAGCTTTTTTTCCTTTTAGCTTTTAAAAGCCTTGTTTTAAGACTGTATTCATTTAATGTGTCTGTCTTTAATAGTTTAAAAATCCTAAAGCTCCTATATTTGTATGTCACCTGTTAAGGGAGTATCTTTTATAAACCACAACAGAATGCCAAGTTAGTCAGAAAAGCCAAACTCTATCTGCGAATCACCCACCTCTGAAGTTCAGCCCTCCTTGGATGAAGAGCAGTAGCTGTGAGGAAGTTTAGCGCTGCTAACATTGTATACCTGGGTAAAGCAGGAAATAAATGAAAATTCTCTACCTGAATGTGAAGGGCAGGATTGGGGAAAGGGGATGTTTAAAGCTGGAATGCAATGACCCTACGTGAGAATATGAACCAAAAACTCAGGATTAAATCTTGCCCTATAATAAAAGATGGATAAGGCCCTTATCAGAGAGAGGGTCTGCCAAGCACTTGGCCAAGGCATGTTCTTCCGGTGGAGAAAAGGCTGCCTCCTACAGCATTACTGAGGGTACCAGCTGCAAGGTAATTGCGTTCTCCCTGTGCAGACCATACAGAAGCTACCAGAAACAGAGGCAAGACCTGGCAGGCTGCAGCAGTTCTAGGGAGTCGGTTAGTCACTCCAAATGAAGAGGAGCTTTCTGGCTGCTTTTAGGAAGGATTGGCATAGGCAGAAAGAAGTGAAAGCTGACAGGTTTGCTAAGCAAGGGCCAGGTAGTTTCAGTAAGGGATGGTCTTTTTCTGTGAAGTGCTCTGTTAATTATCCATGTGGGCAGAAATTGTTTCTCTTGAGCGATTACTGATACAGATATTCAAACAGTTAATGAAACTCCATCTGTACAGGAGCTTGCAAGGGAGAGTGCAGGCTGAATTCATTAATTTCAGATGTGAGGGTTTTTTTTTCTTTCTTTTTTTAAGCAAGGAGAAAACCCACAATTCGAACAAACATATTCGTAAAGTTCTGAAAAGACCTTGCCGCTGGAAATGGGGAGGAAAAAAAATGCTTTCGAGAAAACCCTACTGTGTTTAAAATGAAAAACAATGGTAAAGGTTTCCATATGTAATTAAAATCTCATTCTGAAGTTACCACTGCCACTGGCTCCCAAAGGACTCAATTAAGAGGAAACTGAGAAGAATATGATATCTTCTTTGAGATGCTTTAAGAAATACTCCTAAGTAGGCAAGAGGGTAGATAGTAGCTTTTCTGTCCAAATGATAAGCAATTGTAGTTCATTCCAGGGTAGAAGAAAAGGCTAAGAAGAGTAGGTTTATAATTATGACAATTACATTTTCAAGTGAGAATACATATCATTAGACCTATGCTAAAATTCAGACTGAAAATGGTATGTTTGGTCAAAGTGTAACCTTTCTTAGCTATGAGAATTACTTCTTTCTTTAAAAATAAATACAACCACCACCCCTTTCACCAGAGAAAGGATAGGCTCTCCCTCTGCACACACTTGACCAATGTCTCCTTTCCCAGACAGAGGCTTTCTTACAAGTGGAGACTAAATGCACAGCCCTGGGGATCATCGAAAACTCTTAAGACTTGGGTTTTCCAAGTGCCTGGGACACTATCAAGGTTTAATTTCAAAATACTGAATGAGGCCTCCATTGGTGTATGGAGATGGTAGCAAGAATGGAAAGGACAACTCAGGTCAGAGTCTACATCTCAGTGACGTTGACAACCAAGCTGGTCAGCCACAGGTGATTTGATTAAGCACTGTTTCAGGTGTCTGTCTTTCCTAGTGGGTGAAAATTGGGTCTTAGGAATTCAGCAGCTGAAACAACCCACTGCACACCCAAGCACTGACAGACTAGGGCTCCCCTGCCCTGAAGAAAGTAGACCATGTCCATACTCAGGAAAGGCAACAGCACTGAATGCTCTTAGAGCTAATGAGCCAAAGCAGAGGCAGCTGGGATGTAAAAATAATTAAATTATAAATACCAGCAAGCTATTTGTTAGTCTCTACCTGTGAGGAAAAGGAAAGCTAAACACCTCAATTTCTGGACTTTCCCTTTGATCACAGAAGCAGACTCTGGGAATGTCTCCATTCCATCTTTTCTTGCAGGCTTTTTTTTTTTTTTTTTTTTTTTTTTTGGTCCTTAATGGAGATCTTGAACTGCAGAGCCGCCGTGTCAGAACTCAGATGGTTAACATTCACTTCTTGCTGTTTTATTGCATATTACTGTGCGCGCCTGAGCAGCGGGAGCAGATTCGGGCAATTACAATCAAGTCAGGGCACACGCCGCGGCGGAGCAACACGAGCATGATGAGGATACTGATGAGGCACTTATCGAAAACCCCACATCATCCACACTCATCAGCCACAACATGTCACCCCAAATGAGGCATCAGCTGCCTTCAAAAGGCTCATTGCACAGTGTTTACCGCTTCCCTCGGACCCACTTTTGATTTTACGGTCAGAGCTGGGTTCAAACAGCAGCTGTCTGGCAAAGACAGGTCTGTGCTTCTAGCAGCTTCCCCCAGAATTCTGGGGCTTTGTCTGGGGAGCTTTGGGGAGCAGGAACTGGCAAGGCGAGGGGACGCGAGAAGACAGAGAAGTGTCCAGTTCTGTTTCTCTCAAAGAGGAATCTCTTTCCCAGAAGGGGCCCTTGATTAATTTCAAGCACTAGCACACAGTGGTGGCATAATGGGGGTGGGGGTAGGGAAGCAAAAGAAGGAGGCTTTCACAGATCCCCTTAAAATAGTAACAGGGTAGGTGGGACCTCTCAGGAAGGCAGTAGTCCTAGAAAGGTCAATCCCTTTGAAAAGGACAGATCCAACCAGGAGAGCTGTTCAAGTGATAATTTTTAATTCTTTCACCATCAACTTATTCTTGGGTGATTGGGGGTGGCATTTATTAGCAATTTAAAGGAAGGCTTTATTTCAAAAACCCTGTTTTTCTGCTATAGAAGGAAGCAGATATACTCCTAGTAATACTCCTTCAAACTATGTTGCTTTGGGTTAATGCAACTTGCAGCTAAACACCTGGGGGAACCTATTTGTTTACTTTGGAGAAAAAAAATATAAAAAAACCCACTGCTATCTATTTTTCAGTCTGTATCATTCCTGGTAGGGAGAGGGCTTCAGACGGATACTTCTTTACACATTTTTTTAATGGCTGGGTTAGTCAATGCCATTTATTATAAAGCTGGATGTTCTTAATATTGTGAAAACATCCTGCAGTAAAACAGTTTCCAGTTAGATCTAGACTACTTGATCCAAAACCAAGAAAAGCCACACAGACTTTAAATTTTTCACTCTTTTCAGCCGCACCACCCTCTCCAACCAAGCCCTTGTGAGTGCCACCTCAACCATACAAAATAGTCAGAAATAATGGCAGCATGTGATATCGACCTCACGTGAGGCAGGCATGGAATAAAGGTGGGCTTCCTCTCCTCAAACAAATGGTCTGTCTTGGAGATAGTGCCACATGTAGAGTATTGTTCAGCAAGGAGTTAGGGGAGATTAGATAGGTTCAGAGAGAATATGTGGGCATGAGGCAGGCCACCAGGCAGAGCCACAAACCCTGACGAAGGTCCAGGATCCTGGGACTTTGGAACAACCCCAATGTACCTGACAGTCTGAGGTGTTCCTTTCCATACCGGGTACCGGGTGTCATGAACTCTCTTCCTTCAGTTTAAGCATAATCATTCCTAGTTTATTTGCACTACTTTTTTGAAAGTAAACTCCACACCCAATGTGGGGATCAATGTCACGACCCTGAGATCAAGAGTCACAAGACAACTCAAGAGTTGCACTGACTGAACCAGCCAGGCACTCCTATTTGCACTATTTTTATATGTGATTCTAAAGTAGTTGGCATTAGGCTTTTTAAGTTCATTTATTTGAGAGAGAGAAAGAGTGTGCATGAATGCGCAAGCTAGTGGGGGAGGAATAGTGAGTGAGAGAGAATCCCAAGCAAGCTTAGCACTGTCAGCACAGAGCCAGATGCAGGTCTTGAACTCATGAAACCATGAGATCATGACCCAAGCCAAAATCAAAAGTCTTGGATGCTTAACCAACTGAGCCACTCAGGCACTCCTAGTGTTAGGCTTTTAATGATATTTTAATGTCTTTACAAAAAGTGTAGAACCAAACTAAATACTTCGGTAGACTTCTAGGTTTGAAGAACTGTGATAATTATGATAAATTAATTTACCTTTTCTGGTAAGTCATTTTATCCACCCTTCAAAGTTAAAGCAGAAATTCCCAGAAATTTCAGGAAAAGGGCTCCTTCACTTTCATTCTGTCTCAGAGCTTGTTCTGGTTTTCTTTTCTTCTAGGTCTCTTTCTCTTCTAAACCTTCTTAAACTCCTTTCATGTCCCTTCCCTGATGATATTCCAGACTGACCCTTTCTGCCCAAACTCTACTACAGTTTCTTGGGACCTTTCCTAAATTTAAGCCCACAGGTTTGTATCAAATGCTTGAATTCAAGGCAAAACACCATGACACAGTCTAGGGTGGTGGCCACATGGCTCAGAGTGGCACTAGGCTTCGTTAGCTCCACAGGAACCAAAGCAAGAATGTGCACACATTTCCTTTGTAATCTTAGACACCTCAGTCTTCCCCCAGGAAGAAAGAGGAGACTTGATGACTGAAGAGCCTGTGTTTACTGGATGATGGTAAGCAGCACCAAGTATAAATGCAGAAGAGAAAATGGGTGGGCACATGGGATAGTGAAGTTTGAAAGGTTGGCTAAAATTAACTCAAGAATCTCAAATTCATCTTAGTCCTTCCAAGTTTTGCCTATGACTGATTTTCACTAAGTCATGTCTTATCAACCTTCCACTTAGTATTTCTTTTTGGAGCTCTTCAAGTAGGTGGCATCTATCGATGACACATAGAGAGAAAATGGGTATTTAATTAGAGTTCAGCAGCAGTTACAGAGAGGATTCATTAAGCAATCAGATGCACTTGCATGGACATTAGCAACCTTCTAACCATCAAGGATGCCTTCCTTGGTTACTGGTTCTAGGGGTTGCAAATATTACAATTCTTTAGCAGATTTTTATATTACTGTGGTTTGTGTGTTTAAAATGTTTACATACTGGATACCTTTGTATGTCTTGCTACTGACAGAAAGAGTGGGGAGGAAGGCAGGAGAAGGACTGCAAATTAAAATGCAGCATGATAAATTCTAGGCAATTATCCAAACCAAATGAAAAGAACTTATTCCTGTAGAGTATTCAGAGAAACTCACTGGTCAGGTGGGTACTGAGTCTCCTAGTTTTCAAACTCTGGTTTGGGAATCTACCGAAAATCCTGCAAGATCCTTGCTGGGAGCTTCAGAGAAGATCCAGGCAAGAAAGAAGCGGTTTGCATGTGTGTATACGCATGAGGCATGCACGTCTGAAGTGTACGTGTGTGTGTGCGTGCGCGCGCGCGCGCGTGCGTGCTATCTCTTTGTGGGGTCATCATCTAACGCTCTTTGTGATGCACATTCTAAATTAGGCAAAAGGGATGAATCTTTCAAATGCAGATCATGTTTGCATTAGAAGAGCAATGAGAACACTTGTCAGTTTCAGAACATTTATGTGCTAGAAGTACTGTTAGCAGAAGAGCAGTTTAGATAAATTCAAGACTTTTTTTGCTGATCACAAACATTAAGCTTCACACCTGAAGCCCTCAGCCCCCCGCTGTGCTCTAATCCTGGCACCATTCACCCTTAGAGACTCAGAGTGCTGTGCCTCAGCTCTCAAACCTTTGATTGCCCTTACTTTGAATGCCACCACCTGCAAAAATGCCTTTTTATTCCCTTTGAGCCTCTTGAGAAGGAAGTAAAAATGATAATTCATGACAAACATTAATTAATTGTTTACAAGATGATCTTTTCTTTTTCCAACTTCTGTTCAGCAGACATGTTGAACTGCAAGATTCCACTCGCAAGGCCAGGATTCGTCAAGAGGCCCGCATTGTTGTTTCTCACTGAGGCATAGGACCGACTGCAGGCCATTGTTTCTAAAGCTCAAGTGGGCCTGTCTGGTTCGTGTTGGAAGAATAGGGGTGACATGCGTGAGTTCCCCAGTATAAAAGAACTACCAGTTCTAGGAAAGAACGGGAGTTTAGCCACTAATGCAGAGTAAATAAACATTTTTCACCACCTCTTGCTCCATGTGATTTTTTTTAAAGGTCAAGAGCTGCCATTACAGTATTTTAAAAGCTTCAAATTATGTTTAAAGAATGTATCACTAAACTCACAGAAACCTTATCAGAATTGAGGAACCTACTGTGATTGGTCCTTGAGTTTATCATCACTGGGAGGTGGATTGTAAAAGGAATGCAGATGACCCATTGTTTCTGATACCCTGCAATTTGCTCAAAGCGGATGTTGCCCAACCTCTTCCAAATTTTCTTCAAAGTATGGAGAGTGTTGAGACACTTCAATTTCAAAATTTCATATGGTCCACACTGCGGGTCACACATTCTGACAGACAAGAATAAAGTTCAGGGACCTTTCCTGACAAACATGTTCAAAATGCAGAGAATGGGTCCTGTTCCTGGGAAACCTCCAAATGTGTGTAAAAGAAAGAGAGAGAAGTAAAACACAGAGGGAGATTTCTTTTTTAAATTAAAGAATAAAAAGCTTACTTCAAGGAAGTGTAGAGTAACAGCAGAAAGACTTCCTCAGCAACTGAGGTTTTCAGATTTCAAATTAGGAGCCCTTAGATCACAGCTGCTAGGCTAAAAATCAATTCTGTATTTTCTGAGTTAATACTAAGGATTGCACTTAACAGACATGGAGACTAATAAGGTATGCAGAAGGAGTAAAAGCAGCACACACACACACACAAATTCAGGCCTTAGTTTTGGCCATGATCCAGCACAATGATGTTTCAACCAGATTTGAAAAAAAAAATCAATAACATCTGTGGTATAATGGTTAATTAAAGCAGCTCTTCAGCAGAGCTCAGGAGGAGAGGCTCGGCCTGAAATTCAGACAGCTGAAGCTTGATTATCAGGAAAGAATGCTTTTTTAGCTACGAGTGGATAGGCCAAAAGCTGCAATGTGCCAAAATGGGGAAAAAAATTGCTTTTATTTTAACTTTCTTTAAGTAATCAATACATGCTTTTCACCTGTATTAGGACACTGCTCAACTCCAAAGCCTGTTACTCCATTTCAGCAAAAATTCTAGCTACTGTCTTTTGAAACTTAGGTTTGAAAAGCAGCTCCCATCCCCTGCAAAGCAAAGAAACAAAGATGCAGGTGTAGGTGTATGTCCGTAAGACCAGTGAAAGCTCAGGCTCCAGGATGGTCTAAAGGCTTTAATCAATAAGTTATGAGCAAAGTTGACCTGACCTTGGAGTAGACAAGAGGCCAAAGCCAACGTACTAAGGCAGCATAATAAAACCACTAAAAATTCTCAAGGAAAACTGTGAAGGGCAGGGTCAAATTTCCTCCTTCTTCCTACTGTTCTGAGTACTGTGCTAGGGATGTTTTCTTTACCTTTTTACGGACAAAGGTCAAAGAATCAACACTGATGTCTCCTGACTACAGATGGCAAGGTCAGTAGGTGACTTCTCTAAAGAAAAGACTATTGCTCACACCCCATCTGTCTACTGGCACCTTGCTTTGGCTTATATCTCAAATAGAAGTGTCTATGAGGACTACAAATTTCAAACTCCCTCTAGTCAGTTGCACTCTGAAAAGGGGCAGAGTGAGCGTTCAGGAGCTTCATGGCAGAGTGACACTGGAGTGGAATCTTAGAGGATGAGGAAAAGTTTCCAGCAAGGGAGAGAAAAAGTCAGAGAAGGCATTCAGAATTTATGTATACTTGTGAAAACTATAAAAACTGTTCAGAAGAACATGTAAAAAAGAAGCAATAAAAATCTTTTATAAAATCTTCATAATTAATCTTTGTATTTTATATCAGTTCTCCTTATTTTAAGAACTGTCAGATTAGATTCCAATGCCTTCCTTTATAACTATCACAATCAACTAGTTCTTTCCTTCTTCCTTTTGGCCACCCTCTCTCACTGGAGGTTGAAAATTTATGGGTGTCTTCTCTAAATTAAATGCATTCAACACCTTTGGCTTTTAATCAGGGGTCCAGAATTTATTTATTTGCCAGAACTAGTCACATACGTAGCAACATGGAAGGCTGGGAGATTAGACTTTATTCTGGAGTCACTTGTTCAGCCAAAAAGTCATGTTAAAGTAATTATATTGGACCCAGGATGTAGTTGCTCATGCTAAGCTTGATGTTAGCAAACCAGCACTTCACTCAGTTTCTATGCTTGGCTCTCCCAAAAAAGAAAGGCTTAGGTCAACCAATTAGTGCCTGCCTCTCAGCACAAAACAATGTTATGAAAATATTTTTACGTTTTTCTAAAGACTTTATAAATCATGAATTGATTGTAGAATTTTTTTCATTTGGAAAGAAAAAATGTTAAAATATGTATGATTCAGAAATTTTTTTATGGGAAAAATACACAAATGAAGATTAAATACATTAAGGGATATGAAAAATGCTTTGAAGATGGTACTAAGTATTATGTAAATATAAACATAAAGGTTGTATTATGTTTGTGATATTAAGATTTTCATTGGTATTTCCAAAGAAAGTAAAGGGGGTACCTTCTATTTTTGTAGTTGGGGAAGAAACATACACACATACAAAACCACTGGGGAAAATTTTAATGCAGATTGGCATGATATAGAAGTTTATATTGTGTTGAAAGACAGCTCATAAATGCTGAGGAAGCATTTTAGTTGAGAAACGAAGTAATATATATGATGGAGTACAACTCATTCATTCGACAATGATCATCTGTACGAAATGATGGGAAAACAGTAAGAAGGAATATTAAGCTAGAATGAATTGAACAATACAGCAAATGTGATACTGCTATGACTTAAAATCTTGCTGCTTGAATATTCAAAGCCTACAGGTCAGTTAAACTCTATCACTAAATTCAGTTTCTAAGTGAAACTCATTTAATTTTTATTTTCCGGATTCATTACACTTGGGAGAATACTAAAATGACTCATAACCATTTAGCTAGTAATATCATCAGCTACCTATTACAGAGAATTTCAACCTTTTATCAGGGTTTTTAGTGTGGTTGTTTTTGTTTCTGTTTTTGAGTAGCTATTGTGCACTAAATACACCATTAGAAGAACTAATATTAATGCCTAGAACTTTTCATCTTAAGCCTTTTATGCATATCAACAAATTAATTTAAATAGCATTAGCAAGGCAGGTACTATATACAGTAATGCCCATTTTACAGATAGGAGAATAGAGCAAAACTGCTTAACACAAGGCAATATTTACACCAGAGAAAAAGGTGGAGGTCGAGGTGGTTAGGTCCACAGTGAAATGAAAGAAATTCTTGGATACCCAAAATGTGTTCTAGACAGTGTGTCTTTTATTTCTTAAATGTTCTTTTACCAACAGACTATATAGTGGAATAAAACTCAATTGTGTCTGATCTGCAACAAGTACTAAGGACCTACAGTGCTGTGTCTAGCTCATAGTTAATTATTCTTGAGCATTATAAAAATGTCCTGACTTATGACCATTTGTCTTCTTTATCATTTAGTTTCTCTAGCTCTCAATGTCAAATTTGTAAATGTCAAATTATGTAAAATTTGCAGAATACTTACTTAGTAACTATACATACTTGCCACAATGCTTATATGAGATAAAGATTGTGAATGTTTGAAAACTCAACTCATTTTCACTTGTCTTCTGCGTATCATACTCTGAAGACCCCTAAAGACAAAGAAAGGACAAAAAAAAAACAACCCTAACAACTCCCTGCCAGCAGCTTGGAGGAATTTTTTTTTTTACTAAGTATAAGATTAAGAAAGCTATCACGAGATAAATAATAATCAGCCTATGATAAGTCTCAACAAAGAGAAGAGCCCTTTCTCACCCATGGCCAACATTTCTGCCTGGCTTATGCAACAGCTATTTCCAAGCCTCTTCTCCCTTGCCCCAAAAGACTTGCTCTGCAGACATGCCAATGCAGCCTCCTCCTCCTTCCTTGTATGTTGAATGTGAAAGTGAGAGAGTGGCCATCTTAAGACCACTTGGGGACATGCATGTAGATAAAAAGCCAACACTCTAAGGATCACAGAGCAGAAAAACAGAAAGTTGGTAACAGCTGAACTGCCAGACCAATCCTGAAATTGCCTACCTCCAGACATAATGGGTACATAAATGTTATTACAGTCTATTCAAGTGTTAGAATAGCAGGGTAAGTGGGAGTAACAGAACTTGCTGCAGAGGGTAGATGTCTGTGGGTTTCACAAGTTTGCACTGTCAGCAAATCGGGCTGCAGGGTGGTAGAAGATCCCATCTAAGTGAATCATGGCCAAAAAAAAAGGCCACTACTTTGAATGAAGGATGATATCCAAAACACTCTCCTCCCCACACTCCTTTAAATAAAGAAAGACAACATTTTCTACAGATGAGAAAAAAGACCGGCCTCAGGATTTCCACACTTCAGAGTAAATACCCAAATTAAACAGAGTGAGAAGGGACAGTAGGCTATGGTCCCAAGTAGATTTCTTTTTTATTTTTTTTAAATGTTTATTTATTTTTGAGAGAGACAGAGTGTGAGTGGGGGAGGGGCAGAGAAAGGGGGAGACACAGAATCCAAAGCAGGCTCCCAGCTGTCAGCAGAGAGACTGACATGGGGCTCAAACCCATAAACCAGAAGACCACGACCTGAGCCAAAGTCAGACACTTAACCGACTGAGCCTCCCAGGCGCCCCTGATCCAAGTTGATTTTATTTAATGAGAAACAAATTGTCTTTCATGTGTGAAGCTGACAGAAAGAGTCGTAGATGGGGGCACCTGTGTGGCTCAGTTGGTTAAGCATCCAACTTTGGCTTAGGTCATGATTTCATGGCTCGTGAGTTTGAGCCCCATGTCAGGCTCTATCAAAAGTATAATATGGTGCTACTCTAGTAGTGACAGATCCTAAATTACATGAGCATGCAATATGCATTATATGCCTAGAATCATCTTTATCAATGAAAAATTCCAATATGAACTCCACCAATGATTTCTATTATCACACAATTAAAAATATTTTTTAAAAACCCATACAATTATAAAATTCTAATTTAAAAAAGTCTATTGAGGGGGTGCCTGGGTGGCTCAGTCGGTTGAGCATCCTACTTTGGCTCAGGTCATGATCTCAAGGTTTGTGAGTTCGAGCCTGCATCAGGCTCTGTGCTGATGGCTCAGAGCCTAGAGCCTGCTTCGGATTCTGTGTCTCCCTCTCTCTGCCCCTCCCCTGCTTGTGCTCTGTCTCTGTCTCTCTCTCTCAAAAATAAATAAACATTAAAAGAATGAAAGGAAAGGAAAGGAAAGGAAAGGAAAGGAAAGGAAAGGAAAGGAAAGGAGAAGAGAAGAGAAGAGAAGAGAAGAGAAGAGAAGAGAAGAGAAGAGAAGAGAAGAGAAGAAATGAAAAGAAAAAAGAAAAGTCTATTAAGGAACCCAGCCAGACATGATACCTAAACATGGGAGACATTAGTCTGGTTCACAGGTGCCAGGGGCCACTGGAGGAGCAATGGTTGGAGTCCTTAGAGGCACAGTTTGTAATTCTCCTTATAAATGAGAATTTCATGGGAGGGGTTTAGGCTGAGCCCCCAAGCACTGCATCCATGCTTCTGAGCTCTGCCCTGAAGAGCTTAGAGTTTCTAGCCAAGGTTGATGTATCCAGTAAGCACAGTAGGCACAGTATTGGGCCCACAATATTTTTAAGGATACATAAAAATGTTACTTTTTAATTGATTTTAAATCAAACAAAGTGAATAAAGTAATAATAATAAACCCAGACTAATTTATATTCATACTCACACTAACGCAGTCATAACATTTTAAATTTTTATTATTTTTTTATAGAGGAAAGCACCCACAAAGATGAAGGCATATAAGGCCCATGACATATAAGTCCTAACATGGCCCTGCCCCTAGAACTGGAGAAACAAGCCCTAGACATCCAGGCGAACGCTACAGCCCCTCGGATGCAGCCTGGTTCCCAGCCTCAGCAATTCTTTTCCATTTAACCAGAGGCCCTGAGTTGAAAGCTACAGTTTCTGTCCTATTCCTACTTCAAATATTTTTAAAAGATCTTTATTTTTAAGTAGTCTCTAACAATGTGGGTTTCCAACTCACAACCCTGAGATTGAGAGTTACATGCTCTCCTGACTGAGCCAGGCTGGTGCCACTGTCTTTTTCCTATTTCAAAGATCAATCCGTCTTCCAGCCACAGGGAGGGCTTGGCCCTGAGAGAGAGGATTCTAATGAGGAGGAACCTAAGGATACTGAAAATTCAACCCTCAACTACCCTGCAAAGTATTTTAATGTTCCAACTGAATGCCAAATTCTTTCAAGAGGAGGTTGTACCACTATATAATACTGGTACTGAGGGCAGGTATTAATTGGGTCTTGGGGCTCATTACAACTTCATATACTATATACTTGATAAATATTAGTTGGCTGGGTGGCTGGCTGGATGGATGGATAGATGGATGAAAAGATGGATGGATGGATGGACAGATGGAATGCTGAGGATCAGAAGCTACATTCAGATGCCTTAACTCTAAAAGACTTAAGGCAGGGGTGAGAAGAATTTTTGAGTCATGTAGAAAATACTTATTTTAGGTTCTATGGGCCATTCTTTGCTATAACTACTCAACTCCACTATTGTAGCATAAAAGTAACCATAGATAATATGTAAAGGAAAGGATGTGGTTGTGTTCTAATGAATCTTTATGGTCAGTGAAATTTGAATTTCAGTAATTTTCACGTGTCATGGAATATTATCATTCTTTTGGTGTTTTTCAACCATCTACAAATGGAAGAAACATTCTTAGCTAACAGGCTACACAAAAATAGGGGGTGGGCCAGAGTTTGTCACAGGCTGTAGTTTGCAGCTCTTTAACCTGACCTAGAGTGGGAGGACTGACCCATGAAAGACCTGTTCCAAAGGAAAAGGCCACAGTTGCTACTGAGGAAACAGTCATTGGAGGGTCCTGCCCACCAATCTAATTGGGCTTTGGCATGTTATCCAAACCTCCACAACTGCCTAGGTCACTGATTCAAGCTTGAAACTCTCTTCATTACTACAATTAAAACTTGCATTGTCCATCATTCTACAGTGATTCCTGCCCTTTTCACAAAGCTTCTAACCTTTATTATTCCAAGAATCCTGATCCAACCAGGCCAAACAGATTTGATGTTCTGCCACCATTCCAAACTCAACATGTTTAAAATGAAACCCATTACTTTTTCTTCAATATGAGCCTCCCATATTTTCTAAGCCACCAGGCCAAGCCCTTTGACATCTCTGAATCTTTCTTTTTCATTCTCAAGACACAGGCTTCCCTCCAAGCTACAAATTTGACTACCCTTACCCCAGGACTAAGACAGGGCCTGTCAGAAAGAGAACAGTCTTGGGTTCTAGGCCCAACTCTTCCATGAATTGGCCAGATGACCTCTGAGGTCTCTCTGAGTTCAGGATCACTTTAAAAATGCTTTAGGAATTCAGAGAAGAATTGTATCCTTGTGAACTAAGAGTGTTTAGGAAACACAATATGCACATGCACAGACCTTGAAGAAATGGTATCCATTGAATGGCATGCATCTACAGAATAGTCAGCCTTCTAATTATCTGATTGATTGCTCCTACTTTTTCTTCAGTGCCTTTTGCCAATACCTAGTCTCCCCATGTTAGATCTTTATGTTATGTGTGGATTCTAAGCAGGAGGTCACTTTAAAAATGAAGCCATGCCTTTTAGCACCAGTTATTTACTAGAGTTTAAGAATTTCTCCTTTTCATTGAAAAAGGAACGTACAGTTCTCTTGATATTACAGCTTAAAGGAAAATGGGCTGACAGCAAAAAGAGGTAATTTAGCCAGAATTCCTGTGCTCTGTACTTGAGCTATAAACAGGGTCTTCATAAGGGCCTTGTGCACTTTTAAACTTTAATAACTCGGGTTGTGCGTGTTAGAGAAACAATCCGTAAATGGTACTCAAAAGTAAATGTATTAAAGTTTAGGACAACTACATTACACAATTGCACACAATATGTACTCATTTCAGATCCTGTGACAAATGAAATATGGCCAGCAGAATTGAAGTTCATGACAGCTCTAAGAAGAAAATTGAATTTGCCTTTAAATTCCATTTACAGTTTACTATCATGTCTACCTCGTATGCTTTTGAAGTTAAAAGTTTAATAATGGCACAAAGACTTTATAAAGATCCTGTACTTGAATTCAGTGATAAGTATAGTTTGAGAGAACATCACCCCATCTCTTAGCAAAGATAATATACCTGCTTACTTTGGCTGCTTTTAAAACAGCTTCAGAAACAGAAAGTATAGTATGTCACCACAGTTAGTACAACTCAGTAAATAACAATAAAACCGACTATCTGAAACCAGAGCCTAGTTCCAAGCTTTGCCAATAGAGTGGCTGATTCAGGAAAATCAGTTCTCTCTGTCCTTCAGGTTTTTTCATCCCATGCTAAAAACAGAGCAACATGGGCCACTAATTCTTTGTCACATGACTTTTCTGAGACTGTGTCTGTGCATGTGTGTACAAGGAAAGGAGTTAGCCTCTACATTTTCCTAGTTAAAAGTCTATTCCAATGTATTTGAATCTGAGGACAAAACACTATTTTCTCCTTATTCCCCAAACTGGAGGTTGCAAATCTACCCAAAAAATCTGGGTGTGTGCCTTTGAGAGGGAGAACAAGAATGAGGTTCTCTTAAAGTCCTTGCTGAATACACAGAACCGAGAGCTGGGGCAGAGTTACACAATTTGCAGATTGCTTTGGCTGGTGTCCGTGTGCTTTTTGCAAAGTGATTCATTTCCTTTATTTGATCAAGATAGAGAAAAATTGGGCACACACGAATTTAATGAGGTTTTTGATTGGAATAGTCTATCAGATAAGTAGGTAAGATTTCATGATAGAGACAGAGAGCATTTTAACATTTAAGACCAAGGGAAGTTGGAGAAAATGGTGTAATCCAAAGGTGTCCATATTCTCAGCTTCCCCTTTGGCAAACTTTTCTCCTCCTCATTGCTTTTCTGCTTTCCTGGAGGGGCACAAGTATTGTTCTGCTCCATCACAACTTTCTTCCTAAGGGAATCTGATAAACATCTTCACACTGAGTTGCAAGCTGCTATTAACTCCTCTAGGGGTATTATTGTATTTTAACAGAAGCCAAGTTCAAAAAGTAAACCTCTGATTGAATGATTTCAGGCAACCCTGGAGTTGGAGAAATGAATGCTAAGAGGCAGGCAGTCTTGCTAGAGTCCTGAAATTCTTCTTCCCTAGTCAACTCTGCCCTCAGCAGTTAGTTAGGCTTTTACCTAAAGTTGGCCATGCATTGTATGCAGAGTTTTGGAGATAGTATGAGGAATGTAGATTTTTGGGTGACCTGATGGGCTTCAGTATTCTAAAAAATGGGGATGACATTGCTCCTCTGGAGTTTTTTCTTCAAAGTACTTAGATAAGGCTAAGGCAACCTGGAAAGTTAGAGAAGCAGCTAATACACCAGTGCTGTTGACTGAAGAACAGGCAGTGGCCTTGGCAACATGAGGGACCCTCGGCTCAGTAAAGAGGATTTACTCCACTTACCAGAACTTAGGCAAACAAAGAAGTACTCTGTTCTGGATTGTGTTTTTTTGCAACTTTGAAGGCATGAATTCGAAAAAGTCATCTATGCTGTTCTTGGCTTTAAAAGATTTTGTTGAAGGTTCTCCAAGCTTTGGAGTAGAATCTCTTTTCAAAGTAAAGGTTTGGGACTCTGAAATATGTTGTTGCCTCCATCCCACTCTGGGTTTTCATTAGAAGCTTTCTAAAAATGTTATACAATTTATTGTATTGTTATTTGATTTGTGGTAATGCATTTGCACACTCACTCCAAACTCTCTTCCTTGGCCTATCTTAGATGCAATTGCTCTCTCTTTATGAATAGGGCAGACAGCCAGAATGCCTCTGAGAAAAAAGTCGCAGTTTAAATGGAGCATCAATCAAAAATACAAAAGCCAAAGCTCTTTCTTCAAGTTCTCTGCTGTTGTTTGGGAAACAGCAAACACCTAATGTATCATCTTGGATGCACGTGATCTTGCCCTCATAGGAAAAAGCTTTTAGAATGTTCAGGGCAGCATTTATAGCATTCAGACATTCTAAAAACTTTAATTCAAGGTGTGAATTAGTACTCTTTTGGTTTGTTTCTTGTATCTTCTGGCAAACCTAAAGGATTTTATAGGTTCGACCGGGAAATCATTTGAGCACTGCTTGGAAAAATTTGTTCTCATCTATGCTCCACCAATAGCACTATCATATCTTCTAGTCCTGGTCTTTCTACCTCATCCATGTTGGAACTTCAGTTTCCATGTTGGAAGGAAGGAAGGAAGAAAAAAGAAAGAAAGAAAGAAAGAAAGAAAGAAAGAAAGAAAGAAAGAAAGAAAGAAAGAAAGAAAGAAAGAAAAAGAAAGAAAGGGAGGGAGGGAGGGAGGAAGGAAGGAAGGAAGGAAGGAAGGAAGGAAGGAAGGAGGGAAGAAAGTGCATCAATGTGCATCAATGAAGATAAATCCCTAATTAACAGAAAAAGCCCCTACACACCAAAACACATGCCTGCATGAGGCTCTCACAAAAAGCAGGAGTGAAGGCAGTGCACTTCTGCTCAGCTTTTCCTTTACCCCTGGGTTCCTTGTGGGGCATTTGGCTAACACTGACATTCCTTCCAGACAGAGTGCTAAAGGGGCTGAGGACGAAACCAAATTTGTATTATACTACTAAGCCAGAAAAGCATACTTGAACAAACTTTGTGCATCTCTTTAAGAAAATGTTTACAAATACCAGGCTTTCTTAGTTCCTGAGCCAAATGCAGTACCAACAAGAACCATTCCATGAGAGAAGGCAACAGAGTCAGTGCTCAGGTGTCCCCAAACGACCTTGCTTCCTTCAGCATTGGAAATCACATTTTCCCCCTAACGTGTCTCAGAGTTGTCACAGACTTAGATGAGATGCTAGGTGAACGTTACACTGAAGTGCTCTGCTCACCCTAGGCCACTCTGCAATATGAGGCGTTGTTACGACTCAACCATACCTACAACACAGCTAAGAGGTTAAAATAACTCTGATTTGGTGCCTAGGATGACTTTCTAGTTACATATATTGAGTAAGGTTGGAGGTATGCTGCTACAGGAAATTTTGGACTAGCGTTTTTATTTGTATGAAGTAATACTGAGTTTGGAATAGATTAGGAAAGCTTAAAAGTTCTTTTCATTTCTTTAGCACTTTATTTCACATATAGGTCTCAGAATTTGAGGCTACCTTAAAATCTCCCATACCTTGCTAAACCCTCTCTAAAATATTTCTACTTGTGCTCTGCCAGCTTGAACAGTAGTCCTTGGGGAATGGGAAACCTTCCTACCATCTCCCAGGGCCATTCCATCTGTATACAGTTCTGACTGTCTGAAAGTGTACCTCTTAGCTCTAAATTAAATCTGCCTCTTTGAAACTGTTTTTAAGAGTGTTAGGTGAAAAAATATTTTTTCTGATAATAATAGTCATTCACACTTACTGTAGAAAGTTCAGAAAATGTAAAGAAAATATTAAAAAAATTAAAATGATCCATTATTACATCCCAAGATAACCACTTTGCTTTTATTTATTTTAGTGCTGTTTTTCACACTCTGTCTAAACTACATCATATTATATATGCAACACTCTACTTAAAAAAAATTGGTAAGGTATTTGAATTTGTCTGAACACATAATTTTTTCCAATGTATTATTATAAAAATTTTCAAACCTATAGAAAAGTTGAAAGAATTTTGTGGTGAATGGCCACATACCCACCAGTGAGATTCTACCATTAACACTTCACTCTGTTTGCTTTATCACGTTTAGTCATGTATTCATCTCATTAACCCATCTTATCTTTTTGATGCATTTCAGACATTGCAGACATCACTACACTTCCTTCTAAACCCTACAGCATTCATATTTTTAACTAGAGTCTGAATTAATGCTTTTCTTTCGATGCAAAATTTACATAAAGTAAAATACACAGATCTTAAGTATATATGCACTAAGTTTTGACAAATGCATACCTGTGTAATCCAAGCCTGTATCAACATATAGAACATTATCCTTACCCCAGAAAGTTCCCTTATGTTCAGTTAATCCCTGCTTGCACCGCCAACCTCTAGTTTTTCAAATCTTGAGTTTCACATCATTGACTAGACTGAAATTCATATGGTCGGGATCATACACTATGTACTCTTCTGTATAAGGCTTATGTCTTTCAGCATAACTTTTTTTGAAATCTATCCATTTTGCTATGTTTATACACACACAAATAAGAAACTGTTTGTTCCTTTTTACTGCCAGTTACTATTTCATTGTACGAATATACCAATTTGTCCATGTTCCTATTAGACACTTGGGCTGAACCCAGTTTTTTACCATTATGAATAAATCTGCTGTAACGTTCTTAGACAAGTTATTTTGTGAAGTTTTTCTTTCACATGAGTGATACTTAAGAGTGGAATTTCTGGATCTAGGATGAGTATATGTTTAGTTTTTAAGAAACTGTGAAACTTTATCCAAACTGGTTATAACATTTTACATTTTCAATAGCAATGTCTACATCCTTGTCAACATTTAATGTTGTAGTCTTTTTAATTATAGACATACTAATGAGTATATAGTGATATTTTTATTATGCTTTTAATTTTAATTTGCATTGCTCTGATCGCTAATGATGAGAAGCATTTTTTTCATGTGCTTATCTGCTATTCGTATTGTTCTTTTTCCAAAGTGTCTTCTAAAATCTTCTGCCCATTTTTAAATGGGTAGTTTGTCTTTTTATTGTTGAGTTTGGAAGTTCATTGTATATCCTTGTTCCCAGTCCTTCACCTGACGTACGTTTTGTGAATATTTTCTCCTGGGCTGTGGCTTCATTTTCTTAATGGATTTAAAAAACATAAATGTTTAATAATTATAAAAATTCAATTTTATAAATTTGTATAATTCATTTCACCACTTCTCTACTGTTGGATACTTAGAGTTTTTCTGTTTATTTATAAATGACATTGTGATGAACATTTTTGTACATCCTTATATATTTTAACTCACTCTTTGTCATGTGTTGAAACTCTTCTCCCATAGTCTGCCAACAGTACTTCAAACTTTTTAGAGTTTTAAACTCTAAAAATACTTGTGAGCAGAGGCTTTGCATTTAGACAGGCCTAAACCCAATAAATTAGCTACAGACTTGAGCAAAGTAACTTCTCTAAACCTCAAATTCCTCATCTTCATGGGATTGTTGTGATGCTAAAATGAGGTATAGAATTGTAGTGCTTGACATAATGTCTAGTATATAGCACGTACTTAATAAATGTTAGACATCTTTATGATGATTTTTACTATTACTTTTATATTTTTTAATGTTTTTTGTTTGTCTTGCCAATTTCAAGATCAATGAAATACTTATATTTTCTTCTAGTTTTTGGCTTCTTAAAAAAATTTAACTCATCAATTCAATTCATATGATCTTCAAAAATTATTGCTTTTGTCTCCTCCATTCCAATAGTCATTGATCATTTTATGAATTATGTCACTGATTTGTATTGTCTAATTGACTTGAACTGTCTAAATAAAGGTATATTAGTTTAACATTGCTGTGTAACAAATTACCCCCAAACTTAGCAACTTAAAACAAGAAACATTTACTAAGTGTTTGAGGGTCAGGAATCCAGGAGCAGATTAGCTGGGAGTTGTGACCCAAATGTCTCATGAGATTGCTCTTGAGATGTCACTGGGGTTACAAGTCATCTGAAGGCTTGAATGAGCTGGAGAATCTGCTTCCAAGATGAATTTCAAAGAATGTGTGGGCATATTTAAAACCACCAAAAATGGTTAATAGTGTTAATACTAGGCATTCTTTTTGTCTCCTTTTATAAAAATACCACTAGAATTTTTATCATGACTTTTAGTTTGACAGAGATAGTCTTCATCATATTAGGTGTAAAATCTTTAATTCCTATATTTCTAATAATTTCTTTATTTTGAATAGTTTTGTTAGGTTCCTTTTGACACAATCATATTTTCTTCCCTTCCCTGTTCACATAACAAACAGCACTGATCAATTTCCTAATGTTGGACCATTCTTGTACTCTCAAAATAAGTAGTAGCTAATTAAGCATTCTTAAATATATTGTTGGCTGATTTGTTGACATTTTAGTTGGGGTTTTGTTTTGATATTTATATATGAATCCATCCTCTTATGTGTCCCCATTTTGTTTAATATACATGTCTTTTAAGCAACATGCAATTAGAATATGATATCTGACACATAGCACAAAAGATGCTTCAGCTATTAACATTTTCTTTGGCTTTAGGCCCGGCTCTACATTAAAAATTATTTTTTGCAATATTTTTCTTTCAAAAGATGTTATTTTGTTTTTATGCACACTGTACCCCCACCCCCCGCCCAGGACTACACTCCCTGCACATGCTCATCCTTCCCCTCAAAAAATATGTTATTTATTTATCTATTTATTTGAGAGAAAGAGAGCACCTGCGCAAGCTGGGGTGAGGCAGAAGGAGAAGGAGAGAAAGACTCTTAAGCAGGCTCCATGCCCAGTGCAGAGCTTTATCTCACAATCATGAGATCATGACCTAAGCACAAATCAAGAGTCAGACACTTAATGAACTGAGTCACCCAGGTGCCCCCCAAATGTTTTATATGTTGTATTCATTTCAAATATCACATTTTTATCGATCATTTAAACTTAATTCTTTAATTCGTCAAATGTTTACTGCTGTTAGTCCTTTCATGGCACAATTTCTATTTTAAAGCTATTTTTAATTCACATTTTGTTAGCTGGAGTTCATTTTCAAGTTAACTATTCAAAAAGGATGGTATGTGTCTAGATAATTTGCTATGCAACACAATGAGGAGTCTCTGAGTTAGGGAGCTCCAGGGCTGTAGCAAGTTGGGGTCTTAAAATCACAAGGCTCTATCTTACCAAAGGGTAACAACTATCCAGTGAGGTTTTGAAGGGTATGCAAAGGAGGCAGGTTCTAAATGGTTTAAAATTTTGCTTTTGGGGGCTATTTTTAAAATAAATGAATGTGTAAAAACTTAAGTTTGGTGCCAGTGGGCTTTTGAGCTAACAAATCTCAGCCTGCGGTGAAGAAATAAACAACCTAAGGGCCAATGTACAGAGGCCATCTTTGGCTCACTTATATAACATTTTTTAGTGATTTCCCTGAAATTTTGTAAAGTCCGAAATCTTTGTCACATGTGGCCACTGAAGTCTCTGTTCAGTTGTCTAGTGGTCAGCTAATGACTGGATAAAATTTCCTTAAGTGTCTAGAACCAATAAATCTCTAGCTTGTGCTTTATTCACATTCTCCTGCTTTTGTTGTTGTTCACTATTGTGTTTTTTCTTCTACTTCACTACCCACTCCTTTGTCTCTTTTGGTGATTATTTTTTTCATGCCTCCAACCTCTAAATATCCAAAGGTGGGAGGGCTCCATCCTCGGACTTCTTCTCTATCCACACTCACTTTGTTAGTGGTATCCGGTTTTATGGCTTCCAGCTTCCAAATTTATATCTCCAGCCTAGATATCCCCTTAATTTATCACTTGTATAGCCAGTTGGTTATTTGACATGTCCATCTGGATATCTAATAAGCAATACACATTTAACATATATGCTCAAAACCAAATCCTCACCCTCACCTATATTTGTTTTCACATAGTCTTGCTTATTGCAGTGAATGTCAACTCTATATTCTTTCAGTTACTCAGGCCAAAAATCTGAAGTTGTCCTGGACTCCTTTCTTTCTCTTGCATCATATTCAATCTGTTGGCAATCATGTTGGCTCTATCTTCAGGATTTATCCAGAATCCTGTCACTCTTCACTACCTCCATTGCACTTCCCTGGTCCAAGCCACTAGTATTTTTTGTCTTGACTATTTCAAAAGTCTTCTAACTGATCTCCCTGCTTCTACCCTTGTTTTCTCCCTCCAAAGTCTTTTCTCACTAAAACTGCCAGAGTGATCCTTTAAAAACCATAGTAAGTCACTCCTCTGTCCCAAACCCTTCAATGGTTTTTCATCCTTCTCAGTAAAAGCCAAAATTCTTTGAATGGCCTACAAGGCCTAAGTGGTCTAGTCGTTCATTATACCACTAACTTCATTTCCCAAATCCCCCCTCTTCACACTCTGCTCCAATCACACCTGCCTCCTGCTAATTCTGGGACACACTAGGCATGCTTGAACTTGGTTCCTCTGCCTAGAATTCTTGCACCAGATATCATCATGGCTATTTCAGGTTTTAGGTTAATATCACCTTATCAGTGACATTTCCCTGGCCATCTTTTTAAAAAGTGACTTCCCTCTTCCCTTTCCAGGCTATCTCCCTTCTTTATTTGTCTTTGTTGTTCTTGTCACCATCTAAAATACCACAGTTGTGCTCACATGTTTATTCTTTGTCTCCCCAGTCTAAAATGTGAGCTCCCAGAGAGCAAGGATATCTATTTTGTTTACTGCTTTAACTATACTGTATAGAACAGTGTTGCTGTTTACTGCTTTAACTATACTGCATATAGTAGGCACTTAATAAGTATCTGTTTTAAAACTGGATTTAACACATGTCTGAAGGAAATTTGTATTTTAGAAAAGAAAACATCTAATCCAACCCTAACCCATGCCAGTCAGCCGTCTTCTCTCTTCAGCTTGCCGGGCAACATAATTTTATCAGCACATGCAGGTTAGTCCTTGATTTCAGCTAAGAGGAGATACTCAGTCTCCGTATTGCCTTGTCTCTGTGACAAGGATGCATTTAGATAGCTTTAAGATAGTACTATTTATTTTATATATATCTACACACATCATCTTCCTTTCAGTTCACTAGCACTAATTTCCTACCTTTCAAATAACACTTTAAGAAAGTCATCTTTCAGAAAATTTTGAAAACCAAAGACAACAGGAGAAAAAAATAAGAATCACTGTTTCCCTATGCAAGTACAACCATTAGTATTTTATATTTCCTTATAGTCTTTTGTTTAGTCAAAAAAATTTATATTGTTCACATAATCAGAACTATACTGATTCTTACATTTTTCATTTGAATATATCACAAGTGAATAAAGTTTTCAAGTACCCTAAGTAGCTACAATGATTTTGGGAGACTTAAGTGCTGAATTGGTAAACATTCAGCTAACCATTCTTTTGGAGGAAATCTGGATTGAACAAATTGCTTTCCCAGAGTCAGTCTCTCTAGGACAGCTGCTTAAACCAAAGAGGCTAATAATTACATTGAAACCTGTACTGGATGGTCTTGTAAAAGAGTATCTGGTTTGCCATTAAAAATTATAATTGCATTAACCTAATGCTTCCGGGACTTGAAGCACTAAGGCTGACCTTTTCTCATTCCTTACTCATATCTACCTGTAACTGTGACTGTACAGGGAGGGGGCCTACCTCTTGGAGGTGAGTTAAGAGGGGACTCTCCAGCTGTCATGAGTGGAATTACCACTTTAATTTAATTACAGGTATTCTTCAATGGGCCGGATGTTTTTAAAGTGATTTTGTCTGTCATTTCTCCTGAAAGTTTGTGATCAGTTTGGTTAGTCCTTAGAATATTAATAGTCTCTTTCTTGATTCTAATTAAGTTACTAGTACCTAAGCAAAATAGCCATTAAGAGCTATGGAAATGTAATTGCTCCACCAACTGGTCAGCTATAACATTTTATTACAGCAATAGAAATGAAAACATTACTGTTTACCTATAGGAGAATTTATTAAAAATTAATTACATGTAAAAATAGGAACAGGCTTTTGAGAAAAGGTTAATCTTTGAAACCCATAATTGTGAAGTCAATTGCTTTTTTTCCTCCATGCTGAATATAGTTTTTTAAAGTGTTTATTTATTTTTGAGAGAGAGAAAAAGCAGGAGGGAAGAGGCAGAGAGAGAGAATGGATCCCAAGTGGGCTCTGTGCTGCTAGCGTAGAGCCCAATGCGAGGCTCGATCTCACAAACTGGGAGATCATGACCTGAGTTGAAATCAAGAGTCAGACACTTAACTGACTGAGCCAATCAGGTGCCCCATGCTAAATATATTTTTTAAAACTTATTTTCCTTTCTAAGTTATATTCCAAATTCCAATATGTTTATTAAATTCATGTCCTTGTTCCTTGTGTGAGCTAATGACTGAAGAAGACTGAAGGTGGTACATTTCCCAACAGTATTCAATATTAAAAGGGAACCCTTAGTTAACCTCAAAGCATACCAATTTAGTTAATCTAAAAAACAAAACATCACCTGTTTAGATATATGTACTCTTCACAGATATTGCTCATGGCAATTTAAAACAAAGAATTATTTCTGACAACTGGTTGTTTTAATCTTTTAATTTATTTTTACCAACCCATTAAGTCATTAAACTCTCTTGTGTGAAAAGAAAATAGTCCATTATGTTTTTGCTTCTTGGAGCTTTTCCCAAGACAGACTGCTTTTAGCACTGTGACAATCCTCCATAAGGAATAAGCTGCTCAGATATAGCTGGACAGGAGGAGGGAAACTCCTTTGCCACCAGTCTCCTGTGTGGATCTGGGAGCCCTTCTGGGCCTGAGTTTCCTTATCTATAACCTGAAGTCCTCCTATAGACCACCCTACTTCTAGCATTAAATACTCCATGACTTTATCTTGTGCATGAGTTACAATTACACTTATGAATAAAAAGGCATTCAATTCTTCATAAAATGTGGAACTTTAGAGCCATGTGTTAGGTATTGACTATAAAAGAATTTCTGTCAAATAGCACATGAGGGATATGAGGAATGGTTAGATTTATGTGTGTGTGTATGGTGGGATACACATACACACATTTACATACAGCATCCTTCTTACCCAACTCACCTCATACGATGTGAACAGTGGACTGTAGTATCACTTTTTTCACTCCAAGTTCTGTGAAAGCATGTCTTTAAATGTTCAAGGCCTACCAACTAAAAGGGACTTCAGAAAATCACCTGTCTCCAGGCCTCTAGAAAGCATGGTGGTGAAACCACCTCATAAAGATTTGTGTTATCAAGTGACCATTCATTTATTCATTCATTATATATTTACTGAGCACTTAGTGTCTGCCAGCTTCTGTGCAGGGAACAATATCCTCAGAAAAAAAAGAGGGAGAGAGGGGCACCTGGGTGGTACAGTCGGTTAAATGTCTAACTCTTGATCTTGGTTCAGGTCATGATCTCATAGTCTGTGAGTTTGAACCCTGTATTGGTTTCTGCTCTGATGGTGTGGAGCCTGCTTGAGATTCTGTCTCTCCTCTCTGTCCTTCCCCTACTTGTGCGTATGCTCTCTCTCTCTCTCACAAAATAAATAAATAAACTCAAACAAAATTCTTTTGAAAAGAGGGAAAGAATGAAGAAGAGATTACTCAGGAAATGGTGACAGAATTAAGGCAAATTATTTGGGAGTTTATCCACTAAAATTCTGGTGTTTTTAAAATGACTGACTTTAGGGGCACCTGGGTGGCTCAGTCAGTTGAGTGTCCAGCTCTTGATTTTAGCTCAGGTCATGAACCCAGAGTTGTGGAACGGAGCCCTTGTGTTGGGCTCTGCACTGAGCATGGAGCCTGCTTATTCTCTCTCTCTCTCTCTCTCTCTCTCTCTCTCTCTCTCTCTCTCTCCTTCTATCCCTCTCTCCCACTCATTCTCTCTCTTTCTTTAAAATAAAAATAAATAAAATAAAATAAAATGACTGACTTTAAATGCTCATCCTGCAAAAAAAAAAAAAGCATGAGAATGCCTTTTGCAAATTTTTGGTTACAAGAGGGTGTGGTGGTAAATAGGAGGTCATGATGGGTGTTTCAAGGTATCAAGGACATCATATTTGTCTAGAAAATAGAAGCTGGTAAGATGTCACTTAAACATGAGGCACTAAATAAACTGCTATGTCTCAGGAATCAGATGGGAAGCAGTCACTAAAGGAGAAGAATAAATCTGGATAAACCAAAAGTCAGAATAAATGTAAGTGCACTAGCACACAGCAATTAGAGTCTGAAAAATGTTATTTCACAACAATGGAGTCTTAGACAGCAAGGGAGAATTCATGAAGGCTCAAGGCCCCTGATTTCCTCCTATTCTTTTGTTACCTGACTTAGTACCCACCAACACGAATTCTGCCTCCCCCCAACCACACTATCCCTCACACCCTCTTGTATTTTCAATGTGCTGGCCGTGACTCATCCCACACCTCATCTTGCTCTCAAGCCTCCTGGCACAATACACTCCGCCACTACTTCAGCGTTCAGTTTAGCACACAAGATTCAAGCTGCTTCCATTTCCCACATTTATTTTTCACCACCTGAGGACCATCGCCTGCCTGCTCTTCTGAGGCAGCTGGATCTGGGTGAATACCAGGGTCTGGGGTGAATGATTGCTTTTTCATTCTTTTTTTTTAAATTTTTTATTTTTAACGTTTATTTATTTTTGAGACAGAGAGAGACACAGCATGAACAAGGGAGGGTCAGAGAGAGAGGGAGACACAGAATCTGAAACAGGCTCTGGGCTCTGAACTGTCAGCACAGAGCCCGACGCAGGGCTCGAACTCGCGGACTTTGAGATCGTGACCTGAGCCGAAGTCGGACGCTTAACCGACTGAGCCACCGAGGCGCCCCGCTTTTTCATTCTTGATAAATTTGGGGGCATTTCTGAGGTTCCCACAGGGCTCAGCTTGCCCCCCCTCAGTGCTTTTCCACAAGGCTAAATGTTAAGCAGCCACATTTAAAGAACTGCTTTTGCAGAATCAGGCACGAAGGAGGGCATGAACTCCCTGCAAACGGCCTCAGAAGCTAGTGCTTTTCAGGAGACAGATGCCGCGGTAGGTGTGGTTACCACGTTTCCCTCTGAGCCCGCGCTGGCCAGTGGGGAGGTGTGCATATGCTTCCTATGCTTCTGGGTGTGACCACATTTTTTTTTTCTAAGCTTCACCTTTCTAAGTAGTCACTGCAGGAGGGTATGCATGTATTCTGATGATGCTGAGCATATTTTTGAAATCCTTCTTTAGTAATCTGAAGAACAAATTTGTATCAAGAAAATAGGGATCAATTTACAGCTTCACCTCTTTCCAAAACCAGTCCCACTCCATGTGGCTGGCCGGCGCATGAATTTCTTACTTTAGAAATCAATTCTATTTTCTCTAACAATATTCAAAAGAAAGTGCTGTATGCTTCGAATACCACTCCAAGAAGGGGCTTCCAAAAGTTTGCCGAGAATTTTAACACCTAGGTCTCCCAGGAATACCATTTTTATTTATTTGGATGGATTAAATCTGGAATATTTATTTTAAGAAAATCAAGCAAACCACAGTATTTGGCTTCCTGGTAGAGGATCTCATTTCTCCAAGAAGGCTCACACATCTTGGCAAAACCTCCAAGTTTCTCATTGTCTCAGAATTCCTTACACTGAAATTTGATCACCAAGTAAAATTGACAGTTTATTTTTAATCAGGTTTGTTCATTTCCAACATGTTTAGGAACTTGACCTTTGAACTTTCGTAATTTGGACTGAACATTCCTCTAATGTTTACTCTGCTAGGTACTATGGAAGATATATAAATGAAACTGGCCATTCATTCTCCTTCCCTCTTTCTGATGCTTAGTGAACTTCTGTTTATCCTCCCAGACCCAGTTTGACATCCTCTAAGACATCTGAACTGACATCTGACACCAAAATTTTACATATTACTTCATGTATAATCTCCACATGAACTATGCAAGTAGATTGTTCAACTGAGGTGTCACTGAGAGACAATGCAGTATAATATGTTTTGACTTTTAAAATCCTTATTTTTTATATTATATTATACTTAATACATATACATATATATGTATTAATATATATGTATGTACATACATTATATTATATATATACATATTATATATATTATGCATCTGATTTCTAGAAAGGATTCTCTTTCTTCTTCTAAACAAGATAAACAAAATGCAAACCTGAAAAGACAAAGCAAAACTACAAAATCCTATACTGTCATCTCCTTTGATTTTTCCTATTATATAGGAGAAAAACCACAGAAATCGCTTAAACAGATAAAATTAATGTATGATTAATGTAGCAGGGATTATAGAAAAATATATGTCAGTATTGTGGATGATTAAATGTTGCTTCCTCCCACCTCAAAACTAGTGTTATAGTTCTCTATCAATGTAAGTACCATGGAAGAAAGGTATCATTTCCATAAAGAATTTTTTATCCAGAGGCAACACAGGGCCAGGTGCTATTTCTTAAACATAACATTTAAAATGTTTCTTAAATAAAACATTAATGAGCTGTATAGTAACGTTAGTTTTGTTCATTAGCCAGAATAACTGGAATATTCCCAAATGACAGCACTTGGCTGATGGATGATATTAAATTACCTCAACAATTTTTTCCAACATTACTAAAATTTTCAAACATAAATCAAAGTTCTAAAAGTTTTACAATTTGCACTCATTTATCCATCAAGATTTTACCACTAACATATTTCTCTACTTGCCTTACCACATACTATTACCCATTCCTCAGTCTATCTTATCTTTTTGAAGCTTTTCAAAGTAAACTGTAGTATACATTTTTCTAAATTCTTCAGCATGCGTATTAACTGGTGTTCAATATTTATTTTTTTTCTTTTAAGTAAAATTCATACACGATGAAATGTACAAATCTTAAATGTCCATGCGCTGAGTTTTGACAAATGTAGACACCTGTGTAACCCAAACCCCTATCAAAATATAAAACATTACTCTTACTGCAGAAAGTTCCCTCCTGTTCCTTCCTAGTTAATCCCTGCCTCAATCCCCACAGATTATTTTTCAACATGAAGGTTTCAAAAAAATTGATGAAATTTTAATATATTCCTCTCCTCTTAATGTACCTAAAAAATTTACATCAAACATGATGGGGCATGCTTGGAATTTATAGAAGCAAGAGACTTAAGTTTTACTTTGTATTGTTGGTGATGTACAGCAAGGAAGAACAAGGTTAGCTTAGTGGTTAGTATCATTTCCTTTGCAAGATTACGAAGTACAATGTATTGTCCCCATACTGCAGCATGCCTATAATCCTATAGTAAGAACAACTGACCCTGGGTCTTTCTGGAATGGGCTCTTTGGGAAACCTCACACAGTTGCCTTCCCCATTGCTTGGGGGCTACAAAGGGGGTCACATCCATTAGCCCATTCCTCCCTCAGGTGGCCTATCTTGCCCCTGTCAGCATGAGGCTTTTTGCCTTCTTCCCTCAGTTTGGAAGGGGAGAAGAGGACAACTCAAGGAGAACTGCTTTTCAGTTGGGTTAATAAAGAGTTCTAGGAAAAGGAAGTGTTAATGTTGAGAAAGCTCCTTTAGCTGAAATGGAATGAGGAAAGGAGCCATGAGTGTGTGTTTTGGCATGGTTTGGGGCCAGTGAAACAAAAGTGAAAAAGGTGAAGTTGACAGCAAAGAAAAAGGAAGGAAAAGAAAAAGATGAACACTGAGAAAACATTTGGGGCAGATTTTCTAATTCTCTTTATAAAGTCATCTTCCAGCAGCTAGTAATGTTCAGCCCTGAGGGCTCCCGACTACTAGGCTCTTACTCCTAATACATCTCCCAGTGATCTCTGTGTTCATCCCCTTCCTGCAGGACAAACCCATCAAAGCCTAGGGACTCTGGCCACCTCTCTCAGGGGGACTGGGTGACCTGACTGCTCCGGTCATAGAGCAAGACAGGATAACAAAGGAGCTGAACTTGTCTGGCAGTGCCTGGCACTCTAATACTGGAATGGTTGCCTTTATGGTTGCAAAAAAAAAAAAAAAATTGCTTAGAATGAGCTTAGAATGAGCAAAAAATTAGAATTTTGTTATATCCCCCTTTTCTAGATCTTAGCTTTAACACATATATAAGCTCTGAAGTACATAACCAATTTCTTTTTTAAAAATTTTATTTACTTATTTTAAGATTTCATGTTTAACTAATCTCTATACCCAATGTGGGGTTCAAACCTTCAACCTTGCGATCAAGGGTCACGTGTTCCACTGACTGAGCCAGCCAGGTGTCCCTACATAACCAATTTCTGAGCTTTGAATTGTTTGCCTTTGTAACAATTCTGTATAGACAATGTTACATATACAGACTTGCATAGACAATGTCAATGCCTATATATACAATGTATAATCATTCAAGAAATTACTTTTAATGTATGAATTGCTTGGCTTCATTGATCTGCCAATTCTTTTTTTTTTTTTAAGCTCTATACCCAACATGAGGCTTAAACTCATGACACTGAGATCAAGAGTCACATGCTTTACCAACTGAGTCAGCCAAGAACCCAATGTGCCAATTCTAGTATCTACTTTTTAAAAGATGAGAGAGACTCAGCAACAGAGATACTATTAGAAGTCATCAAACTCCCAAGTCAGATGAATTCAGAAAGCCACTCTCTTTGGATTTTCATTATTTAGCTTCTGCTTATTGAAAATATAATGTATCTGCCCCTCTTAAGTCAAAGCTATTGACAATGAACATTTTCTTTCATTTAATATTTGCCAAAAGGATCCGTGATAGGAAATATTACACAGATCTCAACTGAACTTCCTCAAAACATTCTCCAAAAATAAATAAAACATTAAAAAAAAAGAATGAAGGCACACCTGTGTGGTTCAGTTGGGTAAGCATCCCACTTGGGCTCAGGTCATGATCTCACAGTTCGTGAGTTTGAGCCCCGCATCGGGCTCTGTGCTGACAGCTCAGAGTCTAGAGCCTACTCCAGTTTCTGTGTCTCATTCTCTCTCTGCCCCTTCCCCACTCATGCTCTCTCTCTCTCTCAAAAATAAATAAAACATTAAAAAAAAAAAAAAAGACTCCTCTTACCACACCCTCTCCAACTTAGTCCCCCATCACAAAAACACTCTGATTTTCCAGCAAGCCTCCTCCTATCTCTTTTGGTGTCCTGTATTTCAGACCTCCCCCAAAAGTAAATGAAGGAATTCACAACTACTCACCCATATCCAAGTCCAAAACTCTAGATTAGAGAACTCCTGGGCAGTACAGGGTTTATAAAAGCAACCAACCCTCTCCTGAAAGCAAAAGAGTGGGCCTGAAATATATGAAGTGTCTGAAATATATGAAGTGCTTGATGAAAAATATGAAGAATGAATGAATGAATGAGGTCTAGTGGGCACTTAATAAAAGAAATAAAGACAATCCCTGGTCTCAAAGGGCCTACAGTCTGTTTGGAGAGATAGAAAACACTAACTGAATGGCTGAGGGGTACGTATAGAAATAACATTTCAACACTCATAAACTAATATTGTACCAACTTAACTTATTAAGACCAATGAACAATACCAGAGTTAGAAGAAGTCAATCATGAGGGGTGCCAGCGTAGCTCAGTCAGTTAAGTGTCTAACTTCAGCTCAAGTCATAATCTTGTGGGCCGTGAGTTCAAGCCCCGTGTCGGGCTCTGTGCTGACAGCTCACAGCCTGGAGCCTGCATCAGATTCTGTGTCTCTCTTTCTCTCTGCCCCCCCCCCCACTCGCACTCTGTCTCTCTCTCAAAAAATAAATAAGCATTAAAAAATTAAAAAGGAAGAAGTCAATCATGAAAGAAAGCCTAAAGGAAAGGGATTTTTGAGTTGGGTTTGAGGGTAATGAATTATAGTAATTGGTGAGCAGAAAGTGGTGTGGGAAGGACGCAGGAGTAAAATATGTAAAGGCTTAGGAAGAGCAGATTTGATTAGAGCAAAAATTTCATTAAGAAATAATGAAAAGTCAGGTTGGTGAGATGAAGGACAGAAAGAAAAAGGGATATGTCTTGATAAATCTTGTATATGTTGGCTCTGTAAACTCGCAAATTGGGAAGAATCATGTAAAAAACATGGTTTAAAGAAAGATAAAGTTGTTACTCTGTTATTATTACAGAGGCAAGCCCAGGGCTGGAAAATCAGCCTGAGGCCTTTGGGATAAAGTTAGCACCAGGGGTGAAGTCCAGAGGAAAGCAATGGGAGATGGGAATGGAAAGGAGATTCCACTTCTACTAAGTGAATATGGACAGCACAGGCCAGGTCATATTTAAGCAAGACGTGAAAATTACCTAACCTCTAACATCTATCACTTCAAAACTTTAGCTTCCAGGTATAGGTTTGCATAGAGAATGAACATAATGCTATGTTTTCCTCTCTGCTTGCTAGCTTTTCTCATACCCATTAACAAAAGAACTTACTTAGACTTGTATCTGATCTTAGCCAATCTACTTTCATCCTCCATGAGAAGTGAATGAGGAATGAGGAATTTTCTTCTGGAGTCAACCTATTCAAATTATTTTTGAATTCCCCTATGTTTCTTGATTAGTTTCAAGCTTTCAGAGCACCTGGGTGGCTCAGGTGGTTAAGCATCTGACTCTTGATTTCGGGCAAGGTCCTGATCCCAGGGTCATGGGATCAAGCCTCATGTTAGTTTGGGGGTGCGGGGGAACTCCTTAAGATATTCTCTCTTTCTCTCTCCCTCTCTCCCTCTCTCTCTCTCTCTCTCTCCCTCTCTCCATCTCTCTCTCTCTCTCTCTCTCTCTCTCAGGGCACCTGAGTGGCTCGGTTAAGTGTCAGACTCTTGATTTCAGCTCAGGTCATGATCTCATGATTCATGAGATTGGGCCCTACATCAGGCTCTGCACCAACAGTGTGGAGCCTGCTTGGGATTCTCTCTCCCTCTCTCTTTGCCCCTTCCCTGCTCACATTTTTTTTCTCTCTCTCTCAAAATAAATAAACTTAAATTTATTTTCCAAACGTTCATTTTTAACAACCATTTAAAACTATATGAGTGCTTACTTGAACCAAACAAATGTGATCTAGAATGAATTTATCTGAAGACTGATTTATCCCAACATTTCTGGGCCTTTAGTTAAGAGTTTAGAAGAATGTTTGATTCTGGCAGTGTTACCTAGTCGTTTTGGGCCACCCAACGTGGATCTGAATCCTGAATGCACAACTTACTGGCCATGTAACCTTACTTACCTCTCTTAGCCTCAGTTTCTTTATCAGTAAAATGGGGAATGGTAACAGCTCATAGAGCAATAGTTCTTAAAATGTGGTCCCCAGATCAGCAGCATCATACCTACATCAAACAACTTGTTAAAAATGCAAATTCTCAGGCTCCACAGGCTCCACATCAAATTTACTGAATCAGAAACTACAGGCAGGGTCCAGAAATCTGTATGTGAGCCATCCTCCAGGTGATTCTGATGCCAATTACAATTTGAGAACCAATTATTACAGGGGTGCCTGGGTGGCTCAATTGGTTGAGGATCCAACTCTTGATTTCGGCTTGGGTCATGATCCCAGAGCCATGGGATGGAGCCCAGTGTCAGGCTCCATGCTGAGTGTGGAGCCTGCTTGAGATTCTCTCTCTCTCCCTCTGCCCCTCTCCCCTACTCACACTTGCTCTCTTTCTCTCTCAAGTAAAATAATAATAATAATAATAAGATAGGCATTACATACTTACAGGGATTGTAATAAGTAAACAAGACAACACACCTATATTTGGTGTAGACTTGGCACAAATTAATTGCTCCATAATTGCCAGAAATGATTATGGAGATGGTGGTCATAACCACCTTCACAAGGCAAGTTAGGAAGATCCTACGGTACCGGGCCACCAACAGGAACACTATTCTCAGAAAAGGGAAAATTCATTCAGGTACTTCACAGGTAACCAAGCAAATGTCTGTTTTCTAAAACTGCTCAAACATCAGTCTGGCTGTAATTCCCATATCAGCCTGTATCTGTCAATGGCTTAGCAAAATCCCCTAAACACATGCTAATCTGAAATCCCAAAAGACAAGGTAAAAATAAATCAATTACAATAACTTGTATTGGTGATTCCAGGTTACCACTCTTTCCCTGACTTCCTCTAACATTTATTGTCAATTTGGGATGCTTATTGTGGTTACAATTTTTAAAAACCATAATTTTCCTGTTTTTATCATGGTAGATAAAAGCTTAGTTTCCTTCCCTTCCACCTCCTACCCCCTTTTCAGTAAAACTTCCACTGATCCATTACAGACATAATTCTTACAGCCAGAGTGGGAAGTAACCCATTAAGTAAGCAGCCTAGAATATCCTCCCCTTTAGTATGAACAGGACCTGATATTTGCTTCTACAATGATGAGAAGTTTCTCTTGTTAAGTTGTAACATGTATTAGAGAGGAGACAGTGGAAATGAAGGGAAACAGATGAACTTGAGAAAAATCCAGAAGGTAAAACTGACAGGACTCTGTGATGGTTTAGAGATAGGGGTATGGAAGAGGGAAGTATCAAAGCTAACTCTTGGTTTCTGTCGTGGTCATTCTCTGGCATGGCGAACACTGAAAAATGGTCAGGTCTGAGAGAAGCGTCAACAACAGTGAGTTTTGTTTGGGCATATTGAGTGTGAGGTACCCTTGAGACATACAACAGATATGTGAGGTAAGCTCTCTGGACAGAAGATATATATTTGAGGATCTTGGTAGCAACTGAAGTGTTAGTGGGTATGGGCTTTCTTGCCTAGAGAGAGATAAGAGAGAAGAAAAGGGACCTCTATTCAAATCATGTAGGACTCCTCCAATTAATGGCTGTTAGGGAAAGTAGAGGCCTAGAAATAAACCAAGAAGGAGCTGCCTGAGAAAAAGAAAATCAGCAGTGCAGTGACACTTGCTTGCATGCCTCTCCGGGTATCTCTATTAGATAGGGCAGGTGTCTTTGACACAAGGATTACTTCATTCTCCCTCCTTGATTAGCATGGAAGCACTTGTAGTCTTTGCCTTTCATGTTTATTATAACTCACCAGTTCTGATAGTGTCCAGGGCACATAGCAGGCACTGGCTAAATATTTCTTAACTTGAATCATTTCCTTGTTCAAGAAAGGGTGGAATGAATAGATATAGAAGCCCAGTTCTTTCAAGCACATAAACAAATGAGCAGAGTACAGGATATTGTTTCATTATGTAGATGGTAAATATACAGCTACGTGACTAAAATGGTTCAAAAGCCATTTCAGTAGTTTCTGTTGCTGAAATATGTTTAATCAAATGTTTAATCTCTTAGAGATTCAGAGAACTGATAACAACATGGGACGTTTTTGGCTGTACGCTGCAATCAAAAGTTAATTATTGTTCACACCTTTGGTGTTCCTCAGGTTCTTCAAGAAGGCAAACTCCCAGTGGAAAATGTGTTAGGAACTATTTGTTTACTTACTCAAAAAATGCATAAAGAACTTATTACATCCATAATCAGTCCTTTACCAAAACCCACCAGCTAGTGTAGTGGATTTGGAGTCTTTTCCAGAATGACTTAAAACATGCTGATGTCTCATCATATGTCAACAGATTATAACTCTGACCAACCAATTAAATCCAGGACCCTCAGAAAATGATGCTGAGTAGTACACACTCCCAAACCATTCTGCCACCCTAGGAGCACTTATGGTCATGAATGTGAAAGAATGTGCTTGTATTTGTTTTCTTGGGCTACCAAAACAAATGACTGCAGACTGCTTGTCTTAAAACAACAAAAATTCATTTACTCAGTGATGCTGGAGACCAGAAGTCTGAAATCGAGATATATGTAGGACTGAGCTCCCTCTGAGGGAACTAGCACAGAATCCTTCCTTACCTCTTCCAATTTCTAGTGGCTCTAGGCATTCCTTGGCTTGTGACAGCAAAACTCCATCTCTGTCTCTGTCTTCATTTGGCATTCTCCTCTATGTTTCCATATCCTCTCCTTTTCTGTCTTTTATAAGGACATTTATCATTGGATTAGGGCCAAGCTGGGTAATCCAGGATGATCTCATTTTGAGATCCCTACCTTAATTACATCTGCAAGTAAGGTCACATTCCAAGTAAGGTCATATTCTGAGGTTCTGGGTGGAAATAATCTTTGAGGGGTTACCATTCAACTTGCTACACCACTAAAACTTCCTAAGAGCCAATGAAGTAATAAGCAAGCTCAATTATTCCCATATAAAAAAGAAAAAAAATAGACTTTCCAAAATGTATTTTAAAATTATCCAAAGTTAACAGAGGGCTTGACTCTGAACTTTTTGAAAAGCATGAAAAGATGATTTTCCGGATTTAGGTAAGAAGTTCCTTCGAGAGGAGGGCATTTGGTGCCTCTCAAAGTGTCTTCTGACAAAGATATCTTCAGGAACTTGGAAGCCCACCATTAGCATCATTCCTTGAGAGCCTCTTAGAAACAGGGGCAAGCTAACTAAGCAAGAGCATGTGCCAGGGAAAGATGATACATTAGTTGGCTAAAGCATTAGCAGAGATTAAGTTATCTGATTAACTTATCTCTCCAAATTGCCTAAGTTACTACCAAGAAATAAACTATATGTTTGGGAGAATCTTGTTTATCCTTTCACTAATAAATAATATTTTTTTTAAAAAAGAGATATAAAATCTAGTCAAGACTAACTCAGTTTACAAATTCCTCATGGCTGTGAGACCCATTCACCTCTTTCTAATCTGGGGTGTTGTATTCCCAACAATTAGTTCTCACCAGAGAAAGAGACTTACAATGGCCTGAAAAGGATGAGCCTGTGCCTATGATCCCCAAGAAATCAAATCTACCAGCCTGCCACTGACCCTGTACTAGGAGACACAGCTGTCGTCCTGTGTAGACCCAAATGACAGTATGATGATCTAGTATGCATTTTTCAAAATAACCTGTGAAGTCACAGTAGCAAATGATTGGCTTGAACTTGTTCCTCAGTTACTCCTAACCTTTATAGCAACATCACAGCCCAGTTTGGAACGAACAGTGTTCAGAGTCTATAAAACACACCTTCATGTCCTATCTAATTGTGAAGAGGTATGAGCATGTAGATCATTGCTGAAAACAACCAGTTATGAGAAAGTCGGTTGCAGCAGAGGAAAAGAGAAAATGAAACTTTCTCAAGCTATTAAGAAATGACATTGCTTATAAACTAAATATAATTAGGCACCTGGCTCCTGCCGATTGCTCATATCAGTAAGCATTTGCACTGGGGAGAGGGGAGTAAGTCACTAGTCTGAGTCATGGTATGGAAGTTTAGATTAATTATAGGACAGCAGAGAGCGGGACCTTAACATTGGGGCAAAGGCATAATCTTTCTGATCCCTGTCCAATGAGCTTGGTCATTCTGGTCCCTAACTAGAAGGCTGAACACAATAATGGCTTCAAAGAGCCAAAAGCTCCATAAAAGAGGAACATAATTTGAATGGCAAAGGCATATGTTTTTTAAATTTTTTCTAATGTATATTTATTTTTGAGGGAGTGAAAGACAGAGTGTGAGCGGGGGAGGGGCAGACAGAGAAGGAGACACAGAATCCAAAGCAGGCTCCAGGCTCCAAGCTGTCAGCACAGAGCCTGACACAGGACTCGAACTCAGGAGCAGCGAGATCATGACCTGAGCTGAAGTCAGACTCTTAACTGACTGAGCCACCCAGGTGTCCCAACACAGAGGCGTATTAACTGTGGTCTGCTCAGTGCCTGGTGAGAGGGCAAGGACAATGCTGCACTCCACCATCACCTTGAATTTCTGGAGGCTCCAGCTCTCATCATGTCACTCTTTGGTCTAGAAATACCAAGCTCTTCCATCTCATAAGTAAAGCCCAAAGATCTTTTCTTGATAATATCGATTGCTATTAATATCATTAATCCACAAAATTCTAAAAGCACAAAGAAAAAATATCACTTCCAAATCCCAGCACATGGAGGAAACCAGAGTTCCACATAACATTTGGTATGTTTCTCTGGTCTTGTTGAAATGCAGAAATGTGTCCATTTCAAAGGAACAAACAAATAAACAGAATGTTTAGAGTCAGTTTTCTTTCACTCCACAATATTTAATAAGCACTTACTGTATGCTAAGCACCATGACAAACACTTCTAAGAAGGCAAAGATGAGTAAGATCATATCATTTCTTTGATGTATTCCCCAGTCAAAAGAGAAAGACAGACATATGGACAAAAGGTCATAATCACTCCTGTGTGAGTCTCAAGAATGAGAGACGCTAAAACTCAAGTCTTCTGAGTTCTTTTCTTGGGGCTTCTCTTCCTGGTAATATTAAATAAAGTCACAAACATACTCCTTAGCACAAAGACATTTCTCCATCTTTGTTCCTGTAGACCCCTAGTGTGAACAGCAAAATCATTACAAGTGCCCCCTTAGGTCAGAGCAAAAACTCTGACAGGCCATAAGGCAAAGCCAGCCAGGGAAGGAAGGGAACAGACCTTAATTCTATGTGAAAGCAAACAGGCCCCGAGGTCCCTCAGTGTAAGAGAAAGCCATAATGAAGATGAGGATAATCATATTTTACATTTACTGAGCGTTTTATGTCCTCAGCACAGTGCTAAGCTTTATACCAGAATCTCATTTAAGTCTCAGAATGAAATTATGGGATTGGTATTAGAATTCTTGTTTTACAGATAAAATCACTAAGGCTAGAGAGGTCGTCGGTCTAAAATGTGGCAAACTTTGCCTTGAGCCCTGAATCGGTGTTCTTAACCTCAGAAAATCACAAATCAGGAGACAGGAGCTAGCCAAGAGAAGCAGCAGTGTGGAGGAGGAACTGGCATGAGCTTCAGAATTATATAAATGGCTTCATATTCTGATTCCATACCTTCCTTGATGAGATGCCTTAATGTTTTTGCTAGTTTTTCCATTTCTGTGCAGGGAGCCAGATCTTGTTTATCACTGGGTCCTCAACATCTACAACTAGGTCTACTGGCCTGTAGCATAGGTTCTCCAAAACTGTGTTAAATGAGTGCCAGATTAATACATGAATTCAGGCAGGACAAGAATACTTATTTCTAAAGGGCTGCAGCAAGGGTTGGCGATGGTGGGAGCAAAATGACTCACCTGGTGCCTGCATAGTGTAGACACCCCGTAAGTGTTGAACTCATTATCCTACAATGGAAACACAGTGTTCAGGGAGGTGAACTGAACCAGTGGGGTGCTTCTTGCCTTAGTTTGAAACCTCACCTTAAGACATATTCCAGAATGTGTAAGGCCACTAAAGGGAAATAAAAGAGGGAGAAGCGGACAGGAGTGAAATCCATGTGGGATCCCCACACAAACTGTCATACTGTAATGAATTTCCTAGAATATAAAGTCTCTTGCCTTATCCACATGCATACCACCACTGGTTCCCTAAAGCATTTTCAAGGGAGGGGAGGGTAGGTAATGGGTATTGAGGAGGGCACCTGTTGGGATGAGAACTGGGTGTTGTATGGAAACCAATTTGACAATAAATTTCATATTAAAAAAATAAATAAATAAAGCATTTTCAGAGCTCAATACAACGCCAGGTTTGCATGCCTGTATTGTTCTCCCGAGGCAGAGCAAAAGTCCTTTTTGATTCCTGCTTCATCCATAGGGAAAAAAAAACAAAAAACAAAAAACATACTAGAGAAGTCCTGAGTGGAAACGGCATTGTCACCAAGCATAATAGAAACATTTTAAAGATAAATTTCTTCCGATTGCTGTGGCCTTTTATCTGGCAACTCCGAGAAGGGTGTTAAAACTGATAAGCAGATTTTCTTTGCAGTACAGTAAAATATCAGGGGCTGTGTAGAAAGAATGATCACGCTTATGTTGTCTAAAATAAGATCTGGCTTTTATAAAGTATGGTCTACTCAAGATATCACTGTTTATCTCCTACAAAGCCCATTTAGTTGTTTTCTCACCTTTTCACAATAATCTCATAAAAAAACCCTCGTTTTTATTCGAATGTGGCATGAAATCTAGCAGTAGCTCCACTGGCCTTCTTCAGGGCAGCAGGCCCACTGCAGCTGATGATCCCCTTCCAAATATCCAGTCATCAGCTGCTTCACCTTTAAAGTAAGAAGCCCTTTGACAAAAACAAACAAACAAACAAACAAACAAACAAAACCATTTTGGTCAAATTCAAGTCCTCCTGTGCTTGTTGGTTTCCAAATAAGCTGTTCTAACTCCCTTTCAGGGGATGTGGATCTCTTCTTTATGCCCAGAAGGGTTTGTTCTCTTTCTCTTTCCTCGTCTCTCCCTCATCACAGAGGGGAAAAGAATGACTCTACTTTGCTCTTGGCTCAGAATGCACATCAGCCAAAGTCCGAAGGACAAAGCCTCCTCCAGGGGGGCTGTTGAAAGCCAACTTCTTTGAAAATTCATTGGCTGCCGCCCACACACCACTTCCCAGGACAAATTCCAGCTGGAGGAGTTCAGAGACAGAAAAGGGTGGTTTCTCTTGAAGAACTAACTTGATTTTTCTGATGAGCTGAGGAGGGCTCTGTAATTCATAGAGTTCCCTTCTTTGCCTGACTGCTGGAAAGCTCAGAGCTGGAAACTATACTCTTTTCTGGCCAGGATTCCCTGATATAAATTTTTCTTCAGCTATCACTTCATGTTTGTTTGCTGTCTTTTAGCTTCTACTAATGAGTCTCTGTTTAATTAGAACTCCATTTCTTGTGTAATTTGCTTCAATCTCTTTTTGAAAAGTAGATGAGTAAAGAAACATTTTTAAAGCAGCCATCGTCATTCTAACCATACTGTTCTTCCTACCTGAGCAATAGGAAAATTAACCCAGGAGAAACAACCTAAAATCATCTTCCCAGTGAGTGATTTCTTTTTAAAAAAATTTTTTTTTTACATTTATTTATTTCTGAGAGACAGAGAGAGACAGAGCACAAGTGGGGGAGGGGTAGAGAGAGGAGACACAGAATCCAAAGCAGGCTCCAGGCTCTGAATTGTCAGCACAGAGCCAGATGCGGGACTCGAACTCACAAACTGAGATCATGATGTGAACTGAGGTCATATGCTTAACCACTGAGCCACCCAGGCACCCCCCACCCACCTTTGAGTGATTTCTAACTGGAAGCTTTTGGCCTAACCAAAACCAAAATGAGGACAATAATTAATTAATTCATTCATTCGTTCTCATCATTAATAAACATTTGCTTATAGGCTCAAAGTAAACTCACAAAGCTGCCTCCTTTCCTTTCCTGCCGGCCATTTAAAAAAATAGCATAAAAGAAAAAAGCAGCCCATTTTAGATAGGTATACTGAGTCCCAGAAGTCAATAAGATGAAGAAAATGTGCCGAGTTATAGAACAGGTAACAATTGAAGATGTGATGGTCTATGAAGTCTATGAAGACAGAACTGGCTCAAAACCTGCAGACTGGAGCCTTACAATCCCACCACAATGCAAATAATTTAAATGGGGAATTATATGAGGTTAGGTCCCATTCTTCTCACCACCAATTTCTCTGGGAAAATGACAGTATTTAAACTAACTTTACTTTTTTTGAGAGAGAGAGAGAATTATCAGTTTCTGTTTATGACTTACTGAAATAATCCTAATTAGAATTTTCCTGCTTAGGGAAAGGGAAGACAAATTTGTGTTTGATAAATCAAAACCAGATAATGTGATTCATTAAAAATATCTGCCAAATTAACTTCGCATATAGAAAGGTACAAAAAATTGTGGGAAAATTTTAATCAGAAAAATGGAGGCAGAGATCAGGGTATGCAAAATTTATTTACCACCCAACAACTACATTTGCAATCAGGAAGTCATGACAATATAAATGTCATTTAAAAGAAACAGACACATACATTATGTTAATCTCCTCAGGGATGGCAAGAATTGTGTAAGAAGTAAACCAAGACAGTTGTGGAGGCAGGAGACGAGCAGGACACGTAGCTATACTCCTGCTCTCTGACCCACAAAACTGTCATGCTCCTTTAGGCTTCTTTCTCCAGACATCAGAACTGACACTGCTAAAATCACGGTGCTTGATTTTGTCAAAAGGAATCGAAATATCCCAGAAACATGTTAAGAGAAGTGAATCATGTATGTTCCTGACATGAAGGTGGGTTTAAGACAGTGTCGGCCACTAACCCAACAGCATTCTCCCTTTATTTGTGCCTACATGTTTGAAAAAAGGGTGTGTATGGGGGGAAACATACCCAAGTTTACTTTTTTAAAACTAAATAACGCTGCCTTGTGGCACTCATATTGTATCTATTACACATTTCACTTCAAAACCTCATCTCCCCTAAACCCTCTTCAATGCGCTTGAAGTAGCACAGCCAAAGGAAAGGAATTTTCTATTTAACTAGAGCACTGACATTCTGTTACACAATTCGATCTTGTCTATTTACCTGCTCTCAAAAACACAAGACACTAAACACAAAATGCTGAATGCGTTGAGTCTGCAGTGCCATAGGTGTCTGAATGCATCTGCAGCTTCCCTCTCACTCATCAGTGTAATTGTTGCCATGTTATTCCATTTTTTGATTAGTCTAGTCCCTCAAGCTCAATGCTTTTTTCTGGCCTAACGTTCTTCTGCTGGTTGTCATGGTGATTGAATTGTTAGAGAGGAGAAAGGCTCTGTTGTCTGTCATTGTTCTGTTGTGGTTTAGGTAACGCAGGAGGCAACACAAGTGAAGTGGATGGACCTTTTTTGCTCTGCATCATTTCATAGTATTGAAAAATCTCACATAAAAAAGGAGCAAATAGGCCCAACCAAAGAAATAACCAAGCTCTTTCTAAAGGAAAGTGCACATTATTATAAAGAGGCAAATGGCACTAATGATGAACTGAGTAATCTATGAAAAATGCTGCTGAATATTACATTTATTACTAGAACAATTGCTGCAACTTAAACATCACATACAATACCTACCATTTTGCAATTTAGAGTAAATATAGTTTTTAACTATACAATTGCAGCATCAACTCTTTGATTCTCGAGGCTCTGCTACTTTAACCTGATGTTCTGTTTAACCCAAAGATAGCAAGTTGAAAGTTAGGACTGAAGCAAAATTAAGACTTGGGCAAATTGTCTTTCGGTGGTAAGATGGTGGGTTAGGGTCAATTTCTACTTTGAGAAGATGGAAATGATTTTTTAAAGATTAGAGCTGACTACAAAGAAGAACTTCTTATTCAAAAGGTCAGAAAGGTTTTTTGAAGACAACTGAAATAAATATAATCATTCCTCAATTTAATTTTCAATTTTCCAGATTTTTTAACCAGAAAATGGAGACACAGAATAGACATACAATACATAAAGGGATATATCATAGACAAGAACCAAATGAATAGTAGTTTCTGTGGAAACCTGCTTGTAATCTTCTTTCATCATTGTGTTGGTAGACATATACCCTAATCAGCGATTAGTTTTCATTAGTATTGGTATCATTTTTGTCACTAAAAACTATTTCATTTGCTTATTTGATTTTGGAATGATTTAATTTCATTTTTTATGTTTATTTATTTATCTTGATAGAGAATCCCAACCAGGCTCTGCACTAGCAGCAGAGCCTGACGCAGAGCTCAATCTCATGAACTGTGAGATCGTGACCTGACCCGAAACCAAAAGTCGGACACTTAACCAACTGAGCCACCCAGGCACCCCTAATTTAATTTTATTTAACTGTTTCATTTAATTATTTTAATGATACAACGTTTTAAGTAGGTAAAATTTGGTAAAATATGATTTAAAAATTTAAAAAGATTAAAAGGTTTACTTCTCATCCCCTGAAATTTATCTTGTTCTCTCTTACTCTCCCACACACAGCCATTGTTGTTAGGTTCTTCTGTAGTTTTCCAGAATTTCTTTATGCAAATATTAGAAAATACTGACAGAGATTCTTATTCAACCTCCTGCATATTCCAAGTGGGAGTATGCTATTCAGTGTTCTACACTTTTCACTAAACCGTATATTAGGTTGTCTTTCCATATCAGAACACAGAGATCTTCCCCCTTCTTGTTCTTTTTCTCCCTTTTTACAATCGCATAGTATTCCATTGTATGGATATACTGTAACTTAATCAGCCTCTATTGATGGACAGTTAGGTTGTTCTCAATACTTTGTTTTTATAACAAATAATCTTGTATATTTGTTATTTTTTATGCGTGCAAATATATATGTAAAAGACAGAGTCCCAGAAGTGAAATTTCTAGGTGAAAGTATATATTTGCATTTGTAAATTTGATGAAAATTGTCAAAGTGCATTCTGTAATAGTTCCAATCTACACTCCCTCCATAGTGTACAAAAGTACCTGTTTCTGCATGCCTTGCCAACAAAGGGTATTATTAAACTTTTGAAATTCTGCCAATCCAAAAGGTAAAAAATAGTACCATTCTACAGTTCCAATTTCAATTTCTGTTATAAGTGAGGTCAAATACCTTTTCATATATTTCAGAGCCTGTTGTATTTCCTTTCCTGTTAATCCTCTCTTCAGATGCTTTGCACGTATTTCTTTTAGGGTGCTGATATTTTTCTTATTGATTTCTAGGAGCTCTTTATGTTTTTGGAAATGTGCCCTCTGCTATGTTATGAGTTGGCAGATATTTTTCCCAATTTGTCATTTGTCTTTTGACTTTGCATATGAAGTTTTTTTCCATAGAGAAATTCTGATGTTTATACAGAATTTCATACAAATTCATACGAATATTTTATGGTTGTCTTTTTTCTCCATCCCCACTCCAAGGCTATAAAGAAACCCTCCCATGCATTTTTTGTAGTACTTGTATGGTTTATTTTTATATTTTTTCCTTTCTTAAAATATTTAATATTAATATTTAAACTTTATCCTTGTGGAGGGTATAAGATACAGATTCAGCTTTAGATTTTTCCAGATGGCTACCCAGTTATCCTATCTCCAGTTCTGGAATAAGCCATCTTTTCTCCCCACTGATTTGATATACTCCCTTTACCAGATGCTAAAGTCTATGTTTTTGATCTATTTCTGGACTCCCTATCCAGTTACCTTGACCTGCATGTTCATACATGGAGTACGTCTATCGTAACAAATACAAACACAATCAATAGTGTATTATAAGAACTGTACTTAGTCTTAAATGCACTTAATCATATCTGTATTTTCATACTGCAAGTATTTTGCTGTATTTAGCCACTGCTCACTCTAACTCACCATCCAAACATATATTCCCTCTTGGATTGCCCCCGGGAGTGTATCCATTGTTATGCTGAAGCAGACTTTGATTGTCACTCAAGTTCTGGGAAAATACGGCTGAGACATCACCAATTTTTCAATTAAAACTACAAATTCAAGAATCTATATGGCAGAGATGTTTTCTCTTTCTGAATATGCCTTTAAGGGTACAGAGTGTGGGGTGTTCATAAATCTCAGCGTGCTTTCATTCAGCATCTCATAGTGGTGTACAACCACAGAAATCTGTGAAACACACTGCTCTCCCTTCCTGAGGGCACTCCACAGTGACTTTGAAGCCTAGCCATTAAAGGCATTTGAAAGGGCACTTACTATTTAGTACCCCGTAAACATATATTTTGATTTTCTTTCATACTGTTTAATGGCATAATATTCGGCAAGGATCTGTGGAGACCAGCTAGCAATCACAACAGACACACTCCAAGAGGAGTAGCAGCACTTCCTAGATTGTGTTTCTCCCCCTTCCCCCAGCAGAAGGGCTGCAGCCCATTTCTTCACCGTGCCAAATATTCACAAGCGTGTTGTCTGTTACTGGTTTAATGTAGTACATTCACACAGATTGAAGCTGATTTTCAGTAAAGGTCTATAAATAACACTCTTCGGCTGTGATCTTGAGGCTTTTGAGATCAGTTTTCCCGCTTCCACCCCTCCTTCTTACCAAGCATTTCAACACTGGGGAGAAGATTAATGTCCTCACAACAAAAGATGACTTTTGGAGCAGAACCTACCCAATAATCAGAAGTGGCAAGTAAAAGAGAGAAGGTGGTGACCTGTCTCAGTGACAGGAACAAGAAACTGGAGGAGCCTTTCCTTTTGCTTAGAAAGTGCCCAAACCACTCATTGCAGGAAGCGTTTGGCTACCAATCACTTCTCTGAGACCCATTACAAAAGGTGAGCAAATTTGAAAGCTCGCCCCCTCCCTCCCCAATTAGTTCAGATTGCAGTCGACCTTCAAAGATATCCATTGCAAGGGTATTTTTCTGGTGATGATGCTTTGAAAATAATTTTCTTTCTGAAGGGCTTTCTTTCTATTCTCTCCCAATGGCAACTTTTGAAAATTTGTTAAAACGCACATACACACAAGCCTCTTGGGCTATCTACAAGCTCTCTAGGTGAGTGGGAACAAACGGCAGCCTGACAAAGAAGTGCGCCCAGCACAACTTCGCAGTTCTGATCCTTTGGGGAATCTCACACAGATTCCCCTGCAGTCCCCAGTGCAGCATGGGGAATTTTTTTAAGTACACTGTGTGATAAATTAGGCTGAAACCAAGTTGTTCCTTCGCGTGTTGAAGTACAAAGTAGTTTGGTTGAACTGCTTTTCCAAACTGACAAGAGACATTTCTTACTGTACCAATATCTACATAGCAATGGAAGAAAGAAAGCTAGAGCACTTATAACTTCAGGGCATGCTGACACTAGAAACTGGTAAGAGGGAATTTGTAGAAAAGAGAGTATACCAAAGGTTTAAGGGAACCATGGTGATTCAGAACTGTTGGCACATTCTGGCATTAATCCTAGCACCCAAGTCATGGGAAGATTCATTATTACATCAGCAGAAACCTCCTCCAAATAGATGAACATCTCATTGACTCCACATGGTGAAAGAAATCACACCTCACAGTTTTTGGTAAGTACTTGCCTCATTTCAAGCATCATAACTTTCCATGGATGTCCCTAGGGACGCTTATTTAAAAATGCTCTTTAAATCAGGTATAAAGAGAGAAGAAAGCAAAACCTACTGTACACTTCAGTGTGGTATAATTTCTAGGAGCGGGGGGGAAAAATGGCTGTTTTCTATTTTATCTTTTCTGCCTCAACACAGAGTGTCATGCCGAGAATTATGCTGGGGCTAGGATTTAATGGCCATGCCAGGAATTGGAAGCAGCACCTGTGGACCAGAATTTAAATCCCATGGACGATTTTTCCTGATGCTTTTATAGAGCATGAATGAGGATGTAATTTAAAAATAAGCCCTGCATCCTATTTAAAAAGATAAGAAGGAGCTGGATGTGTGTAAATGTTTGGATTAAACATGACCAAAGACTGCACTGTATTTAAATGGCTTGGCACTTTAAACATGATGGAATCAGGCTTCATAATGGTGCAAGCATCTACCTAATGGAACTAAATTTGCAATACAGGTGCATAGTGGAAAAGAAGGACAGACAAGTGGCACTGAGAATCTAAGTGAGACGGCATCAAAGAATGAAACATATTGAGTTTAATGATTGACCTTATTGGAGGCTTTCTGCTCTGACAATGAAGATGTGAATTATCCTATTATTATAAGCAGATGGATCATCTTATTAATGCACCCTAGCCTTTCACATTTTTATTTAACTTTAAATTAAATCGAACAATTTCAGTACCATCCCTTAAAGGAAACAGAAGATGATTCTAGAAATATTTTCTGTGGAACTTTAATATATTTTTGTCTTTCCAGAGACACAGTTTCAGCTCTGCTACACTATAATGCTTTGGCTTTCATTTGGATATAGCCGAGGTGTCTTGGAAGTTTCTCCGTAAATTCCTTCAAATCCAGAAGAGCTGAAAGAGATTCTAGGAGCCTGTGCTTCTCTTAATGATTCCACATGGAACAGCATCTTTGGAATTCTGATTCTGACATCGTCAGCCACTTGATAGCCCGTGCTACAAGGAGCAGCAGATGAGCCATAATCAAATGTTTTCTGAATTCATCCTCAGTACAACTCTCCCCTGAAACCAAAATTAGGTAGCAAAGTGATATTTGTTTAGAAACACTTACCAGGCACCTGCTTAATACTATAAATGCTATCCTGGCAAAATCTTCACACACAAAGGAAATATCTCACTGGAAGGCCAATATCTGCAACTACTGAAAAGAACAGAGCTGTTTCAAACTCACCGACAAAGGCTTCTGTCTTAGCCCCTATTCCACTCTCATTTTTTTTCTTTTTGGTTTTGTTTCCTTTCAGCATATTTTAGGAACTAATCAGCTTTATAAAAGGTACCACTGTTAATCTACTGTTTGTCTTGGTCTTCACTGAAGCTCCTTAAAAGATAGAGTGCAAACAAAGCAAGAATTAAGGTCATTCCATTTAAATCCTTCAGAGAGGAAGACAAGGGCTAAGTTATTGCTGAGGGCTACAGAGAGGGCTGGAGGAATCCAGGATAAAAAAAAAACCCTCATTGTTTATTATTTGCCAGACTCAGAGCAGCCCCCATTCCCATATTTGTGAAGGGATTACCCTTTAATGGGAAGCCCAGACAAGTCCCTGGCCCACAGTCCACCCTGCTCTAAAGCGCATTCTACAGGAAGGTGGACCTCGGAGTGCATTCACTGGGGGGACCCAGAGTGGGACACGGCTCATACCCTGCACAGAGGCAAAACCACATCTTAGCAGGTGGTAGCTACATATGCGAAAATCTTAGCATGTAGCAGATTTAAAGAGGGGAGGGGAGCAAAAGTAAAAAAAATAATCCACATGAAAGCATTGCAGTGGCATGTAATACTGACCCATTTCTTCTACAATTCTGATTGCAACCCTACTGCCAATATTTTATTTGAGACAGAAGTTGGTTAAATGTACTTGAATTTCCTCATTTGTTGCTACTATAATTGTTCATTAAGCATCACTAAAATACATTAGTCTTCAATTTTGTCTTAGTGTGGCAATGGGTTAATCTGTTTAAGTGAATGATTCACTGTTAAGTTTTGTCTTTAAAGAATTAAGGTCAGGAAGCAGAAAGCACTGTCTATAACCAACAGAGATGCGGATTCTTAACTTCCAGTATTTAGTAAGGCTTACACATAGTAAGTGCACAGTAAGAATTTGTTACATGAAGTTGGGGTAGTTTTGACTGCTTTAATAATAATAGCAACGTTAATAATAATTGTTAATGTTCACTGAATATCTACAAGTATGTGCTAAGCGCTCAACTTATATTACCTCACTTAATTCTAATAATCAACATCAAGTGGTTATTATCCTCATTTTACATATGAAAAAAAAACAAAGCTTAGTGAAGTTAAAGTCACTTGCCCAAGGCTAATTACATAAGTAATCAATAGCAAAGCCAGTCTACAGGGCCATAAGCTCTTGCTCAGGATCCTCTGTTCTTTTTCTTTCTTCTTTCTTCCTTCCTTCTTTCCTTTCTTTCTTTTTTTAAGTTAAGTAGGTTCCACGCCCAATTGTGGGGCTTGAACTCACAACCCTGAGATCAAGAGTCGCATGCGCTACTGACTAAGCCAGCCAGGCACCCCAGGACCCTCTGTTCTTAATGCTATACTGCTATACCTTCAAAGCAGCATTTCTTAGCTTGAATTTAGAAAATATTCATTCAATGACATTTCATTAGACAAAAAATTATCCTTAGAGAGAACAAGGATTCCACCTTTAGCCAAGATATGAAAACCTGTAAGAGATGAGAAGAAATTTCCTTCATAGTGGCTTCCAATTTTGTCCTCAGGTCCCAAAAGAATTTAACTATTCACAAAATACAGTGACAATTTTGGTGCTGCTTTGTTGAATGTCATATGAACAGATCTTCTGAAAGTGGTAATACTCCTTCCTTACGAGATAACTTACCTCCCCCCAGTTACCACAGACACACACACACACACACACACACACACACACACACACACACAGTGTGTCAAGTTTTCCCAGGCAGAAGGAGATCCGTTTGCAAAACCCTTGGCATATGGTAGGTCTGCCTGGCTTTCTACAGTGTTTGATTATGACTGGCCTAGCTAATTCATTTCATTGTATGTTCACCCCTCTTTGGAAACTGAACGGGATTAAATTGCATTTTTGAAGCTTTAGCAAATCACCGTGTGATTTAAATTAGAATAAAGACAAACACTGAGATCATTTTTTTCTTGAGGAAATTCTGACAGCATTTCTGGCCCAGCAGGAATGTTTGTCCAGAGACTCTTAAAAGTCCCTCTTGGCCATTGGGATACCCAGTTAGTTCTAAGTATATTAACCACTCAGTAAAAAATGTAGAATCTATAATCAAAGACAAGCAGAATGAAAAGCCATACATGAAATAAATGCTTCCTCTTGAAAAATCCTAAAACCCTATTTTTAACAATAGCCCAATTTATTCTCCCTCCAAACTTTATTAGCTTACAGACTAGGCCAAAGAGGACTGAGTTATATCCATGTACTTAATAACTTCTCCTCTTCCAAGAAAACTGCTTAGAAATATGGTATTTCTAAGTCACTAACGAGAAACAAATAGTTCATGGAACTAAAAGCTGAGGGACACTTGCTATTATTTTTAAGTATATTATACTGAGCTATTCAATAATTTCTAGCATGATTACTTACTCAGTCTCATCTGCACCATAGGTTGTAATACCATTGTCCCTTCCAATAAAATGAGTAGATAAAATAAATAGCAAAAATTAAGAATGTGTTCTCATTTGTGGAATCTCTAGCAGTTCTATTAAAAAAAAGCTTTAAATTACAGGGGCCATTTAACTTTCCTAATTTTAGGACATGGTGTTTTTAAGAACCTTTGGATGCTTGTTCCATGTGGCACAATTTTTGTAGCATTTTAATATGATAGGCCTCAAGCTTTTGAGGTTGAAAAACCAGAGCCCACCATTGAACAAGCATGTTTTGTCCCTTTTCATTTTCAAGTATAAGTCTACAGATTCTGCCATGAGTTTATGGTGATGGTGACTTGGTCCTATATTCCACAGGCAGCATGGAAGTTGATCTTCATTTTGCAGTGAAGTTTATCAGGCTAGTCATTAGATGAGCTGCCAGGGTTTTCCTGTTGGACAGGTAGTTATGCCTTAAGCTGAACTGAATATAAAATAAAATATGTTGCTATGGTAATCTAATAGCTTCCTTTAATGGACATTTCATTTTAAAGAAAACAGAAAAGATTCTACTCTCTTCCACCATCCAAAATAAAGGAAAAGAAAAGGACAAAGGAAATTGAGCTTCTGCTTATAATTCATAAGCGTCAGTGTTATCTAAACATCCCATTTAGGAAATTTTGTATTGCCAGAAAAAATCTAATTAAAAAGAAAATTTGTTTTTAAAGAAATGGTCCCTAGGTGAGACAAGCACACAGAGTGCAAACAAACACCAATTTGGGGGGAAAACATTTATGAGATATATTGTACTTCAGGATATCAACATTCACTTCTTCAAAATAAGGCCTACCAAATAAATTAGGATATATCAAAGTGAGGGTGTTTTTACTAGTGAAAGATTTCCAGAGTACAGAATGGTTACTTGACAATTCATCAAGCCACAGCTGTATTTTGTTTGCTTTGTGAAGGACAACCAAATGGCCACATGTAAATGATTTTATAAGCATCCCTCTAGGGAGGTGTGGACCAAGCTGGCAGACCAAACACTTGCATGTACTCCTGGCCACGACCCCTGAAAGCACAGGTATTTTAACAGAATAGATTCATGAGGATACTAAACAATAAAGGAAATTTTCATCAGCAGACAAAAAAATTCTAAAGAATCCTAGAATACAGAAAAGCAAGATGGATGATATTGATTGAGAACAAAACCAGAGAGAAAGAAACATGGCCCAAACCAGGAGCAGGAGAGAAGTAGATTCAGGGAAGTATTACTCTTTTTAAAAAAATTTTTAGGGGCGCCTGGGTGGCGCAGTCGGTTAAGCGTCCGACTTCGGCCAGGTCACGATCTCGCGGTCCGGGAGTTCGAGCCCCGTGTCAGGCTCTGGACTGATGGCTCGGAGCCTGGAGCCTGTTTCCGATTCTGTGTCTCCCTCTCTCTCTGCCCCTCCCCCGTTCATGCTCTGTCTCTCTCTGTCCCAAAATAAATAAAAAACGTTGAAAAAAAATTAAAAAAATTTTTTTAAATGTTTATTTATTTTTGAGAGAGACACAGAGAGAGAGACAGAGAGACAGAGAGAGACAGAGCATGAGTGGGGGAGGGGCAGAGAGAGAGGGAGACACAGAATCTGTAGCCAGCTCCAGGCTCTGAGCTATCAGCACAGAGCCTAACAAGGGGCTCGAACTCACGAACTGCAAGAGCATGACCTGAGCTGAAGTTGGACACTAAGCCAACCAAGAACCCCTCCAGAAATTTCACTCTTAAGAGTAGGCCCTAGAGGGGTCCTGAAGGTTCACTGAAGAACTGCCCTTGGAACAACAGAGGCTAGTAGGTGTGCACTTTCCTCTTGTTTATACAGAGCTGCTGGCAGGAGCTGCTTTTAATCCCTGGCTAACCCCTCCGAACACTCTCTCAAGAAATATCGTGCCTGTGGACTTCCCGTGTGAGTGCAAGGCCCTAAAAGAGGAGGAAGGTAGAACATAAGTAACTCTATACCTTCAGAACAGACAAGGAAGGAGGTATGCCAAGGAAGCACCTCTGCCCAGGAGGGCAATGTGCTACCTACCTTAGTAACAAAATTAAGCCCTCCTTACTTTGGCGGTGGGGAAATGTGGAAAGGACTAGTCAGTAACTTGCTGTGCCAAGTGCAGGCACCACAAAAGAAGCCTCAGCTCAGTCAGTCTCAGTCAGCCCTCTTAGTCAAAGGAGAGGCTTATTTTCAGGAGAAACCAATAAATATTGCTTCAGAGGAGACCTACATTGGCTGCCTATATTAATGAACCTAGTCTTTCATCATTAATTATGTTAAATGAACAACTGAAGTTTGCCAGATATTGAAGGAAAACTAACAGCTTTTAACAACAACAGAAATAATGATGAAAAGCTTCCTTGAGGATTAAAGATAATTAAAGGAATAAAAGAAGAGTGAGAAAATAAATTCTATATCTTCAAAAAGACATGAGGCTATTGCATCCATTACACAAAAACAGAATATTATCTAGTGCAATAAGACCAAAAAAGAAAAATATTTTAAAAAGAGAGAGAGAGAGAAAGAAATGAAGAGACAGGCTGTCATTATTTGTAGACACACAATCTCCTACCTAGATAATACAAGGGAGTCAACTGAAACACTACTAAAATTAATAAGAGAGTTTAGTAAGCCAGCTGCTAGAAGATCCATAAACACAAATCAATAGCTTTACTACAAGCCAAGTGGGCAGACAGCGTGGCATGGCTAACCTAACTCATTCTTCTCCTCCTTTCCCCTTGCTGCCTCCCTTGCCTCTTGAAGATAGTGATGTGACACAGTTCTGGCTAGTTGAGGAGTGGGCCAGCTCTCCTGAGGAGCTTTTTTGCATTCCTGATACAGGAATCACAACTTCCTTGTCTCTTTCTCCTTCTTGTTCAAATGCTGACTTGGGGCTAGATCCACACTGAGCATCTTTTGAAGATAAGGCCACAAGAAACAAAAGAAGAGACACTTCTCCTGCTATATAACCATGCTGCTAAACCCACACCGGCAGCTGCTTACATTTGGACTTTTTTGTTGTGTGAGTAAAATAAGCTGTTTCTTTAAGCCACATTTGGGTTTTCTGTTTTTTGTGGCCAAATATATTCCTAACTGATAGATATGTAATAACCAACACAATGGGAAAATATTTCATGCACAAAGGAAGCAAACTATAACATCAGAAATAAATGCAACAAGAAATGTGCAAGATCCATACAAAGTAAACTATAACAAAAACAGGCCTCAAGAAAATGGATGGACCAGTTTCTCGTTGGGAAGACTTCCTATGATAAACATTTTAATTTAAAAGCTAATGTCCTATCAATCGAAATTCTAATAGGATCTTTAATGGAACTTGACGAGCTGATTGTAAAATTTACCTGAAAAAGAAAGTGAGCACATAAAATAAACCTATAAAAATTTTGGAAAGAAAGGAAAAATGAAGACTATTTATTCTATCAGCTATCAAACCTGCTATGAAATTTCATTATTTAAAACAATGTAAGCTTAGTGCAGAAATATGCAAATATACTAACGAAATAAATAGAAAATCTGAAAACAGGGGTGTGTGGGTAGCTCAGTGGTTGAGCATCCTACTCTTGGTTTTGGCTGAGGTCATGATCTCAAGGTTCGGTTCCTAGGTTCGAGCCCTGGGTTTGGGCTACATGCTAACAGCACTGTGGGGTAGCGAGTGCTGCTTGGGATTCTCTCTCCCTCCCTTCTCTCTCTGCCTCTTCCCGGCTTGTGCATTCACACTCTCTCTCTCAAAATATAATTAATTAGTTAATTAATTAATTAAAAAAAAGAAAATCTGAAAACAAACTCTTGAATATGTGGAATTTTGTATATAATAAACGTGGCATTTCAAACCATCAGGAAAGAATGGATATTTAATATGGTGTTGGGAAAGTAAAGTATCCATTTCATACGAATCAAGTTTGTTCATTATGACACACATATAAATAAATTCTAGATATAATAAAGGCCCATATGTAATAACCAAATTTAAAGCACTGGAATAAAATAAGTGAGATTTTTTATTTAATTTTATAAAGGCAAAGACTGACACATATGATTGCCACAAAGGCACCATAAATAAAGTTAAAACACAAACTAAAGCTTGAAAGAAATGCTTTCAAATGTTTTCAACATGTACAACAGAAAAAAATATCAATATTAGTAATCATAAATAATTCTTACACGTCAATAAAATGACAAATTCAATAGGAAAATGGACAAATGTTTAAACTAACAAGACAAAGGTGAATAAATACAAATAGCTAAAAAAATGCAAAGAAATGATTAACCTCATTAATAAAGAGAAAATTGCAAATTAAAAAGTTCTTGTCATCAGACTAGCAAAAGCTGGAAAGTACGTTAATATACAGTTGTCAGGGGTAGAACACTGTATACTCTCATATACAACTGTAGAAATGAATAGATATAACCATTTTGGGGGAAGGCAATCAGATACCTTTACCCATGTTGAAAATGCACGTGCATTTTGACTCAGCAATACCATAAATTCTCTTTCAGCTCTGTCGCTCATCTTACTCTCACAGTCAATGTCCCTGAAGGAATATTCTATAGTCACTTTCTCATCTCCCAGTCACTGTGACTTTCAATAGTGTAGCTTATTACCTTTACAAGCCCCCAATTCCATTGGTGGGAGGTGGGAGTTGTAAACAATTACCCAACTGTCATACACAATGACACCTTTTAAGTACTTGTCCTATTTGTCTTTGAAATATTTGATGCTGTGGACCATTCTTTCCTTGATATTATTTCTTCCTTTGGCTTCTAATACTCTTCACTCTTGTTTTTTTTTTCTCCCCACTTCTAATTCTCAGTCTCCTTTGCTCACTCTTTCTTTGATCCTTCAAAGTGTTCCCCAAGGAACTTCTTTTTCTTACTTTACCTCCTTGGTTGAGCTCAAACTATGGGTTTAATTTCTATTTACAGGTTTGAGATTCTAAAATAACCACTATCTTCAGTCCAACCCCCCTTACTGAACTATAGATCCTTATTTATACCTCCTTTCTAACATCTCCACCAGGCTATTCCACAGGTATCCCAACAATTTCAGTAAGATGTTTCTCTCTCTCTCTCTCTCTCTATATATATATATATACACACACACACACACACACACACACACACACACACACACATATTCTTTTTTTTGATTGAAGCTCTACTGTCCACCCAGTTACCATAGCTAGAATCCTGGGAGTCATCTAAGACACTTTGCCATCCCTCACTCTCATATTCAATCTGCCAAACAAGTCTTATACCATCTTAGTTATGATTCTCATGTCCACCTGTTTCTCTTCATCCTCACTGCTACTGCATTAGTCTATTCCTTCATCATCTATTCAAGTTCTTAACCTGGAATTCATGGGCTCACATGAATCCATGAATGGACTTCAAGATATCTGTGAGCCACTTATAGCATTATATGCCACTTTAGCATTATATGTAAAGTATGTACGTATGCATACATAATTCTAAAAAGGGATCTGAGGCCCCCAAAAGGTTAAGAACAATTCACTTAGTCTAATCATTGTTATAATCTTCTAGTTCCTCCTCCTGCTTCTAGTCTCACCCTTCGAACCTATCCTCCACCCTCCTGCTGTTATGTTTTTTCAAAATATAAATCCAACCATGGCCCTGCTATTCACAACTGCTGCAATATGTTACCATTTTAAAATTAAAACCCAAACCCACTTGTACAGTCCTCCATGATCTGGCTTCTGTAGATTTCTAGAGACTTTTGCATCTCAATTTTCTCTCCTCCTTACATCCCAACTCCAACCCATGATAAAATTTTAATACTTAAATTGTTCCTAATGTCCTGGTTGCTCCATACCTCTTGACTTTTGCTCGTATTGCTTTCTTTGCCTGGATGCCCTTCTTCACAAAGCCTTTCTTGTGTTCCCTCTGGCTCTAAGCCCATTAGACTATCCAGCCCAGGTAGAATGGACCACTTCTTCCCCTATACCCAGAGTATATTATTACAGAGATTATACAGAGCTTTAATATAATTCTTATATTCTTTCATGTCATGTGCTTACGGTTACAGGTCAACTGAACTGTACACTCTCTGAAGGCAAGAACAATGTCTTGTTTTTGTCACCTACAGCAAATGACACAGGTGTGTCCTATAAGGCTACTCTATAAATATTAATGACTTTAAAGGGAGATATCAGCTTGTTTGTTTTATCACCTTCAATCCCCCTTCATATGTTAGAAAGAAAAGATGTGGAAAGAGGAATGAAGAGAGAAAAAGCATCTTAGATAATAGAATGTGAATGGAAAATGCTGCTAGGTAGAAACAGTATCCTATGAATATCAAAACTTCATTGCAAAGGCCAAGAATTCTACAACAATATGAAACAAGGAAGATTATAGAGAAATTTTCAACTTTTGCTGAAGTTAACATAGCTGTCTATTGCCTTCATTCAAATATTGACTTTATTAGATTTATTTCTCATAACCTTCAGTAATATTAAAAGAGATATTAAAAAATAGATACAGTCCAAGGTCTATAGTAGAACGTAGAATCAAGACATAGGTGTTTTGAGTTCACCAATCAAGTAAGCGAAGTTTAGAGAATAGAAAATAGGACTATAACAAGCAGCTTTTATATTTAAGGTATACAAATAAAACAACCAATTCTGATTCTAGGATTTTGACACACTGCAGGTAAGACTATAACTTTATCAAAATTCCTTTGCATATAAATCTTGAAAAATAATGTGGCGTCCTCAAGAATATATATCATATTACATTTGTGTGTGGTCAAATGTCGAAGGCTGGAAGGGAAATAGAAAGAGATGAAAGAAAATATGCTATATATGTACCTGAGGTGAAGGGGAAGAATTTCTAAAAAATACACCAAGATCCTAAAAAGGAAGTTTCCTACTTGCTTCAGTGAAATAACAATCTAACATAAAGAAGGCATTACCATTGCATCATGCAAATATTGACTGACTTGGCTAATCAGGGCTGTATATCCACAGCCTTTTTTCCCCTGGAGTCTGCAGCGACAGCTTTGTGTACTCTGCAGTCTCTTGTGCCTGAGCCAACAACTGATAGAGTATTAGATCAAAGCCTTGATACACAGATGCCAGGCAATTTGGTATTAAACAAGCGATAAGAGTACAAAAGAAGTCTCAATGTACTTTCACCACAATTTGAACAGCAAATAGTTAATTAGGTTGATAATAGATGTCAACATTTTACCTGATGTCATAGTTCTAGAAGGTATAAACTTCTTCCATCTCAGATGAAAAACTAAATTAATTTTTTAAAAGAAGCAAAGATGAATAATGTTTTATTATTTATGATTTTTTCTCATCTGAAGTATTTAGTTAAACACAGTTTTAATTTTCTTCAAGGTTTTTTTCTGTAAAGGGACAATATAATTTTCACCAGCATAATTTAAGTGAGGTGTTTAAAAGGTGATATGATGAGCCAGTAAAGTTTGCATTCAATGCAAATAATCAAGGCTTGAATTCATTATGAATTATGGAGATGCTGCTATTTCAAGGGGTATTTTTGAGGTTTCTTATGTGTGGGATTTATAAAATATCTTATTCATTCATTCCAAAAAAACAAAAAATGATATAGGAAATAAAAAACATTTCTATCCTCCTGATACTTTTTTCTTAATTAAAATACTCAACAATCTAGTTATTTTAAACTAAATCAAACATCAGAAAATTGAATATCTTAAAAAATTTTTCTAGGTGATCATCAGATAAAGAGGTCAAAAGTATAAAATGCTCTCAAGTATATATTTTTAACTAAAAAATACATGAAGGTTATTAGAAAGACCATCTATCTTCCCAAGTCTCCAATATCAAGCATGAGGTAAATAAATGCCTTTCTAATTTCAAATGAATTACCAAACCTTTGGAGCAAAGTTTACATGTTGTATTAATTAATTGTATGTGTCAAAAAACCCTGAAACACAGAAAGAATCCAAAACCCCCATAGCCAGATCATGTTAGGGGAGATGAAAATAAACATCACAGAGATCACAGAGTTGAAAGGACTTTATCAAGTAACTGAAGTGCCACTAACTTTAGTTGGAACAACCACATAGTAAATCTTTGGAATACTACTTCCCTTTTCCAGATTTTATAATAAAATCAATGTATATTAACAGTGCCATCTACTGCTTATCAGTAACACTACAGTGCCCCAAAGCAGCCCACTGAATCCAAGATGGTTATTTTTATTTTCACCAGGGGCATCATCATTGGAACTGGTCCATGGTGCTATTCTGAGGACACTATAAAATATGATAAATGTATATAGTCAGTGACTAATTGCTTTCTTTATTTTTTTAAAGCCAAATTTGCTTCCAAATAGCAATTCATGGGAATGTAGTGAAAAAGTACTGGAGTACCAGTAGAAGAAGCTAGGTTCTTATACTTTTTCTTATTCCACCATTGTTTGACCTCATTTTCTCGTTAGTCTTCACAATACTTTCTAGCATAATGTTAGTAAGTTGATCTTTAGAATTTATTTCTTTCAGGAAAAAAATACATCATGTGGGCTCCAGAATGAAGGCATCTAAATCCTCTTCAAAATCCTTTCCAAATACTTTTCAGACTTAACTGAGACTTCTTTAGTTGAGAATAGGAATAGTTACTTTAAGACTCTCTAAAATGCAAATAAAATTTAGATGAAAACCAAAATATACAGGCAATCAGTTTACTTAATGTAGAAAATCCCAGTATCTGGGTAATTTAGCAAATATCTTCATTTGTTTACAGTCTTGCAGACATAGCCCAAATCCCACGAGAATGGAAAAACTTCCTCCCGTGAAATTCACATCTTAAAAATGTTTTAACTTCATGGTATCCTGTACCTCTTGCTGTGATGCACTAAGAATACAGTATTACTTAACATAATATTCCTGCCAAAATACATAACCTGAATCAAATCATGAGGAAACATCAGACATACCCAAGTTAAGAGACTTTCTACAAAAAAAAAAAAAATGGCCTATAATTTTTTCAAATGTCAAAGTCACACATGACACAGAAGACTATTCCAGATTCAAGAAGAGTAAAGAGGCATGACAACTACATGGAATGTGTGATTCTGGATTGTGTCCTGGAACAGGGGGAAAAAAATTAACATAGAAAATATTATTGGGAAAACTGACAAAATTTAAATATGGGCTATTTATTAGATAATATTATTGAATCAATGGTGATTTTTTGGAATTTGATAAATAAATCATGGTTATGTGAGAAAACATCATTGTACTTAGGAAATACAATCTGAAGTACATGGAGGTAAAGGGGCACAGAGTCTGCAACTAACTCTCAAATGTTTCAAAACAATTATCATCTATGTACATATCTAATGAGAAACCAAATGGTAAAGCAATACATACATATATATGTATATATATATATACACATACATGTATGTATATATACACACACATATATATATGTATGTGTATATATATATATAGTGGTAAAGCACATGAGGCAAAAAAAACATTAGCAATTGGTGAATATGAGTAAAGGGTAATCAGGAGTAGTTCTGTATTGTTCTTGAGACTTTTCTGTAAGTTTAAAATTATTTCAAAATAAAAAAGTAAAAGAAAATAATGGTAGATACATTGGCTTCTATTTTAAAACATAAATTTTAAAGTGGAAGAGACTGAAGAAAACCATTTAGCTCAAGCATTTTATCTAAGAGGAAATTGTAGCCTACAGTGCTGAAGAAAACTTCGTAAGATTGCAGAAGCAATGAAAAAACTCCTAACTCCTGAGTCCCCACCCAGTATCTTTTTCTAGCAAACCACACGAATTCTATAAAAAGGTGATAGATCACAAATACCAAGGTATCATTTCACTGGCTAAGACACTGCTGCCAAAACCTCCAAAGTTCCTCGTAGTACAAACCATTCATCCTCAAACAGTCTGCGCAGCTGGCAGCTTGCTGGGCATGAGAATATAATAATGGAAGACCTGGCAACTCAGAGACAGTGGGGAAGGAGGGTCCTGGTGCATACATAACCCCAAATGTGGCCTTTGATCTTATTTTAAAGCTGAAATTACATGTAAGGGGGTCAAATCTTGGTTAACAAAGCACTTATAGGCACTTTCTATAGATAACATTTTGTTGGTTTTTATGTTTTTTGTTACGTATTAAAGATGATAGAGTCAAAAGTGCAAATGCTAGAGTTCTTAGAATCCAACATTAACATGCCTTCCCATACTATGAGTTTTCTTATACCGTACAATCAAAGCTCATTAGAAGGAAAGATGAATGAGTCTATTTTCTAGATTAAAATGCCAGCAGTTACAGAGAAAGCAGAGAGGGGAGAAAGAAGGAAAGAGGGGGGAAAACACATAAAGAAATAAGGAAGAGGTAAGAATTCCCTTAAGTAATCTACATTATTTGAACTTTTTAAATTTACTGACTAAACACTGAATTGTAAATAAATTAATAAAATCCCTTTTTATGTGCAAATCAGCCATTCTTTTTGTACCATAATATATGTATTTATGTTACCTATCACAGCCTCTAGTAAGGTATCAATAACTTTTATCATTTTATCCATTTAAAAGGCAATAATTGAGTGTTCAAGGAAAATACCATTTTCAAAATGCTTAAATCTCTAAGTTAGTCAAACATCTGCCAATCAACCAAAGTTTCATCTGTATTTGCTATAGCAGCACTAACATTTGAAACCACCTAATACCAAACAATCTGAATGATAATCCCCCATCCCCAAGTAATTTTTTCCTCCTGAATTGGCTAAAAATTTAACCAATATATAAATCGAAGAATGTGAACTTTTAGACTAGATCAGACCCATGCTTCAGCCTGCCTGCCCTGAGACCACAACTAAGAAGCATGTGATGTGTTGTGGACATGCCTGTTGGTGCCTCTCTGGGTCCCCACATCCCAACTTTGTTTCCCATTTATTGAGGACTTTCTGAGATAGTAGTGCTAGACAGAATTCCCAGAAGCATCAAGCTATCACTTCTGGAGTATCCACAAAAAGCCAAGTACTTATGGGAGACGCAAGATAACATGTGGTCAAAAGAGTGGACTGTGGGTCAAGTCACCCACTGTTGAATCCTAGCTGTGCTGTCTACTGTTCTATGTCTGAATTTCCTCCTCTGGAAAATGGAGTATTAAGGTAACCTAGATCATAAGTCTGGGGCACAGAATCCGGTAAATTACTGTTAGCTATTACTATGCAGTTTATTAACAATATACAATTTTCTTTTGCACATATTTTACAAGAACTTTTCATACACAACAATGCTTTTTTAAAAAAAAAAAGATTTTATTTTTAAGTAATCTCTACCTCCAGTGTCAGGCTCAAACTCACAACCCCAAGATCAAGAGTTGTGTGCTCCACCACTGGGCCAGGCAGGTGCCTCCCAATACTTCTTAAAGTAAGATCCATGGGCCTTCTGCATCTGGCACATGGATTTGTCAAAATGCAGATTCCAGGCCTTTACCCTACACTGGATGGAATCTTGTGGGACTGGGTTGGGAAGGGATACTACATTTAACATTTTACCTAGGAGTTTGAGAACCAGGATATTATTCACTTATAAACATCCATTTACTTTGCTCATTTATAATTAAAATTTTCTATCCCACAAACCACAATGCATAATGATAAGAAGACAAAATGTAAATAAATTATCCTTGTATAACATATGCATAACATACCCAAACCTAAAAATGGTGTCCTGACTGGCAAACAGATGGAGACTGTTTAAAAGAACTTCAGTCAAATCTGTTCCCTAGGTTTCTGAGAAGCTTTGCATTGGGCTATATTTAAAAAAAATTTTTTTTTACATTTATTTATTTTTGAGAGACAGAGAGTGAGCAGGGGAAGAGCAGAGAGAGAGGGAGACACAGAATCTGAAGCAGGCTCCAGGCTCCGAATTGTCAGCACAGAGCCCGACACAGGGCTCAAACCCACGAACCGTGAGATCATGACCTGAAAGTCGGACGCTTAACTGACTGAGCCACCCAGGCACCCCTGCATTGGGCTATATTAACAGCTGGTGTTTACTGGCAAATATGGCATCACTCCTCAAATCACGTGTTGCCCACAAAGTAGAAAAGCTAGTCTACAAAATGCAGGGTTGCCAGTCCTCACCAGAAAGTCATAGAGTAACATAGCTACAAAAATCCAGAAGCCTAGTCTCTGGCTCCTCTGGGCACTTCTCACCTATCTTGCATTTTAGAGTATATTCATTCATCCATGCATTCATTCATTCAAAAAAGTGTTTCTTGAGCACCTCCTATACGCAAGGCACTAGTCTTATGGATGGTGGATACCCTAAATTTGTTAATCCAGCTCTTCTGCCACCACATTTATAAATTCGCCTTCAGTTCTCTAGGAGAAGGTTGTGGGAGCAGGGGTGGGTAGAATATTTAGAAAGAAAGAATTTGCAGAACTGAAATAGCCTGACATTAAGATCTGTTATAACAATATGTACTTTGGTGGGTTTTCATCCTTTTTCCCTAACCTAGAAAAAAAGATACCTGGTGTGTACGGAGGGGTACACACTTGTAACTTTAGAGGCCATGATGGAATTTTGCTGACAGCATCCTTGGGCAGGACTGAAGAGAACTCCAATGGAAATATGCCATTATGTCTGCCTCTCCCAAATTTTGACCATATTCTCCTGCTGGATTTCCCTCATTCAGAAAAACAAGAACTCATGAGATCATTCCTATTAGTGAGGTTGGTCTATCCAACCTCAAATTCTGACTCTGGCAGTGGCACCAAGGGATATTTGGAGGGACACCTGATGTTGACCTCAAACATGAGGAATAGACCTCCATCTAAATCTTGTTAAGGGAAATTTAAGTTGTTTTTAGAGGACAGTTTGCTCAGTATACAAGAAATAAACAATATCAAGCTTTTACTGTTTGCCTGGATTTTCCCTAGGTAAATTTGCTTGTCTGAGGTTAGAGCTCACTGTGCTTGTTCCTTGAAAAAAAGTGATATTGTGCTGGTTTTATTGAAAGGATTATTTAGATCCCATTTACCACAAACTTTTTTCAGCTTTTTAATTTACTTTTTTCAGCTATAATTTTAGCTGTCACTGTAAATCCCCAGTATTGTCAAATACACTGACCGTGCCTTGCAATAAAAAAAGAAACCACAGTCTAAATAACTTAAGATTCCATGAATTTCAGAAAACACTTTGGAGAAGCCCCATTTCCCTTCTATCTCAATTTCTGAAATCTTCTGACAAATTTGTTTTGGAATTCATAGCAAAATTCCAGAAGGTCATGCTGTACTATTGTTGGAAATAAAATTGTGTAAGAAAAGCCAGTGTCAGTATTTAGTTACCAAATAATTCTGCCAGGTGGTATTTGTAATACAGACTACCCTTGTACTCTGAATAGTTTTGTCTTTTTTTTTTGCCCTTCCAAATTCATAGATCAATCTTAATCTCACAGCAATGTCATGCTTTCTTCTGTAAAACTTGTGAGCCAGTACTTACTCTCAACAGCACATGGTGTATCCAAAAATCATTTCTCGACATACGAAAGCTTCAGCTGTATTTGTTTCCCCTTGTTTCATTATTTTTCTTTAGGGGATATATTTCACCTCCATACCATCTCAGTTTGCTTGTTTGTTTATTAACAACTCTAAGGTATTCAGCAGGATTTTCATTCATACATCGTCAACATACTATCTGATTTCGTGGAAAGAGTACAGGGGGAAAAAAAGGATTTTATTACATAAAACCAATAAAAATTATAGAATTCCATAGCCACATTTAAAAAGTTTTTCTCTTCGGGGTGGTTGGGTGGCTCAGTCGGTTAAGCAACCGACTCTTGAGTTTGGCTCAGGTCATGATCTCACGGTTCATGAGTTCAAGCCCCACATTGGGCTCTGTGCTACAGTGTGGAGCCTGCTTGGGATTCTCTTTTTTCTCCCTCTCTTTTTGCCCCTCCCCCACTCATGCTGTCTCTGTCTCTCTGAAAATAAACTTAAAAAAAAACTTTTTAAAAAACGTTTTTCTTTTCATATTAACATAATGAGATTTTCTAAAAATTATATTTGAAAAATAAAAGAATTTGACAATTCAATTAACTTATTAGAGATGACTAATATCCATTTCACCAACAAACCTGGTGGGGTCTTCACATACATAACTGAGAAGACACGAAGTAGAGACTGGTTATTAGCTGATCATCGCCAGTGGAGAGGATATAATTCTTCTCCAGTATTCATTCACCAGTCAAATCACACCCACTTGTTTACAGCCCAATTCAAATCCCTCTTTTCCATGAAACCTTCTTTGATTATCCCAAGCAACATACTTTCTCTGTCCTTTGCATTCTATTATACTGGCACCTATTTGAAGACCTAAAGGAGACTAACATCAAAGAATCTGTGAGGAATCATGCCAAAAAGGACATACATAGAGGTCCCCACTGTCAGCAAAACTGTTCAAAATATGCCATCACTTTTAGTCTTAGGAGGTTAAGTCTCCACTATGGAAAAAGGAAAATTTTGGTACTGGATATGTTTACAAGGCACAAATTTCTGAACTCAAGATAACCACAGCCTGGCTATGGATCTATATAGCTTACTTGGTGTCTTTTCCTCTCCTCTATCTTGTCAAAGATAGCTCTTTTTCTAATCTATCTGGAAATCTTACTTTTTCCCTTATAATGTCCTTTTCCCAGTTCATCTCCAAGGAAGAAGACAAAGAAAGGGATACTAGTACCTGTCCTTTCTCTGCTGATCCATAGAGAGTTCAGGGTTATGTCATGTCCTCATGGAGCACTACCTGATTGAAGGAACCTGGCCTTTCATAGCTTTATGTATTTCTCTGTTGGGAACCAGATATAACAGAGTGGGCCTCAGGGACTGTGAAAGAAATGGGAGGAAAATGTGAAAAGACATAATAGATACTGAGATTTCTTAATCTGGGAGATGGAATATCAGAGGGTAATTTGATAATAGATTTTAAATATTAAGGTTAGATGAAAAGAAATAAGCTGAAACACTGGAGTAAGAAATGAAAGTTAGATAAAGAAGTAATTTTCATAGATAAAAGAGTAATAAATTACCCAAGAGGGTAGAATATGCTTCATTGTTGGTGTTCAACAGGGGGGAATTTCATCTGCTAGAAACAGTTTAAATAGAGCAATGTGCAAGACAAAATTTTAAGATTAAAATCTATGATTCTCTGATGACAGACTAATCAGAACTTTAATATCTAGTTTAACACATCATAATCACAACATGAATTCTGGAACTAAGATTAGGAATAAAAGCATAATTACTTCCTTCCCAAATGGAGTTAATCTATATACCAAGGCTATGGCTTTGATATAACTGGGAGTGTCAACTGATTCTGTCTTTAAAAAGTTGAATCCTATTACCTTCTATTATCTATTACCTGGTACATCTATTTTTTTATTCTTTATTCAAGACAGAAAGCAAAAGAGAATGCTTTTGAATATATTGATGTGAAATTCTTTTGGACATCAACAAAATACTCATTCTCAAGTAACAATGATATGCATGGTAGCATGCACATTTTGCACATTTTGTGAAATGCAAAGAGTAAATCAGTATAGAAAAGAAATGATGTTTGTTATAAAACTAGTGAACAAAAGTTCTAATTGATAGCTTTTGAATAAGACTAGCCAAGAATTTGATTCAACCTTTAAAAAAAATTTACATCATTATGAGTTAGTAAATAGTTTGTCTAAAAAATACCTGGCGTGTATTATTTTTATTTCCTTCTGATCACATAAGTAATAAGGTTTATTGTTAAACTTGAAGATTAAAATAAAGTTATAACAAATAAAATAAAAATCATTAATATTCCTACTACCCAAAGGTAACTACTGTTAACATTTTGGAGTCAATTTCCTCCCAATCTTTGAGACCATGTTTTATTCTATATCATTACATTTTCCTTCCTTCAAAACATTATTTGTAATGTCTGTAAGGCAGCCCATCAGAGGGATACACTACAAGATATTTAACCTTTCATTATTACTGAAGATTTTAGCCAATCCTAATGAAGAGTCAGGAGACAGAAACCTCTCTACCTATGTTAGGCAGAAAGGCATTTAATACAGAAAATTAGAACTCTATACTGTGTCAGGGAACGATTCCTAGAAAACCATGACAGAACTGATGCGTGTGGGAATCAGGAGACCCCGTTGGGATTGCTGACTTCAGGAACCCACTGCCATAGCTCTGATATAAGAAGCTATGATCTAAGGATGACTGCCACCACCTGCGCAGCCTATCTTGATATTTCCCAAATGAGTGATGGCTACTGGTATGCTTATTCAGGAAAACTCAGCGTCCCTACCATGTTTGCTAACAGAAAAGAAAAAAATAAACATCTAGGTCAATAGGAAGATGTCTGTCATCTGCTTCATTTATACTCTCTGTGTATCACATGGGTACACCTACTTGAGGGAAACCTAATTTGCAAATCCTATAGGTAAGGGATATTGGGCTGTGTAGGTTTTAGCTTTCCAGTCTCTAAAGAGAAGAGGGGCTGACAAGAACAAGGTTGGAAGGATGATGAGCCTTAACCCACTATATCTGCTACAACTCTTGCAATAAGGCTGCAAGGAAAGTACTTGACATTGATCTTTGTTTGCGTTGCTGTTTACTTCCTTCGGGTAGATTCCTGGAAGTGAAGTTACTAAGCCAAAAAAGAGAAACTGTTTAGATTCCTGATATATAAATACTGCCAAACTACTTTCCAGAAAAGCTAATCACTATACACATATAAAGCAAGATGTGAAAGTGCTCATCTCACCATACACTTCCCAGTACCAAGTACTGAATCTCTTTTAAAAAATCTTCAAGATCACCATCAATGGTGGATATCTGATTCTAACAATCTGGTTATCCTTGTATTAGTAAGAGAAACCAAGAATTCCTCTAGGATATCTAAGGGACTTATTAGATTATACACATTTCTAAAAATCCATTACAAATGAATTCCCCAACAACAACACAGCTAATCATATTATTGCCTTCGGAAAAGGCACTTCACAGCCTGTACAGGACTTCTGACATAAAAGAACCGTGGTACAGGATGTAAACAGAGACTGTGCAATAACAGCAATTTCTGAGATAAAAGGCAAAGGACGGGATACAGATGTTTGAAGCTGTATTTCCTACTAGAAACCAATAGCAGTGTTGAGGTGTCAACTGGGGCTTCTTTCTCCACCCATTGTAATTTCCATCAGCACTTCTAAGTCACACCTATTAGACAAACAATCTAAATAAAAACAGTCCTCTTGCTAGGCAAATTGAACTTCACAGCAAGTCCTTCTGGTTGTTTCAGTTCTATTTAGACTAAAGCCCTTGAGTCCTTCCTGTATACAAATCCTGTAGTTGCACTCTTTGGACCTATATTACCACTTCTACCCCTCTCACAGTAAGAGTAGAATGTAAAAGATTCTTAATCTCCACCCCTGTGTAGGTTTCAATAGCTCTAACTATATACAGCACATAGCACTAACACCAGTGTCCTCAAAACTCAAAAATGACCACAATCATCATTTCTCTGTAGAGTGGGATTCATTTCATGAAAGCCCCTCAGAGGAGTTCTCTCTCTCTCTTTCTCTCTCTCTCTCACTCCTCTTCTCTCTCTCTCTCTCTCTCTCTGTCTCTCTCTCTGTCACACACACACACACACACACACACACACACACACACACACACACACTGTCTTCCTCTTTCTCAACCTTACTCTATGTTTCTAAACACATTCTCCTCTTGCTAATCACTGGCGAATCCCCTGTATCAGATGTCCACCTCTGGACCAATCAATGGCCACTACTTCCCAAAGAAATGTCTATGACTTCTTCTGAGCTGAGGACTTAGAGGGAGGCTGTTTGGTAGAACAGTTCTCAAAGTGTGGCACTGGACAAGCAGCAACACCTGGGAACTTTTTAGAAAAGCAAGGCTTTTCTCAGGCTTCACAACAAATCTACTGGATCGAAACGAGTTGGGGCCCACCTGTTTAATAAGCCATCCAGGTAGTTCTTATGTGCATTAAGTTTGGGAACTACCTGGCTAAAAGATACAGGTGTGGGTAGCACTGTGACAGATGTGCATGGTAGTATCATAGGGGAAATAATTTGGCTTGGATTATATGATCAGGAGAGTGGACCCAGGCAAAGTCATTTTATAAAAGACAAACAACATGCAGCCAATTATACGGCTCCATGTACTTCTACTCAGCACATTCTTCTCACCAAAAGAGAGAAAAAGATTTGAGGACATTATTCAGGAGCCAATGCCTATGGCAGTGCAAAAAGGGAATCAAAGTTCAGGATAAAATGTTAATGTGGAGTTCCATTTCTAAAATTTGTAAAAGACGACAGTACTGGGATTTTAGCGGTCTTTGATGCTTTAACTACTAACTGATGTGGTAGACCCTCAGACTGGAAGTCACAGGACCTGGGTTCTAGTCTTATCTCTTTTCTTCAGTTATTTTATCATAAGGATAAATCAAGATCTCAGTTTCTTCATTGTAAAATGAGTGTTAATTAAGATCGCATTCAATTCTAAAATAACTTTATTATCTTATGAGACTCTTTGAGATGGAGTCTCAAAGTTGTGACTACAGGAAAGGATCCTAAAAGAAAGCAGGGCATGGTGGTATCAGGAAAGGAAAAAGTGGGGGTAATCTGAGTTAGTGGAAAGTATGGGCAGGGCCCAGCATAAAGAGAAAAAAGAAATTGCAGACATAAGGAATTTCAATCTAGGCTTTACAGCTTCTAGAGCTTCAACTCACTAGTAAATAAGCCTGGTTGCAGATTCCCTTGGGCAAAGTCTGGAGGCCCAACAGAAGATGGAGGGAGTAGGAGAGGAGCAACATAATTAAGGGAAAAAAAACACAGAAAAAGGTGAAGCATTGGCTATTTCACTTCCAGAAAAGAAAATTGCTTTCTGCTGAGGAACTGAACAAATCCCAAGTTCCCAGCCAGTATTTCCTCCTCTCAAAAAAAAAAAAAAAAAAAAAAAAAAAAAAAAAAAAAGAACAATGTCAAGGTCAAAAGGAGACAACAGAAGTGAAGTTTGTAGCATGTTCTTGGCACAAAGGATCTCCTTTCTCTGCCTCCCATCCAACCCCACAAAAAAGTGACTTGTCCAGGCCACAAGGAAGAACCAGAACCCAATGCCAGCCTCAGGACCCATGAAACTCCTTTCCAACGGTACCAGTGTACTCCCACTTCATATTCCACCCTATTATCCACTTGGCTCAAAACATCAGCTTTGTTTGATCCCTGTTTTGGGTCAGAAACAAAACGCACACACATAAATTCAACCTTATGGGTACCACATAAAGCAGCGCTGGTTTCGACCAACAGCAACCTAAGGAGGAAGAAAGTCATACATCTATCTCATTTTCATCATTGTCCATTGTAGGAAAAGGTAAATTTTATTAGTGTTTATTTATGTCAAGGTTTTAGATGACTTTTTCAAAGACTGTATTTTCTCAGAGAAGTTTGCCTGGATTAGCAATTCTAAAAAGTTGTAATGCACTATTTTAATCTCTTGCCTGACAGAATAATTTCTGCACAGATAAAAGCACAAGTGAAAAGCAGCTATTGTGTATGCACAGTAGCATATTTTTAAACCCTATCCTATTAAGAAAGAGAGAATAACAACAAAATGTGCCCTAAGAATCAAGGTCCACACTTTACATTACTGGGAGTTACGCCATTAAATCAATGCATGCTGGGTGAAAACTTTTCCCCTAATGTGTGTACAATTTCATAGGTTCTTCAACCTCAGAGCAAAATGCACAGGTACTGTGAGGCTTCTTAAGTCTTCTATAATTCTTTAATAGCTTTTTCTTTTAGTGTTTCCCTCCCCATCTGTTCAGTAAATGGTTCATTTTATATTGAAAGTCAAAGATAATTGAGCACAAAAGTGCTGAGTTGGTATGCTTTCTTAAAGGGTCAATGACCAATAGGTAGCAAGTTAAAATTAAAGTAGGTGAGAGGAGGAAGAGGTGCTGGGCCATACCCTAAAAACTGTTCCATTTTGAAGGAGTTTAATTGACTATATCTGGAGATTTCTGAACCAAAATCAATGCTGATATATGATGTCAGAAACCAGACCCTGACAAAGTTAGTGTAATCTCTTTAGTCTCTCTCTATCTTAAGGGGGTCATCAGGAACTGAGAGAGATTTAATATTGAGCAACAAAGATGATTATAAGATAGAAAAAAAGGAAGGGCCCCAATGGTTTTAGAATGAAGATGAAGATCCAATGTTCCAATTTCTACTTAAGGAGAGGAAATAGCATGGCTTATAACTAACATGATATTTCCTAAACTTGGTTGGAAAAACTGGCTAAATTAAAAGAGTAGGGAGGTGGAGCACCTGGGTGGCTCAGTCAGTTAAGCATCCAACTCTTGATTTGGGCCCAGATCATGATCTCACAGTTCATGAGATCTGACAGCACAGAGCCTGCTTGGGATTCTCTCTCTCCTCTCTCTCTGACCCTCTCCCTGCTTGTGTGCTCATACAGCGTTCTCTCTCTTTCTCTCTCTCTCTCTCTCTCTCTCTCTCTCTCTCTCTCTCAAAATAAATAAAATTTAAGAAATTTTTTTAAAATAAAGGAAAAAAAGACAAGGGAGGTATAAATTTGACACAAGAGTAGTCAAGGTAACAAAAAGTATAGAGGTAAGGTGAGAAAAAAGAGAGCTAGAGTATCCTAGTGGATGAAGAGGAGATATCAAGGTTTCAAATGGGAGAGAACACATTCATCTTTAAACTGCACACACTTCCTCACCTGCCAAATAGAATTTGCAGAATCATGGCAAACGTTTCTATAGGTGCCAGCAAATACAGCAAATCTGGAAAGTGATGTCTTGTCCAAACCAAACACCTAAAGGAGGTTCTCTTCTCAGAGATCTAGAGATAATTCTTCTCTGTGGAATGTCTAGTTATAACCAGTCCAGAGCTGCAGATGTCTGAGAGCTGAAGAGGCTCCAAAGAGCAAGATGAGTGCCTTAGCAAAGACAGCTGCGATGACATTCAGCCTCAGCAGCCAGGTTACCCACCAAGCCAGACAAATCCTTAAAGAGACACACACATGTTCATTGAAAAAGGAAAAGGAAGAAATCACTCAAGGCAGAAATGGGGAGTTCGAGTTTTGTGTTTAATTATGGTATTTATCTGTAAAGTCCTGAGAACTCAAACGAAAATGCTTTTGTTTTACTCTCCTTAAATAGTATTTTTTACTCTTTAGTTAGAGCTTATTTAAAGAAAAAAGATGAATTAGATAATTCAAGAAAGGAATTCTGCCTGTCAACATGCTTCAAATGCAGACCAGTGCTACTGTTCACCTATACCCAGATGAATCTAGGAATCCCATCTATTTGTTCAACATGGTACATATTTTGCAACCCAAAATGTGTTCTGGGAATGAATGAATTCACCAAGAAGAAACTGGGAAATTGAATACACAAAAGGAAGTTACAAATTCTGGGGCCATCTTGTCTTTGGTTCTTTCTTTTATACTTCTCTTTCTATACCTCTCTAGCCCTTAATTTCTTTGCTAGAAAAAAAAATGTTTTAATTCCCTCCTCTGCCTAACTTACAGAGATGTTGTGAAGTTTAATGAACTATCACTCATGAAAGCCTTCTTTGAGCTTACCTCAAAGAGCCTTTGTACTCTCTTTGAGCACACCTTTCCTTTGGCCGAGGCCTATGTATACCATGTTATTATTGTCCCTTTAGATTAATAGCAGCTTTGTCCTTTTCTTCCCTCACTGTTAGCACCCAATACAGTAATAATAAAATTCTTGTGCATTTCCAACATTTTTCCTACCAACTGCTATTAGGTTATTTAAGGCCTATATTTCATTCAATAGATCACATACAACAGTATTAGTATAACAGAACTAGCAAATACATTAATCAACTAATGAAAATAAAACCTTACCACTCATATTCTCCATCTCTGATCCATAAGGTAATTTTTGAGAATAATATGCTGATGATAGATACCTGGAAATATGGATTTATTTTTCTTTTTAAAAAAAGTTTAAATGTTTATTCATTTTTTGAGAGAGAGAGACAGAGCACGAGCAGGGGAGGGGTAGAGAGAAAGGGAGACACAGAATCTGAAGCAGGCTTGAAGCTCTGCGCTGTCAGCACAGAGCCCAAGGCAGGGCTCGAACCCACAGAGCTATGAAATCATGACCTGAGCCACCCAGGCGCCCCTTGAACAGTTTTTCAAAGCATCTTTGTTTTGAAATTTGGTTCAGATAATCTAGATAATCTCTTATTCTACACAAGACAATGTGTTCATCACTGAGCTCTCAATTCTTTAGATTAAAACTTTAGTAACCAGATCATGTTTTGTTAAACATGAAAAGTACCCAAACACTTTCACTGGAAGAAACTAAACCAATTCTAGTTGTCAGGGAGAAGTGAATACACAATGATACCAGATATCAGATATCAAATATCAGTGTTGCAACTACCAGAGGGCCAGTTTCCCTGAGCTGGTCTATGAATCACACTCACCAGAATCTCCAGAGAATTTGTTAAGAGGCAGATACCTGGGCCCCACACCAGACCTACTAAATTCAAAACTGTGCTGGGGCTTCAGTTGTCACATTTAACAAACAAAAATACAAATACAAAAATATACATAAAGCATGCATCAGTAGGGACCCAGAAGTCTATAGTTTAATAAGCACTCCAGATATACCTTCAGCACACCTAAGCTTGCAAACCACTGGCCCAGGCAATATGGATTAGAAATAACAATGAAATATTACTACATACCCTCCAGAATGGCTAAAATCAAAAAAGACTCATAGCACTAAATGTTTCTTGAGGATGTAGAGTGACTGGAATCTTCATATGCTGGTTGCGATAGTATAAAATGGTACAAGCTCTTTGTAAAAAGGTCAGACAGTTTCTCATTAAACTAAATATATTCCTACTTAATAATTTAGCAATTCCACTCCTAAGTATTCACTCAATAGAAATGAAAACATTATGTTTACACAAAGACTTAGGAATGTTTACAACAACTTTATACATAATAGCCCAAAACTGAAAATAGTCAATAGTAGAATGGACCAACAAACTGTCACATATTTATTCAATGGCAATATGACTTGGCAATAAAAGTGAATGATGTATCGATATACACAATAATAGGGATGAATCTCAAAAACATGCTAAGAGAAAGAAACTTTATACAATAGTAGATACTGTAAGATTTCATTTATTTGAAGTTCTAGAACAAGGAGACCTGTTCTATGGTGGAAATAAATTTAAAAGGTGGTTTCTTCTGATGGAGAAGAGGTAAGGGTTAACTAGAAAGGGGTACAAGATAACTTTCTGGAGTGATGGTAATGTTCTGTGTCTTGCTAAGCATTCCAGTTAAAATAATGTACACAGTTTTCAAAATTACCTGAATAGCACACCTAAGAATTGTACATTTCATTCTTTGTAAACATTACCTCGAAAGAAAAACTGTAAACCAATATTCAATTCTAGTTCATGAGATATACGCTGAAGTATTTAAAGAGAAGTATACTGATGTCTGCATCTTACTTTGAAATGCATCAAAAAAATTTAATGAATAGAAGGTGGGTACACACACACACACACACACACACACAATAAAACAAACATTGTAAAATGTTAATGGTAGGGCCTAGATGATGGAAATATGAGTGTTTACTATAAAATCCTTTTACCTTCTGTTTGAAATTTTTCAAATTAACTACTGGAGAAAAAAATCACTGACCCAGAGGAACCACAGTTTTCTGACTGAGGACACCAATTTTAAAGAGGCTTCTACTTCCATCTTTAGGCACCTCTTCCTTCAGCACCTGGGAAGCACAGACTCACCCTCTGGGAAGAACCTGTCCTTCTTGTCACAGTCCTTCCTTCACTCCCTTCTAAACACTCACTTTGATTCTTTTTTTTCCTTATAAACTCGAATTTTCTGCACTTGCTTTTGTTTTCTGCTGAGGAACTCTTTTTTTTAACTTGTCTAAGTCATGACACAGAAAGTTGTTCTTCAAACACTTGAACCTTCACCTTTAGCATGGTGACCAACTTGCGCTTAACACACATGAATGGTGCTTGCTTCAAGAGAGAGAGCAAATAGCTCACAGTGTAGCTTTTGGCTCCCATGGCTCTTAGCTCTGGGTTCTCAAGTAGCATCAGAGTCTTGGAGGTAGCTCCATCGCTCTCTCAGATAATCACTCAAGGGATAAATAGCTTCAGTGAATAATCCTTTGTACTGGCCACACTCTGATGAACAGAGAAGATGAGAGTTTGCTTTTTAAGTTATATTTGTAATTTGTCTTACCTGGTTTCTCTCTTTCAGATCAGGCCTAATTAGCTCACAATGGCCAGCAAAGTAGTGGCAATTATTAGTCTGCTACCTGCTCACTCTGTAGTAGCCACACTATGGTGATTCATTAAGCAAAGAGGGTTCCTGAATTCAAATGATTTCTTCCTGAATCAAGACCCAGCTAGGTCTTGTTTATTTCAGGTTCTGATCTATCATTGTGCGCTAAAAGATCATTTTAGTGTGTGGGAGCCAGAAAATTATAACTGTACAACAAGAACTGCTGAAGGTCAAGCTAATGCTTTTATATCTTTGGAGGACGCATTCCTGGTTTAAGAGAGATTTGAAGAGAGAAGAGTAGTAGTATTTGAAAGCTTTCTCATTTTTTAATTGCATTTGCAACATCTCTACTTTAGCTTTCTACTTAATTACAAATTTATTATATTCTCAACACAGAATATTTGGAAAACACAGAAAAGAATAAAGCAAAAATAACAAAATTTATCTATCATTTCACCACTTAAGATTAGTACTACTGTCCTTTTGATATATATCATGTTTTGTTTGTTTTGTGTCAATTGCTGTTCTCCAGTAATTACTGACTTCTACACATAAGAATTATTAACTATTTGTTTTTATTATTTCCTATTCCAGGAAGTATTCAAGACAACCAAAGTCACCAAACTATGTGCATGATTTTTAAATTGAGTATTATTTTTTATTTATTATAAAAATAAGAAATTCTGAAAAACATTGAAATTATTGAAAAATATACTTAGCAAGAAGAGTATATCTCCCACTACCCCATACTCTATAGCGATATCATTAGCAGATTGACAAATCTTTTCAACTATCTTTGCTGGTGAAACTATACATGTATAATTTTTACAAAAAATGAGATTATGCTCTATATATCATTCTATAACTTATTAGTGGATATTTAGATTATTTTCAATTCCTGGCTATTGCATATAATGCTGCGATGGTGATCTTTCAACAGAATTAAATTGCACATATCAGTCTGAGTAGGGTTTTATGCTGTAATAATCAACTCAACATCTCAGCTTCTTTTTTTAATTTTTTTTTTCAACGTTTATTTATTTTTGGGACAGAGAGAGACAGAGCATGAACGGGGGAGGGGCAGAGAGAGAGGGAACACAGAATCGGAAACAGGCTCCAGGCTCCGAGCCGTCAGCCCAGAGCCTGACGCGGGGCTCGAACTCACGGACCGCGAGATCGTGACCTGGCCGAAGTCGGACGCTTAACCGACTGCGCCACCCAGGCGCCCCTCAACATCTCAGCTTCTTAAGACAAAATAACTTTTTGTTTGTGTAAACCACAGCCTAATATAGATTGATGAGCAATAGTGGTGATGGGCTCTGCTCCACGCAGTCATTCAGGAACTCAGGCTCCTTCATCTCACAACTCCACTCTTCTTTTGGTCCTTCCCTCCTCTGCATTCTGCCCATGGCTGAGGAAATCAAGCAAGAATAGAGAATGTGCTCCACTCACAATCACCTCAGCCTAAAGGTGACCTACATCAGTTCCACTCATATTCCACTGGAATAGGTAGCCACATGTCTCTATCTTTATGGAAATTCAGATTCATGCTAGAAAGAAAAGAGCTCAGATACTGAACAACACTAACAGTTCTTATGATAGTTTACTAAACTTTCCCCACAAGACACATTCATAAACATGGGATTGCTGAGTCAATTATGAATACTGTAGTTTTGATAATGTCAAACTATGCTCCATGAAAACTGAACCAATTTATATTCTGCCAATAATGTGTTGAGTGTCTCTTACCCCATATTTTGTCAACACATTTTTCATTATTTTAAGTATTTCTCAATTTGAAAGATAAAAAGTACTATCTTGAGAGTTTCATTTTGCACTTATTTATGTATAAGTGAGGGTGCATATCTTTTCATACATTTTAGTCATTTATGTGAGCCTGTTCCTGTCCTTTTGGGGTTGTCCATCTTGTTGATTTATAGTAGATATCCATGAATTGCATTAACTTCTGTCATATATTTTGCAAATATTTCCACAGCAGTTATTATTTTATGTTAACTTTGTAAGATCATTTATCATACTGAATTTTAATAGTGTAGATATTTCTAATATGTTTTTCCATTTATGGTTTCCAACTTTAGCATTATACTTATAAAGATCCTCCCAGAGGCACATGGGTGGCTCAGTCGGTTGAGTGTCAGACTTCAACTCAGGTCATGATCTCACAGTTCATGAGTTCAAGCCCCACATCAGCTCGCTGCTGTTAGCCTGTCAGCGCAGAGCCCACTTTGGGTCCTCTGCCTCTCCCCTTACCCGCCCCCACTTGCACTCTCCCAAAAACAAATAAATATTAAAAAAAAGACTTTACCAAACAACAAATTATAAAAATTCTCACTACTGTTTTCTTATAGTGCCATTATGGCTTCATTTTCCATACTTGAACCAATGTAATAAACTTGGAAAACAAGTTAAGGACAATAGAAAAAAGAAAAATCACTGCCAATCCACCACCTAAAGATTACCACTATAAACGTTTGGGGTATTTCTCTTTGCCTGGTTTTACATTGATGTAAGACCACCTAGCTGAAAAGGCAATATCTATATACCATTTTACATTGTGATTTGTTCCAGAAAAGTATTAAGGCAACTAGCTACGTGTATGCTATAAATGGACCTTTAAAATATTTTCAGAGTTTTGATTGGCTTTTATAAAACCAAAAAAATGTTTATTACATTGAAGAAATATACAGAAAAATAATTCAGCTGACAATGTGTATGAAAGTGAAGTGATAAAAAGAAAGGTTTGTTGTCAGTGATGTCAAAAGTGAGAGAAAGTAAATTCAAAACACGAACCATGCATCTGACTTTACTGTTTTTGAGTAGCTATCCTCACTAGGGAAAAAAATCTTCCTATTCTGATTCCAAAACTCTTTACAAACCTTTTGTTAGGTACCCTTTCATAACTATTTTTAAACGAGGCAATCAATGCAAAATACAGTTACTAAGACAACGTTGGAACGTGTGGGGAGATTACACCTAAAAGTAGTCATATATTCTTTTTTTTTCATTGAAGTATAATTAACATATGACATTATGGTCATACATTCTTTATATATTTGCCTTGTGTAAGCATCCTTGCAAATTTTTATAAATTTCTCAGGCAATTTATTTAATGGAATATTGCCATAGGATAAATTTCCCTTTCCCAATATTCCAAGAAATCCCTTGACAAAGTATTTTAACTGAAGTAATAAAGAAATTTTAGCATCTGATACAATAACAATGAGGATGTAGACAGTATGCAGGCAAATCTCAGTCCACAAAACCCACTCCCCTGTACCTCTAAAACCATCATTGTTCTGAGTGGAGTCCTAAGGTGACACAGGCAGTGAGACCACCTCTGAGAGCAGCCTTTCAGCTCCCTAGGCCTCAACTGCTTTCATGGAATATGAGAAATCACCAGGAATTCTTTCTCACACTCCCTAGCCTCAACTGAACTTTCATCTCTTTGTGGACACTGGTTCCACAGTGACTTAACTTTAGATTGCTTTGTTTTTCAGGCTGTGAGAACCCTCACACAGTTTAGATACCTGTCGCTGCCTAACCTATCCTCTTCCACACATGGAAGAGGTCACTGGGAGGCAGACAGAATAATCACAACTCCTTCCCTTCTTCTACATATGACTTTTCCTGCTGCAGCCAGAACCACCTTTCTTGACAACTGGGCCCCCTATCTTTATTTATCACTTTATTAATTCTTCTGTCAAATGACTCTATTCAAAATATTATATAAACTTATTTTTAGAGAAATGATGGCTATAACTAAAAAAAAAAAAAGGTTGTTTTTGTTTTGTTTTTTAAGCTGACAGCCATTTTTGTTGGTTGCTCTGGCAGAACAGAATTCTTCCTGAAGAGAAAACTGCTATTTTGTTTGGGAGGCATCCAATGGGCTTTTTTTAACTGAATGAGGCTAGACCCCAGGAGAGTCTGGATAGGAGAGGGTGAGCCTAAGGGAGAGCCAAATTTCTCTGCATCATAAAGTTACAGGAATTTTGGAGTGGGTTCCTCCCACCATTGCAGGGCTGAGGAGGATCAGACCATGAAAGAGGGATTGGAAACAAAAAGCTTTCTTAGAGTCTAGAGAGCAGAGAGCATGCCCCAGAAATGCATAATGAAAAGGCTGCCAAGAAGGAGTCCTTGAGGTAGAGATGTTAGATAACTTTAGCCTTAGTGCTGCTCCATACTCAGTTTTAAGTCGTTCCCTGCTATATTACATACACAGAGGAATATGCTACAATTCCTCTGTGTTATGCATATAAAATAAAAATGTAATGAAACACTGCTACTCACCACAGCATTGTCATGAAGGTGAGAGTGAGTCTGTATTTTGAAGCAAAGCAGACTTGAACCGCCTGGAGCAGCCTGTAGGAGCCATGGACAGATGAAGAGAAGAAATCAAGAATAGTCAGAAGCAAGAGTTGGAACAAGAAAAATTGGGAAGACTAAGTCTCAACTGCAGAATCAGCAGAGGACTTGGAGAACACATTGGACTTCCAACAACCTATCGTATGGTTATTAAACAAAAGATGACCTTGGAAGGATAGAGTTGAGGACTTTGGATTATATGAATAACCTTTATATGGAATATTATATTTTCTCACTGCTTAAAAAACAATAGGCTTGCACATTTACTGGCAGTGACCTACACCAGAGTAATGGGCACAGAAAGTGAGGAAAGGCGCTGTCCTTGCAGTTTGTCCCATTAAACTAAAACAGTGAAGCAGGAAGCCTCACATGTAATCACATGTAATAATGATGAGAAAAAGCTCAACAGAAAGTAATCATGCTTTCAGAACTTATGTAATATCCAAAGACTTTACTGAATTAGTTCATGGTTCACTTTAATGCTGTCATTTGTTCCTTCATTTCTTTGCAGGATATCTGTAGGCATAGCTACCCTACACTCTATTGCTGCATCAATCTAGAACCACCTTGCAAGTACTACTAGGCTCAGTTCCAGAAATTCCTCTGCAAAATCTATAAAGTACATTTACCTTGAAACATGAAGAAATGTTTTTTTCCAGCAGAAATATCAGAGGCCAGGGAGCTAATACAAACTCTCTCTTCAAGCAGCTCAGTATCTAAGACATCTTAAATTTTTGAGGAGTGACATACAAAATACTGGGAGGGGGGCAGGGTGAATTAGTAATGGGCCAGGAAAAAAACACAAGGACTGAATTTTTTTTTCCTCTAGAGAAAAACAGGATTCATAGATGAAAGAGGAATGAAGAGGAAAAAAGTGATCTGAGACTAATGCATTTCTTTTTATCCTACTTCTACCTCGTGTGTGAGAGAAGATTGTTCTGGAAAAGTCAACTTAGAGGCACCAGGTCAAAGGCTGAATGGAATAAGTGTCGAACCCAAGATTTTGCACTGAGAAGGAATACTCAATCATGTGGATAAGCACTATTTTTGTAATATGCTAGTTTTTCTTTAGATAATGACATTTCAGCTTGTGTTGTAGCTTCCTGGTCATTAGCTCAAGGTTATTGCATCTTTGATGTATCACTCAAAGGTATAATTATATTGCATCACTATACCATTTTGGTCCACTAAGACCTTAAAACTGTTCTCTAGAAAAACAACAATCTAATCCCTCATGACATTATGTGTATATATATATTGTGTATTTATATCATTTTCTTAATTGAAAAGACTCCTTCTACTTCTTTGATACTACCAAACTGCTATTTGCTGCCCAGATTTTCCTCATGTCATTGGTTTTTTTCCTTTCTGGATGAATTCAATATAATTATGGGAGTAAAGCTCTTTTGGAAATTAGGAAAGCCCTCCAAAGTTATCATCCCAGTTGCCAAACTGGAAACCTATTTAATTTTGTAACAAAACTACAACAATGATGCTTAATCGCAGAAAGTATCTTTCAGAACATACAGTCAAAGCAAGTTACAAATATAAATTTAGAACTAGATTTCCTTAGTTTTCAATGAGGTTTCTCCAGTGATTCCAAACAAAGACATGCTAAATATAGTTGTAAGCCAAAGATTGTAGAGTAAGTTGGCAGATAAGTCATAATGCTAAGGAGTGGGTTCTTCTTTCCACTTTCTTTCTAATCTATCTAGCAAACAATTTAATAATTCATAAAAACATGTTTGTGCCAGGCACTCTGCCAGACATGGCCTATGTGACTCTGAGTTTGAAATAATTTAACAGGAACTTTTACCTAAATTTTTACAACTGGGGTGGGGATTATTTAATGACAATGCATAGAAAATGCCATGGTGCCTATGTTTCTGCCCAATGCAGAATGTGATTTCAGGTAGGACTGAAATCAAGAAATCATTCTTGAACTTCTACTGCCAACCATGATGGGGTGATTGATACTGGATGAAGCCAAAACAATTCCAAAACTGGACAAAATATGTGAGTCAGCTGATTTCGGGCATTGTCTAACAAGCAATGTAAAACTGTGATTCTTGAGAGAGGGGAAATGCATGAGGTGAGCTGCACAATTGGCTCAGCTCTTTGCCTGGAGACAACTTCCTGCCCATGGTACAGATTATCTGGAGTCTATGCAGAGCAAGCAGGTCCTGTTGAGCTGAGGAGGAAGATATCAGAGTTCACAGTGGCTGAAATAGTTAGAACCTGTGGAAGAGGGAGCAATGAAGAGAGGGGATCCCAGAAATCTATTAGGGTTCTCCTGAAATCCATGGCTGAGAGCTGGACTGTACATGTGCAGAGTAAGGCAACCTGGGCCTTTAGTATCAGCTGCTATGGAGTCAAAAGTAGAACCAAGATGCTAGAAGTTGAGCAATTCTTGGGGAAGAGCAGTGGCAGGAGATGATGGAGTCCTGGCCCTGCCAGAGTAAAAAGGTTATTGAAAACTGCCGACATCCAGTTAATATACCACAGAGTCCACATTTAGGAATGAGACATGCCTCAGAGAGAGACCTACTCTAGACCTACCCTAATAAAGTCTAAAACCAAACTTCAAAAAGACTTGTGGGGAAAACTCTGAAGAGTATTACCAAGTTAGAGAAGTTTGGGAAGTGCCTGAGGCTTTCCACAGATATACACTAACAATACAAAACACCAAGATCACACAAGTTAAAGTGATCAGCCAGTAAATGTACTGCCTTCTTAAACAAGAATCAACTTTCTTCAGAGGAAGATTACAGACTCTAGAATTTGTAGAATCGGTTATCCACAAAGTTTAATATTTAATAAAAATTCGCTAGGCATACAAATAATTAAAGGAAATTATGTTAAAAGGATTCAAAGAAAAATTCTATCTTGAGAGATCAAACAGGAAATCTCAGCAGGAAATGAAGACTATAAATACAGTTAATCAAACAAAAATTCCAGACCTAAAAAGTACAGTAACTGAAATAAAAACTGATGGGCTTAACAGCAGGTCAGAGTTAGCAGAGTGAAGAGTGAACTGACACAAGCCAATAGAAATTAACCCAAAGAATAGAAAGAAAAAGATTGAAGAAAAACAAACATTAGACAATAATGAGGTATCACTATGCACCTATTATTGGAATAGCCAAAATCCAGAACATTGACAACACCAAATGCTGACAAGGATGTGGAGTAATAGGAACTTTTATTCACTGATGGTAGGAATGCAAAATGGTACAGTAACTTTGGAAGACAGTTTGGCAATTTCTAACAAAATGAAACATATTCTTAACCACATGATCCAGAAACTGTGCTTCTTGGTATTTATCCAAAGGAGTTGAAAACTTACATACACACAAATAGCTGTTTATATGAGTTTTTATATGAGTTTTATTCACAATTGCCAAAACTTGGAAGGAACCAAGATGTCCTTCAGTAGGTGAATGAATAAACTGTGATGCATCCAGACAATGAAATATCATCCAGCGCTAAAAAGAAATGAGCTATCAGGCCTTGAAAAGACACAGAGGTAAGAAACATAAATGCATATTACTAAGTGAAAAAAGCTAATCTGAAAAGCTTACATACACTGTATGATTCCAACTATATGACATTCTGGATAAAACAGAACTATAAAGACAGTAAAAAGATCAGTGGCTACCAGGGATTAGGATGGAAGGATGGATGAATAAACAGAGCACAGAGGATCTGGAAGGCAGTGAAACAACTCCGTATGATACTATAACCATGGATATGTGTTATTATAAATTTGTCCAAACCCACAGAAGGAATAACACAAGAGTGAATCATAATGTAAACTTTGGACTTTGGGTGATAATGATGTATCAATATAGGTTCATCAATTGTAACAAGTGTACCACTCTGAAGGGCAATGTTGACAACGTGAGAGTAGAGAGTATATGGGAAGTCTCTTTACCTTCTGGTTTTTGCTATGAACCTAAAACTGCTCTAAAAAAAATAAAGTCTATTAAAAAAATGAAGATTAAAAAATAAATCTAAAAAACTCAGAGACCTGTGACAGGATCAGTCAGCCTAGCAAGAGAGTAATTGAGTGCCAAAAGAAGAGAATAATATAGGGACAAAAATAATTTGAAGCAATAATGACTCTAAACTCCCAGGGGTCAGAAAAATACTGAATTATAGATACAAGAATTCAGTGAATCCACACAGGATATAAAGAAAACCAGACCAAGGCTCTTCATAGCCAAACATCTGATAACCAAAGATAAAGACAGAGTCTTAAAAGCAACCAGAGAGAAAAAAAAGGCACTTTCTCTATAACAAGAATAAGAATTATCACTGACTTCTCATCACAGACAATGGAGGCCAGAGACAATGAAATGACTTCTTTAAAGTGCTGAAAGAAAAAAATCCCCATCAACCCAGAATTTTATATCCAACAAAAATAGCTTTTGCAAGCAAAAATTAAATAAAAACATTTGCTAGAGAATGGAAGCTGAGAGGATTTGTTTCCAGCCCAGCTGCACTCCCTGAAGGACAAACTTGGATCTATAAGAGAAAGAACAACAGAAATAGTAAATAAGATAGGGAGCTGAACTATGAAGAATTGGACAAATTTCCTCAAGACCATGGTAAAGATAGAGCTCAAGATGCAACTGAAGTGCCTGCAGACTTTCAATTCCAAATTACCTCTACCTAAGAATTAACTGTCTTGGGGCACCTGGGTGGCTCATTCAGTTAAGTGTCTGACTTCAGCTCAGGTCATGATCTTGTAGTTGGTGAGTTTAAGCCCTGCTTCAGGCTGTCTGTTGTCAGCACAGAGTCTGCTTTGGATCTCTCTCCCTCTCTCTCTGCCCCTCCCCCTGCTCTCTCTCTCAAAAATAACCATTAAAAAAACCACCTTAATATCTAGCCCTTATAATCAGAATGAGGCTGAAAGGTAGCCGGAAAGTTTTTAAAATTAAGGTATTGCTTTTCTAGTCTTGTCTGGGAAACTGCTACTTTATTTAATTTAACTTAACATTGAATATAAAAAGTTCAGACTCCAGTTTCACAGTATCCATCTACTTCCTTTGGCCAATAGAACAGAGCTATAAATCAGAGTTAAATTACTGATTGCTTCCATAAATACTTAGTAAAAGAGTGACTCATCTAATGTGTATAGAGTTTTATACTTTTATTCTCAGTACATTTTTGAAAATTCTTCTGTAACCTTGAAATACTCAAGAATTATTTTAATTCACATAAAAAGAAACATAGGAACTAGCTAGTACAGAAACAGATATCCCGGTAATGTGTACTTACAGTTATATCTTTTATAAATACCTAATTCTGCTTTAAATAGAAAGCACACCATGTATCAGTCTACCTGTAGAATCTACTAAAAGGGCCTGCTATAAGAGTTTAATATTTTTATTTCATTTTTTAAAGCACCCACTATTTTTTTGTTTCCTTTATTCATCCTGGTAACTCCAGAATAATTTTTCTATTCTGGCAAAAAGATAGGTAGAATCCTAAGAACTACTTTATTAAGGATATAATCATACTCAAAGCAAATCTCAAGATTTTTTTATATTAATGAGAACCAATTATTTGATGATGAACATAGAAGTATTCTGCTACTAAGACAAAATGAGGAGGCTCTTTGGGATAGAAGAACATAAGAATTGTCTGGAATCCTAAGTTATTGGGTTAATGTGTTGGGGGTGGGGAGGAGACTGCATTAGACCAATCAGATACTGAGGTATAAAAAACCAAGCGCCAGAAATGAATGGAGTACAGATGTCATAAATAAAGAATACAGATGTCATAAATACATACTTTATGAGACATGATAAATGCAGTACTTAAAATGTAAGTGCTTAAAATGTAGTTGGAAGGCTATGGGGAGATCATTTGAAAACAAGGAACATTAAGCAAATGTTCGGAATTGGCAGGGGGAGTGAAAAACCTCTTCAGATATTACCATAATTTTCTATAAATTTCTAGTGGCTCTGGTAGTTACAGAGTTATTTACATATTTTTATGCCTGGAAATTAAATGATACCATTTTTTATTTTCTTGTTAATTTAAGAAAAGAACTAATCAAAGATCATTAGAAATTTTTGAGCTAGACTCTAATACAAATTTTTTTAAATTCTAATTACTAAAGATCAAAATCAAAATCCTCTATATTTTTAGTTGTCAGAGTAGATGAGCACAATAAATAGCTTATACATTTTCATGGGTTAGTACATTAACTAAAAATACTAAAAAACATCTAACCATCTATAGTTTTAAATATATTTACATGTCCAATCCAACCCTGGAAACCCACTAAAACACAAATTCAGATTGCAATCCAGTTACAATGCAAGCCAGGCACAAAAGCCTTCTAATGATCTTTGATTAGTTCTTTATTAAATTCATCAAGGGAGCGAAGAAAATTTAATAATCTTCACCAGTTGTCATCTTTCTGATTAGAGTTTTGATTAGAACTTTCAGCTTTTATTTTTCTCCTTGCTAGCCTCTGCCAGAGCTTTGCTACTGCGTCTAGTTGGAGAGGAAGAACAAGGCAGATGGAACATGTTAAATAACTCACATGTTAATATTCCCTAGGTATGCGTGTTGGGAGTTTACTGATGGAGAAAGTTCTCTTGTAGCATTCTGTGTGCATCCCCTCCCCACCACCTAGCCATCCTGATGGTGAACTTTTTGCTTTCACCAGCTCTTTGTCCAGGAATGCATTTTGCTTGCCTGATTTTTTCATATTGTTAAGTTTACAAATAAAAATCATACTGAGGTTTGGTTAGTCATATCATACACATTTCATGAGCGAAAGCAGTGGCATTATAGGAACTACCACCCATAGGTATTTGAGAAATGTCCATTAGATTGTTCATAATAAAGGACTCTGAAAGGTCACTCAGTCTGGCATAAAAGGAGTAAGATGAGCAATAATGGTGTTTGCATGTTTCTTCCTCATACAGCATATGGGAGAATAATGACATTCAGATTTCTATATAGCACATTTCTTCTTAGTATTCACAAATATCGCCTCAATTATTTTTCTATCATTGCTGAAAAGTAGGAAATGTGTAGCTATTATCATCTCTATTTCCTAGTATAGTCTATGATGCTATTTTAGTACCTGTCACCTTAAAAGAAGGGCAGCTAGGTAGTGTGTTTATAATCACACTCTATCACCATTAGACTTCAGCACTGGAGAGAGATAAGAGGAAAGAAAGTAAAAAGATATAATGAAAATGCAAACACAGGAAATCCTTAACCTATGAAAAGGTTGTATTCTCAAAGTTCATTTATTAAGCTATTATGTGGAACTCAAAAATCTGTATTTCCATAGAAACAATACTATAACCAGTGGTTAGGTTCGTAGGCTAGCCTGTCGCAGCCTATTTACTTATGTAGTTGAAAATACAATTATTACAAAGATTATAGCACCAGAAAACTATTTGGTTGGAAATATGTGGTATTTTAACTACACAGAAGGTTAAATAAACTTTTAGAGAATAACATATTAGCCAAATGTCTCTTCATAGCCCCAACTCAGTGCTTTGGACACTGGCAACAGTCAATGATGCTGTGACAACCACTCAAGATCTAGGAAAATCACAACCACAAACACAAACTCACAACCACGGGACCCTCAGGAAGAACTGCCCAACAACCTATCAAATAGGCTATCTTCCCCTTTCTAATTCCCAAAGCCACAACACAGTGGACAACCTGGGAAAAGACAGCTGGTATCAAAATTTCAATCCAGGATCCCAAGGGAATCTCCTTCTTCTCACTTCAAATATGGTAAAGGTTTCTGATTCCAAAGGGTTTCTTTCTAGTTTATTAAACTTGGTGTTATTATCAAAATATACTAGTTACATATAATATGCCAGGCACCACACTGTGAACAGAATACTAAAAATATTAATTTTGAGACCTAACAATTTATAATTTAAAGCAAAAAAATGTTTAAAAATATAGTACATAATATTTTAGAATCAGGGTGTGTTTAAAGGGTGTCAAAATTAATGTCTAGCTTCATCAACTCCAATGAGCAAATGAAAATCTAAAAGGAATTGGCTGAACCAATTGTTAGACTAATTGGTGTCTTTGTTCAGAATACTGAACTGAGGCTATTCTTTCCCTGTTGCTACTGAGAAATTCATTTGAATTCAAACTATTAGTCATTTAATATGTATTATACACCTTCTATTTGCAAACAACAACAAAAAGATTCACATTTACAAAATGAAATAAGCATAAATAATACCCTCCCAGCATCAGAAAATCTCTAGCATTTTCAAAACATAAACATAAACCTGAACATCTCAAAATACATGTCCTATTGCCCAGCATACACAGTATCATTTCCAGGCATAGTTCAACATTCTAGACTTTATGGTCCTAGATTTCTGGCATACTTCTATGACAGCAGTTAATATATTATACCATAAATCTTTGTTATAAATCCAATTCATCCACTAGTCTAGGAGCTCACAAAGGGCAAGGACTGTGTTTTACTTAGTGTTGTATTTTCAGTCCTTGCATAATGCCTGGACCATGGTAAGAGGTCAATAAGTGGAGAAGTGGGGACGCTTTTCCAAGAGCTTTATGTTTCCTTCCATGGGCATAGAGCTCTGCCAACTGTAATGCTCCTGGCCATTTTTTCTCTCCTGTCTGGTTCTTCTATTTTATTTATTTTGTACAGAACCTGGGAGGGCAAAGCGTGCAATTTATTGCTCTTTCAAACCCAACCAGATCTATAGGAGGAAAGATGATAGGACAAATAAATTAACCTGTTCCACATTCCTACTTCACTTTAAATTGTCATTGAATATATAATAACCAACTAGAAAAAGAAAGCAAACACTTCTAAACTTCAAAAAGCTATTCTGGTCAAAGCAGATGCCAGAAATAGACAAAAGAGTTTGTGAGATTCTGATTGTACCTGAATCCATTTGCACCTCTTTCACACAAAGGAATTTGTGTACTTACACACACACACACACACACACGCACACACACAATACTCATTAGAGATCTAAGACACCATTAATAATGGTAATACATATTCATAAATGTTTTTAAACTGTACCATTTATGCAATCGACATAAATAGATCTTTGAGTACTATTTTAATCTTACACTACAATTATATATTTAGAACACATTACCCATAGATTTAAAAATTCAAAAAATATTTAAAATGTACTATGTTTGCCTCACAGCTGAGTTTTGAAATGGTGCATTCCAGATTCCGTATGTAAAATTAAAAGCTCTCTGACTGAATCAAATGACAGGTTCAGTCCCCTCTACTACTGATCCAGTTATGTGATTTGGGACAGATTTCTTACCTCTCTGTGCCTCATGTTTCTTCATGTGTAAAATTAGGAGTCAACTAGATAGTCTCATAGGTCCCTGTTTTAGCACCGAAGTTTTATCATTCTAATATAATTATGGTACTTGTATTTTTTTCTACTATAGTCCTAAGCTGTTCTTAAAATCTTCTGTCTTTATTTTTTTTTTAATCTTTGAGTTTCTGGTAATATTATTGCACCCCAGTGGACAGGGCTCTATGTATACCTGTTATGTTATGCTATCTATACCGGTTTTGGGAAACACTCTACTTCTAACATATTATTAGGGTAATAACAAAGAATTTCTGCAGCCATGTAAAAAGTAGAAATTAATTAATTATCAGATCAATAGCTTAATTAAGCCAATAATAGGTTATAATGGAAGGAATGTAAGAACATGATGGTTTATTAAAGCAGGGACATCCTTTTGTAAGGGTAAGAATAACAGAAATGGAACCAACAGGTGCTTAATTCCACTTTCCAGAATATAGACAATGTACATGAAACTGGCCTGACAAAAAAGTGGTCTAATCAGCCTAAGTCATACAGAGAAAATATCATGATAGAAAATAAACCATTCAGCAGTAACAGTTCTGAGCATCGTGTAAAACAATATTATTGGCAGGAGCTTTACCTTCAAGCTACCAGCCTCACTGGAACTTCAAAATTATACAATTCATTGCCTGGGAACATGCCAGCCATCAGCAGGGGAGGGAGGCGGTATCTTTTTTTGTGAGAAAGCTTGAAATTTTTTAAAGGTACATTATGAAATGGCTTGGCAGAAGCTTGGCATGTAAATACTAAGGTTAGCATATTCTTTGTTGTAGCTCTACAGAATGTTAAGCACTGTATTTTAAAAATCTTAACATTTTAGAGTGCTTAAAATGAGTACTCTTCCCATTTAATGGGAGCCTTTTTTCCCCTCTGATGGGCAGACTATGAGGTTTTATAAGTGCTTTCCCTAAGTCTTAGAATCAAAGAGGTTTGATTGGTTCTTTCTTTCACAAGCTTATTTTATTGTGTTGGATGATGACTTGGCTTTTCATGTAACCCTGGCAGAAAGGGATTTGTTTACACTCCCCTAGGTTCTGGGAGGAGATTTAGGCCCCTGAGGAAGAAGGCAGTTCTGGCTAACATTGAGAAGCTAGGATTTGGTAGTACAGTTGCATAATGAGACCACATTCTACCCAGGACTGAACACAACTGGCACAGTTAACAAACTCCAAGCATTGATGCAGAAGTTAAAGTTTCTTTAGTCTTCTTTGTGAATGAAACTGTATACTTTAACCTGTGGTTCTGGAGGCCAGTTAGAATAAACCATTTATAATGACACAATTAATCATGGCATCTAGAAGTTATGTATCGACATCTTTTCACCAGAGTACAAAGAAGGCAAGAGAGCTAACACAACAGAAAGAAATAGACCAGCTAGCTTCTTCCATTTTTTGTAATGTATTAGAAAATGATGAAGATTTCAATATAAAATATATTGGTGAAATCATAATAGGATTAATCATCCTCCAAAAAGGAGAAAACTATTAAAACACCTTTGCATTCAGCATTGTTGGATTTCAAATGGTCTTAGTTACTGAGGCACTTGTTCTAACATGTAAGAGTTTAACCTCTCAGCCACAAAGCTAATCAACCATGAAACTCATTATATTCCACATAGAGAATACAGTATAGCCCTTGTCGATCACCTTAGAATTTATAGCCAGAACATATGAACTGCCCATCCTACCCCAACTTGTCAGACACTATAAAGTTCAGATGGTATTTTCCCCAATGGTAACTATACCATGCAAACTGCAATTTTAACCTTCTTGTACAGGCAACAGTGTTTACATTTTTGTCTATGTTAACTCTTCAACTCTTCAGTAGAAGGGCATAAATTTAGAAAGAAAACCACCAGAAAATTGGCAATCCCTCCACAGTTGCCTCACAACATTAACTATTAGACAAGATGAATATTATAGTTTCTCTTTCTGCCTGACACATGAAAGTGACTATTAAACCAATGATAAACATGCATTCCCTAGTAGCTACAGAGAGATTTTCCAGATGACTGCAATGAATTATCCGCTAGATGTATGAAGTGCAAAAAGCTGGATGCAAAACAATGCATACGAATCTACTGACATAAAAACTATGGAAATGTATACATTTCCATTTATAAGGACACACATCAAACACTTGGGCTGGGAAACAGTACTCTTGCTTTGCCAGGAATATTTGAATTTTTAACAAATTAAACGGATTAATGTATTACTTGCATTAAAATGAAAACAATTTGTAACATTTAGAACTAAAACTTCAGACACAGCCAAGACTTAATAATTCACACATATTCTGCTTTGCTTTGGAAGGATTATGTTTAGTCATTACATTCTCTGTGGCATATTTTACTGAAAAGGCATCAAGAACTTAGTCTGAAGTCAAAGGAAATTTGTGAGCATGCTGTTGCTCTACAGTACCTAAAATACTTTAGCATACCACCTAGCATTAAATCAGGCATGCCACAGACACTGGATGGATACATGAACAATAGATGGAGGAACAGATAGATGGATAAAGCAATAATAATAAGACTTCTTGAATTTACCGTTCATCTTGGTTGACTGATAAGAGAAACATGCAAACCTTTTGGGATGGTAGTTCCTTTGAGCAATTTTGATTGTGCAGTAGGTTTAGAATTGCTCATTTTTACAGTGCCTCTAACTGCATTTGAAAGAGAATTTCTCATCCTGTTCACTGATAGCTTTTCAAGGTTTGATATGTTTCAGGAGTCACAAACCACTAAGCAAATTTTCAAGAGTTTTCAAAGGCAGTAAGCCCTATAAAAACTCTATTTGCCTCACCAAATGTGAAACTTCATCCCGTGAGTTCTTCTACTGCTCCAAATCACTAGTTTCATTATCTTCCGGTACCAGATATTCAAAGATTCTATTAATTTCTACAAAAATCAAAAAGGAAAAATAAATAGGAAATACTTGTCTAATTATTTCATTATACTTAAGGGACAGGTAATCAGTAAAGTACCTATAACATTTCAAGTTTTCTTTAAATAATTGTGGTAACTGTCTTTCTTTTTGACTCATTCTTAAATTTAAATAAATGCTTTTTGAGATTAGAAGCAAGGGATTGGTTTATTTATGTATGATTTTATTGTGATAAGAACACTTAACATAAGACCTACCCTCTTAAACAGATTTTTTAAGTGTTTAATACAGTATTGTAAATTATAAACACAGAACTCTAGAACTTACTCATCTTGCATGACTAAAACTTTATACCTTTTTTTTTTTATGTTTGTTTAGTTTTGAGGTGGTGGGAGGGGCAGAGAGAGAGGGAGACAGAGGATCCAAAGTAAGGCTCTGTGCTGTCAGCAAAGAGCCTGTTGCGGGGCTCAAACTCACGAACCATGAGATCAAGACCTGAGCAGAAGTCAGACGCTTATCTGACTGAGCCATCCAGGCACCCCTAGAACTTTATACCTGTTGATTAGCAGTTCCCCATTTCCACCCACCTTCCCCCCAGTTCCTGGAAACCACCATTCAATTCTCTGCTTCTATGAGTTTGACTATTTTAGATGACTTACATAAGTAGAATCATGCTTACATGATCAATCAAGTCAAGAAACACTAGTGTTCTGTGACTGGCTTATTGTACTTAGTACAATACCCTCAAGGTTCATCCAAGTTGTCATATATTGCAGGATTTCTTTCTTTCTTTTTTATTTTTTGTTAACTCTCAATCTGTTGTAATTATGTTATGCTGGGGGTAAATAAATGAAGGTAATGGTCAAAATGGAAATAATCACATGCATTCATACATACACACACACACACACACACACACACACACACACACACACAACTGTTGAGTCACTTAAAGAGGTAGTAGGGACAGAAAGACCACAGGACTTCAGAAAAACATGTAGTTTGTTCTATATTCTAACATTGGGGCGGGACAGCTGTGCTTGATGTAGTGGGGGTGTGTACATAAAAAAGATACTACCCTTTGACTACCTTCTCCAAGCATCACATATTCTTGCTTTTTCACTGCTTCCTCCACTGTCCTTTCATCATGGTCTTAACATAGTCTTATGAACTATTCCATCTGCTCTCTACTCCCTCCACTTCCAGCCATGCTGCTTTTGACTTGGTATCCCAGAGAATATTCCTTCACTAGCTGTGTGATCTTGGAGTAGTCAGTGATCCACTGTGGCTCCTTACGTGTAAAATAAGAGTATCAGCCTGGACAGATCAAGGTTACTTCCAGTTCTTTTTTTTTTTTTCTTTTTCTTTCTGTGTGTGTGTGTGTGTTTTATTTATTTTTGAGAGAGAGACAGAGCATGAGCGAGAAAGGGGCAGAGAGAGAGGGAGACACAGAATCTGAAGCAGGCTCCAGGCTCTGAGCTATCAGCACAGAGCCCGATGTGGGGTTCAAACTCACGAACCGTGAGATCATGACCTGAGCCGAAGTCAGACGTTTAACTGACTGAGCCACCCAGGTGCCCCTTTCCAGTTCTACCATTTGATATTTTCATGTCTTTTATAGAATTATATCAGATGTAAATATCAAGGCTTATCACCCTTTAATGTCCTATCTCTTATCTTGCTGTTCTCTCTTATCAATAATACTGGCAGATCTCAGACTGTTCTCACAAACCCTGTCTCAACAATTCAGATGTTCCTGAGTGTCTAGTGATGATTGAATCCAATCAGGAAAACATGCCAATGGCTCATGGTCACAAGAATTAAAAGATAACATATGTGGGCATGCTATAACACATACTGATAAATGTTTACATTAGTAACATCAGCACTAAAATGATAATAGTAACCAAGGGTTGGTAGACATTACATAGACTCAAGATTGGGTGAATTCATCTTTAAGATAGCTTTAATTAATAGACCTTTAAGCCCTGTGAGTCTATGACTACCAATACATTGCTCTAGTAATAGAGTGAGATAACTGGGACTAGTCCCACATTCTGGTCAAAGTAAGATGCGATGTCACCTGAAGTAATGACTTGTCCTATGATATCAATTTCATCAACATTAAATACCAATACTATGAAAATATCATCTTCCAGTTGTTTATATTCTGAACATATTGTCTGATGACTACTGGCAGCAATGCAGAACTGCTGAGCAATTTAGTTAAAGGAGTGGGGGCATAGGGTATAATGGAGAAATGTACAGATTAAGGTAACCAGTGTTTTTTAATTATCCATCTAGATGTGAAAACTAAGAGTCAATAAATCTACAAGTGTCCAAGTAAGGATAGTTGTTTTTAAACATACTCCTAATTTTAACCCATGTAAAGCCTTTTACTGAAATTTTCTAATTTAGCATGATGAAAAGAATGACTAGCTTTAAATTTTTTTTAATATTTATTTAATTTTGAGAGAAAGAGACAGAGTGTGAACAGGGGAGGAACAGAGAGAGAGAGGGAGACACAGAATCCAAAGAAGGCTCCAGACTACCAGCCGTCAGCACAGAGCCCAACACAGGGCTTGAACTCATGAACTGTGAGATAGTGACCTTAGCCGAAGTCGGACATTTAACTGGCTGAGCCACCCGGGTGCCCCAAGAATGACTAGCTTTTAAAGTGCACTTGAATGGCAAATTCCCTTTATAAAATAATATGTGAATGCAAGCTCAGTTTAAGACTGCAACTTTGAAACTGTCTAAAATATTTTCTACCAATGAACAATGAAATTCATTCATAACTATTTATATTCCTCTTTTCAAATAAATGCTTTAACCTTAGTATTTTTATAGTTCCTTCCTTTACATCCTCACAAATAAAATCTCTTAGTTCCAGACACACATTTAGTAAAAATATAATTCATCTCACCTATCTCACTCTATCTATATGGCCTCTAAGTCGTACAAGTATAGGTAGAAATTGTCCATAGAAAATTGTTCTTGTCTATAGTTTTCTGGAAATTTCCGTGTTCAATTAACCACAGTTTAAGTTAATCAGAACATCTAGGAAATGAACACTGGTGAGACTGAATGAGGCAGAAAATTTGATTGTGTTATACATGAAATTCAGCTATTCAGTGAAATTCTCCAATTGTGGTAATTCCACTGTCCTGATTACAATTATTTCATCTATGTGGTGCATATATATTTTAATCTTCTCCTGACACTGTCTGTTTTTGTAAATGAATTTGTCTTCCCAGCTATTCACAAATACATTTGCATTATTGAGGTCATGTCTGACTATAGGGCTTGGTTCCATGATTTAAATAATATTTAATCTTAGCTCCTAGGATTATTTTTGCATTAGATAATAATTGATTGGAATCCACTGGCAAATAATAAAGATATCATTTTCTGTTAATGAGTTTGACAAAGGAGGATTCATATCCTTATATTTTTAAAAGAAACATTTCTTGACCTTGAATACATTGATAAAACTCCTGATATCATTAAACATTCATGACAGAATATTAGATTTCACAGGTTTTAGTCAAAAGTCCCTCTAGGTATGGGCAGAATTCCTCTAAAATCAGAGCCCAAATAGGATTTCAGCCTATGTGGCCTTATCTTTTGGAAGTTAGCCCATTCCTGTTATATTTTATGTCTAGATTTCCCTTCCTTCCTTCTATCCTTTCTTCCTGCTGCTCTCCCTGCCTTCTTTCTTTCCTCCCTTCTTCCTTCCTTTCCTAGCACCTTTTTTCCTTTGTTCTTCCTTCCTTTCTTTCTACACTGGGTGTCAAAATTGCTTTTTCCACTTTTCACTGTTGAGGCTGGATTCCATAAGGAAAAGGTACCAAAAAAAAAGCTGAAAATTCTAACTTGATCAGAAAAGCAAGAAATATATGGGGGCAAGTGACATATTCTTTAATGTCCCCTTCTAATTCCTCCCCACTTAGGCTTATTTTTATTTTATATTTCAATCAATTTATACAACAAAACCTAAGACAAGCACTTATGCTTTAGAGGTTTTAAACTTGTTTCATTTTTCAATTCTTAAGCAGCTATTTATGTAAAGATTGTTAAATTTTTCTTCAAAAAGAAAAAAATTCCATCATTCATAATTTACTGAAATTTTGCTAAGTTTAAAAACATTTCTGGGGCGCCTGGGTGGCGCAGTCGGTTAAGCGTCCGACTTCAGCCAGGTCACCATCTCGCGGTCCGGGAGTTCGAGCCCCGCGTCAGGCTCTGGGCTGATGGCTCAGAGCCTGGAGCCTGTTTCCGATTCTGTGTCTCCCTCTCTTTCTTCCCCTCCCCCGTTCATGCTCTGTCTCTCTCTGTCCCAAAAATAAATAAAAACGTTGAATAAAAACATTTCTGTTGGAGAACTGATGTGGTCTTGAATCAGTACCTAGATGTTCCCAGTACCGGTCCAAACTCCATTACTGATTGACTGACAGCATGGTCTTAGAAATGATGTAATTTCTTTATTAGCATTTTGGCTAAAGTAGGGATAGTGATAACATCCTAACAAAAAAAAAGGTGATCTGTTATAAATGGACTGTGTAGGAATACAAATTGCTTTCACTGACAGTTTGGTCATACAATTCAATAACCAAGCCCTGAATGATACTGCTGTAGCCCAGGGATTCCAAGTCTATTGTGAAGTTGTGTAGGGGACAAAGAGAGGAAGAGATTTTCAATCAAGCAAATCTAACAATAAGATCTGGCAGACTTGGGCACCTGAGTGGCTCAGTGGGTTAAGCATCGGACTTCAGCTCAGGTCATGATCTTGCAGTCCATGAGTTCGAGCCCTGCGTTAGGCTCTGTGCTGACAGATTGGAGCCTGGAGCCTGCTTCACATTCTGTGTCTCCCTCTCTCTGCCCTTCTCTGTGCCCTTCTCTGTCTCTGCTCTCTCTCTCTCAAAAATGAATAAACATTAAAGAAAAAAAAGATCTGTCAGGGTCAACTGTGCAGATGGGTTGAATATGGACTTAATTATTAATATATTGTTTATTCCTGTGTCATCTAAGGACAATGGGTCTATTCAGATTGTCTCATGCTACAAATGACTGTAATTTAAAGACTAATGATACATAAAAAAATAATATTAGGAGAGCCACTCATGAACTCCTGGGGAGTTGAGGTAACAACCAGATACTTATACATCTAAAGTAGTTTGTATATCATCATCTGATTAGGTTTTCTTGATAAAGGAAAGTTTTTACTGTGTAATCCCAAATTGTTATAAAGGATTCTCTCTTCTATCTCGTATCTTTTCTGTTGATTCACACTGGGTGTATAGATAGATAAGTAGGAAAAATATTTCTTAGTCATATAATTACCTTGGAGCTCCAACAGTATAATTGTAAACTCCAGAATCTTTAATGGTAAGGTAATTACATCCTTTGGTCATTTAATCTTCACCTCTTACAGAGTTCTTGCAAGAATTTGTACCTTTTTTCTGAGGGGGAAATTTGTGCCATGAAAATTCACCTTAAGTGGGATAAAGCACTGGTGGAGAGCACGATATTTGTTGAGGCACTTGTTTCTTATTTATATAAGAGATTCTTATGTAAAGGAAGGTGTTACAGGTAAAATGATTTCGTTTGCTGACTCACTTTATTGAGGCTTATTGAGCTAAACAATCAAATGACAACCACAAATGTTGAAATTAGACATTTGACCGGTTTATGAGACATTTCTACCTGGGTATCCCAAAGGCGCCCAATCCCGACATGTTTCAAACTAAGCCTACGTACACATACACAGTCAGCCAAACCTGCTATTCTTCTTGCACTCCTGATTTCAGCTAACTGTACCAACTTCCTCTCTAACCACACTACCTTAGTTCAGGCCCTCTTCACATCTCACCTGGCTATTGCTAATGACTCCTGATCCTTCATTCTTACCTCTTCCCAATCCAACCCGCACACTGCTCCTAAGGCAATCTTTATTTTGAGTAACATTTAATAAGATTTTCTTTTACCTGGGTATCTGCTTTGAGAAGTACCTGGTCAAGATCTTAGTCCATTTTAAAAAGTGGGCTGTCTTTTTCTTTTTGACTTGTAGGAATTCCTCTCATAATCTGAATGTAAGTCTTGGGTACCCGAGTTCTTCATGCTGGATATTAATCTTTGTACTGCCAAAACTATTAGTACTGTGAATACCTTTTCCTACTCTGAGTTGTATTTTCACCATCTCAAAGATGTCCACTGATGAAAAGAAGTTTTAAATTTTAATGAAGTCCAATTTATCCACCTTTTCCTTTATAATTAGTGCTTTTTTTGGACCTGTATAAGAATACCTGTCTGCCTCAATTGATGAAGATACATTTATATGTGATTACTACAGAAGTTCCATTACTTTACTTTTCATATTTAGTTCTAAATTCTATGTAGAAGGCTTTGGGTTTTCATTCTTTGGATGTGAAAAGTTTGGAAGTCATCACTCCTGTCCTCACAGCAAGAAGAAACCTGAACAAACAAAAAATCAGTAACTCTCCTTAGATTCGTAAGAAAGTTCTGGTCACAGAGCAAACCATTTCCTCAAAAACTGGAGACAGGCAAATACAGAAATTCACCACTTTTCAGGAGCAGAAGCTACTGTCTGAGGCCAGCACCCATAGGGATGCTTAAATTGTAACTGACAAATTTCTGGACACTCAGTATGAACTAGCTTGAAAGTTAAAAACATCAGAGGGCCCAGCCTTAGGGAGACTCCAATACTTTCATAAGTTTTACCTTCAAGAGACCCATCAGGTTGTCATAGTGAGTGAGAAAAATCGCCTCTTGCTTCCAGCACGGAGAGGAGGAAAAGTAATCTTTTTGAAATATACACAGGGGGAAGTTATCCATTTTGAAATGTGCCTACAGCATTCAATTTCTCTTTCTAGTCTCTGTAATAAAGCCAGCTCCCAAGGGAAACTACTTTGCAAAAGCCTTATTTTACCAGGGCAAGGACAATTAGCCAATGCAACCCTCGGCTAGTCTCTCAGTCTCACATAGTGGGGGTGGGGAGCAGGGAGGAACCCCAAGAAACTGTTCTGAAAGTCACAGCCCAGGGACTCTTGCCAAAATACATAAATATATATGTATAATTTATATAAGTGTGTGTGTGTGTGTGTACACACAGTTATGAGATAACAGAACATTTTCCCTTCCTAATATCTTACCATCATATCAACAGAGCTCCAGGATAAATAACAAAGGATTACAACTAAGACAGCTGCAAGACACAGACTATTTAAGAAGTTACTAGGAAAACCCAAATACACAGAGGAAACAAAAACAAGACACTAGAAGAACCTGAAGCCTCTGATACCTGAAGCCATAGTCTAACTTCTAGCCAGATAAACAAAATTTCATACTAAAGACCTATAAACCACAGTTCCTCTTGCCCAGTCAATACATTCTGTCTGGCTTTCAACAAAAAATCAAAAGGCATACTAATGGGAAACTATGACTAATGGGTCATAGTTTGAATAGACACAAAAAGCTTTGCAGCAGACTCAGATTTGACATGATTTTAGAATTATCAGGCTAGTATTTAAAATAACTATGATTAGTATGTTAAGAGCTCTAACAGGAAAAGTGAACAACATGCAAGAATTTACAGATAATGTAAGCAGAGAAATAGAAACTCTAAGAAAAAATAAAAAAAAATACATGGAGACAAGTGAAAATGAAAACACAACGGTCCAAAATCTCTGGGATGAAGCAAAAGCTATTCTAGGAGGGAACATTATTGCAATATAGGTCTACCTCAAGAAGAAAGAAAAATCTCAAATAAACAACCTAACCCTTCCACCTAACAGAGCTAGAAAAAGAAGAACCAACAAAGTCCAAAAACCACCAGTTATTAATATAAATTCTGGAAAATGTTCCATGTACACTTTGAAAGAATGTGTATTCCACTGCCTTTTGATGAAATGTTCTAAATATATCTGTTAGGTCTACCTGGCCCAATGTGTCATTCAAAAACAGTTTCCTTGTTAATATTCCATCTGGATGATATATCCACTGATGAAAGTGGGGTGTTAAAGTCCCCAACTATTATTGCATCACTATCAATTTCTTCCTTTATGTTTGTTAATAGTTGCTTTATGTATTTGGGTGCTTCCATGTTGGGTGAATAAACATTTACAATTGTTACATCTTCTTTTTGGACTGTTCAGCTTACAATTATATAGTGTCCTTCTATCTCCTATTATGGTCTTTGTTTTAAACTCTATTTTGTTCTATGTAAGTACTGCTACCCCAGATTTCTTTTTGCATTCATTTGCATGATAGATGTATCTCTATCCCCTCACTTTCAATCTGCAGGTGTCTTTAGGTCTAAAATGAGTCTCTTGTAGGCAGCATACAGTCGGGTCTTGCTTTTATATCCATTCAGTCGCCCTATGTGTCTGTCTATCTATTTATCTATTTATCTATTTATCTATTTATCTATTTATCTATTTATCTATTTATCTATTTATTTATTTATTTATTTATTTATTTATTTATGTGAGAGAGACAGGCAGAGAAAGAGAGGGAGAGAGAGAAAGGATCCTAAGCAGACTCTGCATTGTCAATATGGAGACTGACACAAGGCTTGAACTCACAAACTGTGAGATCATGACCTGAGCAGAAATCAAGAGTCAGATGCTTAACCAATAGACCCACCCAGGTGCCCCACCTTATGTCTTTTGATTGGAGTGTTTAGTCCATTTACATTCAAAGTAATTATTGGTAGGCATTTACTTCTTGCCATTTTGTTACTTGGTTTACAATTGATTTTGTAGTTCTTCTCTGTTCCTTTCTACTCCTGTTCTCTTTCATGGTTTGCTGGCTTTCTTTAGTGATATATCTGGATTTTTTTCTCTTTATTTTTTTATATCAATTATAGGTTTTTTATTTGTGGTTACTATGAGGTTTATATATAATCCTAAGCATATAGCAGTCTGAATACAATGCCATTTACAGCTGCACCAAAAAGAATAAAATCCCTAAAAATAAACCTAACCAGGGAAGAGAAAGATCTGAACTCTGAAAACCATAAAACACTGATGAAAGAAATTGAATATGACACAAACAGGTGGAAAGATATTCCATGTTCACAGACTGGAAAAACCAATATTATATCCATACTACCCAAAGCAATCCATATATTTAATGCAATCTCTATCAAAACACCAAAAGCATTTTTCACAGAACTAGAACAAACAATCCTAAAATTTGTATGGAACCACAGAAGACCATAAATAGCAAAACAAACTTAAAGAACAAACCTGGAAGTATCACAATCTCAGATTTCAAGAAATATTACAAAGCTATAGTAATCAAAACAGTATGGTACTGGCACAAAAATAGACACATAAATCAATAGAGAGCCCTAAATAAACACATGACTATATGGTCAGTTAATCTACAACAAAGGAGGCAAGAGTATACAATGGGAAAAAGACAGTCTTATTAAGAAATGGTGCCAGAAAAAATGTCAGCTACATGCAAAAGAATGAAACTGGACTACTTTCTTTTTTTTTTTTAATGTTTTTTTGTTTTTGTTTTTGTTTTTGTTTTTGTTTTTGAGAGAGAAAGAGAGAGACCGACCAGAGGAGGGGCAGAAAGATGGGGAGAGAGAGAAACTTAAGCAGGCTCCATGCTCAGCACGGAGCCCAACGCAGGTCTCAATCTCATGACCCTGAGATCATGATGTGAGCCAAAATCAAGACTCAGATGCTTAACTGGATGCTTAACTGACTCAGTCACCCAGATTCCCCTGGACCACTTTCTTACACCATACGTAAAAATAAACTCAAAATGGATTAAGGACATAATGTGAGACCTGAAACCATAAAATTCCTAGAAGAAAACATAGGCAGTAATCTTGACATCAGTCTTAGAAACATATTTCAGGGCCTCTGGGTGGCTTAGTTCGTTGAGCATCTGGCTCTTGATTTTTGGTCAGGTCATGGTCTCAAGGTTTGTGAGATCGAGCCCCACATCGGGCTCTGTGCTGACAGCATGTACGTAGCCTTCTGGGAATTCTGTCTCTCTCCCTCTCTCTGCCCACCCCCCTGAGGTCTCTCTCACTCTCTCTCCCAAAATAGATAAACATTTTTTAAAAAAGAAAGAAATGTTTTTCTACACATGTCGCCTTGGGCAAAAGAAACAAAAGTAAAATTAAACTATTGGGAATAAATCAAAATAAAAAGCTTTTGCATAGTGAAGGGAACCATCAACAAAGAAAAAGCCCACGGAATGGAAGAAGATATTTGCAAATGATATATCCAATAAGGGGTTAATATACAAAACATATAAAGAACTTATACAACCCAATAGCAAACACAAAATAATCCAATTTAAAAATGGGCAGAACAGACCTTTTCCCAAAGAAGACATACAGATGGTCAACAGACACATAAAAAATATGTTCGACATCACTCATCACCAGGGAAATGCAAATCAAAACCACAATGAGATATCACCTCACACCTCTCAGAATGGCTAACATCAAAAACACAAGAGATAAAAAGTGTTGGTGAGAATGTGGAGAAGAGAGAACCTTCATGCACTGTTGGGGGGAATGCAAACTGGTGCAGCCACTGTGGAAAACAGTATGAAGGTTCTTCAAAGAATTAAAAATGGAATTACCATATGATCCAGCAATTATACCACTGGGTATTTATTCAAAGAAAATGATAACACTGATTTGAAAAGATATATGCACCTCTATGCTTAGTGTAGCACTATTCCCAATAGATATGGAAGCAACCCAAATGTTCATTGGTAGATGAATGGACAAAGAAGATATGGTATATGTATATGTATAACATATACACAATATTACTCAGCCATAAAAAAGAATGAAATCTTGCTGTTTGCAACACCACAGGATGGATCTAGAGTGAATAATGCTGAGTGAAATAAGTCAGAGAAAAACAAACACCATATGATTTCATTGTGGAATTTAAGAAACAAAACAAATGAACAAATTAAAAACAAACAAACAAACAAAAGAGACTCCTAAGTAGAGTACAAACTGGTGGTTGCCAGAGGGGAGATGGGGCGGCAGTGACGGATGAAACAAGTGAAGGGGATTAAGGGTACACTTATTGTGATGAGCACTGAGTAATGTGCAGAATTTTGAATCACTATATTGTATGCCTGAAATGAATATAACATTGCATGATAATTATACTAGAATTTAAAAAATAAATAAAAATTTAAAAATAATCAGTGGTTGCCAGAGATTCATGGAATGGGATGGGAGGGATTAATAGATGAAGCACAAGGGTACTTTAGGGCAGTGAAACCAGTCTGTACGATTATGTAATGATGCATACAAGACTTTATGTACAAAACTCACAGAACTGTACAGCATCAAAAGAACCCTAATGTAAACTGTGAACTTTAGTTTTAAAAAATATCTCCATATTGGTTGACCAACTGTTAAAACTAGGAGAAGCTGTGAGCAGGGAAGAGGGAGTATATGAGAATTCTCTACACTGTCTATTTTTGTGTAAAATGCAGAAAACTAAAATATGAAGCACTATTCTAAGATATAAAATCTGTTAATCTTTTAAAAGATCTACATAGAATTGATTTGTGCATATATTCTGAATTAGACATCATGACTATATATATATATCCATATATATATGAATATATGGATATATACACATATAGAATATGTACTTATATTCTATACACACATGGCATATATACATATATACATGTATATATTCCATATACATTGATATTAAATTTACTCAGCAGTGGGGTGCCTGGGTGGCTCAGTCAGTTAAGCATCTGACTTCAGCTCAGGTCATGATCTTGTGCTTCGTGCGTTTGAGCCCTGAGATGGGCTCTGTGCTGACAGCTCAGAGCCTGGAGCCTGCTTTGGATTCTGTGTCTCCCTCTCTCTGCTCCTCCCCGACTCCTCACACCCTCTCTCTCTCTTTCTCTCAAAAATAAACATTTTTTTAAAAATTAAAAAAAAAATTTACTAAGCAGTAAGAAATATTTAACATGAAACAAGTGACAAGTGTCATCTCTTTCTTATTCTGTACTCTTTATTCTATTTCATGTTTTGTTTACTCTTTAATGATTTTGGAGGTGTTGATATCAAAATAATGCTGAGGACATAAAATAATTAGAAAGAACTCTCTCACATCCTATTCTCTAGAAGAAATGCAAGATTTATTTTATTTTTTCCTTAAATATTTGGAAAAATTGACCCTCTAGGCCTGTAGGTTCTTTGTGGAAAGCTTTTCAATTTTCAATTTCCTTAGAAGTGTTTCCTAAAAGCCTTCTTTTCTTAGATGTTCAATGTTAAACAATGTTTAAATTTATTAAATAAAGAGAAATAAACAACGTTTATTTAACATTAAATTTAAATTCAATGTTTAAATGTTAAACATTCAATATTTATTCATTTCCTTTTGTAATCACTACCAACCCACACCCTCACCTCCAGGTCACCAATAACCATTGATCTTATTTCTGCTATTATTGATTATTTTTGTTCATGTTAGAATTTTCTAGAGGAGCAATCATGCAATATATACTATGTTATGTCTGGCTTTGTTCTTTCAGCATGTTTTTGGAGCTCATCCATTTTGTTTCATGTATCAGTAGTTTGGTTTTTTAAATTGTTCAATAGGATTACATTACATGAATATTCCATATTTAATTTGTTCTGGGTTGTTTCCAGGTTTTGGCTATTATGCTATTATAATAAAGTGGCTGTCATCGTTTGTATACAAGTCTTTGTGAGAACATATACTCATTCCTTTTGGGTAAATACCTATAAATGGATTTGCCGAGTTGTACACTAAAAGAATGTCTAACTATATATTAAACTGCCAAACTATTTTTTAAGGTGGTTGTGTGATTTTACATTCCCAAGAGCAATGTATGAAAGTTTCATATTTACACCAAGACTTGCTCCTGCCAATCTTTTAAATTTTAGACATTCTAGTAGGTGTGTAGTGATAGTTCATTGTGATTTTAATTTGCATATCCTTAATGACTAATGGTTTTGAACATCTTTTCCTGTGTTTTTTGGTCATTCATATACCTTCTCTTATGAACTGTCTAAAATTTTGCTTAATTTTTGGGCACCTCGGTGGCTCAGTCAGTTAAGCATCTGACTTTGGCTCAAGTCATGATCTTGAGGTTCATGAGTTTGAGCCTTGCATTGGGCTCTGTGCTGACAGCTCAGAGCCTGGAGCCTGCTTCAGATTCCGTGTCTTCTTTTCTCTCTGCCCTTCCCTCGCTCATGCTCTCTCTCAAAAATAAACATTAAAAATTTTTTCTTAAATTTTTGCTTGGTTTTTATTGGGTTTTTTGTTTTTATTGAGTTATGCAGTTCTTAATACACCTTGAATATAAGACCTTTGTTAGTTATATGCATAGCAAATAATTTGACAGTTTGCCTTTTCATTTCCTTAACAGTGTTGGTAAAAAATTTTGAAAAAATTTTGAAGACCAATTTATTAATTTCTTCTTGTATGTATTTTGTATTCTATCTAAGAAATCTTTGGCTACCCCAAAACATGAAGACATTCTTCCATGTTTTCTTCTCAAAGGTCTACAATTTCATATCTGATGTTTAGGTCCATTTTTAGATAATTTTGCATATGAAATGAGTTAAGGATCAAGATTTGTTTTTTCTCCACCTGGATATTCTGTTTCTAGCCCCATTTACTGGAAAAAACTGTCCTGTCCCAAATTGAATTACCTTGCCACCTTCATCAAACAGCAGTGAACCATACATGTATAAGTCAATTTCTAACTCCCTACTCTATCCTTAATCTATATTCTATCTTTACACAAATTCCATTCTGTCTTGTTTACTGCAGCTTCATAGAAAGTCTTGAAATTGGATATTGTAAGCCTTCAACTTTGTTCTTAATTTTCAAAATCATATGGCTATTACAGATCCTTTGCATTTCCACACACATTGTAGAATCAATCTGTCAATTTCCATGGAAAGGACTGCTGGAATTTTCATTAGAATTGTATTGGAAATATCAATCTATTTAAGAAGGACTGAGATCTTACAAATATTGATTTTTCTAATCCACGAAAATGGTGTACCTATTTATTTAGGACTTTTCCGTGTACAGGTCTTTCACATATTTTGTGAAATTTATTTCTAAGTCTTTCATATTGTTTGATGCTCTTGTAAATTATTTTAAAAATATTATTTTCCACTGTGGGGTGTGTGTGTGTGTGTGTGTATGCATCACATGTATTACATATGTAAGTATTATGTATGCCTATCTACCTATTTATACACACACACATGCAGTTTTTGTAAACTGACTTTGCATTCTCTGTTTTTTTAAATTTTTTTTTTCAACGTTTATTTATTTTTTTGGGACAGAGAGAGACAGAGCATGAACAGGGGAGGGGCAGAGAGAGAGGGAGACACAGAATCGGAAACAGGCTCCAGGCTCTGAGCCATCAGCCCAGAGCCCAACGCGGGGTTCGAACTCACAGACCGTGAGATCGTGACCTGGCTGAAGTCGGACGCTTAACCGACTGCGCCACCCAGGCGACCCTGCATTCTCTGTTTTGCTAAAGACAATCATTAGTTTTAGTTTTTTTTGTAATTCCTTATAATTTGATCCATACATAACGATGTCTGTTGAGAATTCTTGTCTCTATGTTCATGAAGGTTATTGGTCTATAATTTTCTTTCCTTATGACGTCTCTGGTTTTGGTATTAGGATGATGCTAATCTCATAAAATGAGTTAGGAAGTATTCCCTCTTCTTTTTTCTAGAAGAGATTGTGTAGAATTAGCATTACCTCCTCCATGAAGGCTTGGTAGAATACTCCGAAGAGCTAACTGAGCCAGTCAGAATTTGAACATCTCCCAAGCCTATGTGAGCAATGGGAATTATTCAGTTTACAACATCCTGGTAGTTCTTTACCCTGCCCCGTAGAGTTTTACTTTATTCAAGCTCAGTTTAGCATTCAGCAACACACTTAAGAACCAGACATCTGGAACTATTTATTTGCACACTTCCCTTCTCCCTGATATACTCTGCCCCACCCATTCCAGCTGCTTTATTAGCTGGAATCTTGGTCTCCCAGTTGGGATCTCTGCGCTCTGTTCTGTTTGCCGTTTCCTATGTTGCAATCTGGAAAGGTTCTCCAGTCAGAGAGCAGGGTGATCATGGGGTTCATCTTGTTTGTATTTCTTCACTCCAGGATCACAGTATTGTGCTATCCGTAGCTCAATGTCTAAACATAGCAGCATCATAAATTATGCTCAATTTCCTAGTTGCTTATTTATGGCAGGAGGACAAGTCTAGCATCAGCTATTCTCTATGGCTAAACTCCTATTATTTTTTAAATGTCTTTAGAATTTGTTGAGATATTCCTCATATTGGTATTTAATACTTTCTTTTTTCATGATGATTTTGCTAAGGATTTGTCACTTTTATTAGTGTTTTCTAAGAACTAACTTCTGGTTTTACTGATTTTCTGTAAAATGTTCCATTACTTTCTATTCTTGTCTTTATCATCTCTTCCTTCTCTTTTCTAGGTTTAATTTGCTGTCTCTTTCTAACTTCTTGGGATGGGTACATAGATCATGGATTTTCAGATCTTCTTTTCTAATATATATATGCAAGTAAGACTATAAATTTCTTTTGACATGTTATTTAAGTTGCATTGGACAATTTTTCAAATGTAATGTTTTCAATATTATTAAATTAAAATGTTTTCTAACTTCTACTGTGGTTTATTCCTTATCCTATTGGATTTTAAACTTCTCTTTAGGGGCACCTGATTGGCTCAGCCGGTTAAACATCCAACTTTGGTTCATGTCATGATCTCTCAGTTTGTGGGTTCAAGACCCGCGTTGGGCTCTGTGCTGACAGCTCAGAACCTGGAGCCTGTTTCAGATTCTGTGTCTCCCACTCTCTGCCCCTCCCCCACTCATACTTAGTCTCTCTCTCAAAAAATTAAATAAACATTATAAAAATTTAGAAAAAAATAAACTTATCTTTATATTTCTCATTTCTGACTTGATTCCACTATGTAAAAGAACATACTTTATATGATTTTAATCCTTGAAGTGTGTTGAGACTCGTTTTACAGCCAAGCACAAGGTCAATTTTGCTAAGAGGAGGTTTGGGAAGATATATCCTATAGTTGCTGAATAAGTGCTTTATAGATATCCATTAAGTCAGTTTATAATTGTTATATTCAAATTTTATTTTTTTTATTCTTCACTTTTCCTATCAGTGTGTTAAAAAATTTTTTTATGATTGTAGGTTTTTCTTTTTTTCCTGTTTTTCTTTTTGGTTTTGTCAATGTGTGCTTTATATTTTTGAGGTTGTGCTGTTAACTGCATACAGTTTTAGAAATATATATGTACTTTTTATCACAAGTTGCCAATGGCATTTTATTTTTTCCTTTTTCCTTTTCAACATCCTGTTTTTCAGCTTCCTTGGTCCTTTTTGGCAATGAACTTGGCATTGGCATGAGTCATGCAAATGCTGGTGAACCATTGTAGTTCTCTGAGATGACTCTGGCCTTCTCCTTCTTGTAGACATTCTGTATGGGCATGACTGGTCCTATCAGCTGGGTGGCCAATTTGAGTTTTTCAACAGAGCTGTCTCCCTTCTTGGGAGCTGAGGGCTTCTTGGGTAAGAGAATGATTTTGGAGTGGTACTCCTTCAGGGGCCACATGTTTGCCTGCAGAGACTCTGTGGACTTGTTCCACTTTCTTGGATCCACTGAGATCCTAATGGTCCATGCCACTTTCTTGTGAATTCCAGCCACCCTTAACTCATAAACCAAAGCCCCTGCCAGCCTTCACCTCACTATAGGCTGGATGGGCCCAGACACGAGGCACAGGGCAATGTGGCCTACCTTGGCTTGCTGGGCCTTGGGTCTTCAGATCTTCTGTGCTATCTGGTTGAGCCACATAGCTGCTGCCAAGCTTGTGGAAGTGGGGCTCAGGATCAGGCTATTCTAGATGGGTACCATGGCTGTTGCCTATGGGCCTCTGAGGAAGAATGGCCAGCAAAAAAGGTATAAATAGTATATACTATTAATTGTTTAACACTTTCATCAACATATAATGCCTCTCTTTCTTCTTTCATCAACTGGCAGGTAAGCTGGCTGGATGTTCAAGGATGACCTCAGTTACATGACTGGTGGTTATTGGGCTGTTGGCCAGATCCTGACAGATTATTGGCTGCAGCACCTTGGGTCTCCTCAACACAGCCTCTCATACCTTCAGCATATGGGTGATCTATGAGCTTCAAGTGTAGCAAGAGGGTAAACCCCCTTAAAATGTAGCAAGAGGGCAAACACGTTTATTTGGCAGTGTCCAACTGGCCAAATAAAGTCACGTGGACAACCCAGCTTCAAGACAGAGTAGATACCAACTTCTGTTAGAGGATTTGAAAGGTGACATTGCAAAGGGACATGTTTACAGGAATGGGAAGAATCTGTGGTCATTTCTATAATCTACCACAACTCCTAACCCAAACATGATGACCTTGTGTATACTCTCTAACTCCACTTCCTCCTCTCCCCACCACTTCTTCTCCTCTCTCTCGATCAAACAGCAAATGTATTGGCTTTACATTTTGAAAGAGATAGCTTAGATAAATTATTGAATTTATATATTTTGTTTTACAAATACTACTGGATACAAACAAACTGCCCTTTTATTAGAAAGATTCCTCATGTTCATACATAACCTGAATATTTCAAGAAGTCATATTTGTCAAATGCCTAAATACTTCCCACTTCATACTTTGTGCTTAGTTCTTTTATTTTTTTTAAGTATTTATTTATTTTGAGAGAGAGACAGAAACAGCACAAATTGGGAAGGGGCAGAGAGAAAGGGGAAGCGAAAGAATCCCAAGCAGGCTCTGTGCTGACAGCCCAGAGCCAGATGTGGGGCACGAACCCATGGAACCACGAGATCATGACCTAGCCAAAATCAAGGGTCAGATGCTCAATCGACAGAGCCACCCAGATGCCCCCTTAGTTCTTTTAAAAGAAGGAAATAAATTAGCATATATATTTCAGAGTGGGAAAAGTGAGTGGCTATTTTTAACCATATCTGCCTTTATAGCAATAAAATTAGTATTTAATAAATGTTAATGTTTAAAAAATATTTCCAGCATTATACTATAAAATTACCATTTTACAGAAGATATAAAGCATCCACTTACTAATGGAAACATTACTTTGGCATTCTTATTTTATATCATGAGCCTCTCTATGGATTTGGTCAGAGCAGATGAGCCCTGGAAGTAAAATACTCATACATGGATTAAATAACAAAATGTAATACCCTCTTAGGGACTAAATAGATCTATAAGGAATAACTTTTTAATAATAATTCTGGGAGTCTTAAAATACAAGCCCTTTCTCTAACAATCTTGTCAAATACTTAAAAAGCATTTGGTTCTGAAGAAAGCACCAGTTTTAGATAATATTTCATAATCAAGCAGAACTAGACATAGAGCTCCTTGTGGTTAAGCAGATATTGTTAGTGTATGTACTCTCACATACAGTCCTTAACCAGAATCTAACTATCTTCTCTCCATTAAAAAAAATGTTTCTAATTTTTCATCTATGAGATCTCTAAATCTCAGTTTTTCTAATGATTCTTCTGCCATTAACTACCTCTTTTTCCTGTATGCCTAACACCCTTTTGATACATTTCTGCATAAAACATTTCAAAATTTTGCTCAAGGAAGCATTTCACAAGTTTTTCCTTAAGGGAAGATGGCAGCAGAATAGGAGGGCCCTAGGCTCACCTTGTCCCACGAATACAACTAGATAACTATCAAATCATCCTAAATATCTCAGAAATTGACCTGAAGACTGGCAGAACAAACTCCACAACTAAAGGCAGAGAAGAGGCCACACTGAAGAAGGTAGGAAGTACAGAGACATGGTGTGGGAGAGAAATGGAGGGTGCCACTGCAGTGGAGAGGGAGCCTCAGACGAACACACAGGGGAGTGCATGGGGAAAACAAATCCCCATAGATATTGTCTTGGAAAGCTAGACAGATTGAATTTTGTGAGTTCTTGTCAACAGCAGGGCTTAAAGATTGTAGTTCCTAAAGGTCAGCAGGCTTGGCTTGAGGAGAGCCCAGAGGCATTGGTGCTCCTCTTGGAGAAAAGGCAAGGCAAACAGCCCCTGGATACACAACTTAGAAATAGTGATCTGAAGAACACCTGAGTGGCAAGGTTATTTTCTCATCTTGGAGTGTGTGCCAGAGAGGCAGCATTCATGGAGAGATCCCTCTGAGAGCAAAGGAACTAGCAGGCACCATTTCCCTCACCTGTCCCTCAGCATAACCACAGGGCCACCTACAGGAACCAGCACAGCACTCACACTTACTACTTCACTTGCTTACACTAACACCAAACACCCCCATGCTCTTTTGGAACCTTCCTTTGAAACCAGTCACACTTGCCTCAGTCCCAACACAGTGGGACCCTCCCCCAGAAGACAGGCCCTACCAACACTGTGTCTCCCATCCTGAGAGTTTTGTGGAGCCTCAGTTTCCACAGCATGGCAACAGGTCTCATTTTATAAGCAGACAAGAGCACACCTAGTTAAAATGCACCACAGTCAGGCCAGGAACCCATCACTGCTCACAGCAGGTAAGGAGAACCTCTGCAAATGACCAGCCCAAAGGATAAAGCAGCTAGGACACAAAAGCAGAGCACATGCAGTACACATTGGAGACATTCCTGGAAGTGCCAAGCCCTAGGGAATAAGGGACAATACATAGCAAGACACTACAGGACCTCTTCTTCATGAGGCCGTTACTCTCAAGAACAGGCAATATAGTTGACTCTCCTAACACAGAGAAACAGGCACAGAGATTTAGACAAATGAGAACATAGAGAAATTTATCCTAAATGAAAGAAAAGGACAAGGCCATAGCCAGAGTCTAAATGAAACAGATATAAGTAACATGCCTGATGGAGTACTTAAAGTAATAATCATAAAGATACTCAATAGACTTGAGAAAAGAGTGGGAGACATCAGTGAGGTAAAAAAGAACCAGAGATGAAGAGTGCAGTAAAAACATGCTTAATGCAATGAACAGCAGGCTGGAAGAAGCAGAGGAACAAATTAATGACCTAGAAAAAAGAGTAATGGAAAGCAATCAAGCTGAACAAAAGAGAGAAAAAATAATCATGCAAAATGAGAACAGACTTAGGGAACTTAGTGACTCCATCAAACATAATAACATTCATATTATAGGAGTCCCAGAAGAAGAAAAGAGAAAAGGGAGAAGAAAATTTATTTGAAGAAATCATAGCAAGAAACCTCCTTAATCTGGAAAAAAAAACAGATATCCAGATCCAGGAGGAACAGAGAACCTCCAAAAAAATCAACAAAAGCAGATCCACACCAAGACATATTGTAATTAAAATGGGAAAATATAGTGATAAAGAAAAAAACTTTTAAAGCAGCAAGACAAAAGAAGACAGTAACATACAAGGGTAATCCCATAACTTTATCAGGGGATTTTTCAGCAGCAACTTTCCAAGCCAGAAGAGACTGGCATAATACATTCAAAGTGTTGAAAAATGAAAAAAAATCTGTAGCCTCTAATACTCTATCCAGCAAAGCTATCATTCAGAATAGGAGAGATCAAGAGTTTCCCAAACAAACAAAACTAAAGGAGTTCATGACTACTAAACCAGCCCTACAAGAAACATTTAAAAGGACACTTTGAGTGGAAAGGAAAGTTCAAAAGTGACAGTATGAAGGTAGGAAACACAAATACAGTAGAAATAAATATTTCTTTAAAAAAATGAGTCAACGAACTCACAGAATAAAAAGGTGTAATATGACACCTTATATACCTAAAATGTGGGAAGGAAAAGAGTAAAGAATTGGCTCAAACTTAAATGACCATCAACTTACTACAAACTGCTATATATAGATGTTATATAACCACAAATAAAAAACCACCAATAAATACGCAAAGAATAAAGAGAAAGAAATTCAAATATATCATTAAAGAAATCCAGCAAACCATGAAAGAGAGAAAGATAGGAGATGATCCGTGAAAAATCCTCAGAAACAACCACAAAATGAGTAATCAAATGTCAATAAATACATATCTATGAATAATTACTATGAATGCAAATAGACTAAATATTCCAATTAAAAGACCTAGGGTGACAAAATGGATTAAAAACAAAAAGACCCATCAATATGCTGCCTACAAGAGACTCATTTTAGACCTAAATACACCTGCAGATTAAAAGTGAGGGTATAGAAATACATCATGCAAGTGGATGTCAAAAGAGAGCTGGAGTAGCAATACTTACACCTGACAAACTAGACTTTAAAACAAAGACTATAACAAGAGACAAAGAAGGACACTACATAATAATAAAGGGCATAATCCAACAAGAAGATTTAACAATTGGAAATATTTATGCACCCAAAATGGAGTATCCAAATACATAAACTATTAACAAACAAAAGGAACTAGAAATGATAATACAATAACAATAGAAGACTTTAATACTCCACTTACATCAATGGACAGATCATCTAAATGAAAAATCAACTGGGAAACAATGGCTTTGAATGACACACTGGACCAAATGGATTTAACAGATATATTCAGAACATTCCACCCTAAAAGAGTAGAATACACATTCTTTTCAAGTGTACATATTAGGTCATTAAAATTACAAATCACATATTAGGTCATTTAAAAAAAGCCTCAACAAATTCAAGAATATAAAAGTCATGCCATGCATCTTTTCTGACCACAATGCTATGAAACTCAACCACAAGTCAACCAGAAGAAAAAATCTGGAAAGACCACACATATATAGAGATTAAATATCATGCTACTAAACAATGAATGGGTCAACCAGGCAATAAAAGAAGAAATAAAAAAGCACATGGAAACAAATGAAAATGAAAATACAATGGTGCAAAACCTTTGGGATGCAGCAAAAGCAGGTCTAAGAGGGAAATTTATAGCAATACAGGTCTACATGAAGAAGCAAGAATAATATCAAATAAACAACTTAATCTTATACATAAAGGAGTTAGAAAAAATACAACAAACAAAACCTAAAACCAGCAGAAGTAAGCAAATAATAAAGATTAGAGCAGAAATAAATGATACAGAAACTAAAAAATAATAGAACAGATCAATGAAATCAGGAACTGGTTCTTTGAAAAAAACAATAAAATTGATAAACCTTTAGCCAGACTTTTAAAGAAAAGGACCCAAATAAATAAAATCATAAATGAAAGAGGGGAAATAACAATCAACACAACAAATATACAAAGGATTATGAGAGAATATATGAAAACCTATATGCCAAAAAATTGGACAACCTAGAAGAAATGGGTAAATTCCTAGAAACATATAACCTCTCAAAACTGAAACAGGAAGAAATAGAAATCTTGAAGAGACTAAGAACAAACAAAGAAATTGAATCAGTTATCAATAAACTTCCCACGAAGTCCAGGACCAGATGGCTTCACAGGCAAATTCAACCAAACATTTAAAGAAGATTTAATACCTATTCTCAAACTATTCCAAAAAATAAAAGAGGAAGAAAATCTTCCAGATGCATTTTATGAGGCCGGCATCATCTTGAGACCAAAACCAGATAAAGACACCACAAAATAAAAGAACTATAGGCCAATATCTCTGATGAATATCAATGCAAGAATCCTCAATAAAATACTAGCAGAACAAAGCCAACAATACATTAAAAAAATCATTCACAATCTGGGGCTCCTGGGTGGCGCAGTCGGTTAGGTGTCCGACTTCAGCCAGGTCACGATCTCGCGGTCCGTGGGTTCGAGCCCTGCGTCGGGCTCTGGGCTGATGGCTCAGAGCCTGGAGCCTGCTTCGGATTCTGTGTCTCCCTCTCTCTCTGCCCCTCCCCCGTTCATGCTCTGTCTCTCTCTGTCCAAAAAATAAATAAACGTTGAAAAAAAAAATTAAAAAAAAAAAACATTCACAATCAAGTGGGATTTATCCCTGGGATGCAAATGTAGCTCACAAATCAATATAATACATCATATCAATAAGAGAAAGAATAAGTACTACACGATCACTTCAATAGACACAGAAAAAGCATTTGGCAAGTACAATATCCATTCATGATAAAAACCTTCAACAAAGTAGGACACAGCTAACATCATCCTTAATGAGGAAACACTGAGAGCCTTTCCCCAAAGATCAGGAATAAGACCAGGATGTCCACTCTCACCACATTTATTCAACATAATACTAGAAGTCCTAGCCACAGCAATTAGACAACAAAAAGAAATATAAGACATCCAAACTGGTAAGGAAGAAGTAAAACTTTCACTATTTACAGATGACATGATACTATATATAGAAAACCTGAAAGACTGTACCAAAAAAATGCTAGGACTGATTGATGAATTCAGTAAAGTAGCATAGAAAATCAATCAACAGAAATCTGTTGCATTTCTATACATCAATAATGAAACAGCAAAAAAAAAAAGAGAGAGAGAGAGAGAGAGAGAGAGAGAAATTAAGAAAACAATCTAGGGGTGCCTGGGTGGCACAGTCGGTTAAGCGTCCGACTTCAGCCAGGTCACGATCTCACGGTCCGTGAGTTCGAGCCCCAGTCAGGCTCTGGGCTGATGGCTCGGAGCCTGGAGCCTGTTTCCGATTCTGTGTCTCCCTCTCTCTCTGCCCCTCCCCCGTTCATGCTCTGTTTCTCTCTGTCCCAAAAATAAATTAAAAAACGTTGAAAAAAAAATTTTAAGAAACCAATCTAATTTACAAGTGCACCAAAAGGAACAAGATACCTAGGAATAAACCTACCCAAAGAGCTGAAAGACTTGTACTCTGAAAACTATAAAACACTGATGAAAGATACTGAAGATGACACAAAGAAATGCAAAGACATCCATGTTCATGGATTGGAAGAATAAATATTGTTAAAATGCTTACTACCCAAAGCGATTTATACATTTAATGCAATCTCTATCAAAATACCAACAGCATTTTTCAGAGTCAGGATACACAATCCTAAAATTTGTACAGAACCACAAAAGACCCTGAATAGCCAAAGTAATCTTCAAAAAGAAAAGAAAAGCTGGGGGCATCACAATTCCAGACTCCAAGTTATATTACAAAGCTGTAGTAATCAAAATAGTATAGTTCTGACTGGGACAAAAACAGACATATAGATTACTCTTCAACAAAGCAAGAAAGAATACCCAATGGGAAAAAGATATATAGTCTCTTCAACAAATGGTATAGGGAAAACTGGACAGCTACATGCAAAAGAATGAAACTGGACCACTTTCTTATACCATACACAAAAATAAACTCAAATTGGATTAAAGACCATCATTTTTCTGCTCAAAAGACATCTTCTTAATAAAGCCATTTCTATATATACCCTATATAAAATAGTACCTCCCCCACTACACCTGCTCTTTTCTGTAGCCTTTACCATATCAACTGTTCCATGTTTTCTAAGATTACTTATCAACCTTACAGTTGCTCCATGTCAGAAATTTTGGAGTCATCCTTGACTCTTCTCTTTTTCTCACATCTTATACCCAATTCAAAATCAAATCCCCTGGGTTCTAATTTTACAATACATCAAATTCCAAGTATTTCTCATTATGTTTGCTATTACCACTCAGATCTGAGCCACCATCACTCTTCAATTGGATTACCTTCATAATCTACTAACAAGTCTCCCTGCTTCTATCATTACTTGCGCCCTCTCCAATGAACACATAATCTGTTCTTTACCCATCAGTATAATCATATTTCTCTACTTAAATCGAGTGATTTCTCACCTTGCTTAAAGTAAAATCCAAAGTTCTTATATAGGCTACAAGACCCTCCATAATATGGCCCCTCAACATCTCTGATTTCACATTCTAATGCTTTTCTTCATGCTTGTTTTATTGCAGCCACACTAGCCTTTTTTTAATGTTTATTTTTGAGAGAGAGAGAGAGTGAGTGGAGGAGAGACAGAGAGAGAGGGAGACACAGAATCCAAAGCAGGCTCCAGGCTCTGAGATGACAGCACAGAGCCCAACATGGGGCTTGAACTCACAAATCATGAGATCATGACCTAAGCCAAAGTCAGATGCTTAACTGACTGAGCCACCCAGGTGCCCCACCACACTAGCCTTCTTGATGTATAAAAGACCCTGAATAGTCAAAGTAATGTTGAAAAAGAAAACCAAAGCAAGAGGCATCACAATCCCAGACTTTAGCCTCTACTATAAAGCTGTAATCATCAAGACAATATGGTATTGGCACAGTAACAGACACACAGACCAGTGAAGTAGAATAGGGAATCTAGAATTGGACCCACAAATGTATGGCCAACTAATCTTTGACAAAGCAGGAAAGACTATCCAATGGAAAAAAGACAGTCTCTTTAGCAAATGGTGCTGGGTGAACTGGACAGCAACATGCAGAAGAATGAAACTAGACCACTTTCTTACATCATACACAAAAATAAACTCAAAATGGATAAAAGACCTAAATGTGAGACAGGAAACCATCAGATCCCTAGAGGAGAAAACAGGCAACAACCTCTTTGACCTCTTTGCAGCAATTTCTTGCTTGACATGTCTCCAAAGCCAAGGGAATTAAAAAGCAAAAATGAACTATTGGGACCTCATCAAGATAAAAAGCTTCTGCACTGCAAAGGAAATAATCAGTCAAACTAAAAGGTAACTGACAGTATGGGAAAAGATATTTGCAAATCACATATCAGATAAAGGATTAGTATCCAAAATCTATAAAGAACTTACCGAACTCAACACCTGAAAAACAAATAGTCCAGTGAAGAAATGGACAGAAGACATGAATAGACACTTTTCCAAAGAAGATATCCAGATGGCCAACAGACACATCAAATGATGCTCAAAGTCACTCATCATCAGGGAAATACAAATCAAAACCACACTGAGATAGCACCTCATACACACCAATCAGAGTGGCTAAAATTAACAACTCAGGAAACAACAGATGTTGGCAAGGATGTGGAGACACAGAAATCCTCTTGCACTGTTGGTGGGAATGCAAACTGGTGCAGTCACTCTGGAAAACAGTATGGAGGTTCCTCAAAAAATTAAAAATAGAACTACCCTACAGCCCAGCAATAGCACTACTAGGAATTTATCCAAAGGATACAGGAGTGCTGATTCACAGGGGTACATGTACCCCAATGTTTATAGCAGCACTTTCAACAATAGCCAAATTATGGAAAGAGTCTAAATTTCCATCAACTGATGAATGGATAAAGAAGATGTGGTTTATATATACAGTGGAATACTACTTGGCAATGAGAATGAAATTATGCCATTTGGAGCAACGCGGATAGAACTGGTGAGTATTATGCTAAATGAAATAAGTAAGTCAGAGAAAGACAGATACCATGTTTTCACTCATATGTGGAACTTGAGAAACTTAACAGAAGACCATGGGGGAAGGGAAGGGGGAAAAAGTAGTTACAAACAGAAAGAGAGGGAGGCAAACCATAAGAGACTCTTAAATACAGAAAACAAACTGAGGGTTGATGGGGGGAGGGGAAAATGGGTGATGGGCATTGAGGAGGGCACTTATTGGGATGACCACTGGGTGTTGTATGTAAGCGATGAATCATGGGAATCTACCCCCAAAACCAAGAGCACACTGTACACACTGTATGTTAGCCAACTTGACAATAAATTATATTTTAAAAAATAAAAATAAAACATATCAAGCATGCTCCCACTTCTGGGTCTTCGTGCTTGTTCTGCCTGCAGTGCTCACACCCCAGATATCCACATGTCTTGCACCCTCTTCCATCATGTTTCTGCTCAGAAGACATCTTCTTAATAAAGCCATTTCTGTATATATATATATTTATTCTGTATATATATATATACATACATATATATATATACATTCTGTATATATATATACATACATATATATATATACATTCTGTATATATATATATATATATACACATTCTGTGTGTGTGTATATATATATATATATATATATGTATGTATATATATATAAAATAGTACCACCCATTATTTTGAACTCTTGTTATTCTGCTTTATTTTTCTTTGTAACACTTAGGAAGAAAAAAGAAACACTGTATGCTAAATTTCTGTCTTTTCCTTCCAGAATGAAGGCTCCTCAAGAGCAAGGGCTTTGTGTTGCTTGATTCTGTATCTCCAGCAGCAAGAAGAAATCCTGCCACAATATAGGTATTCACTAAATATTTGCTATAAATGAAAAACTTCTACCCGTCCTTCAAGACCTCTTTTCCAGAGACTTCCCTGATCTTCTCAATAACAAAGAACTTTCTTATCTCTCCAGACTCCCAAAGAATTGTTTTGCATCTCTTCCATAAACCTATTATCTCTTTTCACTGTTTGATGGTATCCTATTTGCATTTGATTCCCTGCCACCTAGCGTAACATCATTTAACAAATATTCAATGAATTAATGAATGGATGACTTGATAAAAGGCCTGTATTATAAATACACATTTTGGGTAAATAGAATAAATCCTCCCCTCTCTCCCATCCTCATACTTCTGCTCTTATTTTTTTTCCAACCATGCCAACCTGAACCCTGAAACTTACTATTACCCTCTCCTTTGCCCATGCCTTCCTACAATCACATTTTCTTACTCTTACCTCTAAGTAATCCCAGATTAGTGGTATCAGAAACTTAAAGGACAAATAGAAAACTTCTAAAGCACAAATAGAAAATTTAAAGCAGCACTGAAGTTAAAGATCTAATAGTAACCTTTACCCCATGCTTTCTCTAGGGAGACAATATTGAAAAGGAAATATATCACCAATATATCATCAATAAAACAAAAGACAGTGGGTATCATGGGTGGTTATGCTCCCAGTAGTAGTATTTCTTAAGACATTCTTAGAAGGCTTCATAATAAAAGAGATTTAAAACACAACAAACGTTCAATTTCATGCACTTTCAACTGCATTATCAGCACTCCCTTCATCACCAAAAATTATTATTAAAACCCATGACACATCACGAGCAGCAGACAGAAAATCATGAGGCCAGTGCCTCTGAGGATCAGAGTTGCAGGGACAAACATCACAGTTGTCAAGCAGTTATCCACAAATGAGACATTTGTCAAGTGGGAATTGATCACCCCTTTTTTTAATACAAAGAGAGATTACAGAACTGTGGAATATTAAAGCAAGCAGCCCAAGAGACAAACTGACTTGCCTAAGGTCACTCAACAAATGGCCAAACCAGAATTTGATTCATACTTGAACTCAATTTCTAATTCCTCATAATGCATGTTTTCTACTAACCAGAGTCTCTGTAGGGAAGATTATCCATGCACATGCACACATGCAAATTCTATTCATATTAAGGTGTGTTTCCTTTTTTCCTTATGGTAATAACAAGAATTAAAAGCTCTTGGATTATAAAGTAAACTTCAATTTTTCCTTCTTGATAGGTTTTCAGGTTTTCCTCTAAAAGTATTTAAAAGTACTACTCAAGTTGTTCTTAGTTGTCTAGAGTGGTTTATGCTGCCATTAGCTTCTATAGCACCATCATTAGAAAAATGGGCTGTACTTCTTCTTAAACCTCCACATGCAGCCAAAATTGGGTTGCTTTAAAGGGCAAGATGTCAAAAGCAGATAAAGCCTTTGTACTGTAATGAGCATAATGATGAATAATGGTACTTATGTGCAATAAATGATGCCCTGCCCATAAACAGCCTTTCCACCCAGATACTCTATTTAATTCAATAATATATTCCAGGTAATTTGTGGAACTAGATGAGAAATTACCTCAACCAAGAAGACTAACTGTGGAATTTACTAAAACATACCATGTTGAAAATAATTAATGGAAGCAGAGTTTGCAGAAGTAAAATTATGGCATTAAAAAACCCCATTACATGAATTCTTCTTCCAAGTGGCCTGCCTCATAGCAGCTGTAGAAATAAGGGTATTGTGGCAATAAAATGATGTTGGTAATAAAAGACATGCTAATAATATCCATGTGCCATAGTATTCAGTGCTTTTGTGTTTGTTTTAGGAAAAGAGACGATAATCAATATAGTAGCCTATCTGGACTACTTCAAAATCCAGCTTACCCTACCTATAGCTAATCCTAACTATATTCCATAGAACAAACAGACAAATGTAAATCCTATCACATCATTCCTCTTATCAAACTATGTTATGGTTTCCCACCAAAATCTGAATAATCCAAAATCCTTGCCATGCCCTATAAGACTGTAACAGGACCTATCTTAGGCCTACCTCTCTGACATTGTCTCCTACTACTCTCCCCCCTCTACTATACCATGTTAATTATACTTGCTATATTGACAGTTCTCAGACACTCTAAACTATCCCTGCTCAGAACTTCTAGTTCCACAGAACTAATTTTTGCATAGATTGCTTCTTTACCACATTCAAGTATCTACATATGTATCACCTCCAACTTCTGTTTCCAGCAATGCAGCAAACTAGGTATCTTGAAAAAACGCCTCCCCAGTAGAGCTAAAAATGCTAGATAATATATTTTAAATATTTTAATGCACATTATTTCAATGTATTATTTTTATATTATGTATTAATTTGTAACAATAGATACTATATTTATAATAGTTAACTGATAGTAAATTACCTCACCAGAATGCTAGATAATATATTTTTAAATATTTTTAATGCATAGTTTAATGGAAAAGTTTTTTCAATCCCAGAAACCAAAATGTTAAGCAAAAACATTAATCTCAAGAGGTAAGAGAACATTGGAAACAGTATTTTGTAATTAATGTTTTTGTTAAACATTTTGGTTTCTGGTGTTGAAAAAAACTTCTCCCATGGGGAGTTCTATAGTATGAAAGCACCATATGGTTATCCCATGAGAGGCAAAATGTTCTGACTTTTTTTAAAGACCAAGCCTGTATTTATTAATTCTTTACATCAAGTATCTTCCTCATCAACAAATTTTTAACTGGAGTTTTACAGGCATGTTAACACAAATAATTTAGGCATCATTTAAAGCTTTATTATTTTCATTGTTCATTTTAATTTTTTCTACATATTTTTAACATGTGCTGTTTTTTAATGTTTTATTATTATTTATGCCAAATAGAAAACTATAGGAAATGTACCAGATATTGATATGCTCACTACTGAGATTAAATCTCTATTAATATATTGCTTCTATTTAAAATTCTCTTTAGATTATCTTTATTTTCAAAGAAACAAAACACTACGAATACAAGTACAGTCCCACTTTCCACCCCTATCTACCCAGAAATAACACCCCACTTAAAATGAGTATTAACAAACTTATACATGTTTTGTTCTTCTTTTGATTAAACTTGCTAAATGTTTGGTACCATATCTATACTCAACCTTTTTTTTTTTTAACCTACAAGTTTTTGAGATTTGTACACATTGACACATTCAAATCTAGTTCATTCATTTCATTCTTATGCTTCCCATTGGACCAAACTACAACGTATTTTTTCATGTACAAATATCTTTGTACATGCCTCCTTGAACAAGAGTTTCTCCCTGATAAGCAAGCCCCAGTAGTAGAAACGTTGAGTTACAGAGAACGTGCATTGTCAATTTTATTTGCTAGTTCTAAATTGCCTTCCAAAATTATATCCATTGCCCTCCCTCCAGTCCTGCATTAGTGTTCTTATTTCTCCACATTATCACTAACAGTTGATATTAGCAAAATTAATAAATATGAAAATATAAAATGTTATATCTTTGTTTTAATTAACATTTTCTAATTCCTAAAGAGGCTGGACATCTTTACATATATTTATTGGACATCTTTCTTCCTCTCTGAATTTACTATTATACCTTTTGGCAATATTTCTTTTGCTATTTTCAATTTCTAAAAGCATTTTATATATTCTGGACATAGATATTTCATTGGTAATATGAGTTGCAGCTGTTTTCTCTGTGACTTGCGTGTTCATTTTTTTTTACGTTTTATCATACAGAAGTTTTTTTGTCTTAATGTAGGAAAATGTATAAATATTTTCCTGTTTGCTCTTTGCATTTAAGAATTATCTACTAATGGCATAAAGAATACCTCCCATTTTTTTATTAAAAGTTTTAGAGCTTCTTTTGGTATTTATTTATTTAAAAAATTTTTTTTAATGTTTGTTTATTTATTTTTGAGAGACAGAGTGTGAGCAGGGGAGGTGCAAAGAGAGAGAAAGACACAGAATCTGAAGAGGCTCCAGGCTCTGAACTGTCAGCACAGAGCCCGATGCGGGGCTCGAACTCACAAGCCATGAGAGCATGACCTGAGCCAAAGTCAGATGCTTAACCAGCTGAGCCACCCAGGCGTCCCTGGTATTTAGATTTTTAACCTCACTGGAATGTATTTTTGTGAATGATGTGGTATGGAAATCTAAATTTATCTTGTACTGTAACATAGCCAGTATCTTCAGAAGTATTTGTTAAATAGTTCATCCTTTCCTATGGATTTTATCAGCTCTCAAATATAAAGCTCCCAAATATACATTGGTCTGATTTCAGTCTATTCTCTAGTAGTCTGTCTATTTGTCTATCTGCCCAAGTACCTCATGGTTTTAAACAATACATTTTCATATTACTGCCTAGGATTTGATAAAATGACTCATTGACCTTTTGTTGTTTTTTTCCTAGTCACTAAGGCTAATAGACTTTTGTACCCTGCCCCTTACATCAGTCAAAGGCTTCAGGCTGCCCCCTGGATGAGAGGGCAAAACTTCTGGGGCATTTCTGGGTAAGGTGGCTCCATGAGCCTAAAGGCAATTCTCTGAAGTGTGTAGTCATAAGCCATTAGCAGCAAATATTTACAGCAGTGGAAAGATGGGTGAATAGTAGAAGGGATCTGGGTAGGTTCCAGGCTCTGAGCTGTCAGCACAGAGCCCGACGCGGGGCTCGAACTCATGGACCACAAGATCATGACCTGAGCCGAAGTCGGCTGCTTAACCAACTGAGCCACCCAGGTACCCCTCAAAGTGGGATAATTTAAAGACAGCGTATTTGCAAAGAGACTATAAATGTGTGTTTAGGGTTAGGAAAACTACAAGGGATAGAGGTGTTACTATTTCAAAAACTGGGTGGGGGTGAGGGGGGGCAGAGGGTAATGGCATAAAGCAGTTACTGGAACCATGAAAGTTTCATGAAGAGAAAGTTGCTTTGAGAGAAGTAATGACCTTCATCAGCCCAGAGGGACTACTGGTGGGGAAGGGAGGGAGGTTTAGGAAAATAAATACCCCAATTTCATTCTCTTTCCTCCCTCTGACCTCCTGCTGGACTCTCCATTTGCTAAGCTCAATGGGAAGCCAGAGGAAGTTTTTAATACACTGCATATAGAACAACCCCCTGGAGGAGAGCTCAATGGGAAGGATGGAAATGAATGCGGACATTGTTTTCCATAAAGGCAAATAAAAGATGTTTCAGACAAACAAATGTCACCTTCTCTGAGCAATCTTTTCAACCATGCTATCTAAAATAATGTGCCTCTGGGGTGCCTGGTTGGCTTGGTTAGGTTTCCAACTCTTGATTTAGGCTCAGGTCATGATCTCACAGTTCGTGGGGATGCTGGGCTCTGTGCTGAAAGCATGGAGCCTGCTTGGGATTCTCTGTCTCCCTCTCTCTCTCTGCCCCTCCCCTGCTCACCTGCATGTGCTCTCTCTCTCTCAAAATAAACTAGAAACTAAATTAATTAATTAATTAAGGTGCCTCCAACCTCTGTCCTTTGTCACTACCCCAACCCCCTACTCAGCTATCTGCCTTCAAAGCACTTATATTTACATGAAATTATATTAAAAATTTCCACAATAATGAAAAGGCAAACCCAAGATAGCTGGGCAAAGTACAAAAATAAATAATTCACCAAACAAAAGTATAAATGTTTAACCACATTAATAATCAAATAAACAAAACGCATTTTAAAATACATAATTTTTTACCTATCAAATTGACATATATTTTTTTTAATTTTTTTTATGTTTATTTTTTGAGAGAGAGAGAGAGAGAGCAAATCCGGGAAGAGCAGAGAGAGGGAGACACAGAATCTGAAGCAGGCACCAGGCTCTGAGCTGTCAGCAAACAGCCTGAGGCGGGGCTTGAACTCACAAATCATGAGATCGTGACCTGAGCTGAAGCCGACGCTTAACCGACTCAGCCACCCAGGTGCCCAGACAAATATTTAATACAGCAATTTCCAATGATACGGTTTGAGGAAAATACCTAAGACCGGAGTATAAAATTGGTGAAATATTTCTCAAGAGTAATTTGAGAATTTCTATCAAAAAATTTTAAGATGTTGTTTTACCCAGGCATTCCTCTCTTAGGGATGTACTGTGGGAAATAATTCAAGATGTTCCCAAAGATGACAGTTATTTACAATGGCTAAAAACTGCCAACAATCTATCTGTCCAATAACAGGAAATAGTTTATCGATGTTTCCCAAAATGTGTTCCTTAGAGCACTAGTGTCATAAGATTCTGCTTGAGAAAGAGTTCCACAGTAATTAAATGTGGGAATTCCCTTGGAATGAAAGGCAAAATTTACAAGCCAGGCTCACGTGACATAAAAGCTAAGCGACTACGTGGGTTCATAGTGAGTTCAAAATTCTAAATTTCGTCTTATTAGCCCTGAGTGCCAACCATCAGAACTAACAGAAGCAGGTCCACTATGAAGGCGTTTAGCCCTCCACAAAAGTACCTTGTGGTCAGGTGGAGGGGTGACCCCCCCGCTACAGCCACAGCGACCTCCGACTTCTGTGCTTTGGGCTCTCCCGACTAGAGCCTAGCCAGCCGAAGGACACCACACCACGCAGGCGCAGGAGCAGGCGCAGGCGCAGCGAGCAGCCAGTAGCGAGGCCAAGCCACGCCCCCTGCCCTGCAGCACAGTTACGCCTGGGCGGGGATTTGACAGCAACTCTCAGTCATCGCACTACAGATGGTAGTGTGCCCTTTCGGCTCTTTAGCCCAGCACACACACTGAAAGTCTGACTGGTGAGTTCTGATGTCTGCAATACGGGGCAAAGTTAACCAATTGGTTCACTAATTAAACGGATTGATTATCATTTTAACTGAAATTCATTTTTATGTTTTACATGAGATAATTCATTGTGTCGTTTGTTACCCATTTAGAATTTTGAAAGAACGAACGTTTATTATCTCACAGTTTCTGTGGGTCAGGAATCTGGGCACAGCTTAGCTGGATGGCTCGGACTCAAAGTCAGTCATGAAATTGCAGGCAGGCTGTCAGCTAGGTCTGGGTTCACTTGACCCCGGAAGGTTCAGTTTGGAAGCTTACTCCTGTCATTGGCATGATGCAGTTCTTCGCTAGCTGTTGGCTGAAGGCCTCCTTCTGTTCCTATCCATAGGACATACCCAATATGGCAGGCAGCTTCTCTCAGAGTAAGCCAGAAAGAGTGCAAGAGCCTAAGAAAGAAGCCACAATCTTTTTGTAACCTAATCTCAGAAGTGACATCTCATCACTTTTGCCATATTCTGTTAGAATCCAGGCACTAGGTGCAGCTCACACTCAAGGAGAGGGGGTTACACACAGGCAGAACACCAGGAGGTGGGGATCACTGGGGCCCTTTAGCTGCTGCCTGTTACAGTCATTAACATGAAAGCCCTTGAAATTCTTAAGCGACTAAGACTTGCTAAGTAGCCCCTTCTCTAATCACAACGGAGATCTGACAGAAGGGTGGAGGAAGGGGCCACAAAGAGATACTGAATTTGTGAAATAGATGGGTAGATACCTAACATCGGGTTTTTTTTCCAATTTAGTTTGGTGAAGATTTTCACTGACTGGAGGAGGTTCTTGGGGCCCCGGGGAAGGAAAATGGGAGTGGATGGGTACTGACAGGAAAGGCAAAGGGTGGAGAAAAGAGAGAAAAGGTCTCAGAAACAATTTGCCAAGGGCTAATTCAGCTTTATCGCAGCAGTGTCACTTCAACCCATTCTGGGCTCATTTCTGGTGCAAATAATCTAGGCCTCTTGTGACTCATCTGCTTCCTCCTGCTTTTATGTACATTTTTTGCCATGTCTTGCTCCTTTGTACCTTGAGAAAAGTCAGAAAGGAACGAAAAGCTGGTAATATTCAAAGCAATCCAGTATTTTATTGCACTTAATCTCCAGAGTGAAAGAATAACGTTCTCCACTCTTGTTTCCAATGCCTATGTAGTTACACAGATAATTGGATAAGTTAACAGGGAAACTCTAAATAATTGCACAAGTCAGCACAATCAATTGAGGAATTAAAAAAATTGTTTTGACCTTAAATCCCTCAAATGTGGGACCTCAGTCAATTTATTTGTCAATAAATTGGTACCCCCTCTTTCTCAACATTTGTGGGAATACTGTTTTTCCTCCTGAATTGACACAAACGATCTCATCCTTCCACCTACAATTTACTCAGTGAGACATATGAAAGTGGGGTCTATTTTTGGCTCCCTAGCAAAGCTGCTAAAGGGTATAATCTTTTTCTCTGCCCTGCCTGGGATGGACTAGGTGCCATAGGAGGTCTTTTCTATTTCTAATTTTTACAACACCTTTCAGCAAACAGCAGGTAAACAATTTTAATACAAGGCCATTTTCATTATGTGTCTGCTAGAGAATATGTCCCTGCATTAAAATAAACAGTAATAATATAAAAAAAGTTTGCTCATACAATAATAGCAACCTTCCTAAATTACAGTGATTGTGCCACCCAGCAGTATAATACAAAATGTGGTTTTTATCCCAAAAGACACAGAATTTATTATTTTCCACCTACCTGGCATTTTAGAGCACTTGGAACCAGGTTTCTGAAAGAACAATTCAGTACATTAGCTCTCAAATACAAAAAATATATTTTCAGCATTGAAATGACTCATTTAAAGCAGCACTTCAACAAAATGCTGTCCACCCTGCCCTGGTAATTATGTCACGTCTGGTGTATACTAATTTACACAGTGTATTGTTTTCCTGCGTAATTAAGGCTATTAAGCCGAATTCTGAGGCTGTGGTTAATTAATTAAACAAGCACGCAGCGAAGTTACTGACAGAGTCAGAGCCTTGTTTCCACTCTCCTGGTGGGCAAGATGCTAAAGAAATGGCTGTCACCTGGGACTCTCCCTCAGTCACAATTTTCTATTCACAGGGAAAAGTACAAAAGTCATTTCCCAAAAAGTAGACACTTCAATTCATTGCCCCACAATCTCTCACCACGGAATCACCGAGCATGACATAGTATTTAGAAATAAAAGCATATAATGAAACTGATTACCACTTCTCCATACTTTCATCAAAGTGAAGGGTGTTCCAATATACTTGCTTTGGGTTACCTTCAGATACTATCTCTTCATGGATTATAAACTAGATGAAGTCAGGGGAAGGTGCTTTGTCCAGACTTTTCATTCTTTTCAAATTCATCCAGAATAGTAGATCTAAGCATTCTTTTTGTGTCAGCCACGAACACATATGAGAAAATCCTAACTGGCTTGGGTTTCACAATCCTTAAACAATTGTAACATTTCTAATTTTTTTTACACCACACCAATGCTGTGCTTTACACCCAGTGCACTAGCCCAGGACACTGCCCCCAAAGCGCTGGAGAAAAGTGGGATACCCAGAAGCAATGATCTTCAGTATCTCTTTTTCACAGTTATGTAGCCTTTTCAAACATGTCCTTAAAAACTTATCTTTAGACATCTCTTTCAAATGTTCTGTTTTTTTTTAACTTTTTATAAATGTAAATTTGTATTACAAAATAAATATTTGTATTTCACAGTGACTTCATATTTGGAAAGTGTTAACTTCTCTCTTTCAACTACTCGTAGTGATTATTTGATTATTACTAATCATTGCAGGAGTAGTTATTGAATCTTACTACTGTTACTGTGTCCAAGAACCCAGATGTTCAGGAGAAGTGGGGAACCCACTGTATGAAGAAATGCTATAAATCAGACAAATGCCAGTGTATGGTACTATTCTGTGTATGTTCTGGCAACATAATTAGGAGATCAAGTATAAGACAATTCAGAATTCTTTAATGCACTTAAAATCACTGTCATGAAGCAATGGATGGCAAATTTGCATGTGAAAGGAGTGTGAACAGCATGTAGGAAGAATTGTGAAATTACTATAGTATTTATTATTATAACTTGGTGTCATGCTAGTCTCATTTTAGAATGAACTATAAGAATGGATTAAATTAGTGCCATTTTCTTTCCTTGTTAACATCTTTGTCACAAGAGCAAGCTGTCAGAATTTTATCTAAAATAGGCCATGGATTATTCCTCATGATAGCTGGCCATTTCTAAACTGTGGCTTTGATTGGTTGTTCTTACCCCTGTCCATGCAGACATGTAGGTTGAACACAGGGAAATAATAATCTTTTAAGAAACTAATCAGGTTGCAGACACCCTGATAAAGGTAGGAAGGACAGTATTATGTTACGATTTCAAAACAGCCTTTGCTCATAAAACATTATGTTCCGAGAAAATGCTTTTGACTATTGCTAAAAAAAATACTCTTTGACACATGACTTTAGAATAAGGACTACTCAGAGATGTGTAATCTTATTAGTATTTCTCCAAGTTTTTTAACTGTCATAAGATAATGTACAATGAACATTTCTCTGAGGGGTCAGGAGCACCATGGTCTAGTCAACTTTAAGATAAATGGTGATCAGAATTTGATGATGTGTTACTTTCTTCCTGTGTCTTTATCTCACTCATTGGTCCCCTAGGCCTCAGTTTCTACATATAATGTGGAAGCTCTATTAGTACAGCTTTTTCAGAGAAACAGAACCAGTGGGATATAAAAGGAGATTTATTCTGAATTGACTCACCCAATTACGGAAGCTGAGAAGTGCCATGTCTGCCTTCTGTGAGCCGAAGACTCAGGAAACCCAGTGGTGTAATTCAGTTCAAGTACAAAGGCCTGGGAACCAGGGCAGCTGATGTAAATCTCAGTTGAAGGGCAAGAAAAAAGGTGATAAGCCCACCCACTTTCGGGAAGGTTAATCTACTTCACTGAGTCCACTGATTCAAATGCTAATCTCATTCAGCAACATCCTCACAGACACATCTAGAAATAATGTTTAACCAGATATATGGGCATCCACTGATTCAGTCAAGCCAACACATAAAACTATCACAGATGCCCCTTTCCACTATGATTTTCCTCCCTGCCAATTCCTCATAACAAGGGTTACTCTAGGTCTTGGTTTGCCTGGGACTGTCCCACTTTATGCCTGTTGTCTTAGTTCAACTCTTAGAAGCATTTTCTTTCACTCTCAAAAGTACCCCAGCTTGAACAATACATTATATGATCATACACTCATAATACTTTCTAAGAGCCTCTCTGAGACTCATCACTGTTTATATTTTACTACATAGATAGCTCCCTTACTAGACTGATTTGAGGACAGAATCTAGCTTCACTCATCTTTTTGGTTATCACAGGGCCTTGTACAGAGTATATACCTAATAAATATTTTTTTTAATTAATGAAAATATAGAGTGCTAAATCACTTCAGTGCCCAAAACTATAGTCATTAACAGTTTTGAAAAACTAGTATCTAGAAGAAGATAGCCTTATTTTATACTGAGTAGATCAATCCCCACTTGAAACATCTGTGTAGTAGGTGAGAAAGCTTCTGGGTAGAATTTTCATGTGTACCTTAGATGAGAGCACCCAGCTAAGGAAGCGAGTGCAGCTAGCATTCAGCCTTACTCCATTTGTCATTAATATATGTTCTATTTGGTCTAGTGGAGACCTGCTACCTAGTTTCCAGAGGTCAACACAGGTTTTATGGGACCTGAAACTTATACAGTTTGTGGGGGTGGGGGGGCGGGAGCACTTTCAGAATAAACAAAAAAACTTATGAATACAAAACTAGGTATGAAGGTCAATACTTATTTAGAATAAGAAGTCAAATTTGGAAAAGTTATCAAAGTATCACAAAATTCATAGGAATAATGTAATACTTTTGTTATTTATCTGTTTGGCATACCTCTATAATACTGTTTCTCCTACTTTTTGGCTACAGAAACTTTTTCTTAAAGACTATTGTATTATTTATTTTTTAAGTAATCTCTACCCCCAACATGGAGCTCAAACCCACGACTCCCAACATCAAGCATCTCATGCTCTACCAACTTAGCCAACCAGGCACCACTGGCTACAGAATACTTAAGTGATTTTTTGGCATGTGGTACCCCTTTCCCCAGTGCCATCTGTTGAAGAGACTGTTCTTTTCTCATTGAATGGCCTTGGAGCCCTTGTTGAAAATCAACTGACCATATACATAAAAATTTATTTCTGGGCTCTCAATTCTATTCGATCAGTCCATATGTGTATCCAGTAACACAGTTTGGATTACTATATCTTTGTAGTAAGTTTTGAAATCAAGAAATATGAGTCTTCCACTTTGTTCTTCTTTTTCACAATTATTTTGATTATTCAAGGTCCTCTGAAATCCTATATATTTCATTTCAATTTTCAAATCAGGACTATAGCAGCTAGAGTAATTTAACTGTATACAGAAATGATTGCAAACATATAAATGGATCCCACTGAATCCAAATAGTATGCATTCCAAATCAATTTTCACTTAGTTGTATCCAAGAACTGCTACGGGCTGCTAATACACTACCCTACCTGTGATGGACGGGAAGTTGAAATGGAAAGGCATAGACAGCAATGGATAAAATATCTTCTTTTGGCAAGTTTTGCTAAGACATATGCCCATATGAACTCATTTCTAGGGCCCCATGTGTGTGAGGTACCCTGAAATTTTTGCTTCACTGTAAATTTGGCTCCTAGGCTTTATGAGCCCATGAGAACAACCCACAAATACCTAAATGACATCATATAGAAGTTGGAATTAGGATTTGACTGAGACTACTCTGAAGGTACTGAATGTACTGACTTTAATCTCTGAGAATGATTGATTTAATAATCTGTATTTTGGGGTCTACACCGCACCAAAGCAGCTTTGTGGAAAGTAAGAAATAAATCCAGGCAATCATGTGAATTTATCAACTACACAATCCCAGATAACCTGATGTATAAACAAAGCTTCTCAGTTTAGAACATTATCAGTGAGAAATCTATCTTTTTACATCTGTTTCTGTGTGTCTCCCTTCATTGATCTTAAGTTTAAGAACAGAAATTCTCCATCTTTAAATCCCCAACATCTAGCTCAGCATCTAGCCTATTCTGGTTGCATACAAGAGGTACAAATATGTTTTTTTAATCAGTGGAGGAATTAATAAAGGTTTAGATTATTAACCCACAATTTTTATTTAGTGCTTATTGTACACAAAGTATTATGTGGGAAAACTTTTCTTGTGTCCCTCAGGAATCACATGACATTTTAAGAAAATAAGAATTATAGGGGTGCGTTGGTGGCTCAGTTGGTTAAGCATCCAGGTCAGGATCTCACAGTTTGTGAGTTCAAGCCCTGTGTCAGGCTCTGTGCTGACTGAGCAGAGCTTGGAGCCTGCTTCAAATTCTGTGTCTTCCTCTCTGTCTGCCCCTCCCCTACTCACACTTTCTCTCTCTCTGTCTTTCAGAAATGAATAAACAATAAAAAAAATTTTATTAAAGAACGGTAGGGAGACTATCACAGTTAATTCAAAGGAATTGAATGGCTCTGAGTGAAATAATAGACAATTAGAAATAAATAGACCAGTTTCCGGTCAATGTCACATTTACTCAAGTTTGTTTAAAGCCTTCGGAGTGCAGACGCCCCAGGGCTCTTTTTGCTAAAGAAGAATCATTCCTTCAGTGACAACTTGTGCTGTTCCCTTAGGAATACACTAAGACTGACATATTCTGTCCATGTGGAGCTAATAGTCCTACAGAACTAGATACACACAATCACAATCCCCAGATGATGATGGGATTCAACTACAGCAGCTTACATTCTTTCATTATTAAGGGTCTTCTGACCCCAGTTTCTAACGTGCAAGGGTGGAGGGGGACATGTTTTCCCAACAACAACAGCAACTGCTGTCTACTTAAGATAGCATCATATTCCACAGGTAAAGGGGGTCACTCCTACAAGACAGCCCTTACCCCCCCTACACACACACACACACACACACATACACTTCAGATGCCAGTGGAGAGTTCAAGTTGTCACCGGGGCTTTAGATGAAATTGCTAAAGGTCAGAGATTCCAACCACCCACTCCTTGGGTCTGATTAATTTGCTAGAGCAGCTCACAGAACTGAGAAACATTTACTCACTACGTTACTGACTGAATTTATTATGAAAGGATATAACTCAGTAACAGCCAGATGGATGAGATGCCCAGGGCAAGGTATGCTGGAAAGGGCTGCAGGCTTCCCATACCTTCTCCAGGGTGCCCATCTTCCAGCACCTCCATGTATTCACCAGTCCAGAAGCTCTCTGAACCTCTCCTTTTGGGTTTTTATGGAGGCTTCATTAAAAAGGCATGATTGGGGCACCATGGGAGGCTCAGTGCGTTAAGTAGCCAACTTCAGCTTAGGTCATGATCTCACGGTCCATGGGTTCAAGCCCCGCATCAGGCTCTGTGCTGACAGTTCAGAACCTGGAGCCTGCTTCAGATTCTGTGTGTCCCTCTCTCTCTGCCCCTCCCCTGTTTCTCTCTCTCTCAAAAATAAACAAACATTAAAAAATTTTTAAAAATAAAGGCACAATTAATGAAATCATTGATCATTGGTGATTGAACTCAACCTCCAGTTCCTCTCCCCTGCCCAGAGGTCAAGGGGTGAGACTGAAAGTGCTGACCCTCCAATCACATGGTTGGCTCCACTGGCAACTAGCCCCCATCCTTAGATGCAGTCCAAAAGTTACCTCAGTAACATAAGAAGACACCTGTATAGCTGTCATCACTTAGGAAATTCCAAGGGATTTAGGAGTTCTGTGCCAGAAATGGGGATGAATACCAAATACATATTTCTTATTATAAACCACAATATCACAATTGTTAAGTTGCTCAGGTCTCTGTCTCATGCAGTTAGCAGGTAGCTAACTGGGGTAGCAGTAGCTGCCCCAGTGAGGTAATCAAGATCCCATCCAGGAATGAGCTACAGATAGCAGTCAGTACTGCCAATGTGTTCTGTAGCACTTAGACATCAAAGCAGAGAGAAATTGAGAATTTTAACAAAAGGTTTTTTAGTTGAATTGTTATTACGGACTGAATGTTGTGTCTTCCCAGAATTCATATGGTGAAACCCTAATCTCTGTGTGATAGTATTTGCAGGTAGGGCCTTCGGTAGGTAATCAGATCAAAAAGGTAGAACCCTCATAAATGAGATTAGTGTCCTTATAAGAAAAAAAACAAAGCAAAACAAAACAAGAACTAACTAGCTCTTTTTCCACCTTGTGAGGACACAGTGAAAAGGCAGCCACTGCCAACTATGAAGAAAGCCCTTATCAGAAAGTGACCATGCCAGCACCCTGATCTTGGACTTCCAGCCTCCAGAACTGTGAGAAATAAATTTATGTTGCAGATAAACCATCCAGTTGATGGTATTTTTGTTATAGCCACCCAAATTGCCTAAGACAACTGTTCTTACATTTCTTTCATTTTACCTTTTTTGGGTGTGACAAATTTTGCCCTTCAAATATTAACCATGCTTAGTCAGTAGACATGCTGTTTATGAGTGAGGACAAATAAAACATTAAAAACCAAGGGGCGCCTGGGTGGCTCGGTCAGTTGGGTGTCCGACTTCAGCTCAGGTCACGATCTCGCGGTCCGTGGGTTTGAGCCCCGCGTGGGGCTCTGGGCTGATGGCTCAGAGCCTGGAGCCTGCTTCCGATTCTGTGTCTCCCTCTCCCTCTGCCCCTCCCCCGTTCATGCTCTGTCTCTCTCTGTCTCAAAAATAAATAAACGTTAAAAAAAAATTAAAAAAAAAAAAAAACAACCAAAGCTTATCTGCCAAAAGCAAAACCAGCCTAAATCTCAGATATACTACGTGTGGAACTAAGAAAGGTAGATGAGAGGAGAATAAAGAATGTCCATAAAAATGGACATTGCTCATTTGGATAAGGCAGAAAAGAAACAGTAATGTTTTATTCTCTACAGTAAATTTGATGATTCAGGAAACAGAAGCTTAAGTGCTTTAGTATTACAAATTTCAATATTTTAAAGAGAAAATTTTAACCTGTAGCATCAAAAACATTGATGTTTGTTAAGTTTAGGAGAAGCAAGAACAGGACCTTGTTGTGGGAGTCTGGAACAAAAGGACCTGCAGGGAGAGGCAGAGTGCTGAGAGGATGGGTGCACGCCTTGGTAACATGTGGCCTGGGCTGGAACCCTAGCTCTGCCTCTTTCTCACTCTTCAACTTTGGACATGTAATTCTACATCTCTGTGCCTCAGTTTCCTCATCTGCATTGTGGGGAGGAAGATATTAATATTTGTATTCTATATTACTATGCATAATCTCCTATACCTACTTTAATTATACTAACGTAGTGTTATGAGGAGATAACTTAGTTAAATCATTTCCTCTGCCTTGCCCAGTACCTGGTACTTCATAAACACTCAATGAACTCTCAGAAGAAAATCTTTCAGGGGCACCTAGATGGCTCAGTTGGTTAAGGGTCCGACTTCAGCTCAGGTCATGATCTCATAGTTCATGGGTTCAAGCCCCATGTCAGGCTCTGTGCTGACAGCTTAGAACCTGGAGCCTGTTTTGGATTCTATATCTCCCCCTCTCAGCCCCTCCCCTGCTCACTCACTCTCTCTCTCTCTCTCTCTCTCTCTCTCTCTCTGAAAGATAAATAAACATTAAGAAAGAAAGAAAGAAAGAAAGAAAGAAAGAAGAGAAAGAAAGAAAGAAAGAAAGAAAGAAAGAAAGAAAGAAAGAAAGAAAGAAAGAAAGAAAGAAAGAAAGAAAGAAAAAGAAAACCTTTCAAATTTTACTGACTTTTTTGCCTGGTTCTATATACTCAATATTTGACTTTTATTAAAATGAGTTTTAAAAGACTGCTATTATTGCCATAACTATTGAGTGCCTATTACTACATCATGAAATGGGTGAGCATATATGACAATGTCAGCATTTAATCCAAAAGGGCACTCCTGGACCCTCTGGCAATTTTTTCCATATACTAATTTGTTATTAGGTTCATCTGGAGGTGCCATTTGTGAGACCCCACACACACCAAACCATTAATCAGAATTAATCACAGGAGTAAGATAAAAGCCTATGGCCAGCCCTGGGCCAGAGCAGCCTCTTACGCAGTCAGAATGCATTAAAACTGGACACCGCAGTTTTTTGCAAAGGATGTGGGAGGGGAGAGGAAACAAGCAAACGGGTTTCAGAGATTAAAGACAATATGATCTTCAAATGAACCTGACTTAATGCCGCTTACAAGGGTCAGATCAAGGGTGAAGAAATGAGAATTGGCCAAACACTAGAGCAATTTCCAGCTATATAAAAAGCCACATATTCTTTTCTTCACCTACAACAGAAAATACACTGAGAGACAAGGAGGGTTGATCGTGGATGCCAAAAATGTACTTTCCATTCTTTGAGGCTTCTAAAGTCTCTTCCTTTATCCATTTTCTATTTTTCCTCATATTGCCATTCTCTGTTTTTGTCAATGACCTTTCTTCAATACAACTCAGCCTCTGTCTAATGGCCTGAAGAGGACTTCTTCACATGATGGAAAGCTTTAGATTTAAGATCCACCCCCCCACCCCCCACTTCATTAGAGGGAAAAGTGAACAGCCTCTATGTGCTGGGTGTTAATGAATGTGAAGAAAGATTTTTTTTGTATGTGTTTTACACATTATGTTCTTGACTCCTAGAGGTGCTACAATAAATTGCCGCGCTTCATTTACAAGGAGCCATAACAGAAGCAAAATGAGAATCTGGCGACAAATTGCTTCTCAGTCACCCTGGGTCAGGCTGTTGGGGCTAATGAGAAGAGGGGCTCTAATTTTAAACTCCTCCTCAACCAAGCTATTCCTGCATTAATGTTCACTGTTGTAAATTGTAAAGTCAAATGAAGGAGCGCTGTTGAAAATTAACCAGTATTTTTATCCTTTGAGTACCCAATAGAGCATATTTTGGCTTCTGTAGCTTGTGGTTATCGAAGGCGGCTCAGCTTACACCAGGAGTGCCAGCCTTCTCCATGGACTCCCCCCCTCCTCGATACCACACCACTCTCCTAATTCCTCTGGCTTTTACACCCAAGCCTTCCTTCCACCTTCACAAAGAAAAATCTACTGGCAGAAGTAAGTAGTATAGGTTTTCAACAAGATTATAATGTGGCCTACAGGAACAGTGTATGAAACCAGCCTTTTTGTGGGTCCATTGAGCAAGATACCATACACAAGCATTCAAAGTCAGAGAATTGTACTCTCCATTTAGTCCTGCTGTAAGTTTAATGCTCTGTAATCGTGCACATGGAGGAAGAACCTAAGTAAATCACGGACCCTGTGAGGGCTGGAAGCACTTTGTCTTTGGAAGCCTAAAGCAGGATTTGAACAAAGAATGAGAAACCAATGCAGTACCTGCCTTCCACAAAATACTTTCCTAATCCCACATTTTGCCAGTTTATAAAAGTAAACAGCAGGCAAAAAGAGATGCAGGAGAAAGGAAGATGTTTTATCAGACTATGTAGGATTTTGATCCCACATGGATGAACAGGCAACAACTCAAAATTCAAGGTTTGTATTTTGGGTTTTTTTGGTCATGTGTTTTAAGCGAGTATTAATGAAATGAAGTTCCTCTTCTGTGTAATGTGTCTGTCCGGGTGCATTCTTCCATGGAATCACTACATAAAATACAAATTAACCACACTACCCTAGTCTAATCATTGTAATCAGTTATGTTTTCATGTGTACATTACTGATATATAAGGCTGTTGTAGTTCTTGTGTGTGGTTTAATTGCTTGTTTTTGCATATCTTGTGTGATTGATGATGTTCTAGAAATCTTTTCCCCTAAAGGAGACTTTGTAAATTACTTTGTTTAGATGCTAATGATTGTATTTCATTAGTGGCCCTCTCATCCAGAATCATCTTTAAATGAATGAATATGCCATAATTAAAAATCTGAATTATGAATTACTTTGAAAGGAGACAACATTGTCCCGATTTCCCACTGCGACACAGTGTTATTTCAATTATGTAAATATGTTTAATCATTCCCCTTTTGTTTTTCTAATTATTTAATATTAATGTTGCTTTACCCCTTTATTGCTACAAGAAGGGATATGGCATCTTAAATGAGAGTACTTAGACAAGTGATACACAGATGACTAGATTAAAGCAGACATTTATCAGAATGCATAACCCATTTCAAAAACAAACATGCTATTAACATTCATACTAATATAGCAACACTGGCTATAATTGCACTTCATGAATGTTTTGTCTGTACAAATCTAATGTATTCACAATGAACAATTTCCAATTATTGTTTTTTCTTATAGAAAGTCCAAAACCCCTGGTGAAAGTTTCAATTATCTAGAGGTGTACATCTGAACCAACCAGAAGATCCCTATTTTTTCTACGGTAGGAAATATGCAGCTGCTCAAGTACTACTAGACATGACATATTCGACTTTCACCCACCCACCTTTGAACCTTCAAAAAACGTTTGCTAAAAAGAATGTGTTTTTAAGTCCCCCCCCCCTTTTGCACTCACTCCCTGAAGTAGGAGAAATATTAGGAAATTTACTCTTCCACTCAACAGCTCTCACATGAGCCTTCAAGAAGCTACGCTTATGAGAGAAGCATGAACCCAGCGGAGGAGAGCTCCGGAGGGGTCACCGTGTATGACAGTCAACTTTATATATTCACACTTCAGGCATCTTATTCAAACCAACTGCAGAAGCCTGATTTGTTCTTTCGAAAACATTACGCTGACTTCAATTTAGACATTTCTATTTTGGTGCAGCTAGACTACACAGGAGTGTGTTCCTCTACCATTTAGTAATTTAGATACTTTCAATATTATTGCTAACTGACTCTTGAGGTATAAGAGCCTTAATTATGTTGGTTTAATATTTTGTGCTTAAATATTGTTATTTGTAAACTAACAGTGGGAAACACTACAACTTCCCCACGTTCCTTTCTTATTTCACTGTTACAATAAAATATGCTATTGTTGATTGACTGTTGAGTTTTATTAATGATATTAATAATATTAAGATCATGATGAAAATATTTGTACTTTCATTACATATTAAAAGAGTGAGAAATCTTTAAAGATCTCCTTTCTCAACCACATTTTTTTTTTACTAATTTGAACCTTTAACTTTAGTAACCACAGAGACAAGAATTGGTGTTTAATATTGTATCTGGGTATAACTTGCACACAAACATACAAATTACTTCACTATATCTACAAAACCCTCAATGACATCACAGTATCTGTACGTAAGCAAAATATTTATTTGCAAGTTATAAAGAAAATTGTGGAAACTGGTTTCCACTTAATATAATACATTTTATTTCTCATGGTTTTTTTTTTCAATGAGAGAAAAAACATTTCTCATTGAGAAAACATTCTCATACCCAAGGAACTACTGATCTTCCCCTAACTAAGGGAAACCTTTGATTGAAATGTTTCATGATTGGGGTCCCTGGTTGGCTTAGTTGGTTAATCATCAAGTCTTGATTTCAACTCAGGTCAGGATCTCACAGTCGTGAGATGGAGCCCTACATTGAGCTCAGCATTAGGCTCTGCACTAGGCGTGGAACCTGCTTAAGATTCAGTTTCTCTCTTTCCCTCTGTTTCCCCCCTCCCAACCTCCCTTCCTCCCTCTCTCTCTCTCTCAAAAAAAAAAAAAAAAGTTCCATGATTAACAGGATAAAGTCACAAGTTGTCAAGACCAAAGGAAGAAAGTCCCAAAGTTTTGTGTAGATGAGAAATGAAAAGTCTTTTTATTGGCAACACGTTGATTTTAACAATTTTTCAAAGAATAATCCTTGTTGAATTTTTCAGGTAGAAATAATTTTCTAATTATTTTAAATTAAAAGCTAAAGTTTAATTACTTGTTTACACACATCTAACTAGAAATTTTGAAAACTCATAACACCAATACAGAGAAAATCCCAGGAATCCTTTGAAACTATTGTTTGACATCTAAAGACATATTTTGCTTTTGATCAGCTCAATATTGTTTAAATGACTTTAGAATCAACAGGAGAGAAATTCATGAGAAGAGAGTGAGAAATGGGAATTCATAGAAATCTGCAGTTCAGTTTTTAAATCATGATGCTGCTAGATTTTGAAGAAGCCAGTGATTTGAATTTGGTTTAAATATGCACTATCTGGAAGGAAGATGAGGGAAGTATTGGGAAATCCATACCTACATCACCATCTAAATGACTTGGATATTTCGGGGTGACTGGGTGGCTCAGTCTGTGAAGCATCCAACTCCTGATTTCAGCTCAGGTCATGATCTCACAGTCATGAAATTGAGCCCCACATGGGGCTCCGTACTGGCTGGGGGAGTCTGCTTAAGATTCTCATTCTCTCAGGGGCACCTGGGTGGCTCAGTCGGTTGGGCATCCAAATTTGGTTCAGGTCATGATCTCACGGTCTGTGAGTTCCAGCCCCACATCCAGCTCTGTGCTGACAGCTCAGAGCCTGGAGCCTGCTTCAGATTCTGTGTCTCCCTCTCTTGTTCTGTTCCTCCCCCATTCATGCTATCTCTCTCTCTCTCAAGAATAAATAAAACATTTAAAAAAATTAGAAGAGTCTCATTCTCTCTCTCCCTCTGTCCCCCCACCATAAGTAAAAAATAAATATTTAAATAAAATGGATATTTTATTTCAGGCACCAGTAAAGACTAAAGAAGGACCTGGCAAACATACTCTCTGGGAAGCCAGGGCAAACCAGAAGACAGGACTGACCAGGCCATAGAATTATGTGAGGGTGACTTGTTGGGGAAATCAGTCATGGCAGGCAAATGATGTCCCACCTAAAAGCATCCTGTGTTTCCAACACAGGAGAAAAACCATACTGTTTTCCAATGTTTGAGGAAGTCTTAGATATGCAAATGCTTTTCCCACTCAAATCCTCCTCAGACCAAAGTACCCTAGCAGCTTGATTTCTGTAGCTGGATGGAGAGAGACAGTTAAACACAGAAGTACACTTGGATTTATCCAAGCCTGGCAGTTCAGGAAGATGAGACTTGCTCATATGATCTTACCAAACACGCAATGAATATAAAACAGAGCTAAAGAAAGGGTCCTACCTCACCTCCCTAGGAAATTCTTCCATTAGGAGTGCTAATGCCAGGGAAAATGATTTAGGAAGATCCAAGTTCAAGCACCACCCTATCCATCCAACCTGTACTCAAAAAGGTCAGTATGAGACACACACTAATCACCACAATTATGGGAAAGCGAGGTAGAGAGAAATCATTTTTCTTCCCTGAATTTTCCCTCATTCATTCAACAAATACTAAGTGCCTCCAACATGCAAAACTCTTTTCCAGGGACTTCAGAAGCTACATTAAAAACAAAAAAACAAAAGATACCTCTCTTATTCCACTTACTCAACTTGGTTAGAGCCTGATTCTGAGCTCTTAGAAATGCTCCCTTGTCCATTTTTCTCCATGTCTTGCCTAACTTCCACTTGGGCTAAATACATTCTGCAACTTCATCAGATGGGTTTGAACACATCAGCATATCAATGCTAGAAAGTAAATAGTAGTATGTACATTCTTAATTGTATCAACTAATCTGAAATATGACTTTGAAAAAGGAAAGAACCCTTTATTCTGATAAAGTATTTATGTTAACAATTCAGAGGAAGAGGCATAGTGGAGTTGGAAAAAAGGATCCTGCATAGAAGGAAACCCTTAAAATGAGCCCAGGTCCTTTTATTTTAAGTGTGTGTGTGTGTGTGTGTGTGTGTGTGTGTGTGTTTGAATGTGTGTGTCTTCAAAAGAAGAAATGCATTTGGCTCAAAAACAGTTTTGAGCCTAGAGTTTTATGTCACCATTGAAAGCACGTAATTTGTTGAAACAAACATTTAAGTCTTCATCTTGAAATCCAGCATGTAAATACTTCTGCTTGAAAAGGATTTTATGGTAAAAAGTTCTCCAATGTTTCGGTTCAGCTTCATGAAGAGTATTCATATATTTTACTTTTTTCTTTTCTAAATGTATGAAATTATTCCAGGTATGAGCATAAAATACATGGTATATCCATTTATTTTCTTTTCTTGCTCCTCATTTATTTCAATTAGTATTGGAATAAATGCTTTGTATTCTTTGAATCATTTTTCTTATATTTCACATCCTTGGTACTGTTTATTATTTGCCACATCATATTAGCGATGCTAATTAGCGATGCATTTAGCATTAGCTAAATGCTAGTGAATGACTGACTTGGTTTCGCAAAATCTATCCCAAATGCGAAAACAAAGTAATAAGTAGCAGTTATGGAAATGGTGCCTGTTATATTCTCTTCTTTCACTGTCTTTATGCACAAACTAGACATTTAAGTTCTTCATTTCTTCCTCTATGAGTACAGTTTTGACTTTCCATGCTACAATCAGGCAAAGCCACATATACTGAAAAAAAAAAAAGAAACAGATTCTATGAACTTTGAATTCTCCTCTATACTGACTGCTTTGCCATACAGGAGGGAATGTTGATTTGTCTGGTTATTATTCTCTTATATCAGGGACTTGGGAACAGTGAAGAAGGGTATTGATAAAGACGGTAAAGGAAAAGGCCAATGACATTTTTGCAACCAGCTGAAGTTTTCCTGGGTTTTTAAAAAAACTCATGAACAAGTTGCTTATTAATATTCATCAGCTTATCAAGCTTCTAACAATTTTCTGAATCAATTTATTAATCCACCTAACAACCAAAACGTAGTTTTTTGTGCTAATGAAAAATAAAACTAATAAAACTATCTATACAATTGTGTGGGTAAAAATGGAAAAAACAATATTTTCACCTGAGAAAAGTATTCCTGTAGTCAAGGTTTAGTCCCATGGTGGAAATAGTATGACTTTATTCTCTATTGATATTAAAAAATAGTCACATCTGGAATAGATGATAATGGTATCTTATTTTGTTTAATACATTTTCTACATTTAATACATTTTCTAGTATTTTCACATATCCTCAAAATAATCTTGTGAGATCAGAAAGAAGACTTTTTCTAGAATATGGAAATCTAAGGCTCAGAGAGGCTAAGCAGCATGCCCAGTAACAGATCTTCCAAAGAAGTTCCTGAGCTCTATTTGGTGTTCTTTTCCCCACACCTTGCTACAGTCAACATTATTCTTCTACTATAAATGCCAGCCTTTATTTGTAAGTAAATTCTGGAATATAAGTGTGGAAATAAGCTAATTTGCACTTCATTAACTCTACAGTACTGTTTACATTCTCTTTTTAAGGTAGATTTTCATTTGTTTTCAAAGTAAGTATATTCAAAATGATCGCTTATGGCTCATTTATTTTCTTTGTGTGAAAAATCAACATGTTAGACTATTTTCAGAAACTGAAACTCCCTCTCATTTTCCAGCCTGTACACTTGATCATGGTGTTGGACCAGCAGGTAGATGCTATAAACCTCAGTTTTCTCACCTGCAAAATCAGGGTAATACTAATAATGCCACTTACAGAGCTGCCTTGACATTTAAATATGACACGATTGTTAGGCACTCAGCCTAGTGCTTGGTAGGAAGCAGTACTACCAGGATTTGACCTGAGATGTTCTTGCTCTCAACCACGTCTTTAATCTCCACACTATAGAAGGCTCATTGGGACATATTGAGAAAAAAGAACAGAAAAGTAAATTGTAGTCAGATTGGGAAGAATAGAGCATACTAAGGTAAAGTATTCAGACTTTAAATTGTAGGCAATTGGAGCTATTGCAGATTTTTGAGTAGAAACTAAAATGTTAAAATAAGGAACCTAGGAAAATTATTTTGGAGATACACATAGATAGAATGGATTGAAGAGATAGTATAAGAAATCAGGTTTAATTAGAAAGACACTTTTTCACTTTTCTTAGTTACTAATAATGTAATCAAATTGATAATTACATTAACAAATACACATTTTTCATAGCATAACAATATTTTCCTGATTTTGTAAGAAGTCAAATTCATTTATAATCTCCCTTAATTATCATTTCTTGCCTTTAGTAAATAATCTATGAGTACTCTCTATACCACAAAGCTAAGGAGAGAATGAACAAACAAACAACCAGAAAGATATCCCACAAAAAGAAAAATCAAACACAATTTGGAAATGGTCTTGATTTAAGAAACCAATTTTCATGAGCAATGTAAGAATACAATATAAAACTAGGACATTGGTACTTAACAGATCATTTCTGTCTCAATAACATCTTAAAAACAGGTTCATAATAGTTAGAAAATTTAGCTCTCTTTAATCTAGATGTTTTCACCATTTAGAGATGATGGACATTTTTTTTTAATTAAGAGGTGAAAATACTTTTAGTATCTGCTAATTGAGGAAATACATAATTATAAACTTACTGTGGATTTGTTAATACTTTTAAATACACTGTATTATTTGTAATAGTATCTATATGTCTCTTTTAAATAGTAGCCTACATATGTGAAGGTATGTCACTTAATCAATCTACATACCATGCCCAATATTTTTTATAAATTCAAGCATCCTTTGTAATCAATTCAGGGTCACTCAGAAGATTGAAAACCCCAAGTTTTCTTTTTTTTTTTAAATTTTTTTTTTTCAACGTTTATTTATTTTTGGGACAGAGAGAGACAGAGCATGAACGGGGGAGGGGCAGAGAGAGAGGGACACACAGAATCGGAAACAGGCTCCAGGCTCTGAGCCATCAGCCCAGAGCCTGACGCGGGGCTCGAACTCCCAGACCGCGAGATCGTGACCTGGCTGAAGTCGGACGCTTAACCGACTGCGCCACCCAGGCGCCCCGAAAACCCCAAGTTTTCTTATAGAATAATACTATCTTCAAAAAATAATAAAAGTACCTCTCATTGCAGAACTATGAAAAGAATAAAAAAACAAAATTCTCCTTTCAACACAATGAAACTGTTAAGGATACAAGAAAGTGATGCGGTTCTCATATTTCTTTTCAAACAGCAATATTCTTCACCTACTTTCCTGCTTTCATCCCATCTTCCATCAATATTTATTCTAAGGACCAATTTAAACCTAAGGGTCATTTATTTTATTCATTCTCTTAACAAACATTTACTGTGAACTTTATATGTGCCAGGCAGAGATAATGAGCTAACCATCCTCAGTCCTTGCCTCACAGCGATTACATTCTAGAAAAGACAGACAGTACTCCAAATCTAATACAAATAAATGTTTCTGATAGTGCTATGATAGAAAAGTACAAGGTGCTAGGAGTGTGGAGAGCAGGGGAATTGGCAGAATGTCAGATTGGGAGTTGGTAGGGAAAGAATCCCCCAGTAAGTGACTTTTGAGCTGAGATTTTTTTTAACATATGAAATTTATTGTCAAATTGGTTTCCATACACCAGTGCTCATCCCAACAGGTGCCTTCCTCAATGCCCATCACCCCCCCCCCCCCACCAACCCACAGTTTGTTCTCAGTTTTCAAGAGTCACTTATGCTTTGGCTCTCTCCCACTCTAACCTCATTTTTTTTTCCTTCCCTTCCCCCATGGGTTTCTGTCAAGTTTCTCAGGATCCACATAAGAGTGAAAACATATGATATCTGTCTTTCTCTGTATGGCTTATTTCACTTAGCATCACACTCTCCAGTTCCATCCACGTTGCAACAAAGGGCCATATTTCATTCTTTCTCATTGCCACGTAGTACTCCATTGTGTATATAAACAACAATTTCTTTATCCATTCATCAGTTGATGGACATTTAGGCTTTTTCCACAATTTGGCTATTGTTGAGAGTGCTGCTATAAACATTGGGGTACATGTGCCCCTATGCCTCAGTACTCCTGTATCCCTTGGATAAATTCCCAGCAGTGCTACTGCTGGGTCATAGGGTAGGTCTATTTTTAATTTTTTGAGGAACCTCCACACTGTTTTCCAGAGTGGCTGCACCAGTTTGCATTCCCACCAACAGTGCGAGAGGGTTCCCGTTTCTCCACATCCTCTCCAGCATCTATAGTCTCCTGATTTGTTCATTTTGGCCACTCTGGTGTGAGGTGATATCTGAGTGTGGTTTTGATTTGTATTTCCCTGATGAGGAACGATGTTGAGCAACTTTTCATGTGCCTGTTGGCCACTTGGATGTCTTCTTTAGAGAAGTGTCTATTCATGTTTTCTGCCCATTTCTTCACTGGATTGTTTGTTTTTTGGGTGTGGAGTTTGGTGAGCTCTTTACAGATTTTGGATACTAGCCCTTTGTCCGATATGTCATTTGCAAATATCTTTTCCCATTCCATTGGTTGCCTTTTAGTTTTGTTGACTGATTCCTTTGCTGTGCAGAAGCTTTTTATTTTCATGAAGTCCCAATAGTTCGTTTTTGCTTTTAATTCCCTTGCCTTTGGGGATGTGTCAAGTAAGAAATTGCTGCGGCTGAGGCCAGAGAGGTGTTTCCTGCTTTCTCCTCTAAGGTTTTGATGGTTTCCTGTCTCACATTCAGGTCCTTTATCCATTTTGAGTTTATTTTTGTGAATGGTGTAAGAAAGTGGTCTAGTTTCATTCTTCTGCATGTTGCTGTCCAGTTCTCCCAGCACCATTTGTTAAAGACACTGTCTTTTTTCCATTGGATATTCTTTCCTGCTTTGCCAAAGATGAGTTGCCCATACTTTTGTGGGTCTAGTTCTGGGGTTTCTATTCTATTCCATTGGTCTATGTGTCTGTTTTGGTGCCAATACCATGCTGTCTTGATGATGACAGCTTTGTAGTAGAGGCTAAAGTCTGGGATTGTGATGCCTCCTGCTTTGGTCTTCTTCTTCAAAATTACTTTGGCTATTCGGGGCCTTTTATGGTTCCATATGAATTTTAGAATTGCTTGTTCTAGCATCAAGAAGAATGCTGGTGCAATTTTGATTGGGATTGCATTGAATGTGTAGATTGCTTTGGGTAGTATTGACATTTTAACAATATTTATTCTTCCAACCCATGAGCACAGAATGTTTTTCCACTTCTTTATATCTTCTTTAATTTCCTTCATAAGCTTTCTATAGTTTTCAGCATACAGATCTTGTACATCTTTGGTTAGATTTATTCCTAGGTATTTTATGCTTCTTGGTGCAATTGTGAATGGGATCAGTTTCTTTATTTGTCTTTCTGTGGCTTCATTATTAGTGTATAAGAATGCAACTGATTTCTGTACATTGATTTTGTATCCTGCAACTTTGCTGAATTCCTGTATCAGTTCTAGCAGACTTTTGGTGGAGTCTCTCGGGTTCTCCATGTATATCATCATGTCATCTGCAAAAAGTGAAAGCTTGACTTCATCTTTGCCAATTTTCATGCCTTTGATTTCCTTTTGTTGTCTGATTGTTGATGCTAGCACTTCCAACACCATGTTAAACAACAGCAGTGAGAGTGGACATCCCTGTTGTGTTCCTGATCTCAGGGGGAAAGCTCTCCGTTTTTCCCCATTGACGATGATATTAGCTGTGGGCTTTTCATAAATGGCTTTTATGATGTTTAAGTATGTTCCTTCTATCCTGACTTTCTCGAGTGTTTTTATTAAGAAAGGATGCTGAATTTTTTCAAATGCTTTTTCTGCATTGATTGACAGGATCATATGGTTCTTATCTTTTCTTTTTTTTTTTTTAATTTTTTTTTCAATGTTTATTTATTTTTGGGACAGAGAGAGACAGAGCATGAACGGGGGAGGGGCAGAGAGAGAGGGAGACACAGAATCGGAAACAGGCTCCAGGCTCTGAGCCATCAGCCCAGAGCCTGACGCGGGGCTCGAACTCACGGACCGCGAGATCATGACCTGGCTGAAGTCGGACACTTAACCGACTGCGCCACCCAGGCGCCCCATCTTTTCTTTTATTAATGTGATGTATCACGTTGATTGATTTGCTAAGGTTGAACAAGCCCTGCATCCCAGGAATGAATCCCACTTGATCATGGTGAATAATTCTTTTTATATGCTGTTGAATTCGATTTGCTAGTATCTTATTGAGAATTTTTGCATCCATATTCATCAGGGATATTGGCCTGTACTTCTCTTTTTTTACTGGGTCTCTGTCTGGTTTAGGAATCAAAGTAATACTGGCTTCATAGAATGAGTCTGGAAGTTTTCCTTCCCTTTCTATTTTTTGGAATAGCTTGAGAAGCATAGGTATTATCTCTGCTTTAAATGTCTGGTAGAATTCCCCAGGGAAGCCATCTGGTCCTGGACTCTTATTTGTTGGGAGATTTTTGATAACTGATTCAATTTCTTTGCTGGTTATGGGTCTTTTCAAGCTTTCTATTTCCTCCTGTTTGAGTTTTGGAAGTGTGTGGGTGTTTAGGAATTTATCCATTTCTTCCAGGTTGTCCGGTTTGTTGGCATATAATTTTTCATAGTATTCCCTGATAGTTGCTTGTATTTCTGAGGGATTGGTTGTAATCATTCCATTTTCATTCATGATTTTATCTGTTTTGGTCATCTCCCTTTTCTTTTTGAGAAGCCTGGCTGGAGGTTTATCAATTTTGTTTATTTTTTCAAAAAACCAACTCTTGGTTTCATTGATCTGCTCTACAGTTTTTTTTTTAGATTCTATATTGTTTATTTCTGCTCTGATCTTTATTATTTCTCTTCTTCTGCTGGGTTTGGGGTGTCTTTGCTGCTCTGTTTCTATTTCCTTTAGGTGTGCTGTTAGATTTTGTATTTGGGATTTTTCTTGTTTCTTGAGATAGGCCTGGATTGCAATGTATTTTCCTCTCAGGACGGCCTTCGCTGCATCCCAAAGCATTTGGATTGTTATATTTTCATTTTCGTTTGTTTCCATATATTTTTTACTTTCTTCTCTAAATGCCTGGTTGACCCATTCATCCTTTAGTAGGGTGTTCTTTAACCTCCGTGCTTTTGGATGTTTTCCAGACTTTTTCCTGTGGTTGATTTCAAGTTTCATTGCATTGTGGTCCGAAAGTATGCATGGTATGATCTCAATTCTTGTATACTTATGAAGGGCTGTTTTGTGACCCAGTATGTGATCTATCTTGGACAATGTTCCATGTGCACTCAAGAAGAAAGTATATTCTGTTGCTTTGGGATGCAGAGTTTAAACATATCTGTCAAGTCCATCTGATCCAATGTATCATTCAGGGCCCTTGTTTATTGACCATGTGTCTAGATGATCTATCCATTGTTGTAAGTGGGGTATTAAAGTCCCCTGCAATTACCACATTCTTGACAATAAGGTTGCTTATGTTTGTGAGTAATTGTTTTATATATTTGGGGGCTCCTGTATTCAGCGCATAGACATTTATAATTGTTAGTTCTTCCTGATGGATAGACCCTGTAATTATTATATAATGCCCTTCTTCATCTCTTGTTACAGCCTTTAATTTAGAGTCTAGTTTGTCTGATATAAGTATGGCTACTCCAGCTCTCTTGACTTCCAGTAGCACGATAAATAGTTCTCTATCCCTTCACTTTCAATCTGAAAGTGTCCTCAGGTCTAAAATGAGTCTCTTGTAGACAGAAAATAGATGGGTCTTGTTTTTTTTATCCATTCTGATACCCTATGTTTTTTGGTTGGTGCATTTAGTCCATTTACATTCAGTGTTATTATAGAAAGATATGGGTTTAGAGTCCTTGTGATGTCCGTAGGTTTCATGCTTGTAGTGATGTCTCTGGTACTTTGTCTCACAGGATCCCCCTTAGGATCTCTTGTAGGCTGGTTTAGTGGTGATGAATTCCTTCAGTTTTTGTTTGTTTGGGAAGACCTTTATCTCTCCTTCTATTCTAAATGACAGATTTTCTGGATAGAGGATTCTCAGCTGCATATTTTTTCTGTTCATCACATTGAAGATTTCCTGCCATTCCTTTCTGGCCTGCCAAGTTTCAGTAGAGAGATCCGTCATGAGTCTTGTCGGTCTCCCTTTATATGTTAGAGCACGTTTATCCCTAAGTGTTTTCAGAATTTTCTCTTTATCCTTGTATTTTGCCAGTTTCACTATGATACGTTGTGCAGAAGATCGATTCAAGTTATGTCTGAAGGGAGTTCTCTGCCTCTTGGATTTCAATGCCTTTTTCCTTCCCCAGATCAGGGAAGTTCTCAGCTATTATTTCTTCAAGTACACCTTCAGCACCTTTCCCTCTCTCTTCCTCCTCTGGGATACCAATTATGCTATATTATTTCTCTTTAGTGCATCACTTAGTTCTCTAATTTTCCCCTCATACTCCTGGATTTTTTTTTATCTCTTTTTCTCAGGTTCCTCCTTTTCCATAATTTGATCTTCTAGTTCACCTGTTCTCTCCTCTGCCTCTTCAATCCGAGTTGTGGTCATCTCCATTTTATTTTGCAGCTCATTAATAGCATTTTTTAACTCCTCCTGGCTGTTCCTTAGCCCCTTGATCTCTGTAGCAATAGATTCTCTGCTGTCCTTTATACTGTTTTCGAGCCCAGCGATTAATTTTATGACTATTATTCTAAATTCAATTTCTGTTATATTATTTAAATCGTTTTTGATCAGTTCGTTAGCTGTCGTTATTTCCTGGAGGTTTTTTTGAGGGGAATTCTTCTGTTTCATCATTTTGGATAGTCCCTGGAGTGGTGCGGAACTGCAGGGCACTTCCCCTGTGCTGTCTTGAATAACTTGCGTTGGTGGATGGGGCCACAGTCAGACCTGATGTCTGCCCCCAGCCCACCGCTGGGGCCACAGTCAGACTGTGTATACCTTCTCTTCCCCTCTCCTAGGGGCGGGATTCACTGTGGGGTGGTGTGGCCCATCTGGGCTACTTGCACACTGCCAGGCTTGTGGTGCTGGAGATCTGGCATATTAGCTGGGGTAGATCAGCAAGGTGCACAGGGGCAGGAGGGGTAGGCTCAGCTCACTTTTCCTTCGGTGATCCACTTTGGGAGGGGCCCTGCGGCACCGGGAGTGAGTCAGACCCGCCGGAGGGATGGATCCACAGAAGCACAGCGTTGGGTGTTTGCATGGTGCAAGCAACTTCCCTGACAGGAACTGGTTCCCTTTGGGATTTTGGCTGGGTGATGGGCGAGGGAGATGGCGCTGGCGAGTGCCTTTGTTCCCCGCCAAGCTGAGCTCTGTTGTCCGGGGCTCAACAATTCTCCCTCCCATTGTCCTCCAGGCCTCCCGCTCTCGGAACAGATCTGTTAACTTATAACCTGCCAGATGTTAAGTCCCGCTTGGTGTCAGAACACACTCCATCTGGCCCTTCCATTTTTTGCAAGCCAGACTCAGGGGCTCTGCTTGGCCGGCAGGCTGCTCCTCTGCCCCGCCTCCCTCCCTCCAGTCCTTGTAGCGCACACCGCCTCTCCGCCCTTCCTACCCTCTTCTGTGGGCCTCTCATCTACGCTTGGCTCCAGAGAATCCATTCTGCTAGTCTTCTGGCGATTTTCTGGGTTATTTAGGCAGGTGTGGGTGGAATCTAATTGATCCACAGGACGCATTGAGCCCAGCATCCTCCTACACCGCCATCTTCCCAGCTGAGCTGAGATTTGAAGGATGAGTAAATGAGACTAATTTAAAAATAAACAAATAAAAGAAAAAGTTTATAAACAAGAACCAGTTCATATAGGATTTTTTAAGGCACATCAAGACATTTGGTCTTGATCTTAAAAGCAATGGGAAACTTCTGTGTGTCTTTTGTCTACTACCTGCGGAATCAGGACAATTTATTTACCCTCTCTGTGCCCCAGTTTTTATTAAATAAAAAATAATAAAAGGAACTATCTCACATGGATAGATTAAACGAGATGACATGGGTCTAGCCTTTGACACGGTGACAGACACGTATTAAACACTACTTAATGTTAATAATTTTTATAACAACATTATATTTTTTCCCATTCTCCTTGCTTTTGAGGTAGTTGTATAGTTTTTTCACCAATGAGATCTTTTCCTTCCATTTCACCATCACCCTGTTGGATATCATGCTATGTGGTTCATAAAACTCCAGGAACTTTATGCGGAAGGAGAGAGGAAGAGAAAGAATCAACTGTTTAAGCTCTGTAGTAACCAATCAAAGTCTTGAAATACAGATGAGTTTCAAGCCCAGTCAATAGGGGATTTACTAGCTACTGAAGAAAGAAAGACCTTTCTATATGCCAGTAACACCAATGGTAAACATAGCTCTCAGTGATGGTAAGGTAGAGGCTGGGCTGATTCTGGACACAGGCTTTCCTGCTCTTCACATGATATCTTCATGTCCAGTCCTCTTCTTACAAGCCCACCAACCCTTCCCTCTTATCCCCTCTCCCATCCCTTATCCCTTCCTCAGTCTAGTAAATCTCTTACAGGTATTGGGAGGTATATTAGTCAGAATGATTCATGCTGGCTGCTGCAACAACTGTAAAAATCTCAGTGGCTTACCACAATCAAGGTTTATTTCTCATTCACAGCACAGTCCAATACGGGTCATGTGACTCTCTTGGGCAACTATCTTCCAAGCTCAGGGACCCAGTTGTTTTCGTCTTGTAGCTACACAATCTGGAGTTATGTGATTTCCAAGGCCACCAAAAAATAACAGAAGACCAGCAGTTGATGCAGAAGGTTTTTAAGGATGAAGTCTGGAAAGAGTGTACCTTATTTTGACCAACATTCCATTTCCCAAAATTCAGCCTTATGGCCCCAGATCTATCTACAAGAGAGGCTAGAAAATTTAACCTTTTTGTGTGGTTAAAAAAAAAAGACAATGTAAAAAACACGGAGCATTGTCTCAGCTAGTGGGTAATGGAGTCTTGTTCTTTCTCAAGATATTTTGGATCTGCCCTGAGTCTTTATTTCCAGAAAAACAGACTGTTAGAATCACTAAACATTCAAACTTACAGCTCACTCATACCATCTTTGGCCAACAAAAAGTGTTTTATCTCCATTTTAAAAGTGGGAAAAATGAAGATTCAAAGAGCAACATGGAATCACTCGCATGTTCTGAAGTACCTCAAGCCCTAAGAAGAGAAAGAACCCTAGGCTTCCCCAAGAACAGTCATTATTATTTTTAGAGATCTTATTACATTAGAATCTGAATGTCAACTTGATATGTTCATTTAATTCATCTGCTATTTATGATGTTCCAAGTCTCTTTAAAACCTCTATCAGCAACTACAGTTACACGATGATGAAACATATATAGACCCTGCCCTTAAAGAATTTATAGTCTAGTAAGAGGGTCAACATTTAAACAACTAAATGTAACATTTTATCATTATTTAACTTAGATACCTATTTATTTATATGTTATAATCAGCCAAAAGTAAAGAGAGTGACCTTCATGTTCTAGTCAAATTGTTGAATATTCTTGGGGCGCCTGGGTGGCTCAGTCGGTTGAGCGTCCGACTTCAGCTCAGGTCACGATCTCGCGGTCCGTGAGTTCGAGCCCCGCATCGGGCTCTGGGCTGATGGCTCAGAGCCTGGAGCCTGCTTCTGATTCTGTGTCTCCCTCTCTCTGCCCCTCCCCCCTTCATGCTCTGTCTCAAAAATAAATAAACGTTAAAAAAAAATTAAAAAAAAATTATTGAATATTCTTCAAGGAATTTGGTAAAAACCCAATGATGAAGAAATATCTTCAAAAAAAGAGTACATTTTTTTAAACACCCATCTTCAATTGGTATCTAGAATGAAAAGTGTGATTCCTCCTGACTAGAGACACAGGGAACACTCTAGATCCCTATTAGGCAACCACAGAAGAGATCTGAGGGTCCCAGGGATGAGCACCAGCTGAGATCTCAGCATTTCTTCCTTTAAAAACAGAGAGCTCAAAAATCACCAACTCATTGCCAAAGTTGCAAATTTCATTATAACTTAAATCATGCTAAGTAAAGTCAACTTTTGAGTTCCACACCCAAAAGAATCATACAACTGAAACCAAAGAAACTAAAATGCAAATGTATATAGATGCTTGCTGTCCAAATGTGGGATGTGTTCCATGATATCAGCAGTACCTGAGAGATTGTCAGAAATGCATAATCTTGGGCCCTGCCCAAGACTTATTGAATTAGAATTGCATTTTAACAAGATCCCCAGGTGATTTGTATGCACATTAAATTTGGAGAAGCACTGGTATTTAAAAAGTCTATGTAAATTCAGCATAATAGTTCCAAGAACCTATGGAGATTTATAAGCCTCAAACACATATATTTTGCTTCAGTACAGCATTTTGCTTTTGATGTTTCCTCTCTATGATGAAACAAATGAGAATTTCCTACACCAATGAGCAATCTGATTCAATTAACATTGAATTTTATCATTTCTACAAACAGATAGCAAAATATTTTAGTTCATGCAAATGAGATGAAACAAAAGCAAGAATATAAACATTGGTGAAAAGGGGAGATAGGGCTTCTAAGTACATCCAGAGGTTTATGATCTCAAATACTGTGTATATTGCAATAAATATTATTTTTTCCTCTTAGTCTTCATTCAGTATTAAGGGCACAGAATTTACAAATGCACAAATTAATAAATCTTAAGTGTTCAGAATTTTATAGGAATTTGTGGGTGATGACTAAAACAGTCACAAGTTGATAAAATATTGTCTGAAACCATCTCTCCCTATCACAGCCAAATAGGTAAGAGGGGGGAAAGGAAAATGGAGGAGAAATTTTTCCAAGGTCTCTATTCTTGGGAGAGGAGAGTGGAAGGAGTAGGGAATCGCCAGTAGGTGTTAGAGATCTCTGGTTATCAATTTCCAATCCCTTTATTCACAACTCAAAACAGCAAATTACAAATCAGTAGAACAGATGTTTATATGGGGCTTTTTACAACTTGTTCCCACCGTCACATTACCAATTGAGTTACTCTTGCTAACATGACACATTTTTTTTTAATTAGAGCAATTTGTTTCAGAGAATGAATGATACCTTTCTTAAGATCCCATTCCTGCTGTCTCTGAGCCTCTTCGCTTTGAGGACCCTTCTGCACCCAGTGAGCCTAAAGCAAGTCTTGCTTCAAAAAGAAGCAGAGTGCTGCATTTCAATATTACAGACTACTTCAAAATTATGTTTTCATTTCCCAGAAAGAGTTTTTTTTAAATGTACTACACTTCAGCGGCTGTATCCTGCCTGAGCCCAGCACCAAGGAGCATCTCAACAAGCTCCGGAAGGAACTCACTTTCCTCCTTTTGTTGAAAGATAAAGGTGGGTCAAGAGGTGGGTCCAAGTGCTCTCTTGGAGAACGCACCGAGCGAGCCACATCTTGTAGCTTGTGTCTAATTCTTTCCCGGGTCCACACCCTGGCTCAGGGTTAACTGCAGGAAAAGGCTAACCACCACCCTGATTTTCACAGCCAAAGAGAGCAGAGATGGTTGCCTTGAGAACCCCCTATGCACAACTTCTGAAAGAAACCCCAAAATGTGAGCTCTTTTCCCCACTGCCTTCACCTCTGCCCCATGCATTAAAATTTTTACCTCAGAGAATGGGCTTCACAAGGAATAAGGCATTACACTTAGGCTTCCATCCTAAAGAGTCCATAGTGACTTCATATCTGCTTTTTCAATCGCCCATAGAGATGTTTTCATTTAACATTGGCGGCAGGCATCCCCTGAAAGAATGAAGTGCTAAGTGGACAGATCTACATTTGAAATTGAAGAAGGGATGACTTCAGTCCCCCAGGCTGTTATGCTTGTCCTGTAGCCTTTTATTTTAGAGTCATGCTTCTTTATGACTTTAGGGAGAGAGAAATTTACAAAGCACACAGTGGGCAAGGAATCATCAATGGACAAAGACTTTTCATGGGTTGCTTTAAATAAAAAGTTTCTGTAGCAAATACAAACTTTGTTTTGGTTTACAAAATTAGTACAAAATTGACAGAGTATGTAATCTCCCAGCACTAGCAACATCTAAATTAAATTAAATCTAACACAAAATCATAAAGAGGTATTTTTTACATTGAGGTATTTGACTAATGAACAACTATTAAGCACTAACTATATGCCAGTGTTGGATGCAGGAGAAACAAAATCTAGTAAGATAGGCTTCCTGCCTTTGCCTTTGAAGCCAAATTCACAGGACCGTGCAGATTTCTAGCATTAAAGGTCACTGGGTCTGGGTTCTAAGAGTGATACTTTGGAGTTTTGTCTCATCACCAGTATTGTGTCTGTTACAGGTGGTTTTGAGGGAACAGCCAGACACAACAGCTCCCTCTCCTGAACCCTGTTTAGCCCTTAGGCCTCCACTGTCAAAACCACAAGTAACCAGTTGGGACACCAGGAAAATACCCAAATGTCTTTCACAAGAGGAAATTAATCATTGTGGTGCCAATTTTCTCCACCTATGATCCCAGTTGTCTACCATTGGTTTACTTTATTAGGAAGTTAAATAGGAGAAAAGAAAAAGGAAAACACCAAGATTTATTCATTGGCATCTATTGTAAAAATCTGAAGGTGGATGTCATTACTAGCACTTAACAGAGAGTTAGAAAGTTAGGTTATCTGTTTGCAGTTTTTTTCTTTCATTTAGTCATGATAATGCACCCTGTATCACCATGTACAACTGAGAACCCACTTTGAAGACCACAAAACACTAGAAGAGCTGCTTTTAAAAATGGGAGAATCTACAGTGTTCAAAATGGTGAAACTAGACACCAAGAACCTGTGTATTTTACTAAAAACAAAACTAACCACTTTACACTTTCAAATTAATAATATGTAATGTTTGTTGAACACTTATTATGTGCCAAACATTAGGCTAAGTACTTCATATAGCTTTTACTATTCACAAGAACCCTGTGAGGTAGGTACTATTAATATCTCTATTTTATGAGAAAATCCAGGCTCAAAAAGGTTAACTCACCCAAGGGTACACAGTTAGAGATTGGTAGAGCTAGGATATTTTAGCTCAATCACTAAGCTAGACTTCCATATCATGAAAGAATATTTCTATGACACCCCAGTGAGTGGGAGATTTGAAATCATCAGCAGAAGAGAATATCTCAGCAAATAGGAAAAGCAGACTATTCTAACATTGATTATTTCTCATATTCTAGGCACTTCATGTGCATTATCTCATTTAATTCTCACAACCCTAGTAAGCAGGTACCATTATTATTCTAATACCCATTTAGGGGGTGCCTGGGTGGCTCAATAAGTTAAGTATCCAACTCTTGATTTCGGTTCAGGTCAAGATCTCATAGTCATGAGATTGAGTCCTGCATCACGTTCCACACTGAGCAAGGAGCATGCTTAAGATTCTCTTTCTTTCTCTCTCTCTCTCTCTCTCTCTCTCTCTCTCTCTCTCTCTCTCTCCCTTCCCCCCCTTCTCAAAAACTATAATTTAAAAAATATCTAATACCCATTCAGCCAGTGAAGAAACTGAGGTATGGAGAAAGAAGATCATATGGTGGCCCAAGATGACCAAATAGATTTGAACTCAATTCTGACTGAGTCCAAAGCCAGAGGTTTTACCACTTTGCTAAATAAGGCTTTAGAATTAATATTTTATGGGTGTCTGGCTGTCTCAGTCAGTAGAGCAAGCGGCTCTTGAATTCAAGGTCGTGAGTTCAAGTCCCATGTTGGGCATAGAGTCTACTTAAAAAAAAATAAGTAGAATTAATATTTTAAAGCATGCATGGATACTGATAGTGTTGAGCTTGAGGATATCTCAAACATTTAGAGTTTAGGATTCAAAGTACTTATATTTTCTTATTTTAAAACTACTGATACTTATAAGCAATATAATCCATTCATTTTTCTTTCCCTTACCATTCAAATCACCAGATTTTTGCCTTTGGTGAGGTCTTCTGTACTTTATTGTCTTATTTTTTTAATTGTCTTTTTTTGCCTTTGTTGTTGACATATTTAAAGATATGTCTTTAAAACAAGAAAGTTGCCTAACCCAAAGCTCTAACTCTAACAAAAGTTCACACTGATTTGCAGTCCTAACACTTGCATGTCTGGTCAACACACAGATTCAGGAGCACTGGATCATTTCCGAGGCAGAGACTCCAGAAACTTAAGGTACAAAGCAAGGCAGTCTGAGAAGAATGTCACATTATTAGGCAATGTCCTTTCTTTATATGAATTTAATAAAGACAACACAATCCTTACTTTTCAAATAATATTTAAAGATGATAAAATTCTCACGGAAGCATCAAAACATTGAGTGGGTAGAACAGACTCTTATTTCCCTGGAGTGGCTAGAACAGTCTCTCATGTGAGTGTCTAAACACCTATTTAGATCATTCAAATGCCATACACGTCAAAGCACTCCAACTTAACACTTCCTTTGAAGTCACGACAATCAGTTTTTTATTAGTGTCATTATTTAGCATTTCTATAGCACTTCACTTTTGACAGGTGCTTTATAATTATTTCTACTCTTATTTAACTCCTATCACTTATTAGCATGCAGTTACTTTACCAATAAAATATATAGAGATTCCTTAACAAAACTGAATCTACATAAAACCAAGAAGTTCCAACTTATATCAGAATCTGAGGCAAACAGGACAAATTAGATAGATAGATAGATAGATAGATATAGATAGATAATAGATAAATAGGTAGGGTGACATATAAGAAACTAATTCCAGGGGTGCCTGAGTGATCCAGTTGGTTAAGCATCTGACTCTTGATTTTGGCTCAGGTCACTATCTCATGGTTCGTTAGTTCAAGCCCCACATCAGGCTCCACACTAACAGCTTGGGATTCTCTCTCTTCCTCTCTCTCTGTCACTACTCCACTCACGCTCTCTCTCTCTCTCTCTCTCACTCTTTCACTCTGTCTCTCTCTCTCTCAAGATAAATAAGGAATCTTTAAAAAATAAAAAAAAAAAAAGAAAGAAAAATTAATTCCAAGGACCAGTAACATTCTTGTATTCTTGTCCTAGTTCAACTGCAGCTTTCAGGGACTACCAGTCATATCCCTATGCTACCAGTAAAAGCATGAATAAAAGAGAGACCAGTGGTCACAGATGAATTAAAATTGATAGAAGAATAAATGAATATGGCAGCGACTGCTAGTTATTGGCCAGTGTGCTTTGTCTCTTTCTTTCTTTAAATAATAGAATCTCAGGGGTCCCTGGCTGGCTCAGTCAGAAGAGCATATGACTCTTGATCTCAGGGTCATGATTTTGAGCCCTATGTTGGGTGTAGAGATTGCTAAACAAAAACAAAAACAAAAAATAAATAATAGAATCTCCTGCCACCCATCTAGACAGTACATTTCCCAGTCTCCCTTACAGCTAGAAGTAGCAACATAACTAAGTTCAGGCCAGTGAGATGTGAGAAGTGATCTATGCAGCTTCTGATTCACCTCCTTAATGATAAAGCTGCCTGCCATGGACCTCCTCTGTCCCCTTGCCCCTAACTGAGAAATGACACTAATTGAGGCAGTTACCTTGGATGCTTAACATGGAAGCCACATGTTCCATATGACAGAGCTGACTCATAGCTCAAATCTTTGAATGACCTCATGGGACAAAGTACTGGATTTCTGGGTCTCTTTGTTATAGAAACTTAGCCTGCATCATAACTAATACAGCAACCAAATAAGGAGAAGAGGCACGCGTGTGCCCGCGCGCCCGCACCCACCCCACCCCCCACACACACTATGAGATTAGCTTGACTAGCTCTTGATAAGAGTATAGGTAATAATTAAGGGGGATTTTAATGGGAAATGGCTGGGAAAATCACAGAAATGACTCTAACTACTAACCCTCAATTCAAATAAAAAGTTCTGTAAAACTACATTTTTTAACTACTACAGATTCCAAACAGATTTCAAAAAATTTCAAATAAATTAACAATTTTCTACCGAAATTGAGAAGTTCATAGAGCATAGAACTAATGTTTCAGTATCAAAGGTTTCTTATGCTGATGATAGACCTAAGCTCTCATAAGGTAGGGATATGCCTTACCTATTTTTGTATCCTTTCCTTTATTCCTATTTTAACCCTAATATGCAGGTAAATACTAATATTTTGAAAACATGTAAGGATTGAAAATAAATGCCTACTGCAGAACTTATTGCTAATATCTTTTTACCACAATGTACCTCAATTTCTGCTTTTTGTTGATTTTAAGAAATGCAAGCCTATTTTTAATCTTTGGAGCAACTGTACAACCTGTGAAAACTGAGAGCTACAGACATTAATTTTTACAATTAACAAAGATTTATTCAGCATCCAGTCTATATCTGTTCATTAATTCCATGCAATAGTACCCATTTAAAATAGTCATCATCACCTCCATTTAAAAGAGGAGGAAGGGTGCCTGTGTGGCTTAGTCAGTTGAGTACTCAACTCTTGATTTCAGCTCAGGTCATGATCTCGCAGTTTATGAGTTGAAGTCCTGCACTGGGCTCCACAACTGACTGCGCGGAGCCTGCTTGAGATTCTGTCTCTCCCTCTGTCTGCCCCTTCCTTGCTCTCCTCTCTGTCTCTGTCTCTGTCTCTGTCTCTCTCTCTCTCTCTCTCTCAAAAATAACTAAATAAAAAGTTTAAAAGAGGAAGAAACTAAGACATAAGTGATCTGCCCATATAGCTGAGCTGATGAGTAACAAAGCTTGGACTGGGGTCCAGGCTTCCTGACTCACAGTCTAGCTCTACTCTGTTGCTTCATCACTTCCTGATGTATTTCTCGTTTCAAACTTCAGGGGGAAAAAATCCTACTAGTATAGTAATGACTGCCAGGTATTCATGGACAGGAAAATGAAAAGGTAATCTTAGCCAGAATATAAGGATCAGGAAGTACCATGGGTAAACATATCAGAACTATTCTTCTCTCAATAAAAACTGGAAAACTTTCCTAGATGAAACTGAGCAACTGGACTCACCCATTAACGTAAACATTTTTATTCACTTTTGAAAGCTGTCACCTAATTCAATATAATTCGTCACCACAGGTATAAGAATCCAAATAGATAAACATTTTTATCACTTTTTGGATTCAAAAGTACCAATGAGAATTGGTATTTCAATGTCAGGAATTGTCCAGCCAACTAGGACTCTAGGTGATTGAAATAATTGTTCATCCTCCTGTAAAACTTGACACCTACCTGAGGAGATGTTCTATATGCTCAGTTTTCGACACCTTGATCAGAAGAGGACCAGGGGTAGGAAAAAGCAATACATTTTGAATCTCTAGTCTGATATCGTCTGGTTTGTTATCATTTGTTATTTGCATTGTTTCTAATTAAAACTAAAGAAGAAATGGGACTGAAAGAATTGGTAAAATGAGTTATCTATGCAATTCTTGACACTGATAACGGGGGCGTATCAGTATCTAAGAATCTCAGGTGCCAAGTAAATATCAACTTGATCTCACATCTTTGATATTAAATTTCCCATTTCCCAGACAGGGAAATTTGGTGTAAGACCTCAGGCAAGTAAGAGGACATTAGAGTTGGAGATAGATATGTTAAAATCCATGATTTTAATTTTAAGTGTCATAGCATAGTTTATGACAATGACTCTCACCCTTTCCTAGTGAAAAGCATGACTCTCATCAAGAATTAACCCCAACATTTTTGCCCACTGCTAGGCTACCGGCAATTTCACCTTTCACAAAAGAGGGCTTTCAGAGTTTTAAATAAACATGTAAGAGTTCTAAGCAGTGATTTTAAAAATGCTAGATTACAGACCTCCCTCTAACTGAGTACTGAATAAAGGTGGGGCTAGAAGGTAAATGTCAGGAACCTACTGGATTGCATGGAAAGACCAGGGTTGCATGGAAAGGAGCTTTGTTTGATGGACCCATTGAGCACAGTCCCCTCCCATTCAGGGTGTCTAGAGCACACCCTTGATTCTCAGTGCTTTTGATGAAGTTTCCACTTCTATGGGACAGCGGCTTTCTATCAAGCAGTGTCACAATATCCTATCAAAGAGTGTCATAACACAGAACCCTTCTAATTGGTGTGGAGAGCTCTGCAAGAGCATATTAGTTGTAAGCTATAGCATCACCTCTCTTTAGGGAGAGGAAACGAAATTTAAATACACAGGGAGACAGAGAGATAATTAATTGCCTTCTCGGCAACCCACCACTCTACTGCCAATGGGATCACTGTGACAAGTTATGAAATTCAAGTCAAAATATTTAACTCAGCCACTTACTCAAGTGGTAGACCCAATTTTAGGCACCCCACAGTTAGGGTGCTGAAAGAAAAAAGTCTTCTCTTCATTTTCTGCAGTAGCGCATTTGACTGTTGGCATCTTTGAGTGTTCTGTTTCCTCTGTGAAGGATATATCTGTCTCTAAAGTGTACACACGTGCTTCTATCAATCTAAGGAATAAATGAAGAATACGGGGAATTATAATAATCTAGATAGTTCCAGAAAAACATAGCAACTAGATTAAGATAATACTGGAAGTCTTTCAAAATAACCTGATAGAAAGTGGGCCTGTATCAATAGGGTGTAAAAGGGTGAATCAGCCAATATTCCCAAAGGAAATGCTGATTATAACAACTTGATCCGTAGCTCCAGGAAGATGAGATCTCTGGGTCACCCTAATGAAGCCCAATGATGTAACTGTACAAACTAAGGAAGAAAATTTTGTGACCAAGGATTCAAAGATCAGGGTGGAGGACAGAGTAAGCCTTGAGGTTACTTGGAGCTGGAAGTGGGAAAAGGGAGGAGAGAAGTAAGAAGGTAGATGTGCCTCTATATTGATGACACAAGGCTTGACAGAGCCTGTGGTTAAAAGTTTTTATGAGAGGTAGGGGCTCCTCATGGGAATATACTAAAAGTATTTCCTGCTGGTTTTTATAATTCCATCTATAAAATGCACCCATTTTAAATATACAATTTGGGGGCATCTGGGTGGCTCAGTTGGCCGAGCATCCAGCTCTTGATCTTGGCTCAGGACATGGTCTCATGATTTGTGGGATCAAGCTCCACATCAGGCTCTGTGCTGTCAGTACAGAGCCTGTTTGGGATTCTCTCTTTCCCTCTCTCTCTGCTCCTGCCCTGCTCATGTTGTCTCTCTCTGTCTCTCTCTCAAAATAAATAAGTAAATAACCATTTAAATAAATAAACAAATGGTTTGATGAGTTTAGACAAGTGTAATCATCACCACAACCAAGATATAGAAATTTCCATCATCCCCCAAAGTTTCCTCGAGGCTTTTATAGTCTCATCCCAAGTCCCAGGCAACCACTGATCTCCTTTCTGTCAATGTGGATTATTGTCTGTTCTTATATTTCGTATAAGTGGAATCCCACATTATATACTCTTTTCATCTGGCTTATTTTATTGATTGATGTTTTGTTTACTAAATAAATGTTTTTCATATTCATCCACGCTTGTTTGTAGCAGTAGTTCATTCTTCTGTACCTCTGAGTACAGTTTCACCATATGGATACACCACAATTTGTCTACCCATTCGCCTGTTGATGGATATTTGGATTGTTTCCAGGTTTTGGCTGTTATGAATAAAGCTGCCATGAACATGTGTGTACAAGTCTTTATGTGAGCATATGCTTTCAGTTTTCTTGGGTAAATGTTTAGGAGTGGATTTCTGAATCATACAGTAAAGTGAAAATATAAGAAATTGCCAAATAATTTTCCAAAGTGGCTGTACCATTTTGCAGTCCCATCAGTACCATATGAGAGTTCCAGTTACTTCACATCCTTACCAGCACTCAATATTGTCTATATTTAATCTTAGCCATTCTACTGTGTATATAATGATACCTCACTGTGATTTTAATTTTCATTTTCCTGACTAATGATGTTGAACATCTATTTATGTGCTTATTGGCCATTCATTTATGTTCTTTTATGAAATGTCATTCAAATCCTTTGCTCATTTTTAAATTGGGTTGATTCTTATGTTGACTTCAACTCTCTACTAAAGGTGACAGCACTTCTGATCCATTTGATTTAGAGCTAGTAATTTGAGGCTTTCTAATGGCACTGCTAGGCTCAAAATTACTAGCCAGGGTTCAAGTGAAAAGGTCAAAAATATACAGAATGCATAAATCAGATCATATCACTCTCCTTCTTAAAACCTGCCAATGGCTTCCCTTGACAATTACAATAAAATCCAAAGTCTTGGATTTGGCCTCCAAAGCCCATATGATATGGCCTCTGTATCCCTCTCCAACCTCATCTCTTGCCATTTTCCCTCACCCACTGTGCTTCTGATACTTTGATCTTCTTTTCTTTTTTTTAATAAAAAAAGTTTAGTTATTTTAAGAGAGAGAGAGAGCGCACATGTGTGGGAGAGAGGCAGAGAGAGAGAGAATCCCAAACAGGCTCCATGCTCAGGCAAGAGCCTGACTCAGGGCCTAATGACACAACCATGAGATCATGACCTGTGCCAAAATCAAAAGTCGGATGCTTAACTGACTGAACCACCCAGATGCCCCTTGATCTTCGTTTCATCCCTCAAACACACCATATTCTTGACTCTGTCTCCTCAGCCTGGAATCATAGTCCCATAGAACTTAGTATGCTGCTTACTTCTAATTATTCAGGTTTCAACTTTAATGTGAGGACTTCCTTGCCTAATCCCGATAAAGAGCACCCCTCAGGCCCTCTCTATCTGGCCTCTTGTCACTATTGATGCATCTCTGGCACCTATAAACAGTGATGGGAACAGAGTACCAGCTCATTAATTATTTTTTGGAAGGAAGGGATGAAGACAGGGAAGAATAGAGGGAATGAGAAGAAAGGAAAAGAAAGCAGATTTTCACAAAAATAAAAGATAAGCCCCCTCCCATTCAGACTCTCACTGTATATGGAAAGCGCTTAGTTCAGGGATTGGCACAAAGGCTGCTTCTCTTCCCTTAATTATTTGTCCCTACAAAAGTCCCAACCTCTAGAATCTGAATGGCCTTTGTCAGAGCCATAGAGAGCCACCACTGGAGAATACACAAAATGTATTCAATTTGAAAGCATCACCACTCTCCAGGCCCTCCTGTCTTAAGCAAGCATGGTTTGCTTCATGAGATGAGGTGAGTAGGAGAAAGGGGGTAGCTTTGGAGCATAGCATTTGGCCAGGAGAGGGAAAAAGGACCCAGGAGAGGGAAAAAGGACACATTGTTTAGTGACAAATCAAAAGAAATTTAAATGAAAACTACTCCCAAGGTTTGCATAAACTTTATATGTATATAACTTCCTGAATTAAATGAAGGCCTTTTCCCTTCAGATTCCCTCTATAGCATTCATTTGTGATTCAATCACTCATTTCATAAGTAGTTAGTAAAAACCTATCGTGTGGTAGGTAGATGCTAGATACAGGTAGGAGTGGGGGATTGACACATATAAGAAAAACTTAAAAGTATACAGTTCCCACCTTTAAAGGCTAATGTCCTTAATGAAGCACTAACTAATTAATTGCATGTTGTATCAGTCAGGGTTCTCCAGAGAAAGAGAACCAATAGAATGGGTAAACATAGAGAGACTTTTATTTTAAGGAATTGGCTCATATGATTGTAGAGGCTGGCAAATCCAAATTCTGCAGGATGGGCCTTGTAGCTGGAGACCCAGGGAAGAGTTGCAATTTGATTCCAAAGGCCATCTGTTGGCAGAGTTCCCTCTTCTCTGGTAGAGGAGATCAACCTTTTTAAAATTAAAAACCGATTGGGTGAGGCCCTCTACATTGTGGAGGGAATCTACTTTAATCAGGCTATTGATTTTAAATGTTAATCTCATCTTAGAAATATCTTCACAGAAACATCTAGAATAATGTTTGACCAAATACTACGTACTGTGGCCTAGCCAAGTGGACACATAAAATTAACCATCAAATACGTGAAATAAACAGAGCATAATATAAGACGATATATATTAAATATGATAAACTGAAGGGTCAGATCATGAATGGTAAGGAAAGGTGCTAACATTTACTGACCGCTGACGATTATGTGCCAGACCCTTTGCAAACATTAGTTAATACTCACATTAAACTGTTGGCAGATTATATATATTATCTGCTTTTACAGATGAAGATGAAGCCTAGAGAAGCTGAATAACTTGTCCAACATCACTCAGTAAGATTCTAACCCATATCAGTATGGCAATAAAGCCCTTGGAAAGTTGGGCAAGAGATTATTCCAGGTGTACTGGAGAGTATTCCTCCTTTCTTAAAGGGGGGGGGGAGGGAAGCTTGGCTGGGTAACTTTAAAATTTCTTCGTCTGGAGTAAGGAAACTTTAAAAAAATTTTTTTTAATGTTTATTTTTGAGAGAGAACAGAGCACAAGCAGGGGAGGGGCAGAGAGAGAAGGAGATGGAGAATCTGAAGCATGCTCCAGGCTCTGAGCTGTCAGCACAGAGCCTGATGTGGGGCTTGAAATCACAAACCGTGAGATCAAGACCTGAGCCTGGGGGCACCTGGGTGGCACAGTCGGTTAAGCGTCCGACTTCAGCCAGGTCACGATCTCGCGGTCTGTGAGTTCGAGCCCCGCGTCGGGCTCTGGGCTGATGGCTCAGAGCCTGGAGCCTGTTTCCGATTCTGTGTCTCCCTCTCTCTCTGCCCCTTCCCCGTTCATGCTCTGTCTCTCTCTGTCCCAAAAATAAATGTTGAAAAAAAAAAAAGAAAAGACCTGAGCCAAAATCAGATGCTTAACCGACTGAGCCACTCAGGCACCCCAGGGAACTTTTCCCCCCTAACTTATGATAACATAATCTATCACTTTTCACTGATTTTTCCTTCGTGTGTATCTTCCTTAAGAATAGAAGTCTACATGTTCATGAATAAGCATGTAACCATATGTGTATGATAAATAAAAATAATATTTAAATGCTATTCTAAGGCAGCAACTTCTTTGACTTCAGCCATAGGAACTTCTTACTGATGCATCTCTAGAGTCAAGGGAAAGAAAAGCAAAAATAAACTATTGGGACTTCATCAAGATAAAAAGCTTTTGCACAGCCAAGGAAACAATCAAGAAAACTAAAAGGCAGCCTATAGAACTGGAGAAGATACTTGCAAAAGATCTGATAAAGGGTTAGTATCCAAAATCTATAAAGAACTTAATCAAACTCAACACCCAATAAACAAATAATCCAGTTAAGAAATGGGCAGAAGACATGAATAGACATTTTTCCAAAGAAGACACAGATGGCCAACAGACACATGAGAAGGTGTTCAACATCACTCATCAAAATAAAAACCAAGGTGAGACACCACCTCACATCTGTCAGAATTGCTAAAATTAACAATGCAGAAAACAACAAATGTTGACAAGGATGTAGAGAAAAGGGAACCCTCTTACACTGTTGGTGGGAATGCAAATGGGTGCAGCCACTTTAGATAACAGTATGGAGGTTCCTCAAAAAATTGGAAATAGAACTACCCTACAACCCAGCAATTGCACTACTAGGTATTTACCAAAAGAATACAAAATTACTGATTCAAAGGAGCACACACACACCGATGTTTATAGCAGAACTATCAACAATAGCTAAATTATGGAAAGAGCCCAAATCAGTCCATCGACTGATAAATGACAAAGAAGATGTGGTATATATATACAATGGAATATTACTCGGCAATCAAAAAGAATGAAATCTTGCCATTTGCAACGACATGGATAGAGCTAGAGTGTATTATGCTAAGCAAAATAAGTCAGTCAGAGAGAGACAAATACCATATGATTTCACTCATATGTTAAATTTAAGAAACAAAACAGATGAACATAATAAGAAAGAGAGAGGGAAGCAAACCATAATAGATTCTTAAATACAAAGAACAAACTGAGGGTTGCTGGAGGGGAGGTGGTTGCGGGGGGATGAGCTAACTGGTGATGGGTATTAAGGAGGGAACTTGTGTTGAGTACTGGGTGTTATATGTAAGTGATGAATCACTAAATTATATATATATATATATATATACACACACACATATATATGTATACATATATACATATTTATATATTATATATTATGTTTATTATACAATATATATACAATGTATATTTATATACAATGTGTGTATATGTATATATATATAATAAAAAATCAATGCTATTCTAAAATGCTTACCCTGTTTCTTTCTAGCTTAGTATTTATGTCTGAAGTTATTTTTTCTTTTAAGTTCTAATTCTTTCTCTCTTTTAAAAACCACTTTATTGAGGTATGATTGACATGGAAAAAATCTGTGTATATTTAATTGACACAACTTGAATATGGAGATAAGTATACATCTGTGAAATCATTGCCACAATCCATGCCACAAACACATCTATTACCTCCAAAAGTTTCCTCCTGCCCTATTTATTTATTTATTTATTTTTACTATTTTGTGATAAAAACACTTAACATCAGATACCTCAACAAATTTGTAGGTATACAATACAGTATTATTAACTATAAACAGTCTTACAGTAAATCTCTAGGACCTATTCATCTTGAAGAAATGAAACTTCACGCCTTTTGACTAATACCTCCCCATTTCTCCCTCCCTGCTAGCCTTGGCAACCACCATTTTATTCTCTGCTTCTGTGAGTTTAATTATTTTAGATTCCTCATTTCAGTGGATCATGTAGTAATTTTCCTTCTGTCTGGTTTATCTCATTTACCGTATGTCCTCCAGGTTCATTTATGTTTTCACCAATGGCAGGATTTCCTTCTTTTTTAAGGCTGAATAGTATTCCATTGCATTTATATATTATAGCTTCATCTTTCAATGAACATTGAGGTTGCTTCCATGTCCTGGCTATTGAAAATAATGCTTCAGTAAATATGAGAGTGAAGATAGCAATTCAAGATCCTGATTTTGGGGCGCCTGGGTGGCGCAGTCGGTTAAGCGTCCGACTTCAGCCAGGTCACGATCTCGCGGTCTGTGAGTTCGAGCCCCGCGTCAGGCTCTGGGTTGATGGCTCAGAGCCTGGAGCCTGTTTCCGATTCTGTGTCTCCCTCTCTCTCTGCCCCTCCCCCGCTCATGCTCTGTCTCTCTCTGTCCCCAAAAAAATAAATAAACGTTGAAAAAAAAATTAAAAAAAAAAAAAAAAAAAAAAAAAAAAAAAAAAAAAAAGATCCTGATTTCAATTTCTTTGGATAGATGCCCAAAGCAGGATTCCTGGATCGTATCGTATTTCTTCTCCTAATACTTCCTGAGTCCTATCACCTCATTTCTTTGTTTTTCTATTAGCTCACATTGAAATAGGAGTTTATAGTTTTCATCTGTCCTGTTGGCATGTCTTTCTTGAATGGTTAGTTGTCTATAAGGGTGATTTTTTTTCTTATAGTTTTGTGTAGGATTTTACCCCAAAAATTCATGTGGCTTATTTATCACATGAAATTAGTTTTCCTAAATTTTTATGTGGAGGCATAATTTGAAGCAGCTTTTCTAACTTCATAGAGCTCCCTCTTCTGTTGCTTTCTTGGTGTTCAAAAATATAGCATTTTAGGGGAGGCTGGGTGGCTCAGTCCGTTAAGTGTCCTACTTTGGCTTAGGTCATGATCTCACGGTTTGTGGGTTCGAGCCCCACGTCTATCTCTGTGCTGACAGCTGGGAGCCTGGAACCTGCTTTGGATTCTGTGTCTCCCTCTCTCTCTGCCCCTCCCCTGCTTGCACTCTGTCTCTCTCTCTCTCTCAAAAATAAATAAACATTAAAAAAATATATAGCATCTTACTTTCTGATATTCCTTTTTCTCTCACCTGTTATCCCTATCATACTCATCTGGGTCACTATCTAGAAGGGAATCCTGGATGGTCAGTTTTGAGAATTCACTAAGTCTAGATTTCTTCATCTTCTTCAGACCTTACCACTGTCCCCTTGCACTAACCTATTATTAGACTTGGCAAAACTTCTCCCAGAGGGATAGGGGATGTATCATTTTTACGGGTTGCAGTCTGGCCCATCAGATATTTTAGTGAATACTTACAGGTGATTTTGGAGATCTGCTCTTCTCAGGTCAAACACTGCATTGTTTCCCTCTGCTTTCCCCACTGAAGATGCAGGTCCCATGCAAGTAGTGGCTTTTCCTGCTTGCTTGTATTTTATTTATATGTTTTTAAGTTTATTTATTTTTGAGAAAGAGAGGGAGAGAGAGTGGGAGAGGGACAGAGAGAGAGACTCCCAAGCACTGATAGTGCAGAGCCCAGTGTAGGGCCGGAACTCACAAACCATGAGATCATGACCTGAGCCCAAGTTGGACACTTAACCAACTGAACCATCCAGTCAACCCCCCTGCTTGCTTGTCTTTTAAAGTTCATAGGAATACATTATGTCTCAGTTTGGGATTGTCAGAAGCATCTATTATGATGGAGTTTAGAGGGCAAAGTACTTATTAAGAAACAACACAGATGAAAAGAATAATGGGGCAGAAGGAGATGTAGGACTGCCATGCAAGTCTGGCAATGTCTCCACCAACCCAACAGAAGTCTGGAGCAAATACTGCCTGTCAGAATTGTCCCACATTGGGTGCAAAGGTCGTCGAGTTTATACTTCATCTCATTCAGCTTTTGGATGTGGCCTGCCCTGGAAAAGGTGTGATTCAGGCAAGGCGTCTCTGCAGCTGAGGCAGGTCCTGAAACAGCTGACAGCTCCCCGAAGCTGGGCAGCATGTCTTTCCTTTGGGACCACCTCTCTGTTCCTTCGGGAGCACCTCTCTGTATCTACCACACCTTGTCACCTAGTTTTGTTGTAAATATTGTCTACTACAATTTTATTTGGAATTTCATTGAATCTATAGATGAATTTAGGAGAATATATGTCTTTGCGATATTGAGTCTTACAATCCATAAAAATGATGTATCTCTACTTTTTACTTAGATAGTTTTAGTTTTTATAAAGTTTTGTAGTTTTCTGTATAAAAGTCTTGCCTATCTTTTGTTTGATTTTTCTCCTAGTTACTTAATGTTTTCAGTGATATTGTGATGTTATTTTTAAAATTTCATTCTCTAATTGTTTGCTGATATATATATATTCTATATATACTTTGAAATTTATATATTGATCTTATATCTAGTGACCTTCCTAAGTTCACTCATTTTTTTTTTAATTTTTTTTTTCAACGTTTATTTATTTTTGGGACAGAGAGAGACAGAGCATGAACGGGGGAGGGGCAGAGAGAGGGAGACACAGAATCGGAAACAGGCTCCAGGCTCTGAGCCATCAGCCCAGAGCCTGACGCGGGGCTCGAACTCACGGACCGTGAGATCGTGACCTGGCTGAAGTCGGACGCTTAACCGACTGCGCCACCCAGGCGCCCCCTAAGTTCACTCATTAATTCTAATAATATTTGTGAAGATTTGCTTAGATTTTCTAGACATATAATCATGACATTTACAATGAATGAAAGATGTATTTGTTATTTGTTTCAAATTGTTATACATTTTATTTCCCTTTTTTACCTTTTCCTCTGCTTAGGATTTCCAGGAAATGTTGAATAGAAGTGATGATGGCAGATATCTGTCTCATTCCTGGTATCAGAGGGAAAGCTTTCAATATCTCACCATTAACTATGATTTTTTAAATTTTTTTTAATGTTTATTCACTTCTGAGAGACAGAGAGTGAGTGGGGGAGGGGCAGAGAGAGAGAGGGAAACACAAGATCTGAAGCAGGCTCCAGGCTCTGAGCTGTCAGGACAGAGCCCAATGTGGGGCTTGAACTCACAAGCTGTGAGATCATGATCTGAGTCGAAGTCGGATGCCCAACCGACTGAGCCACCCAGGCACCCCAATTATGATTTTACTGTAGGTTTTTTGAAGACATATATTTTCATATTAAAGAAGTTTTCTCTATTCATAAGTTTTTTAATAATATATAATAATAAATATAAGTATTGAATTTTATCAACTGTGTATTCTTAATCTTCTGGGAAAATCATATTATTTTTCCTCCTTTATTCTGTTAATGTGGTGAGTTACACTGACTGACATTTTTAGCATTAAAGCCACCTTGCAATCCTAGAATAAAAGTAACTTGATTGTGATATATTATCTTTTTTTATAACTTGATAGATTCTATTTGCAAATATTTTGTTTAGAATTTGTGTCTATATTCAATTCTTCTGTCACTCCTCAGACAATATTAGGTCCTTAGAATATTTCAACCCCATTTACCTCACCATCACCTTTTAAAATTATTATTTTCATGCCTTTTAATTGTACATATATTTAAAACCAAATAACTCATCATTATTATGGTTTTTTTATAGCATTTTTTCCATTATATTTTTTCTGTGTATTTACCTCTTCTGTGGTTCTTCATTTATTCCTACATTTCTCTGTTTCCATCTGGGATCATTTTGCTTTTGCCTAAAGACCTTCCTTTAGTACTTTTTTTTAGTGCAAATCTGTTCATGAATAATCTGTTTTTATCTGAAAATATCTTCATTTCACCTTCTCTTTGAAGGATATTTTTGCTAGGTATAGAATTATATGTTGGGAGTTTTCTTTCAGCTCTGAATTTCTGAAAGCTACCTAATAATGTTAGCTAATTTAAGCACAAGAGAGCTTATTAAAGTGTTTTTTATGGCTGCAATAGGAACATTCATGACTACAAGGTTGCAATCACTAATCAGGTGTTCTATTGAATAATAATGATGAATTTTAATTATGCCTTTATCATATACTAATTTATTATTCATACTTAACACTGCTTCTGGACTGTGTATTATATTTTACTGATTACTCTGTCTATTCTTGGTACATAAGCCAGCTGCTTGAGTGATTTTTTTAAGTTTATTTATTTATTTTTGAGAAAGACAGAGAGACAGGCAGAGAGAGAGAGAGAGAGCACACACACCAGGGAGGGGCAGAGAGAAAGGGAGAGAGAGAATCCCAAGCAGGCTCCAGACTGTCAGCATGGAGTCCAACACAGGGCTCAATCTCATGAAGTGTGAGATCATGACCTGAGCTAAAATCAAGAGTTGGACCCACTGGGCCACTCAGGCACCCATTAAATTATTTTTTTTTATAACACATTAAATATCTAGTAATGCAGTTCCCTCTCACTTCTTTACTTTCCTTTTTTAAACATTTTACTAATATAAGAGCTCCTGGGTGGCTCAGTCCATTGAGTGTCTGACTTCCACTCAGGTCATGATCTTGCAGTTCATGAGTTCAAGCCCCATATTGGGCTGGCTGCTGTCAGCACGGAGCCCACTTCGGATCCATTGTCTCCCTCTCTCTGTGCCTCCCCTGCTTGTGCTCTAAATAAATAAATAAATAAATAAATAAAACATTTAAAAATTTTTTACTGATATATTCCCATCCATTTATTCTTCTGGGAACTGTTTTATAAAGTTCCTACATAAGTGTCTTTAGGATTTTGATTTGAAAGCAACATATTCATAAATTAATTTACACAATATTTACAATAATACTCCAGCAACATGATGGCTTCTCCATTATGGAAGTCTCATGTCTCTGAGAAGATTTGTGTGTGAGTGTGTGTGTATCCTGTACATTGCATCTTACTTTTGTTTATAAGTATAGAAGCTTTTGTTGATATCATAAATGAAATATTTTTCCACAATATTTGCTAACTGGATGTTATACAAGAAAGTCATCAGGCAGACTTTAATAGTTACAATCATCTTTCTATAATCCTTTTGGTTTTCAAGGTAAACAATTATATAATCAGAAAATAAGAATAATTTTATCTTTTATTTTATAATAATCATGCTGATTTTTATAACTTAAAGGAAAATATTAAATAAAGGCTACAACTTAAAGGGAAAAAGGAAACTTAAAGAAAAATATTGAACAACTTATAGTTTTAAGGAAAATATTAAATAAGAGTTATGAAATATGGGCATATTCATACAATGCAATATTACTTGGCCATAAAGAGTGATGAAGTATTGATATACACTAAACATAAGTGAACCTTGAAAACATGGTAAGTGAAAGAAGCCAGTCACAAAACACCAAATATCTTATGATTACATTTATATGAAAATTCAGAATAGAGAAATCTAAAGAGATAGAAAATACATTAACCATTGCTTAGGGCTGGGGTGGGGGAGAGATGTGGAGACAAGAGGTGATACCCAAAGAGTACAGGACTTCCTCTCTGAGGGATGAAAATGACCCAAATTTGACTGTGCTATTGGTTGCACATATCTATGGGTATACTAAAAACTGCAGAAATGTATACCTCAAATGGATGAATTGTATGATATGTATATATCAATAAAGCTATTTTTTGTTATTTTTATTTGTTTTCAATAAGGCTATTTTTAAGAAAGAGCTGTGATACCTTGCATCTTTGTCTGGACCCTGGCTTTAAAAGAAAATATTCTAAGCTACTATTTCAGTTTTGTATGGTTTTGGTTACCAAGTTTGTGCTTTGATGTATGTAGTAAGGGAGTTGGGATACCCAAAACTGCATTTCCCAGACACCTTTGGCAGCTGACTTTTGGTAGTTTCTGCCAAGGGAAAAGCACTAGTGGGAGACTAAAAGATGAGGATGAGACAGACCCTCTTCCTAACTTCTGGCTTCCGATGGCATATCTGGTGGTAGCAGCGGCAGCTACAGCAACGAGGACAGTGTCAACTTGCAGTAGTGGCAACAACAATACCAGAAGTGGCAGTGGCAATGGCCAACAGCAGCAGCAACAGTGGGTGGGGAATGCAGGCTTCTGAGTCCTGCACAGCAGCTGACCAAAAAGCAGGAGCCTCTGTGGCACAGTTCTATGGGCTGCTGGGAAACGCCATCTCCCAAGTCCCAGGGTACTGGTCATTTACTGCGGTTACTGTTTTTAGTAACCTTACCTTCCTCCGGTCCTTTCCTTATGCTTATAATCAATTATCATATCAAACTTATTTTGTTTTACCTATCTCGAGTGGTTTCTATTCTTTTTAATATTTCTTTATTTGGGGGAGAGCACAAGCGGGGGAGGGGCAGAGAGAGGGCAACAGAGGATCCTAAGCAGTCTCTGCACTGACAGGCTGACAGCAGCAAGCCCAGTGCGTGGCTCGAACTCACCAACCGGGAGATCATGACCTGAGCCGAAGTCCAAAACTCAACTGACCGAGCCACCCAGGTGCCATGGTTTCTTTTTTTTTTTTAATGAACCCTGACAGAGATAGTAAGGAAATTTTTTCCATTCAACTTTTAACAGTAGTTCTCGTCAGAATGGATGTTGAATTATAGTGAGTGTTTTTTAATTATGAAAAAATTAATTATATTAAGAGATTTCCTGACACTGAATCACTTCCACATCTTAGTTTATGTTTCCCCCAACGCACAGCCAGATGCCGGTATGTTGGTATAGGTAGTCTACTTGAGAGGTGACCAGGAAACTAGAGTGAGGGGGCGGGGAGAGGAAAAGAAAATAAAAGGCCCATTGATAAGCTGATGACTACTGAGGGCAACTGGGCTTCAATTTCTTTTGAGGTCCCTCAGAGGAATTGTGTACGATGCAACTTGGAATTCATCTTGAGTTTTAATCCCAAAGGTTGAGAGTTGTCCCTAGAGGCATAAACTCCTCCACACCTCTGAGCTGTACCTGCATGTAGACTGTGCAAGCCCCAAGGCTGGGAGATGCTTGGCCAGAAGAGCTGAGGCCTCGCTATGGCGGAGGTCAGTTGTGGGCGGAGCATCAAGACATCTACTACGCCAGTATTTCAGAATAAACCTTAGTCTAGCTTGTTTGGTTTTTTTAAGCTGACACTTTTGTATTCAAGCTAGTTTTATATATGGTTTTCTTCGAGCATCAGGTTTATTATAAAATGAATTGTGAAGCACTGAGATACTTAAAATAGTGTCTCTTTCAGAAAAGTCTTCAGGAATTACTTGTAAAACTCTGGATTTAGTACTGCTCTGGAGTAAGTCTCTGATGACCTTCAAGATGCACCTTCCTGGGATGCCTGGGTGGCTCAGTCCGTTAAGCATCCAACTTCGGCTCAGGTCATGATCTCATGGTTCATGAGGTCAGGCCCTGCATCAGGCTCTGTGCTTATAGCTCAGAGCCTGAGCCTGCTTCAGATTCTGTGTCTCCCTTTCTCTCTGCTCCTACCCTGCTTGTGCTGTCTCTCTCTCTCTCAAAAATAAATAAGCATTAAAAAAAAATTTTTTTTTAAGATGCACCTTCCTTTGCTTCATTTTGATCAGCTATGGAATCAGGATGTGATCCATTAGTTGTTGTTGTCTTTTTTAAGTTTATTTATTTATTTTGAGAAAGACAGAGACAGCATAAGTAGGGGAGGGGCAGAGAGAGATGAAGAGAGAGAGAAGGCCAAGCAGGCTCTACACTGTCAGTGCACTGCCCAACATGGGGCTTGAACCCATGACACCGGGAGATCATGGCCTAAGCCAAAACGAGAGTCAGACACTTAACTGACTGAGCCACCCAGGCTCTCCTGATCCATTAGTTTTATTTATGGAAACTAGCATAATTGGCCAAATAACCAGAGCTCTGCTTTTATAATTAATGTAAATATGAAATCACAAAGCAAAATTTTTCATCAGGTTTGGATATAGATAGTATAGATGTAGATCACAGACATAGATATGGATTTTTAAATATGTTCATCTCTGTCAAGGAAAAGAATACTGAAAAGTACCCAGAGATCCTACCCACCAAAAAGTCCACAAAGTATTATTGGATTTCTCAGTTTATAAAATTTACTAAAAACAATTGAGTTCTTCAAACTTGGTATTTCTGCTTCAGCACATTGGGGCATATAGAATATTCTGTATATAATAGAGAAATGCGCCTGGGGAAAAAGGCAGCAAATGCTAAGGTAGAGGGGTCCCTAGGGCACCAGCAAAAGACGTTTACATTTGAAGAAAGTTGATTTTTTTCTTGTCATGAAAAACAAATTATTTTAAGATTTTGCATGAGATGTTTTGACTTTCCTTTCATGCAAAACCATTTCTCCTCAAATAATTTACCTAGTAGACATGACGAATTGCTATCAAGCCTTTTCTCATCCAGTTACAGCAGCGAGAAAATTATTTTACATCAGCTGCTGACAACTAGTATCCCTCTCAGGGGCACATAATGAGAGAACTGTCAGGCATGATGAGTGTCCAGTACGGAAATATTTAATTAATGAGCTCTTATCTCGCCTCTAGGTAATTCTTCACAGTCCTAAGGATATATAAAGAGCACCCTCTGATCAGTCCAGGGAATTAAAAAAAAAAAAAACAAAAAACAGTTGCTGCTGAAAGATCTTCAGTTTTCATTTTTTTAAGTGCAAGTTACCTATAAAATGTTACAAAAACAAGGGTTCAGGCACAGCAGAAAAACAGAGCCAGAGTGAGGATGTTTAAGCACCTCGGGAAGTAGCAAACCTCCCGAGGAAGACACTGGACATCTTCACATCCCATTTAACAGATGCATATAACTTAAAGAAAGTAAAAAGCTGACCTTCTCACAGAGGTAACCCCAAATGTCAGTTTCTGGGGTGCAGATGAGGTTTTAGAGAACATGAAGTTAACTCTATGTGTGGGGCAGGGCAGTGGGGTAATGTCTGTTTGCCAGTGATCTGGAAATAAGCTAGGGAAGGCATACTGAGCATCTACATTCCATTTGTAGACTAGAACCAAACCCTCTGTCTTCAGCACCCCACGTCGCCCAGTGTCCCTTATTCTAGAATCTCTCTGGTCTTATTTCCTTATTTTTGTTTCAGTTTTCATTTACATTCCAGTTAGTTAACATAAAGTGTGATATGAGCTTCAGGTGTACAATGTAGTGAGTCAACACCTCCACACGGCACCCGGTGCTCATCACATGTACCTTCCTTAATCCCCATCATCTATTTCACCCATCCCCGCCCCTGCTCTGCTAATCATCAGTTTGTTCTCTATAGTTAAACTCTGGTCTTATTTCTCTAAAAACAAAAATCTTTCTTTCTCCTATGGCATGTATTTGAGGAGGCTAAAACTGTGAGCTGGCTGTGTGGAAGGTAAAGAGGAACCTGCTTTCTCCAGAATTTCAAGCAAGTCCCAAGCCTCTGGGGGAGGCACCTAGAGATTAAGAATAAGAGGCTGCTGTCCTTCAACAGGAAGGAGAAGCAATGGTAAAAGTACTCTGCAGTTGTCTGGAACTGTGATGACTAAGCAGAAACCCAGGACTGCCCTCCATGAAGCTGCTACCTGCCCCCATGCCCTCCTGCCCTGCTGATGTCTTCACCAAACATGGAAACGTGGCAGAAGACAAGCCTTCTCTCTTCCCCCTCCCTTCCAATTTCCTGCTTGCCTCCCATTGGCAGAATCTTCCCTTTGATGCTCCAGTCCTTCCAATAACCTTATAATAAATACTTCGTATTAAAGTTCTTTTTGAAAAAAACCTTTTTATAAACATATTTCTTAACATACTTAAAATTTTGAAGGAGTAGACTACCACAGGATCTAGACTTGGGATCTTATATTTTAAATCTTATATTTATATTAAGAAAAAGTACCACAGAAAGCTACTGTGAATTCATTTCCACATAACTTTGTGGAAGTATCTTTGTAATTTGATACTTAAGACAGCGCTTATATGTATGAGAAAACAGCAGCCCAAGAAAGGGAGGGGGGTTACATGCAGTGTATCTACAAGGCTGGATGTGTGTTCAGGACTCATAGATCTCTGGTAATATTGCCATGGTCACAAATTTGGGAATCACCCCTACTCTGGACTAGAACAATGCCAGGATGCTCTGGAATATTTTATTCTTTCATCAAGATCTTTTTACTTTCCTGGAGAATCTTCCTCTCTGCTCATGAGCTTGCTTAGTGTTCCCTTTAAGAACAGTGAATAGCACCTTATTCCTAAGAAGAGTTTCTTCCCTCTGGTTTGTCCTAAAAATGCTGTCAACAAAAAACTAGGGCTCAGGGGGTGGGGGCAGAGAAAGGAGGTGAGGTGGGGGTAGAGTGGAATGCTGAACATGCATTAGACTAAAACCCAACCACTTCTCATGCAGTGCTCTTGCCTTTAAGCTACATAAGCAAAGAAAGCATTATAACAGTGACCAGGTCAGGGCACCTAGCTGGCTCAGTCAGTAGAGTGTGTGACTCTTGATCTCGGAGTCGTTAGTTCAAGTCCCACTTTAGGTGTAGAGCTTGCTTAAAAAAAAAAAAAAAAAAAAAAGACTAGGCTTAAAGCAAGTTAAGAGTCTCCAGAATTTCCCCATCACCATTGTTCTTTGTCTACCCATCCACAACAATTTCTTCTATTCTTGGTGAAATTAACAGCACATTTAAAGACAGAGTCCTCCATGGTTGTAACGCTGAAAAACTGGACTTGGCTTTCTTTTGGTAGATTTTTACCACATTTAATAAAACCGAATTGTAATATCATTCTTAACTCCACCTAACATTCTAAAACTCCTAAAGATTAAAGGCTTACATCTTTATAATATTAATTTTCCACTTAGTACATTTAGAATAATGTAGGATAATTTTATTTTAAATGAAAGCTATGTATATTGGAATTACCTTCATAGAAGAAAGTTCTAAAGACTATTCTAGAAAACATAAGGGTGATCACTGGGTGTGACAATGAATGCACCCTCAGTAAAAATACTGAGGGAGAATAGAAGTTTTATTCTTTTTTAATGTTTATTCATTTTTGAGAGAAAGAGAAAGACAGAGCACGAGTAGGGGATGGGCAGAGACAGGGAGACACAGAATCTGAAGCAGGCTCCAGGCTCTGAGCTGTCAGTACAGAGCTCAATGCGGGGCTCGAACCCACAAACCGTGGGATCATGACTTGAGCCGAAGTCAGATGTTCTACCGACTGAGCCACCCAGGCACCCCAAGAAGTTTTAAATTTATAAGCAGTAGAAGAATATTGGATCTTTATAAACATTATGGAAAACCCCTTTTGAAAATCTGTATGTCTAGAGAATTCAGTACCAACACAAAAATACTACAGATCCTGTACCTACCACAAATGGCATTGTGGAGACCATGGCTGGTGTTCAACTAGTGTCACTGGGGTTGTTGGTATTTTGTTTTCACTGGTCAGTGTCCATGCCACACTAATTGTTAAATATTTTAATGTTTCTCCTGGAAGTTCCCCCAAAATCACCTCAAAATCTTTTCTATTCCTAATAATCTTCAGTAAGAGTTGCAACCACTCTCCTGCCACAGTTAAGAGTTCTCCTTTATATCTCCTTTATATCTCCTTTAAATCTAAATGACTTCTGTATTAGGACCCTTTTAATTGCAAGTAACAGAAACTACTCAGATTAACTTAATCAAAAAGGGACTTTTTTGGCTTATGTGACTGAGATGTTCCAGGATGAAGCTGGCTTCTGGGACTCAAGGTATGTCATTGGGTCTCTCCCTTGTTCTTTTTCTCCCCTTCCCCTTTTTTCCTTCCTTTCAGCATCTCTCATTGCCTCCTCCTAACCTCAGGTGTCTCCTAGGTATGTGAGCTGGGGACAGAAGAACAGTTAAGAACCTTCTTTGGCCAAGTCTGGACTACACAGGGGAGGAGTCTTGCCTCTCACAGAGATGCACAGAGAAGCATCATCAGCACCTGATTAGAAATCCAGAATCTACCTAATCAGGATCTGGGTTTTTTGTTTTTGTTTTTGTTTTGTTTTTTATCAAGATCCCCAGGTGATTTGTATGCATCTTAGTGTTCAAGATGCTTTTTCTCCTAGGAAAGATGCAGTGGGGGTCGACATCATTACAGGAGTCGGGAGAGTAAAGAAAACAAATGTCCACTCCAGCACAATTCTGACCTTGGTTAGCTTTCAGTGAAAATGAAGAATGAATCATTGTTCTAAATAAACTTTAATACTCATTTAAAGAAATATTTGCAGATCTCCCTGCAGTTTTCTGTTCTTTATAGTTCCTATTCTTCTTTATCAAGGCTGATTGTTAATTTAGCTATTTTTACTCTCACCTTTTATTTTAGAAATTATTTTCTTTACCAGGATATTTGTTAGGTAGAAGGAAATCAACACCATGAATATTCGCTTCTTTGACTCTAACTAAATGGCTCTACTTTCTGCCAACATATCTGCTTCCTACTGCTAAAGGTAGAACAGGTTATCAGCACAGATGGATCAGAAGCCACAGGCTGGTTTGAATCCTGACTCTGCCACTTATTAGCTGTGACACTTAACCTTAACTTTGGTTTCCTCATCTGTAAAATGGGGCTTATCACAACTGTGATTCGTTACATGAACTAATGCTTGTACATGGTATGCAGGTAGTAGCACTTGTAGGCTTCTGCGATAAATAAATGTTAATTACTTATTACACATCCCTAATGCTGCTGGTGGCCAATGAAAAAAGTGAGCATTTGGAATATATTTATTACTGGAGTAAGTAAATCGCCAAACTTCCCCATTTCATTCACATTACCATTTCCGGTGAACAGTTTCTCCTAAGCATGCAGGCTGTGGAAGGAACTCTTCTAAACCACCAATCACCTCACAAGCTGATAATACCAAGGCTGACATGATATAACCAAAGTTCCCATAAATTTGCCATAATTTAAAAATTAAAGTAAAAATCAGTGCATGATCTCTTAGCTGGAAAATTGTTGGGGTCAAAATGGTTACCACAAAAAACAATTTGTTGCCCTTATCACTTTAATTCAGAGCCCAGGAAGTTACAAAGATCTGTTACCCTAGGCAAGTTACTGACAACTTTGCCTCCTTTATGGGTTGTTGGGAGGATTAAATGATTAACATATAAGAAAGGCTTAGACAATGCCTGGCTCAAAGCAAGTAATCGGTAAACTCCAGCTCTACATAAAGGTTGTGGAGGTCAACAGTTAAAGTGACTGTGGCAGGTGACAATGCTCCAAAGTGAGGAAGGTGTCACTTCCTCCTCCCACATCCCCAGCCAACACACCCAACACACACATATTCCCCTCTACAATCAGGAGAAGTGACCGTTAAAGAAAGAAGAGTAAGAATGACAACTTAAAAAGGCCACCAAGAAGTATGATCTGAATTATCTGGACCACTTCTGTTGTGATCTTAACCAGCTTATCCTCTACCCTAATTTTTCCACCTGAAAAAAATAAGCCAATTCATTAAGGGCTTTTTGATGCCCAGGTGAAAGGTGCTGTTATTGGTGGAAAGTGTCATAGATTAACAACCTTCCAAACAATTTTAAATATTAGTAAATGTTACAGCTCAAAAAGTGATGGTTTCAGTAGCCTAGAAAATAGTGCAATTTATTCAAATATCAGTAGCTGTTATTTCTGGAGGCTAATCATCACTGTTTACCTTGGGAGCCTGGAAAACGTGTGGACTGTGCAAGTGCGCCATCTGCTGGTCCTAGAGACCCCGGCTGAGCCGCAAGGAAGCCTAGTCCATGAATGGACCAGAGCTCCAAAATAGCCAAAGCTGTTTCCACCACCTCACATCCTGGTGCTTAATCATCACAGTAAACACATTGCTTTTTCAAAAGAAAATGATTTGTTTAAAAGTGTGTGCACGCTTCTTAAATACTATTTTTTGTGCTTATATTATTATCCAGGGAGAAAAGATCATTTATTGCATCTCAGAAATGAAATGATCCTAAGAAATCATCTATTCTGAGTGCCATCTATTCTGAGTGCCGTTTTACACAAGAGAAAAATGAGGTTTTGAAAGTTACACAACTTTCCTAAGTTACACAGCCAGTAGTGGTAAGACAGGACCCCAAGGCTGCTGGAAAAGGTAAAGGAGGGCAGAGATATGTGCCCAAATGAAGCAAACGTTCCAGCCAGTTTCCTGCACCTCCTGCAAACATCCTATTGATATAGGCACCTTAGTTATCATTTGCAAAGAACCGTAACTTCTCATCTTATATCCAGAGAAAAACTCTTACCTCTGGTCATAGCCAAAGGTAAAAGTCCTTTCATAGTTTTATTGCACTTATCAAAGAGAAAAAAAAATAACAGGTAGGGACACTTTCTCTAGTGATTATTTTCACTTCCTGAAAAAACAGAGATTTAGCAGTTTAATTTCAACATCTGTCATGCCATCCAACAGCAGATGCCAGCCTCTTACCAGGCAGACACCAGAACAGAAGCAAGGGTCTTTCAGGCCAAAAACCCTAGACTCACAGCTCTAGCCAGAAAGAGGTCTCCTTTAGCCTATGCAGACCAACTATAAAAACAAATTGGTCTTAGTCCAATACTTACTCATTCGCCTGGGTCACCGGCCACGTGACCTGACCACTCATTCCATCTGGGCACAGGTCCAGAGAAACACTAGTGCCATCCGATAGAGGGCAGTAGTGCACAGACACTAGGAACCACCCTGCTCTGCCCTCCCCTATCAGGAAAAAGGGGGCATGAGTGCAGCTCGCAGACTGTTCCCAGAGAGGGGCCCATCATTTCTCAGATGCCAAAATTAATCTTATAAGTCAATGATCTGACAGGGACAAATAATAATCATTCATTTTTCCTATTTCCCCCAACTCATGTCTCCAGCTCCATGGTCTACCCCCTTAAGCCTCCCAAATCAAAGTTCTTTTACAACATGACAGAGACAAGCCTTGGATCCATTTGAAAACCAGGCTGACAATTTCCTCGCCACCTCACGAGACAAAAAAAAAAAGAAAAAACACTAAACAGAATCCAAAAAATCCCCAAGGGAAAAAGCTTCAAGAATCTTGAAAATCATACCGATTTTTGTTTGTAACGTGTGAAATTATTACAAGTATGTTCACCAAGAGGACTATTGATGGATGACTCACAATTTAGCTAAATTCAATGAACCACACACTGTGCCTATCCCAGTAGGTGACTCATGCATTTTTTATTTCAAGTAGCAAGTGTTTGCCAAAAACAGTATTTAAAAAAAGTAATGAAAATTGTTCTGAAAGAGCTCATGAATAGGGTAGGACTACCCACCGACAGCCTCATTTGTGCTCTGACCACTTACATGGGATTTGGTGGGTCTGCTCTAGTCCTGCTCGTTCGGCAGAATGCTCACCACAGCAAGGCTGGCAGAGTGGGGTCCGGTTTTACTCACTGTGCATAGTTATCCTCCTCAATACCCACGTCTCTGGAAAGCCTTGGGATATTTGGGGGTGTCCCAATAATGTGTATGTTTGGGGGCACACATAGGTTCTGCTAAAACACATTGAAAATCCATTCAATTCCTATTTGTCTTCTATTGAGCTTACCTTTTTTTCTCTACCTTTTAAATTAAAAAAAAAAACTAATTATCAGGAAAAAATGAAGGGCTAAAAGGTCCCCAGAGGAAATAATGAAAATGGCTACAGGTGAAGATCAGTGAAAGGACATACACTCTACTCTGACCATGAGTGTTTCTATGCATACCTCCTACTAAGCTATTCCCAAAGCCCTCAGTACGATTTCCCCTCTCTCAGCCTTACTTTCCTTTAACTTTCTTAATGTTTACTTATTTTTGAGAGAGAGAGAGAGACAGGCAGACAGAGCAAGAATGGGGGAGGACGGGCAGAGAGAGGGAGACACAGAATCCAAAGCAGGTTCCAGGCTCCAAGCTGTCAGCACACAGCCCTTCACGGGGCTTGAACTCACAAATTGTGAGATCATGACCTGAGCCAAAGTTGGATGCTTGAATAACTGAGCCACCCAGGTGCCCCTCTCACCTTACTTTCTAACCAGCCAAAGGAAAAGTTTATAGGTTCCCCTGACCTATTGATTTTCTCTTCCCTAAAAAAACATTGAATTTGCTTATCACCTAATAATATGTTTGTAAAGCTCAGAAAGACATTATTGAATATGAAATCGAATGCTGTAATAAGTATTCAAAGCTTTGAGGTATTTCAAGGGAAAGGATTTTAAGCCTTACAAATGCTTCTTCAAATGAATTGAGGAGAGGAGACAAAGTTCCTAGTGCTGCTAGTATTTATCCCTAAAAATTATTATTTTTTAAAATCACAAACAATGACCATTTTTAAGGTATGAGTTGGCTTTCTTTGTCCACTCATCATTTCAGGTTAATAATAATGAAGTGTGCACTGTCCTTTTAGGGTCCCTAGAGACCCTCCTCTCCCCCTCCCCATGGACATCAATTCTTCCTGCAACCAGGTTTTAAAAAAGAAGTGCAGCAGGAATTTAGTAGGCATTCTATGGTCACTCCTTAGAGGTTTTTAATCCTTGTTGCTTAGCAACATCTATATGATATAATTTCCATCTAGTGGTGAAATCAAGTATTTTTGTTAATATGAAGATAAGCTGATCTCTAGATACCCTACACAGCAAAGGATACTTGAGTGCTATTTTATCCCAAGAAGGGGGGGGGGGGGGGGAAGAGATGGAAAAGGCTTTTTCCTTCTTATATGTTTCTTTTCTCTTCTCCTTATCAACTGCTGCATAACAAACCACTCCAAAACTTAGTAGCCTAAAACAACTACTTATATTATCTCTTAGAATTGTGTGGTTTAATTAGGCTCAGTCAAATGGTTATGGTTTTGGCCTTTTGTGTAATTGCAGTCAGATGGCAGCAGGGGCTGAAGTCTTCCAAAAGCCACAGTAGGTTGGACATCCAAGATGGCCTGGTGTCTGGCCTGGGATGGCTGGAGCAGCTGGAGGCTGGTCAGATATCTCTCCTTCCATACAGCTACCTTGGGTGTCACAACACTGGCTTACAGGCAATAGGGTGAGTGAGAGAGGCAGTGAGAATGGAAAGGAATATTTTATCACTGCTTAGAATTAGTTGTGCATGATAATAATAAAAAGCAGAATGGGGCTCCTGGGTGGCTCAGTCAGTTAAGCATCCAACTTTGGCTCAGATCATGATCTAGCGGTTCATGGATTTGAGCCCCATCTACACCAGGCTCTGTGCTGACAGCTCAGAGCCTGGAGCCTGCTTCAGATTCTGTGTCTCCCTCTCTCTCTCTGCCCTTCCCCCAGTTCACACTCTGTTTCTCTCTCTCTCAAAAATAAATAAACATTTTAAAAAAGCACAGATTGATTTTTAGTTTGTTTTAATATTGCTTTTAAATTCTTTATATACAATGCATCCCCTTATTCTCTATATCTTTGGAGGACCTCTCCCACTTTCTTGGGAGAGTGCTTCACAATATGGCTCTCTCTGGATAATTGGACCTCTTGTCTGATGACTGGCTTCCTCCAGAGCTAGTATTCCAACAGACTAGGCAAAACCTAAAAGCCTTCTTATGACCTAGCTTCAGAAGACCTGGAGTGTCACATCCACTGCATACTATGGGTCAAAAGCAAGTCTCATGGCCATCTTAGAGTAAGGGGGAGAAGACTGAACAAGTTGATGTACTGAGAAGCAGACTTCATTGGGGGCCATCTTTGGACATAAGCAACCACACTCTCCATCACCACTTATAGTTCAGAACTACATGACTATTTAATCAAAGCTGGGGTTACTGGGGGCACCTGGGTGGCGCAGTCGGTTAAGCGTCCGACTTCAGCCAGGTCACGATCTCGCGGTCCGTGAGTTCGAGCCCCGCGTCAGGCTCTGGGCTGATGGCTCGGAGCCTGGAGCCTGTTTCCGATTCTGTGTCTCCCTCTCTCTCTGCCCCTTCCCCGTTCATGCTCTGTCTCTCTCTGTCCCAAAAATAAATAAACGTTGAAAAAAAAATTTTTTTTAAAGCTGGGGTTACTGTATTTCAACTAAAGAACCTACTACAACTTTAAAGGACTTTGCCGAAAGAGATTTTGAATTCAGGATTTTATTGAGCCTTGGAATCCTCCAATGAATTGTTTTTAATTATTTCTTGCTGAGTTAACTTTGAGTACATAGTGCCAACCTATTGCCAGGACTTCTGAGTCATTCCATGTACTTCACCTTAACCCTGGACCAAAGTTTTTCCAAAGGGCTATACTCATAGCTCAACTCCGTTTCTCACAGGTACTCATTTGAACAACTAGGGACTTTCCAAAGCCATATCACTCCATTATAACTCAAAATTGCTCCTAGAGGTCCTAGGCCAGCTGTGAATAGAAACTTTAGGTTTCCTGAATCCATAAATATGAACAACCTAAATGTCCTTGACATTAAATATTTCTTAAAATAGCAATAGTGAACCTTTTATGTGCTAGGCATTGTTTTCTGTGCTTCGTGTATATTAAGTCATCTAAAGGTCATAACAAAGCTATGAGGTAGTAACCAATGTTATTCTCATTTACGGATGAGGAAACTGAGGCCCAAAGCAAGGTTAAGGAATTTGTCTCAGATCCCAAAGTTAGCAAGTAGAAGAACCCAATGCACTCTGATTCCAGAACCCAAGTTCTTAATAACCACGCTCCACAAATCTTGGCAAGATATTGCTTGCCAAGAAAGAGCATGCATATGATTATACACCAAATCCTTAAAAATTTTCTGTAGTCAAACAGATCAATATCTACTGAGGGAGACAAGACTGATACCCAAATAGTAAGTGAATAGTATCAGATGGTATTATAAGTAAACAAGTTCTAAAATGCATGCTGATTTAGACTGTAAAGTGTTGTAGGAATCCAGATAAGGTCAGAGAAGACATCGGACAGAACACTTTCTCATTAAGCCAAATCACAAAATTTATGTTTTCTTTTCGCACAAGCATCGCCATTTCTGACTTTCAGTCCCTCAATTACTATGTGGTTAATACAGAGTGATCCACTAAAAATCAGGCCCACAGCTTTGTACAGCAGCCTGGTTTCTGTTGCCATCCCTCACAGAGAAGCCTTCACTCTGTGCCATTAGGATGTCATGAAGCAATAGCGAGGATGAGCACATTTTTTGAATGTTCAACAAGGGTGTGACTTACTGTCTCCAAAAGCAGTTCTCTTGAGGGAGGAAAGCTGAGCCCTTCACTGATTCCTTTCCTAAAGGAGAAGCTTGGCTTGGCTCAGTGAATAAAGCCCTCTCATGGCTGTCAGGTTCTAAGCTCCAAATCTGGCTCTGACCTTGGGTTGGTCACTTAACTTGCAGAGAGAACAGAAAATAAAGGTAAAGAACTTACAAATAATGGTGTTAAAATGCATTGTCTATTATTCTTTTTTATTTATTTATTTTTTGCATTACCTATTATTCTATGATACAAAAATGCTAGACACTGCATTTGGATAAAAGCAATTTTTTGAGAGCACTTACCCACTCAAAATATTTAAAGAACATTTGAATGTCCTTTAAATTAGAGATCATACATATTTTTAGCACTGAGGCACAAACTAAAAAAAAAATCAGCATTAAGGGGGAAAAAAAGCTAGATGTATAGCATAGAATAACACTGCTTTGCTGTCTCTGTTGGAAAAATAAAGTATGAACATTATGATGAAATTAAGTTGATTTATTCTTAGTACATCTAATAGGACTACTTGAAGGAAAATCATAAAGTGTCAGTAAATAATGATTCCTACTTCAATGGTAAATAAATATCTGCCACAATGATATTAAAGTGCTCAAGACTAGACTCTGAGAGCATAAGAAATTATTGCAGATCTTAAACTTTGAGCCCAGACTATTTTTTAAAAGAAATACCTTCTTTTAGGAGGAGATTTAAAAGAATCAGTTATATTAATTGAAACTGCCTTAAAAATGGAATCAGCAAGTACTTCTTATTGTTTTCTAAGTACTTCATTAGCATGGACATTTAAACCCAAATTCAAAATTCATCAACACCTTGGATTTAACAATAGCTATCATAAGAACAGATCTCTTCTTGGGGCGCCTGGGTGGCGCAGTCGGTTAAGCGTCCGACTTCAACCAGGTCACGATCTCGCGGTCCGTGAATTCGAGCCCCGTGTGGGGCTCTGGGCTGATGGCTTGGAGCCTGGAGCCTGTTTCCGATTCTGTGTCTCCCTCTCTCTCTGCCCCTCCCCCGTTCATGCTCTGTCTCTCTCGGTCCCAAAAAAATAAATAAACGTTGAAAAAAAAAAAAAAAGAACAGATCTCTTAACATCCTATCTTTTGATGACTTTCAGGACAATCTCCAGTTATTGAAAAATACACACTATTTTTCATTAGCAAATTAATTTAACAGAAGTTTATCTCAAAAATTCTAAAGCACTAAAAGCTATATCACAAAGAAGAAATCAGGATAAAGCTGCTGCTAATAAAAGACTAGGCTGATAACTTAACCTATTAAAACAATTATAAGAAACAGAATTAAACGTTCTTGATGCCATTAATTGTGTCAGCTCCATTAATTAATACTAGATGTTAAAAGGAAAATAATCCATTTATCTTTAAAGTTTATTGAAGTCCAAACATCTTTTTGTTTCAATTTCCAATAAATACGAAACACTCTGAGTCACAGAGTTCCGATGGTCTTAGTTTTAGTTTAAAAGCAAAAGATCCATTTAAATCCAATCACAGAAAAAAGAAGTCATCTTTGGCTCTAGGTTTATTATCGCGCTTCCATTATCTGGAAGGTGTTAGCTCGACTTTCATAATTCCAGGAAAGATTCTCATCACCATGTCACAGAAAGCTTAAGTTATGTTCTGGTTTGGGCTTAGAATTGTCTTACTGTTCCCTTCATACCTTTAAAAACTGCACTTAAGACTTGTCTTTGTGGCCTTTGGCCAGGGATCCAGCATTCTTTTTTTTTTTTTCAATATATGAAGTTTATTGTCAAATTGGTTTCCATACAACACCCAGTGCTCATCCCTAAAGGTGCCCTCCTCAATACCCATCACCCACCCTCCCCTCCCTCCCACCCCCCATCAACCCTCAGTTTGTTCTCAGTTTTGAAGAGTATCTTATGCTTTGGCTCTCTTCCACTCTAACCTCTTTTTTTTTTTTCCTTCCCCTCCCCCATGGGTTTCTGTTAAGTTTCTCAGGATCCACATAAGAGTGAAACTATATGGTATCTATCTTTCTCTGTATGGCTTATTTCACTTAGCATAACACTCTCCAGTTCCATCCATGTTGCCACAAAGGGCCATATTTCATTCTTTCTCATTGCCACGTAGTACTCCATTGTGTATATAAACCACAATTTCTTTATCCATTCGTCAGTTGATGGACATTTAGGCTCCTTCCATAATTTGGCTATTGTTGAGAGTGCTGCTATAAACATTGGGGTACAAGTGCCCCTATGCATCAGTACTCCTGTAAGGGATCCAGCATTCTCCTGATTTCCTGAGGACTATGGGTTTGGCTAAGTACACTGTAGTCTACTGGACGGTACTCTGGAGACACCACGCCTGGCCTCTACTCCTGGATTCACAAGTGACTCCTGTGATTCTGTAAGTCCTTTAAAAAGAATTCTTTCATCTATAAAGTAAGAATATATTCATCCATCTTCTTACCCAGAATTATGTTAAGACTTTGGGCGAAAACACTACCTAATTTCTGATTCTTTGTAGGAGAGGTAAAGTTCTCAGGGAAAATTCAGGCAGTGGCTTGCACAATCTCTAAAATATTACTAATAATGGCCCCAGCAATCTCTTTTTAGTTACATTCAAAACACTATAGGAGTTTATAATAGCCCCAAGTGGAAAACAACCCAAATGTCCATCAACAGGAAGTAGATAAACAGATTGTGGCCTATCTGTACAATGGAATATTACTCAACCATAAACAGAATCAGCTATTGATACATAAAACAACATGGACAAATCTCAAAGACATTAACCTGAATGAAAAAAAACCATACTCAAAGAGTATGTACTATATAATTCCATTTATATGAAAGCCAAGTACAGGTAAAACTAGAAATGAGATAGTAGTTGCAGAAGTGGGTAGGATAACTGACCAGAAAAGAGCACACGGAAATGAGAAGAAATGGTCTATATCTTGTTTGGGGTGATGGTTACACAGGTGTATACAATTATCAAAACTCACCAACGTGCGCACTTAAAATGTGTGCATTTTATTCTGTTACTTATATGTCAATAAAATAATCTTGTCAAAACAACTCCGATAGGAGTTGCAATTTGCTGAGGACTCTTCCCCAGACCATAAGAATTGATTTAGAGTTAATAACAGTATTTACCTCTGGGGAAAAGAAATGGGGACCAGGATTAGAGTTATTGGTCAAAACGGACTCTAGCTTTATCTGTAATATTTTTCATCAGTTTAGCACCTTGCTCTTTTCACTTAATATATCTGGGAGATCAATTCACATCAGTATATAGAGCTGCCTCATTGCTTTCAAAGGTTATATAGTTGTGTCAGTCAGGGTTCGATCAGGGAAGCAAAATCACTTAGAGTTATGATATTAGGGATATATTATAGGAATTAGACTCCATATAAGTGTGGGGGGCAGCTGGGGAAGTAAAGATCCAAAAGCAAGAGTTCACATTTCAGAGGGGTCACCAACCAGTCAATCTAAGAAGCCAGGCACATCTTGCTGCCAAAACAGCAACACAAAGGACAATGGTGGAAAAGTCCATGGTCAGCTGCTCCTTCTGAGGGTCTGTGGCAAAGCACCAGGCAGGAGGACATGTAGCAAATAAAAAGACATGGACCAAAAGAAGAGCGAGGGCTTGCTGGAACCCACCGGCACCCTTGAGTCTGTCTGTCATTACATCTCCCTCCCATGACCCTAAGAAAGTAATAATGCTGTTCACTTCCATTTTCCACAGCCTCCACCAATTCCTCTTTTAGCCAATTCTAACTCAGAATCCTACAGGAAAGGTATTCTGGGAAATGTGATAGCTTACCTAGTTAGTTCTGTACAAATTATCACAGTATAGTATTTCTTTGTATGACTTAACCATAACTTAATCAGTCGCCTATTGATGACCATTTGGATGGTAATTGATCTTAGCTATTACAAACAATTCTGCATGAGTATCCTGGTCAATCCCCAAGCATACATGCAGGAATGCATCTGTAGGATGCATCCCCAGGCAAGAATTCGCACAGATTGATCCACATGTTTATTCGTGGTCATGTGGCCATGGAAGTGGGGCTCCAAACTTGGACCCAGCCTAGTGAGGTCCTCATCATTTGAGTCAGAGAGTAGGTACGTGGCCTATGGCTCCAAACTGCATTGTCCAATTGTAAGAAAGCGATTCCCAAAAGAAGGTGGACACATTTCTTGTACACCAGGGTTTCTCAGCCTTGGCACTATTGAGATTTGGGGCTAGATGATTCTTTGTTTTCACACACAAATATCTTCTGGAGGATGAAATCAATCCCTATTGAGAACCACTGGGAAAATAAGTTCCCACCATAAAATGTTTTTGTTGTGAAAGATAAAGTTTATTTAGGATGAAATGGAAAGAAAGATTTTAAAAGTAGAGCTAAATCACTCTGCATAATAAGGGAAATCACAGAAATACTGCAGAGGAGACACACTGGACTCGTCACTTCACATGGAACGGTGCGTTAAGCCATTTTAAGTGTATATTAAAGGAAAGGTTGGCCACAGGAGGTGGGTGAACTTGGAAACACGTGACATACATGTTTTATTATATGCATAAACAGAGATCTGGAAAGGTGTATAGCGTTAAGAGCATGGATTCTGGAGTCAGGCTGTTGTTTGAATCTCAACTCTGCCACTTATAACAATGTATCTTTGTGCAAGTTGTTAAAGCCTCTGAGACTCCATATCCTCTGTAAATAAGGAAATAATACCTGCCTTGTAGGGTTGTTAGGAGGATTAAATGAGGTACAGTTGTAAAGCGTTTGGATAAGTGCTTAGCATATAGTAATTGCTGTACAAGGGCTTGTTAAGTAAAATAAATAAATACACATCAAAATGTTAACAATGATTATTTCTAGGAAATAGGATTATAGGGGATTTAAATTGTTTACATTTAATACCCACTTCTGAATTGTTTAGATTTTCTACAATGAAACTGTGTTACTTATAAAATCAGGAAAAACAACAAAAAGATTTCCATTTAGGAAAAATGCAAAGTGTCTGTAAGAATCTTCATGGTAAGCATCAGGAATACATTCTTTCCTACAACAAATCCTAACATAACCTACCTATTGTAAAGTTTCTGTTAAAATATAATGCCTATGTTTTGAAGTTTAAATCTGGACATGTGTCCAGTTCAAGATTTATCTGTCATCAGAAGACAAATAAGACTAATGAACACATTTGTTTGATTTCTACTTCTATTTCTAGAGTCTGTTACCTACATAGGACTCATCAGTGTTTGCTTGTAAGAGATAATATGCTTGAATCATACAAATCTTGCTTTTTCTTTCTTTCTTTCTCTTTCTTTTTCTTTCTTTCTTTCTTTCTTTCTTTCTTTCTTTCTTTCTTTCTTTCTTCCTTTCTTTTTCAGAAAGAGGGAGCAAGTGAACAAGGAGCAGAGAGACAGAGAGAGAGGGAAAGAGGGGTGGGGGAGAGAGAGAAGCAAGGCTCGTGTTTTTTACCTGAAGCTGGGTTCGTGCTCACCCGATGTAGGACTCAAACTCACAAACTGTGAGGTCATGACCCGAGCCAAAGTCAGATGCTTAATGACTGAACTACCGAGGCACCTCAAATCTTGCATTTCTTAAACAGGAACCCGGATTCATTCATTATTGGTGAATAATTAAAATTGCTATAGATTATAATATTCTTCTTTAAAATACATTATGTGGTTGACAAACAGAATAACAAATAGGACTCTGCCCTGTTATTCCCACTTGGACACAATAACAACATGCATACTAGATGCAAAATGTTCACATCTGAGGGTCTTTACAATTCTTTGACTTTTTACACAGGTTAAACTTGGTTCAAGCTAATAGTAAATCCACAGATATTTGTTATCCTTTTGCCCTGTGTAAACACTGCAGTTAGAATGTCCCAGAATTTAAAGATGCATACGCTATAATTCCCGGCTCCTAAGTGGCTTGCAGTCTACTTATTGAGGACCACACAGGTTCCTTGGCTGCTGAGAGCAGAGGGAAGGGAGGAGAGGGTAGAGGACTTGTATTAAGAGACTCTCAGAATCCCTTCTATGCCTACTGCAAATACCATCAGCCAGCCTTTCCTATCCCTTTCCTTCTGTGACTCAAGCTAACCAATTACAGAACCAAAATAGCCCCACTACCCAGGCAAGTGTGGGACCCAGGAAACACACTGGAAGCTTTATTTTCTAAGGTGTAGAGAATGAAGGTCCTGCAGCTTATATGATGGGGACTATAGGATATCTAGAACAGAACTCCCAACCTTGGATTTATAACCAGTAGGGAGCACAAGGAGTATTAAGCAAAGCAAGGAGAAGATGCTACTCCAAATTAGACTATTGACCAACCCATCAGGAACCCTCACCCAGCCATTTACCTCCATCTTCTGGCAAAAACATCCCTCTCTTATTTTGGAAATCACTGCTCTCCTCCCCTTTGCAACCATGTGGTTGCAATGGGAGCTGGTATGCTCTTAAATGATGTGGCCCTCCTTGTCACAGCTGATTGGCCCAAGGGCAAGCAACCACCTGAAACAGCCAATTGCAGTTCTTCCCTGGTATTTTTTTGAAATGGATCTGGGAAAAAGAGTCAGTCTGTCTCCCTGGTGGAAACAAAGTTGTAAAATGGGAAACTGTTAAACAAGGTGTCAATAGCCCTATTAACTGCCAAGTAGAGAAAGCTGGTTGGCAGTGGGAGAAAATAAAGCCAGCACCAAGAGAAGTAGAAACCAAGACCAAGAGATGAAGTCCTGGACAGCTGGAGCTTCCTGTTCAAGGATTCCTGGGACCCCGCTGTGTTGCCCTCAGCCTTCCTCTGATTTCGGTTGCCCTACCTTTCTTACAATTATGGCAACTTCCCCAAGATCTTTCCATTAAATCCTACTTTTTCCTAAACTAGTTAAATGTGGATTTCAGACACTTGTCTAACATGTAATGACTCAAATAAGTTTCTCCCAGCACACATAAATTATGGTGTAATCCTTACATATGGTTTGAGTACAACCAGCCTTTTTTTTTTAACAGAACAAATTCAGCCTATACTGATATTCTACTAGCTTGATATTGTCATGGATTTCTCTAATTAGCAGAGGTTTCCTATGAAATTGGTGTGATAGATTTTTATCACTGGGCTATTAGATTACTTTGATGGAAAGCTCTTGTATCTGATATTTCCCCTTCTTCTCTTTCATCAGCATTGCCTTGTATTAGGTAACAAGCAGTAAACCCCAGGAATCCTTTGGTTAATGTCATTTTCCCCACTGTAAATTGTCCTGTATGTAAATGACTTTTGGTCAGATTTCAGGGAGTCATGGGCCTAAAAGAAATCTTACTACTTTTGTACACCTTTTGTTGGAAGCCATCTTAAGTCTGGTAAAAATCTTGAAAAATCAAATATGTGTATATACAATCAATGCAACCTCTTTAGAACACTTCCAAATTACTACCATCAATCCAAAAAAGTAGTAATACTATTTTCAGTATTATTCAATACTATTACAAAGTACTATTCAATACTATTACTATACTCTCACAGTTTGTTCGGGAACTCTAAAGCCTCCTCTTTCTCAGTCCTTTAGGATAGATATGCTTTATTATAAAAGGAACAATAACAATATTAAAACAAAACTGTAGCATAAATAATAAACCATGCAACCTCATTTTCTTTGTGGAATAAGTGATTACAGTATTGCTGATTACCTGAGGAGGCAAAATGCTACCAGTGGCAATTGCAATAAATTAACTGGGGTTCGTTGGCATACTTTCAAGAATTTAGAGGGGCGCCTGGGTGGCGCAGTCGGTTAAGCGTCCGACTTCAGCCAGGTCACGATCTCGCGGTCCGGGAGTTCGAGCCCCGCGTCGGGCTCTGGGCTGATGGCTCGGAGCCTGGAGCCTGTTTCCGATTCTGTGTCTCCCTCTCTCTCTGCCCCTCCCCCATTCATGCTCTGTCTCTTTCTGTCCCAAAAATAAATAAACGTTGAAAAAAAAAAATTAAAAAAAAAAAAAAAAAAAGAATTTAGAATGACTCATGGAATGAGTGTTAATGGAATGAAAACCTCCATTCCATCTGCTCTGCACAGGGCAAGCCAATCTAATTGTTTTTCCCTAAGGCAACACAACAGTCAGGTATTTATGCAGCCCATTATTTCCTTTCATCCTGGAAGAAGCAGGAGCCTTGAGAGACAAGATCTAAGAAAGTCCTGAGATTTTTCTTTGACTTTTATGAGATTTCCTAAACCTACGCTACGTGTTTGAAAGGCAGGATTGAACAATCAAAATGACTGCGTTTCTAGGTAAGCACAGCGTCTAAGGGAAAAACTTTGTGTTAGTAAATAAATATTTATTGGGTCCCCCCTATGGACTAAGCTTTGTGCTGGACACTCTTAACCTTATAACCCAGTTAGAAAACAACTATAAAATAACAATGAAAGGTGGTAGGAGAACACAATTAAAACTAATTTGTGTCGTGTTCATCCAACCGCATGCTACTCAGAGAGTATCAACGCTACCAACAAGTATCAGCACTACCTGCCTGGGAGCTTATTAGAAATACAGAATCTCAAGCCCTACCCCAGACCTTTGAAATCAGAGCTGCATTTGAATAATATCCCCATTTTTACATTAAAGTTTGAGAAGCACTGATTTAACCAACTTCCTTGCCTTATAATTGAGGAAAATAAGGCTCAGGGAGGTGAAGTGATGTGTCGGCACCAAACAGCTAGTTAGGGACCCAGCTGGGACTCCCAGGTCTTCTAGCTTGCAGGCCGATGGAACTCAGGGTACTGCAGAATTTCAGACAAGAGGAAGTTAAGTGTATTTCATTCTCTCAAATGACCATTGATTGTTCCCATCATCTCCATTCAAAGCACACACAGAGGGCCTGAGTGAGCCCAATCACTCAGCCTCCCCCTGTCAACTCCTGCAGCCCAGGCTCCCAGCAGCCTCCTCCTCCAGCTGACACTGGAGCCTCAGCCCTCCCTGGAGGGACCTCCCCCTGCACAAGTCCCAATTCTGACTCTCCCCCCTCTCTCCCCAGGCCCAATTAAGCAACTAGCTGCTTCATGAAACCTTTCCCGATGACCCCAAACCTCTTCCTAATTCAGATGTGCTCCTGCATTCTGCAGAGTACATCTTAAATAGTTTATTTTTTCAGCCCAACATTTTCTAATTTTCTGCACCACACATATTGGCAAATGCTTTTATAATGATAATATGGATGCAATCTTTTTCTCTATTGCTCTTTTCAGAAATTGTATTCGTGTCTTCTTTCCTAAATAGTTTGCTTTTATTTTCTTGCATTATACTATCACAATACGAGGCACAAAAATAATTCTCAACTCTTCATGGTGGAAGGGCCCAAGCTCTTTCCTGATACAGGGACCTAAAGCATACCTGAGACACGGTCATTCAGTTTTACTTGCATACTTTCTGTGTCAGGGATTTTCTACATTTTTAAGGCACTATTTTTGTTTTATTCTGATAACTTCAGCTGTTAGAAAACTTTATACTGAAATCTACTTTCCTCTAACTTCTAGCATGTGTTTTCAGTTCTGCCCTTTCAGGTACATTAGAACAGGTCAGATCTATATTCCACAGGAAAGTGCTACAAGTATACCAAGTAACTAGCCAAAAGGGATTTGGCAACACAAGGTGGGCCTCGCAGTTAGAAACAATGAAGATGTTTCTGTTTCAAGTCTGTTTCCTACATTTCCTGTTCCTATACTTCTTAATGAATTCATACTACCAATACATTTGTGTTGAACACCTAATATGCGCTAGTCTCTATGGAAGATGTGCATTTCTGGGAGTTTATAGGACAGAAGGAAGACCATGAGATCCCAAACATCCCTGACACAGTGCAGAATGGAAACAGTTACACAGTGGAAGCTTGAGGCCATTTTATCCCACTTTGCATTTCATCCAGGTCTTCCTAAACTGTCAAGTGTAAACTCCCTCTAGTCATTGCTTTTCTCCCATACTCCTATCCTGATTTGGTTCTGTATTTCTCCCTGGGCAAATGATTTTCTCATGGCTTCCCTCCTAGATAATCCTTTTCATAAGGCCTTCTAAAATTCCAACTCCAAAGTAAATAAACTCCCCTCAACTTCAATCTTTTCCCGGAACTCTCTCTCTACCTGCATGCTAAAATTGCCATCGAGAATGCCACCTCCTCTATTAAAGTTGTTCATTTTCCCACACCATAAAGTCAGGGAGGGAGGGAGCACTTGCCATCTTGAAACTTCCCAATGACCTTCCAGATTCTTCACTTTTTCATTCATTCACTCATTCACTCAATAAATAATAAGTGCCTCCTATGTATGAGAGACACATTAGGGCCCTTCGCGGAGTATACAAACACCACTTTTGAGGTCAATACAATGTAGTCACAAGAGTAACTTGTAGAGAGTCATGTGACAGTTCCTCTCTGCTATAGAGACAATTTGTTCTTGCTGGACAACTGCAACTCTAAGGCAAAATCTGCTGAGTTGAGGACACAATGTCAGCTGCATTGCTGACCTTCATTTGCCTTTCTAGGGGAATAAGACTATTACTACTGATGATGATTAACACTTTGTCATCACAGTACAATTTGGGAGGGGGGTGGGTTCTACTTTCACAAACCCAAGAGAATGAAAAATAAACAAAGGAAGCTAGTAATGCTAAAGGTTTATAGAGTTCTATCATGATTATAAGGAGATACCTCAGGGCAAATACTACTTTGAAGATGTACACCTTTCTGCTTTCTCCTTAATAATGCAAATTCCAATGGAGCTGGTGTTTGCAATTTTCTCTCAACAATTTGAACTATATGAACCTGAGAACTAAGGGACAGGATAGAAATAGGGGCAATTATTTTGGTGGCTTTTTGGGGATTCACGAAGCTGCAAGGGCCAGCTGGCTGCAGAGAACCCCACTGGTTGACACCCAGGCCATGTCAATCACTCTCTGTCACCAAGGTATCACTTTGGGGAGTTTTCTAGCCTAACCTCATTAACCATTCTGCACTGAAAAGTCTTCAGTCAGCTATGCAATATGTTTACTGCATTGTTTTATGTTTGTCTTTTCACCCCCCAAGTAAATCTGTCTGCAAACTTTTTTATCTATTAAGAAAGGCATAAAATCTATAGTTGAGTTGAGACCTCTTGTACTGTTCTCATCAGAATATACAGTGTTTTAAGAACGAATTGCAAAGTCAATTAGTGGAGGACTCCATATCAAGGAAGCCCCTTTTGATTCACCTAAGGTGGGGCTACACATAAGCAAACACTTAATACACTTTTTTAATGACAATATACTAAAAGGTATTCTAGCATTTGATAGCTTTTTGTCACATATACCAATATATGATTTGAAAACAGAAAGTACAAAATAGAAGGGTTCGCTGCAGCATGTTGGTTGGCATCATATAGGTGAATCTGAATTTCCAAGTAGGAATGTTTCACATTTCTGAATATATGAATAAATGAGTTGTTCGAAGGTATTCTCTACACACACACACACACACACACACACACTTGGATCGTTGGCAACTTTTCCCTGGATCGCTTGGGCTCGAGTCAAGTATGCTCACCCACTCTACCTTCACCAGTGCCATATCTTCATATACCCATAACTCTCTGGCACAGGGTGAGATCATGATTTAGCAAAGGGGCAAGTGGGAGGCAAAATGGAGTGCTATCTCCCCTAATTGCTATTTAAGTGAGACAATAAAAAGGATGAAACAGATGAGATTAGCTAAGAAGCAAGAGCGTCCCAATGAACTGGCCAAGATAATCAACTTGGAAAATTAGCTATTAAACCTCCACACATGCTCCTTTTCATAATTTTGTGTGTGTGTGCTTGTGAAACACAACCCCCCATTGAAACTGCTGGGATGAAGGTGCTCTTCATTTCTCTGAGGAAAGTCATTTGCAATTGGCCTTAATGAAGTTGGTAGTGAGATTTTTTTTAATGCCCTAGTTCATCATTTCCCATCTTAGTGCCAGAGCATTTTGATTGGAGAAGTATGTAAAAGAGGAGAGAAGTCGACTCAAACTAGTTACTTCTCCTCTGAATTTTTCCACCTAACTCTATTCTTATTTCCAAATATGTGTGCTAGAGTGTGAGTTTTGGGTTTTATTACCATTACCTTTGTGTATCATCATCACCATTTAAATATCTGATCTTTATTTATTTTCAAAGTACCTTCCATACATTTTTATGAGATTTAATAATTCCTATCTTTTAAATCTTTTCCATCTCATCATCCTGTCTCTCAATGTTAGCCTCACTTATATACAGGTCTTCATACTTAAACAGCTAATCCTTTACTACTCATGGCAGTCATTAAAAGACCACAAGATGTGATATATTCTGCAGACAATAAATATTTATGCTTAATTTTACCCAATAATTCTAATTTTATAGTCCATGGAGCTACTATTAGAACACAAAATAGGTAGCTAAATGAGTTTATTTGAGATACTCCTTTTGTACTCCCTTTCCCTTTCTTTCTTTTTCTTTCTTTCTTTCTTTCTTTCTTTCTTTCTTTCTTTCTTTCTTAGGAGTTTCACATTTTTATTTAAATTGCAGTTAGTTAACATACAGTGTAATATTAGTTTCATGAGTGGAATTTAGTGATTCATCACTTACATATAACACCCAGTGCTCATCACAAGTGCCCTCCTTAATGCCCATCACCATTTAGCCCATCCACCTTAGCCTACCTCCCCTCCAGCAACCTTCAGTTTGTTCTCTATAGTTAAAAGTATGATTTACAGTTTGCCTCTCTCTTTTTTCCCCCATTTTCATCTGTTTTGTTTATTAAATTCCACAAATGAGTGAAATCGTATGGTGTTTGTCTTTCTCTGACTTATTTCACTTAGTTTTATACTCTGTAGCTCCAACCACATCATTGCAAATGGCAAGATTTCATTATTTTTGATGGCTGAGTAATATTTCATTATATATGTATGTGTAGATAGATAGATAGATGGATAGATATAGATATAGATATAGATATAGATATAGATATAGATATCTCACATCTTCTTTATCCATTCATCAGTAGATGGATATTTGGGCTCTTTCCATAATTTGGCTATTGATAGCACTGCTATAAACAGCCAGGGTTGTACTCCCTTTCTACTCATAGCTTTGTTAGATCAAAATTTCTACCTAAGGCAACACAGGTACTAGAGCATATTATTTAGATTAAAAAAAATTTTAATAGGAAGAGGAGTAATGAATTTGGATGATTCACAATCAAGAAACGTGACAGCTGCTGTCCTGAAGATTAGTTATTCAGATAAGAATTTTTTTTTTTCTTAAGTTCATTTTGAGAGAGACAATGAGCACAGGCAGGGCAGGCTCAGAGAGAGAAGGAGAGAGAGAATCCCACGAAAGCTCCACAATGTCAGCGTGGAGCCTGATGCAGGACTTGATCTCACAAACCGTGAGATCAAGAGTCAGACACTTAATGAACTGAGCTACTCAGGCACCCCAAGATTTGAATGCTTTAATTGAAGATTATGATGGTTAATTTTTCATGTGCCAACTTGACTGGACTAAGGGATGCATAAACAGCAGGTAAGCCATGGTTTCTGGGTGTGTCTGTGAGGATGTCTGAGAGATATTAACATTTGAACCATTTGAATGAGTAAAGATTGCACTCATCATTGGAGGCAGTCACCACCCAATCTGTTGAGAGCCTGAATAGGACAAAAAGGCAGAGGAAGGGTGAGTTCGCTCTCTGCCCTCCCATATCAGTTCTCCTGGTTTTCAGGAATTTGAACCAGGACTTATACCATCACCCCACCCTAGTTCTCAGGCCTTCAGACTCAGACTGAGACTTACCACTGTTGGCACCCCTTCGGGTATGACACTATCAGCTTTCCTGGCGTCCAGTGTGTGGACGGCAGATGGCAGATGGTGGGACTTCTCAGCCTCCATAATCATGTGAGCTGGTCCCTCATAATAAATCTCTTTCTACATACCTATATATATCCTATTGGTTCTGTCTCTGAAAAACACCTGATTAATACAAATATTAAAAACACATCCTTTCCTAATGGAGTATTAGTTTTGCCTACTCATCTTTTTCCTGGTTTATCTTCATGGAGCTATTTTTTTTCCCCATCAAATATTTGCATCTACCTCCAAAGAAAATAGTTTCTATAGCCTTTTCCTTGTATAAGCTGCATTCTGAAGTTAGAGCAAGATTGAAGAGTCTGAGAACTCTCAGACCAGAATTTTAGAGATCGCTCACGTAATATGGAGCAGCCTAACAGTATGGGTTCCACAGGCCTTGGGTTGCAAACTTATGTCTGGTACTGAGAAAACCAGTTTTCAAACTAAGTAGTGCTCTGCATGTTCAGTCTTATTCATTCTTTATCATTTCTGAGAAGAAAAAAAAGACCAAATGAAGAGGGAAACTACATCAAAATGAGTACATGATACTTCAGGCCAAGTGTCTGGCATTAGTATTAATTTTAGCTAAATAGAAAATGCCTAATGGCATGCAATTAGATTAAAATACATTTTTTCTAGAAAGACAAAGAGGTCATACCTTTTGAGGTAGAGATAAATAGGCACTCTTGGTAGATACAAAATTGTACGTTAATATTAATTTCTTTATACATTTTGAATTTCTTTATCAGGGCTAGAATGGTATGTGTCCCCAGTTACAAGTGTATTAAAACATTTACAGTGACAAGTATCTTTGCTAAACTGTCACACCACCAGATGCATTTCTGCTCAATAAGACAAACACCTATTAGCAAATTAGAACTATTGGTATATATTCTAGATACATTCAAATTGTTCTGTTGCCTTTGTTAAGTTTCCCCAAACATTTACTGAGTACCCACTATTTCTCAGGGTACTGTAATTATTCTGGGGCTACAGTATAAGGGATGAATTAGACATAGCCCCTGCCCCAAAAGAGCTCACAGGCACGAAGTTTGATGACAGACAAGGAAAGATTACATGTAAACTGGGAAATGAAGTGTGTATGTTGTAAAAGATAAAGTAGAATATATTTTCAAACAACTTGATCTATTTTGGTCCTCTGAATTGTAGCTAATTTTTCATTATTTGTTAAATCTTATAGTTGCCTTAAAGTCAAAGGAAAAATGATAAATGATAAACATATATAGAATCCCAACTATATTCCAGGTATTTTACATTTAAAAATAATGCATCCTTACAATGTGGTTGAGGACTTTGATTGTACATTGTTCTTTTTTTAATAGTGCATTGTTACAGGAAGTCCCTTGCCTTCCAAAAAGCCACACTCTTTCTCCCTAAGGAGAAGGGCCACTCCTAGCCTGAGTCCACATAGGGGAGGGTGATCTATATCTATATCTATATCTATATCTATATCTATATCTATATCTATCTATATCTATATATATATTGCTTTTGTGTAAATTATGTAGTCCAAAAAAATTTTTTGAGAGAGAGAGGGAGAAAGAGAGCAAGCATAAGGGGGAGGGACGGAGAGAAAAAGACAGAGAATCTTAAGCAGGCTCCATGCTCAGTGCTGAGCCCAATGGGGCCTTCATCTCACAAACTGTGAGATCATGACCTGAGTTGAATGCAAGAGTTAGACGCTTAACCAACTGAGTCACCCAAGCTCCCCTTTTTGTTGTTTGTTTGTTTGTTTATTTATTTATTTAGAGAAAGATGGTCCAAATTTTTTTTTTTAATTTTTTTTTCAACGTTTATTTATTTTTGGGACAGAGAGAGACAGAGCATGAACGGGGGAGGGGCAGAGAGAGAGGGAGACACAGAATCGGAAACAGGCTCCAGGCTCTGAGCCATCAGCCCAGAGTCCGACGCGGGGCTCGAACTCCCGGACCGCGAGATCGTGACCTGGCTGAAGTCGGACGCTTAACCGACTGCGCCACCCAGGCACCCCAGTCCAAATTTTTTTTAATCTTTGCCTTAATACTTGTTATTTTTGTTTTATTTTGAATGGTCTGCCTTCATGGCCCTCCATTTTGTCTCCCCAATTTAAGATGCATGAAGGCTTTTGTTCTCCCTGGGAGTGGGGCCGAGGCATGAAGGAAGCCAGGGCTCACCTATACACTGACTTGAGACCAGTTCAGTGAAGTGCACACCCTAACGAAATAATAATAATAATAATAATAATAATAATAATAATAATAACACATCCTTGTCCCAAAGGATCATAGATCTGAAGAGTTGAAAGAAAACTTATATTTTAAAAAAGACTTAAATTAAAACTAGTGTAATAGAGGAAGAAAAGTTAAAGATAAGTTTGAGAACCATTAATCTAGGTCACATGTTAAATAAATAGGCTTTTATGGCTTCTTCTGGGTACCTATAGTGGATTAAAGATGGCTGCACATTGAGACATAGACCCATTCTCTTTGAATCTGGGTGGTCCCTGTCACAATTTTGGCCAATAGAATACAGCAGAAATAATGCTATGCTACTTTTCCAGGCCCAGACTGTAAGAAACTGGCAGCTTCCACTTCATGTCTCTTAGACCACTCATCCTTGCAATACAGCCACTATCCTGTGAGGAAGGCTAAGCAACCCCATGTGGAGAGGAACCAAGGACCCTGACCAATAGCCCCAGTCAAGTTCCCAGCTGACAGCCAATACCAAATTGCCAGCCATGTAAGTGACCACGTTGAAGTGAATCCCCCAGCCCCAATCTAGCTTCCTCTGCTGACACCATTTGGAGCAAATGCAAGCTGCCCAAAGGAGCCCTTCCTGAATTCCTGACCTACAAAACTGTGAGTAAAATACAGCTGCTTGGGGGGGGGGGGGGGGGGGGGTCAATTGCTACACAGTAACAGAGCATCAGACTAGAACCCAATCATGATTAATACCATCACCTCTGTGTGTAAAGCTGTAAAAAGTACAGGCTCTGGAGTCAAACTGCCTGAGATCCAGCCGCATGACCTCAGACCATTTTGTCTGTGCCTCAGATCCTTCTTCTATAATATTAGGTTAATTTTAACCTAAGTCATAGGATTTTTTGAAAGACTTAGATGACACAATTCACATAAAGCACTTAGAAAACTGCCTATTGCATAACTAATTGTATTGAGAATTCACTATTATTATTGTGAGAAAATGCTGAATTAGAAACTACTGACTTTTAAATGGACTTTGAGAACACAAATCTGTTCACAGTTTGGAAGCCTGACTATATATTGGAATCTTCAGCTCTGCTCAGCTTCCCATATAAAATCATGAGCATTTCAATGACTGTCTCCCTCAGGGTTAATTTGGTGTTATCCCAAGCTCTTATATTTCATGTACTGTGAAAATATTGTTTCAAGAAATGGTCTGCTCATCAGAACCGTGTATCTCAATTGTGTTAAGTATATAATGACTTGCCATGTTAGCAAGATAAATCCAGGGTTAATTTAATGTGAGTATCTGAGATTTATTTTATTTTTTCTGGCTCTGCGAATTGAAACATTTCTTCCACTTAATTTTTTTTCTGTGTTTAGTTAGAAGCATTATTCTAACAAGCAGATCCACAGGTCAAATTTGCAAATACCAGTTTCCAAAGTGTTGAATTGTTTAAATTGGGTAAGCGCTCCATCCCCACGAGCATTTTAAAAATTATTTATATTGCAGTTACATGTTACTGAATTCTGTGGCTACAAATAGATAACTTAGGGTTTTTCTTAGGGTTTAAAATTAATTTCAAACAATTCTGCTAGCCATATCCTATAAGATTACTTGTGGGGAGAAAACCAAAGGAAAGCTAACAACAGCAACAACAACAAAACACACAGACACACAAAACACACCAAAAAACACAAGTTTGCAAATTAAGGTCTGATTAATAAGTCTCATTAAATTAATGCTGTTCATCATCAAAAAACAATTAATTTCCCTGTGAAACATGTGTACGTGTAGGAATATATCCTAAGGTGATTGTTGTCAGGAACTCAGAATAGTATCACATGTCAATTTGTAATAATTTCTTTACAGATCATGAATGGCGTTACTTGAAATATCTTAATTTGTGCATCAGGTTCTTCTAAATGGGAAAATTCCCTGAATACTTGTGCAAAATGAAGGCAAAGAACACTATAAATTGAAACGCAGTAAAAGGAGTTTATTTCCAAGCCACAGCTTGGAATCATCTCTGTTTTGAATGTTGCTGGCAAAGAATGCATTCTTGATTAGGCTTTGTTGATAGGCAAAATGTAGAGCACATTTCCAGTTCCCTAAGTCTCTGAGACTCTAGAAATCCAATTCTTAGCTACATAAAATAGCTCAGCACAATTCCCCCCTCCCCCCGCCCCCAAAAAGCCATACTCAACAAGGATGGAACTGACAGGATGTAAGAGAATTAACGATTTCTAGAGCGATCTGAAAAAAACAAAACAAAACAATAAAGTATATATATATATATACACACACAAACTTTTTAAATAAATAGATGTTTAAAAAAACATCATGGAGGAGCGCAAAATTAAGAAGTCTTAATAAGGAGTCAGCCAATGCCAATGACAAAGGAGAAAGAGGAAAAAGATGGAAGGAATGTGGAGGACAGAGAGGCCAATGTTTGGAGGGGAGCTGGGAAATATTCATGATGAAATCACATAATGTGTTATCAGAAGTCCTAAAATCTCAGAAGTGCTACCGCTAAAATCTGCAGATATCTTATAAAAGTAAGAATGAGAATGACTGGAATTAGTTCCTTATTCCACCTCTGACCAATTGTATGATTGTAGAAGTATCATTAAATATTCTGCATTTGTTTCCCCAGCCATATAATAACAGCAATTACCACATGCCCTCAACTTGTCCTCTTGAAATCCATGAACTAAAATTCCTTGAAAGTCATTGTAACTTAAATGATACAGCTTCATGGCTACCATATTTGTCATCCCCATTTCCAAAGCCCATCCAAGGAGTGAACTTTCATGAGCACCAAGGCCTTGCCCTTTTTTCAACCGCTGATTCCTCAGCATTTTGTTATTTCTGCTTCTTACATTGCAAGCAGGCTCAAAACCCCCCACAGAACTACAGAGAATGTTATTAGTTTCCTTATTGTTATTGTTATCATTGACCCTCACCAACAGGTCTCGTTCTTAGCAGCCCCCTCCTCTATGGCTCCACATCTCACAGGGCTACATTTCTGTCATCAGATTTCCTCCAGATACACAGTCCCCCGGCAGACATTAAGTCTAATGAAAACATTACCAAAAGGTATTAAAAGGTGAGCCTGCATGTTTTACATTTCCTCTAGAGTCTTACTCTTGGTGATTTACATAACTGCTTCAGAATATTCAAAATGCATTTAAAAATGTCACCATTTGCAGAGATTATTTGTATATTGCTCTTAATTAACTTCAACTTCAAAATCTAGTTGGTCAGGATCAGGGGGTTTTGTGCATCCTGTCTCCTGTCTCACTCAGCACTGGTTTAATTACGTTCCCAGCTTGCTTTCACCTAGATCAAAAGCGGGAGAGGGGGCTTGAGAAGGATTATCATAGTAAATAAAATACATTTGCTTGTTCTTTGGTTCCTCATTCTGTGTGTTTTTTCAGTCGGTACTGTAGAAATAATGAATGCGCAACATGCCTATTCTACATATGATAATGCATCTAGGGTCCTGCGAACACTTAAATATTAAAACAACACTGTGTTATTTAAAAACTGAACCTAGTTTCTAGCTCAACATTTTGTCTCAAGAGAATGCAGAATAACTCATACTACGTCTTTAACGGTCTATACTCTTTCAGAAACCATGATATCAAGAGAAAATGTCATCCTAACCATTTACTCATAAAATTAGAGTCAGACTAATTTTAAAATTGAAAAAATCATGAGATTGAATCATCTATAATCAGAATAAGCAAAGAAATGTGAGAGTTGGCAGATTAATGGGGAAAAAAACAAAACTAGCTAGAGGAAACCTCGGGTATATCATTCAATCTTTTGAAGTTCATTTGAAAATTTTTCAAATAGTGCAGAAGTACACAGCAAAAAAAGTTAAAGTGTATCTTCCTTCTTCACAACCCTTCAACTAAACCCCACTCCCCTTTCATGGTAGCCACTACTCAGAACTTAGTATGCAAATGTTTTCAAAACAATGTAATGCCATACACACACTAAAATGTATCTATAATGTTCATAAAATATAATCATATAAATAATACCTGCCAGAATGTACACATTTGTGCATTTATTTAATGATTTTTGTTTTGATGATCATTCAGGTTGCTGAATACCCTAACACATGCATCTTTGGACATATGTTTAAATATTTTTGGAATACATATTTCTAGGAGTGTAATTACCAATTCAAAGGATACATTTTAATTTTGGCACCTACAGCCAAATTTGCCTTCCAAAAAATGACTAAGGCAATTAAACTCTTACCAACCACACATGGAAGTGAGCATTTTCCTACATTTATTCACACTGGACACAGTGTCACCTTTCCTGTTTTCCAGTACAATTATGAAGTTATTCATTATTCTATAATTTCAGTGGAATCTTGGAAAAGAGCAGAGATAGAGTAAATGCTTGGTTTTCTACCTTTTACTAAAGGTACCACTAAGTGAAACATCTAAAACCAGGAACAAAATATATAAATCTTTTTTCTGAGCAAAATTTGGTTAAACACATGCACGATTATCTCTAAAATATCCATAGGGGAGTGGAATGACAATCTAAAATTCTTAAAAAATACAAAAGGACTGGGGTACCTGTGTGGCTAAGTTGGTTGAGTATTGGACTCGATTTCGGCTCAGGTCATGATCCTAGGGTCGTGGAATTGAGGCCTGCTTTGGACTCCGTGCTGAGTGTGGAGCAATTCTCTCTGTCTCTCTATCTCTCTCCCTCTGCCCCACCCTTCACCCCCACCTGTGCGTGCTCTCTCTATATAAAAAAACAAAACAACAACAACAAAAAACAAAACAAAAAAAACCCAAAAAACTCAGAGTCCTTTATATTACAAAAAAAAAAAAAGGGCCATTAGGTTGCAAATACGAGAAAGCCACAGTTGCTTCTAAAATTTTACGTCGTTCAAACCATAAGCTCTAGAGAAACTGAGAAATTTTTAATATTGGAGATACTTTGGTATTTAAGAGCACCACCCAATAAACCTTCCATGAGAGGTTGTGGAAATAAAATATATCATAATAATTACATTTTTATGATGTCTAGGTTACAAATAAAAATCCAAACAACTTTATTATAATAGTTCAACACAATCATGCATTAGGGTACTACGAACAATTTGTCCAGCCTTTGTCTGAGTGGAGACAACATAATAAGAAAGATACATAACCAATTTCTATAGAAGATAGATAGATATAGATATAGATATAAAGCAAAAAATTAAAACAAGTGTCATTTGCACACTTTGCTCAGTATAACAGAATGGAGAGATTGAAAGCATATCAACTATACTGTTTAAACATGAATACATTATAAAATAGCATGTTATAAATGAGAATTATGGAACAAATGGTCTTGGTAATTAAATCAAAATTCCATTAAAATATGAATTTTCACTTTATACCATTTAAGAAAATAAATCTCAGATAGATTAGAGAGATAAATATAGAAAAATAATTTTTTGAGAAATTAGCAGGTAGAGAACAGAATGACTGTCAGATCAATGGAGAATGTGAACTTTCCTATCCTTGAAATGTAGAAGTCACAAAGATAAGACTGACATTCAAACATGAAAAAAATTGCTTTGTTTTGTTTAATGGAAAATAAAACTAATATAAGTGACAGTAACATTGCTATTTTTAAGAAAAACACGAAGGCCAAGGCTATGTAAACAGACAATTCATAGAAAGAGTAAATACACACAAAGGAGCAAAGCTCATTCTTCCTTGTATTCATAACAAACTTGAGGCACTCACACTGCTTAGATTGGCATATGTTTTAAAATGTGGCTAAAACTGTTGTATAACCTTTTTGAAAAGCAAAGTGACCCTACAAATAAAGAGCCAGTAAATTGTGCATACACTTTAGTAATAAATGCGTTAGAAATTTATCCTACGAAATAAAATAAAACTACTATTTACTGTGCTTGGTCCCTTACACATAATCTTATTAATTCAAAAAAGAAAAAAAAAACGTAAGCACAAATGTATTCATTGTAGCGCTTTCTGCAAAAGGACAAACATTCTAAATGCCAACCACAGGAGAAAACATTAAGAAAAATATGGTCCTCTGACATAGAATGCATCCATTTGAAAACAACAGCAAAACCATTTTGAAGCCTAAACAGATGTGATTAGTGATAAAATAAAAGCTGTTTATTTAAAAAAATTTTTTTAATGTTTATTTCTTTTTGAGAGAGAGCGTGAGTTGGGGAGGGGCAGAATAAAAGCTGATTATTTAAAAAAAATTTTTTTTAATGTTTATTTATTTTCGAGAGAGAGCGTGAGTTGGGGAGGGGCAGAGAGAGAGGGAGACACAGAATCTGAAGCAGGCTCCAGGCTTTGAGCTGTCAGCACAGACCCCGACGCGGGGCTCGAACCCACCAACCGTGAGATCATGACCAGAGCCTAAGTCAGTGGCTTAACGGACTGAGCCACCCAGGCTCAAAAGCTGTGTATTTGAAGGAGTTCCAGCTTTCTTTCCTCTCTCTGCCTCATAACTCATACATATCCTCCTATCCTTGTGCCTTGTACAAATGTCTCCTTGGACAAATTCTCCCTAGAATCCGAATTGAGGTGAGGGTGAGGGGAGCAGTGGTGCAGGAAGAGAATCATCCTCCTAGGAGTCTACACCCTTTGCTGCAGGAGAGTCGCTGTAGGAGAATTTGCTGTAGGGGTCGCTGTTGGAGAATTCCAGCTGCAAGGAGGTGATAGACTATTGAAAGAACAAGAAGTAATGGCATGAGAGAAAGCAAGTTCTACTCAGTGTGCAAGAGTGAGAAGCAACCTGGAGTTTCTAGGTGTTGAAAACAGGAAGAAACACCAGACTTCAGCAAGACTTCTGGGACATGTGCTCTGTTTAATGTAAACCAAGTTTGAAATTCCTTTCTGGCTCCTATTTTAAAAAGAGACCTAGTGGGGTGCCTAGGTGGCTCAGTCAGTTAAGCATCTGCTTGGTTTCAGCTCAGGTCATGATCTCTTGGTTGGTGAGTTCAAGCCCTACATGAGGCTCTGTGCTGACAGTGTGTAGCCTGCTTGGGATTCTCTCTCTTCTTCTCTCAGCCCCACCCCTGCTCATGCTTTCTCTCTCAAAATAAATAAATAAACTTAAAAAAAATTTTTTTAAAGAGTCCTAGCCTAGGCTATGTGAGTTTATGGTTGGTTATTCATTGATACAGAAAATGTTTATGGTATAACTGCCCATCATTTACTGGAAGGGATAGGAAATGACCAGTGGGAGCTGCTTGGGAAGAGTGTTCAAATGATTTGCTTTTTTTCTTATCCGATTGCTTTTCAGTCTGGAGGGGCTAGTGACAAGCAGTGACAAGCAGGCAGCAGTCAACAATGGGAACACAAAAACAAGCAAAAAGGCTTTCAAACAATGAGCACCCACTGAGGCCTTCCTTTTACAAGGCTCAATCTATTCTTCTTTTTTGTTTTATTATTTTTTTTAATGTTTATTTTTGAGAGAGAGAGAGAGAACGTGAGCAGGGAGGGGCAGAGAGAGGGGGAGACACAGAATCTGAAGCAGGCTCCACGGTCAGCACAGAGCTCGATGCGGGGCTCAAACCCATGAACTATGAGATCATGGCCTGAGCAGAAGTTGGACACTCAGCTGACTGAGCCACCCAGGCGCCCCTCAATCTACTCTTCTGATGTGGAGGCGGGCTATTAATGATGAAGCAGGAAAATATTACATTTTAATTGTAAAAATGCCCAAAAGGGGAGGAGAAATGATGCACATGGCCAAAGACAGTAATTAATAGTTTGATTAGAGCTTGTGATTTGGGGGGGCTCCTGGTTGACTCTGTCAGAAGAGCATGTAACTCTTGATCTCAGGGTGGTGAGTTTGAGCCCCACATTGGGTATAGAGATAACTAAAAATAAATAAATAAGCTTTAGAGTGAGTGATTTCACACTTCTTAAATTTTTCATAAATATAAAGATCATTTTAAAACTATATTTAAAATGCTTTTCATGGTAGAAATAAATAAAAGTGCTCTGAATGACCACACATTTCAGTGAATGGATGCTAAATGCCTTTCATCATGTTTCAATAAAATGCAGTAGAACAGTGGCATTGGGCAAGACATTTCCTTCAGCAAAAGAAGATAATATATAAAAGTTCATCTTTCTGCATGATGGTTTTTCCACAGAGACACAGAACCTTAAGATAAACATTTTTTGCCTCCTATGAAACCAGTTGTTCCTATAATACTGTATTTCAAACTACCTGAGCCATCTGACAGGGAACAGATGAAGCGCACTGATCTGTCTAATCCATCAACAAATTTTCATTGGCCATCTCAGATATATAGGCCTTCAGCTAAGCTCTGTGATAATTCTTCCACTAATTAAAGTCATTGTAGATAAAAGGGTTTTTAAATTTTAAGATACTATACCATTAGAGCTGATTGCAATTCAGTTGCAAATAACGTTTGCATAGCAGGGGTAGGAGTACAACCCTCTACAGGGAGGCCACCAGTATCCTTTGTCATGTGAAATGAGTCTGTGCTAGTAGGGTCGTGATCACAGTCGTAATTTAATACATTTTTGATCATCTTAAACCTCTTTACCATCAACTTCTAAAATATAAATGATACTTTTTTATTATATAATTAGAAAACATCCACTCATTAATTATTTGTGAATTACCTTGCCATTTTAAGTGGTGAAATAATCAGTGGAGGTCATTAAATGATGTCATAACTGTGCTGGAGGCTTTACCATACTGCAGAGTGCTACAACTTCTACATCAAATCTTATCTGAACAGTAGCCCAGTGTACAATTATCTGTTAATGCTCTCAACAAGTGGTTTCTGGGATCTTTTGCTCAACTAAACTTGTCAAAAACAGACCGCAAAACACTCCAAGAAAATTTAAAAGCATTTATCTTAATGAGTAAAAACAGTACCTATTGTATTCATATATATAGTATACATATTCATAATTATATATTCATAATTTTTTCATAGTTTTCCATTTAGCATCTTAGGCCAAATAAAATAATGTATGTCATTTTGTATATTATTGCAAAGCATGGTGTAATTTTTTCATTGTAGCCTATACTTAAGTAAATAATTAAGATCTTTTAACATTAACTAAAAATCAGTACATAAGAATCAGATATAGCTAATAAGTGTTACTGAGACAAAACACTTCGTAGGCCAGAAATAGGAAGAATTAAACCCTGACTTTAAGCTAATCAATGACGTAATATCCTTAAAGAAAGAACTTGTTGGTCAGAGGAAGATCAGTTAGGATGAAACAGAAAAACGAATACTTGGGGTACCTGGCTGGCTCAGTCGGTACAGCATGTGACTCTTGATCCCGGGGTCATGAGTTCAAGCCCCATATTGGGCATGGAGACTATTTTAAAGAAAAAAAAAGAAAAGAAGGAAGAGAAAAGAAAAAAGAAAAATGAATACTTATCCTCACATCTGTCCAAGGAAAATGATGGTCTTAAGGATTTGACTCGTCCTAGGTGAGGAATTTTCTTATTATGGTCATATCTTCATCACTCATAGGCTAACACCCGATGCCCTAAACATACAGAGTTTATAATTCATTCCTTTGACCTGATTCCAAGCTTATCAGGTCATCTTCTAACTCTACACCTTTTGAGGTAGTTCTGCAGGGAGAGTGCTCCCTTCCCTTATATTTTTCTTCCTGCAAATTAATAAAATACTGCATCTATACAACTGTCAGAAGTTTGGTTAATATGACTATGACTGAAAAGACTGAACCACTCTTTTTTTTTTTAAACATTTATTTTTTTTTCCTTTTTTTTTTTTCTGAAATTTATTGACAAATTGGTTTCCATACAACACCCAGTGCTCATCCCAAAAGGTGCCCTCCTCAATACCCATCACCCACCCTCTCCTCCCTCCCACCCCCCATCAACCCTCAGTTTGTTCTCAGTTTTTAACAGTCTCTTATGCTTTGGCTCTCTCCCATTCTAACCTCTTTATTTTTTTTTTTTTCCTTCCCCTCCCCCATGGGTTCCTGTTAAGTTTCTCAGGATCCACATAAGAGTGAAACCATATGGTATCTGTCTTTCTCTGTATGGCTTATTTCACTTAGCATCACACTCTCCAGTTCCATCCACGTTGCTACAAAAGGCCATATTTCATTTTTTCTCATTGCCACGTAATATTCCATTGTGTATATAAACCACAATTTCTTTATCCATTCATCAGTTGATGGACATTTAGGCTCTTTCCATAATTTGGCTATTGTTGAGAGTGCTGCTATGAACATTGGGGTACAAGTGGCCCTATGCATCAGTGCTCCTGTATCCCTTGGATAAATTCCTAGCAGTGCTATTGCTGGGTCATAGGGTAGGTCTATTTTTAATTTTCTGAGGAACCTCCACACTGCTTTCCAGAGCGGCTGCACCAATTTGCATTCCCACCAACAGTGCAAGAGGGTTCCCGTTTCTCCACATCCTCTCCAGCATCTATAATCTCCTGATTTGTTCATTTTGGCCACTCTGACTGGCGTGAGGTGATACCTGAGTGTGGTTTTGATTTGTATTTCCCTGATAAGGAGCGACGCTGAACATCTTTTCATGTGCCTGTTGGCCATCCGGATGTCTTCTTTAGAGTAGTGTCTATTCATGTTTTCTGCCCATTTCTTCACTGGGTTATTTGTTTTTCGGGTGTGGAGTTTGGTGAGCTCTTTATAGATTTTGGATACTAGCCCTTTGTCCGATATGTCATTTGCGAATATCTTTTCCCATTCCGTTGGTTGCCTTTTAGTTTTGTTGGTTGTTTCCTTTGCTGTGCAGAAGCTTTTTATCTTCATAAGGTCCCAGTAATTCACTTTTGCTTTTAATTCCCTTGCCTTTGGGGATGTGTCGAGTAAGAGATTGCTACGGCTGAGGTCAGAGAGGTCTTTTCCTGCTTTCTCCTCTAAGGTTTTGATGGTTTCCTGTCTCACATTTAGGTCCTTTATCCATTTTGAGTTTATTTTTGTGAATGGTGTGAGAAAGTGGTCTAGTTTCAACCTTCTGCATGTTGCTGTCCAGTTCTCCCAGCACCATTTGTTAAAGACACTGTCTTTTTTCCATTGGATGTTCTTTCCTGCTTTGTCAAAGATGAGTTGCCCATACTTTTGTGGGTCTAGTTCTGGGGTTTCTATTCTATTCCATTGGTCTATGTGTCTGTTTTGGTGCCAATACCATGCTGTCTTGATGATGACAGCTTTGTAGTAGAGGCTAAAGTCTGGGATTGTGATGCCTCCTGCTTTGGTCTTCTTCTTCAAAATTCCTTTGGCTATTCGGGGCCTTTTGTGGTTCCATATGAATTTTAGGATTGCTTGTTCTAGTTTCGAGAAGAATGCTGGTGCATTTTTGATTGGGATTGCATTGAATGTGTGGATAGCTTTGGGTACTATTGACATTTTGACAATATTTATTTTTCCAATCCATGAGCAGGGAATATCTTTCCATTTCTTTAAATCTTCTTCAATTACCTTCATAAGCTTTCTATAGTTTTCAGCATACAGATCCTTTACATCTTTGGTTAGATTTATTCCTAGGTATTTTATGCTTCTTGGTGCAATTGTGAATGGGATCAGTTTCTTTATTTGTCTTTCTGTTGCTTCATTGTTAGTGTATAAGAATGCAACTGATTTCTGTACATTGATTTTGTATCCTGCAACTTTGCTGAATTCCTGTATCAGTTCTAGCAGACTTTTGGTGGAGTCTATCGGATTTTCCATGTATAATATCATGTCATCTGCAAAAAGCAAAAGCTTGACTTCATCTTTGCCAATTTTGATGCCTTTGATTTCCTTTTGTTGTCTGATTGCTGATGCTAGAACTTCCAGCACTATGTTAAACAGCAGCGGTGAGAGTGGGCATCCTTGTCGTGTTCCTGATCTCAGGGAAAAAGCTTTCAGTTTTTCCCCGTTGAGGATGATGTTAGCTGTGGGCTTTTCATAAATGGCTTTTATGATCTTTAAGTATGTTCCTTCTATCCCGACTTTCTCAAGGGTTTTTATTAAGAAAGGGTGCTGGATTTTGTCGAAGGCCTTTTCTGCATCGATTGACAGGATCATATGGTTCTTCTCTCTTTTTTTGTTAATGTGATGTATCACGTTGATTGATTTGCTAAGGTTGAACCAGCCCTGCATCCCAGGAATGAATCCCACTTGATCATGGTGAATAATTCTTTTTATATGCCGTTGAATTCGATTTGCTAGTATCTTATTGAGAATTTTTGCATCCATATTCATCAGGGATATTGGCCTGTAGTTCTCTTTTTTTACTGGGTCTCTGTCTGGTTTAGGAATCAAAGTCATACTGGCTTCATAGAATGAGTCTGGAAGTTTTCCTTCCCTTTCTATTTCTTGGAATAGCTTGAGAAGGATAGGTATTATCTCTGCTTTAAACGTCTGGTAGAACTCCCCTGGGAAGCCATCTGGTCCTGGACTCTTATTTGTTGGGAGATTTTTGATAACCGATTCAATTTCTTCGCTGGTTATGGGTCTGTTCAAGCTTTCTATTTCCTCCTGATTGAGTTTTGGAAGAGTGTGGGTGTTCAGGAATTTGTCCATTTCTTCCAGGTTGTCCAATTTGTTGGCATATAAGTTTTCATAGTATTCCCTGATAATTGTTTGTATCTCTGAGGGATTGGTTGTAATAATTCCATTTTCATTCATGATTTTATCTATTTGGGTCATCTCCCTTTTCTTTTTGAGAAGCCTGGCTAGAGGTTTGTCAATTTTGTTTATTTTTTCAAAAAACCAACTCTTGGTTTCGTTGATCTGCTCTACAGTTTTTTTAGTTTCTATATTGTTTATTTCTGCTCTGATCTTTATTATTTCTCTTCTTCTGCTGGGCTTAGGCTGCCTTTGCTGTTCTGCTTCTAGTTCCTTTAGGTGCGCTGTTAGATTTTGTATTTGGGATTTTTCTTGTTTCTTGAGATAGGCCTGGATTGCAATGTATTTTCCTCTCAGGACTGCCTTTGCTGCGTCCCAAAGCGTTTGGATTGTTGTATTTTCATTTTCGTTTGTTTCCATATATTTTTTAATTTCTTCTCTAATTGCCTGGTTGACCCACTCATTCGTTAGTAGGGTGTTCTTTAACCTCCATGCTTTTGGAGGTTTTCCAGACTTTTTTCTGTGGTTGATTTCAAGCTTCATGGCATTGTGGTCTGAAAGTATGCATGGTATAATTTCAATTCTTGTAAACTTATGAAGGGCTGTTTTGTGACCCAGTATATGATCTATCTTGGAGAATGTTCCATGTGCACTCGAGAAGAAAGTATATTCTGTTGCTTTGGGATGCAGAGTTCTAAATATATCTGTCAAGTCCATCTGATCCAATGTCTCATTCAGGGCCCTTGTTTCTTTATTGACCGTGTGTCTAGATGATCTATCCATTTCTGTAAGTGGTGTATTAAAGTCCCCTGCAATTACCTCATTCTTATCAATAAGGTTGCTTATGTTTATGAGTAATTGTTTTATATATTTGGGGGCTCCGGTATTCGGTGCATAGACATTTATAATTGTTAGCTCTTCCTGATGGATAGACCCTGTAACTATTATATAATGTCCTTCTTCATCTCTTGTTACAGCCTTTAATTTAAAGTCTAGTTTGTCTGATATAAGTACGGCTACTCCAGCTTTCTTTTGGCTTCCAGTCGCATGATAAATAGTTCTCCATCCCCTCACTCTCAATCTAAAGGTGTCCTCAGGTCTAAAATGAGTCTCTTGTAGACAGCAAATAGATGGGTCTTGTTTTTTTATCCATTCTGATACCCTATGTCTTTTGGTTGGAGCATTTAATCCATTTACATTCAGTGTTATTATAGAAAGATACGGTTTTAGAGTCATTGTGATGTCTGTATGTTTTATGCTTATAGTGATGTCTCTGGGACTTTGTCTCACAGGGTCCCCCTTAGGATCTCTTGTAGGGCTGGTTTAGTGGTGACAAATTCCTTCAGTTTTTGTTTGTTTGGGAAGACCTTTATCTCTCCTTCTATTCTAAATGACAGACTTGCTGGATAAAGGATTCTTGGCTGCATATTTTTTCTGTCTAGCACCCTGAAAATCTCGTGCCAATTCTTTCTGGCCTGCCAAGTTTCAAAAGAGAGATCAGTCACGAGTCTTATAGGTCTCCCTTTATATGTGAGGGCACGTTTACCCCTTGCTGCTTTCAGAATTTTCTCTTTATCCTTGTATTTTGCCAGTTTCACTATGATATGTCGTGCAGAAGATCGATTCAAGTTACGTCTGAAGGGAGTTCTCTGTGCCTCTTGGATTTCAATGCCTTTTTCCTTCCCCAGTTCAGGGAAGTTCTCAGCTATTATTTCTTCAAGTACCCCTTCAGCACCTTTCCCTCTCTCTTCCTCCTCTGGGATACCAATTATGCGTATATTATTTCTTTTTAGTGTATCACTTAATTCTCTAATTTTCCCCTCATACTCCTGGATTTTTTTATCTCTCTTTTTCTCAGCTTCCTCTTTTTCCATAACTTTATCTTCTAGTTCACCTATTCCCTCCTCTGCCTCTTCAAGCCGAGCTGTGGTGGTTTCCATTTTGTTATGCATTTCGTTTAAAGCGTTTTTCAGCTCCTCGTGACTGTTCCTTAGTCCCTTGATCTCTGTAGCAAGAGATTCTCTGCTGTCCTGTATACTGTTTTCAAGCCCAGCGATTAATTTTATGACCATTATTCTAAATTCACTTTCTGTTATATTATTTAAATCCTTTTTGATCAGTTCATTAGCTGTTGTTATTTCCTGGAGATTCTTCTGAGGGGAGTTCTTCCGCTTGGTCATTTTGGATAGTCCCTGGCGTGGTGAGGACCTGCAGGGCACTTCCCCTGTGCTGTGGTGTATAACTGGAGTTGGTGGGCGGGGCCGCAGTCAGACCTGATGTCTGCCCCCAGCCCACCGCTGGGGCCACAGTCAGACTGGTGTGTGCCTTCTCTTCCCCTCTCCTAGGGGTGGGATTCACTGTGGGGTGGTGTGGCTCGTCTGGGCTACTTGCACCCTGCCAGGCTTGTGATGCTGGGGATCTGGCGTATTAGCTGGGGTGGGTAGGCAAGGTGCTCGGGGGCAGGAGGGGCAGGCTTAGATCGCTTCTCCTTAGGTGATCCACTTCAGGAGGGGCCCTGTGGCAGCAGGAGGGAGTCAGATCCGCTGCCGGAGGTTTGGCTCTGCTGAAGCGCAGAGTTGGGTGTTTGCGCGGAGCGAGCAAGTTCCCTGGCAGGAACCGGTTCCCTTTGGGATTTCGGCTGGGGGATGGGCGGGGGAGATGGCGCTGGTGAGCGCCTTTGTTCCCCACCAAACTGAGCTCTGTTGTCAGGGGGCTCAGCAGCTCTCCCTCCCTTTGTCCTCCAGCCTTCCCGCTTTCCGAGCAGAGCTGTTAACTTATGTCCTCCCAGACGCTAAGTCGCGCTTGCTGTCGGAACACAGTCCGCCCGGCCCCTCCGCTTTTGCAAGCCAGACTCGGGGGCTCTGCTTGGCCGGCGAGCCGCCCCTCCGCCCCGGCTCCCTCCCGCCAGTCCGTGGAGCGCGCACCGCCTCGCCGCCCTTCCTACCCTCTTCTGTGGGCCTCTCGTCTGCGTTTGGCTCCGGCGACTCTGTTCTGCTAATCCTCTGGCGGTTTTCTGGGTTATTTAGGCAGGTGTAGATGGAATCTAAGTGATCAGCAGGACGTGCGGTGAGCCCAGCGTCCTCCTAAGCCGCCATCTTGCCGCAACTCCCACATTTATTTATTTTTGGGACAGAGAGAGACAGAGCATGAACGGGGGAGGGGCAGAGAGAGAGGGAGACACAGAATCGGAAACAGGCTCCAGGCTCTGAGCCCAGAGCCCGACGCCGGGCTCGAACTCACGGACCGTGAGATCGTGACCTGGCTGAAGTCGGACGCTTAACCGACTGCGCCACCCAGGCGCCCCAAGACTGAACCACTCTTACTGTATTAAGTCCTATAAGTAAATCAACCCTTACATACACGCACACAAATTTGGTTTTTGTAGGAGACTGATTTACATTTTTTCAAAAGGTCTACCATGCTAGATAGAGGTCTTTAGCAACTTTTTAAGAAACCGGTTTGCCCCTGTCAAGACAGGTTCCAAGTAAACCTCATTTTCTTTACCTGTTTTATACTTAATTATTTGTTTTGTGGAAGTGTTTAGTTTTGTTGGTGTTCTATAACCCTTAATGGAAATTTTAAAAACAGAAAAATTATCTTTGTTTCGTAGAAGGTTTGGAAGAGCACAACACCACTTCTTCAGGATAGAGACAGCAAAGTGTCAGAAAGGAACAAACAGTGTGGAAAAATGCAAAAGAGAATTTTCAGAGTCTCTTTTTTTTATAACGTTTAGTCATTTTTTGAGAGACAGAGTACAGGGGAGGGCCAGAGAGAGAGGGAGACAGAAAATCTGAAGCAGTCTCCAGGCTCTGAGCGTGTCACAACAGCTGGGGTCCAAACCCATGAACAACAAGCTCATGACCTAAACTGATATTGGTTGCTTAATGGACAGAGCCATCCAGGTGTCCCCAGAGTCTCTTGAGGCAGATCTCTTTAGAACGACTTGGTGAGGAGCACCTGTGTGGCTCAGTCAGTTAAGCACCCGACTCTTGGTTTCAGCTCAGGTCATGATCTGACCTGATTGAGCCCTATGTCGGGTGGGGCTCCATGCTCGCAGTGCGGAGCCTGCTTAGGATTCTCTGTCTCCTTCTCTCTCTGCCTCTGTCCCACCCCGCTCAAAATAAATAAACTTCAAAAAAATGACTTGAGAATATTAGTGTAACCATATGAGCACAAACACGTATTTCAAAACGCAATAATAATTTACAAAACTCACGTCTAGAGTTCTATTATTGTAAGTAATTAAGAACCAACTATAGTCTTGATAGCAATGATATTCGAAATAGGTCTCAACAAAAGCCAGAATTAGACCAGATATTTAAGTCCAGGACACACCAAACTATTAGATACTGGCCCACATGACCCAAGGTGATAAGATACAGCAAGATAACTTAGAAAACATGCAGAGATCAGCTATTGTATGATATAAGAAATCACAATTGTGGGGGAATAGGTTCTACTTACATAAATGGGTTAGAAAAAAAGCTTAGGATGGATAGCCACCACCACGGGCTGAAAATGCTGAGGTTAGCTAGCAAGATAACCAGTAACTTGTTATATCACCTGCAGGAAATTACTTTCCATCTGACACCAATGTACCTTGATCACAAACACCACTTGCCCCCCCAGACCATTTGTTTCTTACACCCACAAGTTAATGATTACTGTCTGATTGTTTTCTCCATGTTCACATGTATAAGATCTTGTTTTCTTCATGTTCATCACGTGGGTAATAACTTGTGAGCTCAGTAAATACAGAGACAAAACCCCTGTTTGGGGCCCTTGTCTCCTCCAGATGTTAGCCTCCCTCATATTCAATTCTGTGTCCACTCTCTTGCTGGACAAGAGAGAACTCCAGACTCATAGTCTGTGACACACAATGTTTAACAAATCAAGTTTTTAGGAAATACTTCTGGCCTAAATAATTTTTGGAAAACTCTAAAATGGGAGTGGGGAATGGGGGGGGCCTGGCCTTGAAGGAGGGAGGAAGACACAGGGAATTTTGATTCTGGGGAGAATGGTGAAAGGGTATCCATCCAATTCTGTTTACAGTTATTCCTTACACGATGAAAATCTATAGCAAAACAACATTGTAAAGGAGAACATTAAGAATGACAAAACAGGAGTATCAGGATGGTTCGGTCAGTTAAGCGCCCAACTCTTGATTTTGGCTCAGGCCATGATCTCACAGTCCTGAGATCAAGCTCCGTGTCAGGCTCTGTGCTGACAGTGGCTCTCCCCCACTCCCTGTCTCTCAAAATAAAGAAATAAGCATTAAAAAAAGCAATGACAAAACAGATTGATTCAGTATTGTGAGCCACTAAGAAAGAAAGACAAAAAAAAGTGACAGTTAAGGGTAGAAAGAATAAAAATAATAAAGGCTTTGAGTAGTTTAAACTTAGAAAATATTTGAAATATCAAGAATAGGAAACAAGAAAATCAGAATTGTAAAAAGGTAAGAATAAGACTCGATTTGTATATTAAAAAGTAACAGGTTTCCAAACATAAGACAAAAAAGACTGAAAGGTGAAAATAAAAGTGAAGATAGATATAAAGCAGAATTTTCAAAGATAAAATCATGATGCTTTAAGAATTACAAATAAAACAGAAAAAATAAAAATGGATTGAATATACCTAAATATAAAGTATTCTAAAAACCAGGTTTTTTCAAGTAATTTAAGGCCAATGTTTAAAACTTTTTTGTAATAGAGTTATCCCAACACGCATCAGAGTACAGAGAACAGAAAGGTTAAAGCTCATACCCTCCCCTCTCCCCACCCCCACACCACTCCCTACAAACAGCAAGTATAGGTGATGGTATTTCCTCCCTATTCCCCAGTGTTCCCTTCCTCCCTCCCTTCCCTCCCCCCTTACCTCTCCGCCAGCTTCCCCCACCCTGGATTCCTTTGTGAAATGCTCTGTCCCACACTCTTTCGTCCAGGGTGGTGTGCTCATGCAAAGATAGTTATGCCCAATTCCTTAACCATTCACTCACTGTTGAGTATTACAATATTCTCATTCTGGATCTCAGGACTGCTGTTCCTCATAAAACTCCATTCTCATTTTCCCGTTAAGACCTTCCTTCCACCAGACACCTTCTTCCGCCCCTCTGTGTCCCTGCTTCCTTGGGGTTGGCTAGATGTGGCTCTGGAAAATTGGTGTGGGAGAAGCTGGGCTCCACCCTTTCATGGCCAGTTCTTCTTCCAGATGCTTACTCGCTGTGCTGGGCAAGGAGAAAAGAGGAAGTGAACTTCTTTCCTCTTTGGGTTGGTTGTTCCTGTTCTCAGGAACCTCACAGGTTGCTGAACCTCACAGGATCACCGTTCTACCTCTGTGGCTGGATTCAAATGCCAGCTGTCTTGTGGGGCATGCTCATAGATCTTTGGAGACCTCTGCACAGTGCCATGATGTGGGAGATCTGTCTGAAGTCTGCCTTCACCATCCTGTGCTCAGGCTCTGCCTCAGCAGCCCACCCATGCCCTTTTGCCTGGAGAGTTTCCTTGCTCTGCTAACAGTCCTCATGAGTGGTTAGGAACCAGCAAGACCACTTAAGTCCAGGCACCCTCTGTAATGTCCATTTGACCCAAGGGACACTCTCAGATCCTTGTTGTACTGCATGGTAGAAATGCAGATCACCCTCCACCCCAAACCCAACCCTTGATTCTTCTTCTCGCTGTTGTGTCTTCCAACAGAACAGATCACCACTCCCCAACTCAGTGAGGCAGGGAACCATTCCAGAACTGCCAGTTCTATTGGAGTGGAGGACCCATGACCCATGAGCATCGTTACTGAGGACAGAGGAGGAAAAGGGAAAGAAGTGTTGTTACTCCTTAGCTATGGGTGTCCCCTCCCCTCCCCAGTCCTCCTGAGAGGGGCTCAGCTGTGCTATTTCTGTTTGTTTTCTTCTTCATGATTTTATACATGCTCAAAGTCTTTTAAAATGAGCTGTCATAACTAGATGTTTTAAATTAAATCTACCTGTCCTTCAAAACTAATTGAAACATAATGTCTTTCATAAAACTTCCTCATGTAATCAAATGGAAACATGTCTTTCCAACTTCTTTTTGTTTTTTTTTTTTTCATTCTTAAGACAATTACCACAGACTACCTTATCTTGTGGTTATTTTTTACATATTTTATATCACTTATTATATACAAAGCATTTTGCAGATATATTGATGCATCCCCTACAGTGTATCCCCTAGCACAGTGACATGCACAAAAATATCCCTCAATAAATACTTATTAATAATTAAGCATATTTGCAATTTCTAGAAAGTACTAAATAATTGTCAAGTTTTATTATATCACCGAATCTGTGATATTTGTTGCCAACAGCATGTAAGTACAGTCAGCCTCTAGCTGAACTTTATCACAAGCCAAATTTAGATGTATAAACCCTAGTTGAATAGAACAGGATTTCTATTTATAATTCAGAAGAAAATTTGTGTCTTACTAAAATAATTGAAAACACAAGAGAGAAAAACATTTTTTTAAAAAGTGAAATCTAAGCCAACACACAAAGGGCTTCTTATAAGCAAATCAAATAATTATTTGTATAATTGTTTGTTGTATGTTTTCCCAATAAATTGTAAACAGAGATCATTTGCAACTATCAAACCAGCAACTAGCCCAGCGGTCGGTACATTGAGGCTGTTCACTAAAATTTGTGAATGAATGAAAGGAAACAACATTAAAACCAGAATTCTATTGGTGACAAAGATAATAGAGACATATTTTGTTTTCTAATAGAGATATATTTGAAAGGGAAAATCTTTGTAGATCAAAACTACAGAAAAATAACAGAAAGCTTATGTTCTGGTGCCGAGAAGTCAAACCTCTTCCTTGTGATCCAACAGCAGACCTCTTGACATTATCCCAATTTTCATTTTCTATTATTTGAATTCAGAGGTTGAATCCAAGTCTTTTTAAACACTAGCGTTTGGAGTTATGCAAGGCTCTCAGAGCAAAAAGAGGTTACCCCATCAGTTTTCTTACTAGTTTTTTCTTTCAAAATAGCTCCATGATTCTACTTATCTGGGTTGTATTGTCAATTGAGTAGCATAGGAAATGAGCTTGGGGCTTGGGATAGCAGCATCAGTGGAGAGCCCCCAGCAACCCTTGTATCCCTTCAGGCCACAAAAGCAAAGTGCCTCCATCCTTCCAAGTTCAATTTACAACTATTAGTCAACAGAGGGGAAAGCAGCCTATTCTTTGCATAGGCTTACAGACCAGCGCTCAGAGTCATCTTACGTCAGTTCTGTAAGGTGGCCAGCCTTTTCGAGCAAGGATAGTAAGTGCAATTCCTCATAATATTCAAAGTAAAACTTTGAGTCAATTGTCACTGATACAATAAAGGAAGCACACAAAGTTAGACTTAGTCCAGTGTTTATTGGCTAGGCAACAAGGCCAGAAAGGGTATAAAAATGCACAAACATCACAAAATCACCAACAAAGTGACATACAGTTCCAGGATATGCCAAAATTTAGAGTTACAGTTAGCACACCCCTAGGGCTAGTCTAAACAACTATGTACCATATTTGGATTCCTTGCTGGAATATTTTCCCCTTTCCCAGAATATCAGGGCATAATACAAACTATTTAGTTGGGGCCAGGCATGGTCCCACCAGGTTAAGTTTGGGGAAAAGTATATGCAAAGCTTGCTCGTTAATAGCTTGCCTAGGCTGAGAAAATAGAAAACGTCATTTTCCAGTGGTGTGTATTCAGCCACCCTCACCACCAATAAAATCATATCTTTTCTTTTTTCTAAGACCTAAAGGTATTGGAAGGAGTCAAGCAATATCCAAATAATTAGCACCATTTAAAGGTGCTGGAAGCTTCAGAACAGCGGAAGGCAGCTTGTGAGTCAGACAGAAACATTGGGACACTCTTAGAAGCCAATTTGAGAGCTGCCAGCTATGCCTTTCCCTCTACAAATGCTGTCACACTTCGCTCCCACATCACTAAAATTCATCTCCAAGGTCACAAGAACTCAAAGAAAAACTAGGTCAACGCTTTTTGTGCTTTACGGAATCTAGTTTATAGCCTGCAAAGAAAAAGAGCTTCTCTCTGGAATACAACCTGACAAATCAGGAGACATTACACTTCTGTCAAATAGCTGAAATATGAGCACGAATTCAGAAAAATACCATTGGATTTGCTTTGAAGCTACTGTATGAAGTATCAGAAAAATTATAGTCTTTGCTTCTCGCAGATTTAATATATGGTTCACTAACCAAGTAACAAACTTATTAGACTATGTTGGGTATATTCTTGATAGAAGGAGTTGAAAGTGTGTCAATTCCCTGCCCACACTATTAAGGCGCCATACATGGCTGGTGGTGGTGAATTGACTCGTCCTTGCATGCTCCAAAACAACTATTTTCCTTATTCATAACATGAATGTCTAGTTACATGGGACACTAAAACAAACTGGAAACAAATACCAGAAAGTATGGTGAAAAGAGCCATTTTAAATGACAACCCAGGAAATAACCTAATTAAGATTCATTTTCAATGGCCAGAGTTCAGATGTTGCTACTTCATCTCTGAGATGAGCAAGGCCCTCAGAAAGTAAGAGAAACAGACACCATGATCACCCAGGCTCACTCTTAGTAACCCAGATAGAAAAAGCAAGTAAATGACGGAACATGATGCAAATTCTTGCCACTGGGTTGAAAATCATGAGAGATAAGAGAAGGGGACATGAATTTTTACTAGCTTTTTCATCACCACATGACTAGGCCATTAGAGGGAAGGGGATGACCCGAGGAAAGGAGAGTACGAAGCCGTTCATTGGCAAAGTACCCATTCTCTGTAAATTCTAGACTATATTCCATCACAGAGAATCATCATACATGGGCCCAGAGAGTCACACAACAAACCTGACCCAAACTCTGCTGGACAAAAGAATGTCTACATTTTGTTAAGAGAAACAGAGTATTTATTCTGAGAGTTGTCTCTACGTAAGATTGGAAGAATCAGAGAATTTGCTATGATCAGATTTAGATTTTTAAAGGAGAACTAAAACTCATAGGTAGAGAATAGACTTGGGGAAGGAAGTAGTGGCAAGAGTAGAAGCAGGGAGACCAGTTGAGAGACTCCTGCAATGGTCCAGGAGGAAGACAGTGGCGGCTTGGACCAGGGCACCAGAAGTACAAACGGTCACAAGCAGTTAGCTTTGGGATTTATCTTGAAAGTAGAACCACGAACAGGGGTTTTCAATGGACTAGATACAGGGTATGAAAGACAAGGAGAGTCAAGAATAATCCCAAGAGTTTTTGTTTGGTTATTTTTTTGGTCATGTGAAACCAGGTAAAGGGTTTTGCCACTTACAGAAATGGTGAACAATGACTAGAAAGCAGGATGGGGGGGGGGGGTGGGGAATCAAGCTTTGATTATATGTTAAATTTGAAATGCCTATTAACATGTAAATGTAGATATCATTTTAAAAATACCTACATGAGTCTGAATGTCAGGGGAAGAGCAGGAGCTGAAAATATAAATTTAGGTCATCTGCATATAGATGATGTTTCAAGTCATGAGACCACCTAAAGAGCAAGTTTAGACACAGAGAAGAGGACCACTCAAACATTGGGTATCAGTAAAATGAGAATACAGCAAATAAACTGGGAAGGAATATTAAGTAAGACAGGGAACAAACAACAACAATAAAACCAAGACACCATGATTCACTGGAAGCCCAATGAATGTATTTCAAGAAATGGGGAATATTATCTGTGTAAAATGATGCTGCAGGGCCCAATAGGGTGAAAACTGAGAACTGTTGGTTGGATTTAACCACATGGAGGTCATTGGCAATCTTACCAATGAAAAGAAACATTATGAAAAAATATATACACAACATTAAATGTATCCTTTTAACAATTTTAAGTGTACAATTCACATCGGCTATGCAACCATCACCACCTTCCACCTCCCACATTTCATCTTTCCAAACTGAAACTCTGTACCCATTAAGCAGTAATTCTCTATTCCCAGAGCGCCTGGGTGACTCAGTCCATTAAGCATCTGACTCTTGATCTCAGCTCAGTTCATGATCTTAAGGTTCATGAGTTCGAGCCCCACATCGGGCTCTGTGCAGATAGTATGGAGCCTGCTTGTGATTCTAGTTCTTCTTCTCTCTGCCCCTCCTCCACTTGCGCTCTTTCTCTCTCTCTCAAAATAAATAAATAAACTTAAAAAAAAATAATTATCTATTCTCCCAGCACTTGGCAATCACCTTTCTACTTTCTGTCTCTATGAATTTGACTACTCTAATCTCTCATGTAAGAGAATCACACAGTACTTGTCCTTTTGTGATTGGCTTATTTCACTTAGCATAATGTCTTCAGGGTTCATCCATGTTGTAGCAGGTGTCAGAATTTCCCTCCTTTTTAAGACTGACTAACATTATTACATTGTGTGTATATACCACATTTTGATTATCCATTTATCCATCAGTGGACCCTTGGATTGGTCCCATCTTTTGGCTGTTGTGAATAATATTCTTATGAGGATATGTGTACAAATATCTGTTTGAGTACCTACTTTCAACTCTTTTGGGGATATACCCAGAAGTGGAATTGATGAATCATATGGCAATTCCATGTCTGATTTTTTAAGAAATCACTGTACCATTTTCCACAGTGGCTACACCATTTTACATTCCTACCAACAGTGCACAAGGGTTTCAATTTCTCTACATTCTTGACAACATTTGTTATTTTCTGTGGGTTTTTTTTAAATATAGTATCTATCCTAATGGGTGTGGACAATGAAAAAAAATTTAAAGCCTGCTTATCACTGTACAAACTTATCCTTGAAAATTTCAGTATGACCTATTATTACATTTTAACATCCTTCTAGGAAACAATTTGTCCAGAGCAATGACTCCCAGAGGAGACTGACACGGACAGTGATTTGACACAAGTATCACTCTAAAACAAACTTTGGGGGGCATCTGGGTGGCTCAGTCAGTTAAGCATCCAACTTTGGCTCAGGTCATGATCTCACAGTCCTTGAGTTCAAACCCTGAGTCGGACTCTGTGCTGACAGCTCAGAGCCTGGAGCCTGCTTTGGATTCTTTGTCTCCCTCTCTGTCTCTGCCCCTCCCCTGCTCGCTCTCTGTCTCTCTTTCTCATAAATAAATAAACGCTTAAAAAATTAAAACAAAAACCTTAGTTTCCACACAAATAAAGGAAAGTTCCTAGCTTCAACCTTTAGATAAATGCTTATTAAATGTCTGCTAGGTACCAGGTGCTGTTCTAGGCACTGAAAATGCAGCCCTGAAGATAAATGCAGACAAAATCTTCAAAAAATTTACATTCTAATGGGAAGAGAAAGATAATTTTCTTAAAAAAGGGCAGATATATGTACAAAACAATGATTTCTAAACTTCCAGAAACCCCTTCCATCCAAAGACCACTTCATTGGAATACAATGTTGCTTGGACCACCCAGACCCACTCCTGATTAATGTTACTCCAAACAACTTCTCCAGAAAGAGTTTAAAAGAAAAAGATGACACTGCCACTGATAAGACACCAACAAGCTTTATTTGACCTATCACAAATAAATGTTTTATTCATAACACAATCAAGGTTTTAGCATAAAAGTAATATTACAGATATTAATACTAAAGAAAATCAGCCTATGTGGTCACTTCATGACCACACTTTGAAAACTAAAGCTTTAAAGGCACCTGAGTGACAGTCAGTTAAGCATCTGACTCTTGACCTCAGCTCAGGTCATGATCTCACAATTCGTGAGTTTTAGCCCCCAGTAGGGCTCTGTGCCGATGGTACAAAGTCTGCTTGTGATTCTCTCTTCCACTCTCTCTCTGCCCCTCCCCCATTTGTGCATGCTCTCTCTCTCTCTCTCAAAATAAATAAATAAACTGAAAATTAAAACTTTAAGTTGGATATATTGCACACTAAGATTTTTTTCTATATGTACCCTTTCATTCATTGGCTCTCCTCCCCACAGAATCCTGGCTTTGCACAGCCCTGCAGAAATCAAGCCCTATAATCCTCTTCCACAATTCCCAATAAAAGAACCTAAATGTAAGTTTTTATATTAAAAATAATATAATTTAACTGAAATATGGTATAATTTAACTGAAATTTTAGGAAAACAGGCCCACGTCAGATTCTTTTCAAAACTATCTGGGATTATGGTAACACTGATACACATGAAAAAATATTTTTTTAAGATTTTATTTTTTAGCAGTCTCTACACCCAACGTGCAGCTGGAACTCACAACCCCAAAATCAAAGGTTGTACCCTCTTTCAACTGAACCAGCAAGGCACCCCACACATGAAAATATTTTTAACTACCATGGAATCTTCTGTAAAGAGTTCAAGATATTCTACATATACATTATCATCTTATACACTTATCTCCAACTTCTCTTTTTATATTAATTTTATAATTCAAAATTTTAACTAAGACATTATCATCATAGACAGGTTAGAAATCCATTGCAACATAAGATTTAAAACGAACCTCCACAATGATACTCACTAGCTTTACAGAGTCATTAGTAACCTTTGTAACCAAGCAAACAGGAAGAAATCAATGTAACTATATAAAGATTATGTACATTGTCAAGGCATTCAAATAAACTTGCACAAATGAAACAATTTGATTTGTGAGTTTTTTTAATTTTAGTAATTTTTCAGTATATTACTTTATAATGTGATAACATTTAAAAGTAGATAAAGGTAGGGTAATGGGTGAGAAAAGTGTATGATACTCTTCAGGCTATTAATATGGTAGAATTCTACTTCTCTGATGCTTGAAGCTAGATTGGCCTGCTTTGGCCTATTGTGTTAGTAGAAGCTTTAAGAGCTACTGTATGCTGCCTTCTATACTCTTTTCTCTGTGCCTTGGCAATGGCCAATGTTCCAGAGAGAAGCTACTCCATCAAGATAGTTTCTAGCATTAGGACAATAACAACAATGATGTTACATAGTTTGCAACTGATCCTTACTGAATCGGTGAATGAGAATTAAGCATTGTTATTTCAAACTACTAAGATTTAAGACTGATTTGTTACTGCCTCAACACCTAGACTATCCTGACTGATACAGGTGGAAAACAAATAATCCAATAAAAGGAAATTTTGAATAAAGAGAGTTTATGTGACTTTCAAAGTTACATAAGTCATCAAGCACAAGGTTAAAACTAGAGCCCAGTTCCTGGCCTTTAATCCTTCAAATTGAAAACTGATTGATCTGCTTTACCTAAAAAAAACTATACATTTTTCCAGATGGGAAAAAGGATTTTTTTTAAGTTTATTTATTTTTGAGAGAGAGAGAGGGTGGAGGAGGAGCAGAGAGAGAGGAGGACAGAGGATCCAAAGCAGGTTCTGCACTGAGCAGAGAGCCCAATGCGGGGCTCAAACTCACAAACCATAAGATCATGACCTGAGCCGAAGATGGATGGTTAACCTACTGAGCCACCCAGACACCCTGATGGGAAACATGATTTTAAGTTTAAAAAAGCCTACCTCACTATTATAAAAATAAACGAATGTTATATGCATGAATCTCTTAAATTGCAGCAGTAACAAAATTGTCACTTTTGAGTAAAAACTAGTGTCACTAATAGTAACTTTCTTTCCACCAAGTAAGTTTCCTAACTTTATGCTGGAAAATAAAGCTGGTCTTTAGGCATCCAACTCTTGATTTCAGCTCAGGTCATGGTCTCACGGTTCATGGGTTCAAGCCCCACATCGAGTTCTGCATTGACAGCATAGAGTCTACTTGGAATTCTCACTCTCCTCTCTCTCTCTCTCTCTCTCTCTCTCTCTGTCCCCTTCTCCCATTCACACACACACTCTCTCTTTTCCTCAAATAAATAAACTTAAAAAAAAATAAAGCTGTCTTAATGTTCAATCTTTGGGTGTAAGTTATGCTTTATCATTTTATTGTTAATTAGATACAATTTTTCTAAGGCTATTTTTAAGTAAAAATGGAAAAGGCTCCATTTTCTAAGTGGAAACTCATTCTGGCCAAAAGATTCCTTTGGTCTTTTATTTATTTATTTTTTCAACGTTTATTTATTTTTGGGACAGAGAGAGACAGAGCATGAACGGGGGAGGGGCAGAGAGAGAGGGAGACACAGAATCGGAAACAGGCTCCAGGCTCTGAGCCATCAGCCCAGAGCCCGACGCGGGGCCCGAACCCACGGACCGCGAGATCGTGACCTGGCTGAAGTCGGACGCTTAACCGACTACGCCACCCAGGCGCCCCTCCTTTGGTCTTTTAAAATGCAAAACAAATTCTGTATTAAAAGAACAATATATAATTAGATAACGTAAGAATAAAAAGGCATAAATTTGTGTTTCCCAAATACTCACACTCTGCCAAACAATGTCATTAAATCCATATAGGCCACAGTTACGCCTTGAAATACTAGTATTTAGGACTCAGCATGGGTCTACAGAACTCATTTTAATTCAGGAAAAAGTACATGCATTTGTAAAAGTCTAAAATCTCTCATCCACTATATAGGTACAGTTCAAATGAAAGGATATGTTTTATTTTGGGATTTTTCTAGCAACCTTTATAGAGTATTTTTTCAAATTACCTACCAAATCAGTGAAAAGTATAGCACGATTTGTCACAGGGTGTGCCAGATCAGGCAATAGCATGAAGAGAAATTAAGAGGGAAAGAAACGGACTAATGTTTCAGATACTGCAAGATTATTCGTATTTAGTTCAAGAACCAAGCCCAAGTCACTGTAAAGAAACAAAGACAGCAAATCTTCATAGAACCTGAAAGCTCAGAACAAGTTGTTGTTGGTCAGATGTGTTATCTCCTGGATCACAGTTCAATCTCTAGACACTGTACAGTTCATACAATACACTGTTTAAGTTTGTTTTACTTCCCTCTAGTCTGATGAGGGTATGGGGCCTATGGTATAAATGTATTTGTTTACCAATTACAAAAGGTTTTCAGAGATAGCGCTATTGGATTCAAACCTAATGGCCCCATCACGTGTAAGATGTTAGATCTCATCGTAAATATCCCTTCGCCACACACCCACTTAAATGTACAGCTTTACTTGTAGTATATCTGGACAGACTTCCAACTCAGTGCTGAGGAACATTGAGAATGTAGAACTGGCTACCTTATACATGCACAGCTGTATGGATGCCCTTTACACTGAGCATAATTTGGAGGAAAAAGCATCCTAGACAGATGTCTGCTCCATGGTTTATAAGAGTATGTGATACCATCCACACTTTTCACAGCTAACCCCTTGAAAACTGGGAGACAGACAAAGGAACCCAAACGTGAAGAGCATTCATTAAAAGATGTAAATAGCCAAGATCCATGCTGTTTTGTTTCAATCTTCTTTATACTGTTGAAAACAGGAAAGCCTCCTGTCATGCAGGCTCTGGGATTCTCAGGGCCCAATAAAGGTTAGTGACATTTTCAATTCATGTTTGTTTTCATTCTTCTGATCATGAGCCCTGTGTCAGCCTGAGAAACCAGCTGAGCGTAATCCATAACCTTTTACAAGTGAAACATTAACTCAAAGCTCATTCTGATGTCTTTTTAATGTAATACAAAGGCAAAAGCAAAAACACGCGTAATATACATGATAAAAAAAAAAAAAAACACAGTAGCCAAGTGAGAAAGTTGGTTGAAACTTTTAAAACACAAAGATCCACCTACTTTGAGGTCAAATATCATTCATCAACACCAACGCTAGCCTTAAACTGAGGACAAATAAAAGTACACCAACCAAAGTAACATCCACATAGATAATCAAGAAGAAATTTCTAAAATAAAAAATTTTCCCATCAATTACTCATGTAGCGTTCATAATAGAATAGCCATGCACCACAAAAAATATTTTTTTCTTAATCCATAATTTGTATAAATGCATCACTCCTTGGGAGATAATCTTTTTAGCTAAATGGATGAGTATCTAAGCTGATCAAAACATACTGCTGCTTCATCTTCCCCAATACCCATGCCCACTGCCCTATGAGGTTCTCAGCAACATAGACTATTAGGCTCAAATCTAAATTGCAATACAGAATATGGGTCCTAAGTCTTTCACTGATGTCAATAATTTAGCAGACTGAGGTGAGGTCTCCAAAATCATCTCCTGTGAGATAATGGGTATAATTTCTCCTAGAGAGTACACTCCTGACCAGATAGCTAAGAACCTGGCTTTGCTATCCCAATCGTGACTCTTCATATCAGGGAACTAAGTGGAATGAATGTCAACGACTTAAGGACACCAAGGAAGCAATTAAAAAGCAGAATCCAGTTGAACTATGCAATGGAGAAGCACTAGGCCTGAGCCATCAACTCACCAACATGTGCAGAAGGAAAAGATCCACATTTATACCGATGAGTGCCAGTTTACTATCCCAGACCAAGAAAAGACGGTGTATGAAAGTAAAACTTCTGTGGAACAGACACGATTTATTCATCAGAGATGAGTACCTCGGCAGGAGGTACACCAGACCACAAGGAGCCATCTGAAAGCATGAGAGCAAGAAACATGCAGACTGTGAAGATTTATATTCTTCATCCCTGTGTCTCCAACACAGACAGAGCATCAATGACTGAAAAGAATCCAGTGAATATAGCACAACCCAAAGTTTGAAAGTATCAGAAGGAGAAGGGCAGAAAATAGGCTAGGGATCCTAGTCTTTATTAACATTTATTTCATTAGCTCTAATTGCCTCATTATTATAAACATTATTATATTCATATTTGTTTCATCTCAAACTAATTTAATTGATAGAATTCTGTGTCCTTGCTATTATATGATACAATTAGCTCTCATTAGTTCACATTTCACTCACTTTCTCCTGACTGATTGCACTACATACTGATGCTCACTAATATCAATATGCAATGTAATCAGTTAGGAGTAAAATGTTGTTACAGTGTCTCCAAAACTATCATACTTATCATTCTGATTGTCTCCAAAGTACCAATATTCTTTCTATAATTTCTGTCTTAATAATGTAACATTCGCTGTTAATAATAAAACTCTAACTATAGTTATTGGCACATTGATTTACCATCATTTAAGTAAGTAAAGAGAGCAAATTATTAATATATTTAAAAAGACAAACTGTCATTTGCTCATGTAGCCTTTAAATCACAGAGAATGAAACCTCAAATAATTCTTTGGTCTTGTGAATCATAAGGCTTTTCCTTTCCTCTCCTCAATCTTTTGTTGTTGTTGTTGTTGTCGTCATTATGATCCTTCTGTAACCATGTGGAGAGCTTCAAGAAAGCAGGAACCTGCAGCTGATGCTTTTCCATGGGAGGTGAAGAGGTCCCTTGAATTGTGCTACTGTTAATTTGCCCTTTGAACATCTACAGCAGGGAGCCTGTAATGACAGAAGCACAGCACAGAGATTTGTCTATCTGATTATTACATCAGAAATGCTAAAGACTAAAAGCGAAGAAAAGGGCAAAAGGCTTTTTGTAATGAATTTTATAAAATCCACTGGGCTTTCAGTGGAGCCCATTTGGAAATGCCCTGCTAGTTTACTCAGATAAAATATACACAGAGAACCTACATTCTCCTCCTGGACTATTTTAGTGCTATTACTTAGAACGTGAATCTGCACGTACATTTATAAATGAAACACTTGCTCTCCTTTTTTCCTCCACCAAGAATTATACTCTGTATTTCCCCCACTAAACTATGGATCATTCTGAGCGAAATAATGGCACAAACAAACTCAACTGCATTATTCCTCGAACAGAGCTCCTCAACAATACATATATTTAACAGTCTTTTCAACTGGTCTTGAGCAAGATCATAGGTTTAAAAACAACAACAACAACAACAACAACAACAAAACGTTGAATGCCAGAAAACTTAAAGCAGCAAATGGCTTAATGGTTTTGATTTTTGAAAAGTTCAAAACAAAAATCATTTTACGTAAATAAAGAAAGAGGACAATTCTACACTACTTTTGCCAAGCTAAGTCCTACCTCAAATAATGGCAGAAGACATTTAAATACCATAGTTGCTATAATAATCCCTGTTTGAATCATGGTTTCCCTGAACTGGGTTAAGCCTTTAGACAGAAACTAATTGCTACAAACACTAATTTTCAAGTCCCTTTTGTTTCCCTTCGCAGGCACCTCTGGACGCAGAAGGTACCCAATTAGCAGAATTCATGGTCCTGATTGTGTATTGTGGGGCTAGCGTGTGAGCTGTATAAACACTGCTGATTACCATTCCTCTGTAATGGCTGATTTTTTGATTGCTTAATAAGGCCATCTATTCTGCATCAGGGCCTGGCAAAGCAGTTGGTGAAATCAGTTAGGTCACTTTTTTTCTGGTCCGAATAGCAGGAGGAGTCTGTGATGGTAGCAGTTGACTAAAAACATAATTACAGGCTATTTAATCGCATCTGTTTCCCCACTTAACATTGTTTGTTCAAGTTAGACATAGTTAAGTAAATCAAAAGGACAATAATGGCAAAAACACGAAAAAATTACTATTACATGGTTAAAACTCTAGGGCTTGGTATAATTACAGAAAACATAGCTTGCAATGATTTTTTTAAGGTACTAATTTTTATTAGCTTCCATTTTGCTTATTTGGTTGTTGCTAGTTTTTTAGGATCTATTTTTTTAAGATCCCATGTTATGTAAATAACTATTATTTGTCTGGCAGGACTGATTTCATGTGAAGGGTCCTACAGGGATGATATTGTTTATTATGATGATTTTTATGTGCTCATCCAGTGTTATAATTAGCAGTCAAGTAACTCCTATCCTGTTTTGTGATTAATAACTAATCCCATAAACACACCTTTCACTGCATAGGATTGTCTAATGGATGAGTCCAAGAGAGCGTCATACCCAAGGGCACCGCCATTCACTCTGAGTTGCCCCTTTCCTCCCTCTGAGTACCATACCTGTAATTTATCAATAACACAAAACTGCTCTACAATCAAAGGGATAAAACTGAAAGGCACCCAGACAGTCAGAGCTGCCAACAGGCATCGAGCCCATGTTCCAATGCCACTAAGCAGGCCATTGAATCCAGCAAGGATGATGAATCAATATCAGGTCAGATGAAATGAGAAGCAGCTGCTCTTTCAAAAAGACACTGCTCTCAGTACTATATATGTCATGTTTGTGTAACGACCTATAACCACAGGAGCCAGGTATTTTTTAAGCAGTCCACAGTACATGTTTAAAATAACCATCTTTTGTTAGTTGACACAACAGAGAAAGCTGTCTTTTGTACATCCAACAAGACTGCTACAATCCAATGCTTAACAGAGAAGAACTTACAACAGAGCCACTCTCAGCTCCCAGGTTGTCTGGAAGGTATCTGACAGAGTAGCTCTGTGCAAGGCCTGTAGGGAAGGAATGTTATTTCCCTCAAAGTCTAATTGTCTTTCTTAAGGATGCTTCTCAGGACGAGGAGACTACAGTTTCAATACCAGTTTTAAATGAAGCAAGCGTACACACATTATGAATTTGAGTTTTTGATAAATACCTCTTGCCTGGCAAATCCAAATATATCTGACAGAATATACAACTTAAACTGATTTTAGGATTTTGTATAATTTTAAAGGATCTGGTTGTCTTTAATTGTGTGAAAGTATCCTGAAAACAATCAGCACAGAGCACAGTTATCACAAATACAACTAATGAAATCTCAGTGATCTGCCAACTTATACAGAAAGTATCATCCTACAAAACATTATGCCCAGCTGGTAGCCATTATTTGTTTTGTTTTGTTTAAAGTATTTGTTTGTTTGTTTATTAAGTAAACTCCACCCCCGACATGGAGCTCGAACTCACAACTCTGAGATCAAGAGTCTCACATTTTACCAATTGAGCCAGCCAGGTACCCTGCCATTATTTGTTTAGTGTTAAAATATTTATTGAAGGCTAGACAGGTGCTAGACAGGTATTGAGGTTTTAAGAACAGAACGCTGAAGATGGCACGGTGCCTGACTTCAGGGAACTTACAGTCCAGTGATGGAGACAGACATAAATCAATAAGTAATCATTGAATCTGTGATAAGGTGTATGAAGGAAATATATAATGCCCCACAATGGAATGACCAGGAAAGTTATTTCAGAGAAGGCGTTTTGGAGATCCCTTTTTAGCTGAGCCCTCAGAGAAGGAAAGGAGCCAGCCATGTGAAGACCAGGGCCTAGTGGACAGTGGGAAAGCAGACAATTCTAGGCAGACCAAGGGCATGTACACAGACCCCAAATTGGGAAAGATGTCCCAGGTTTAAGGGATCAGACAACATCTATTACGACTGCATCACGGGTGGTAAAGAGAGAATCACCACATGAGAAAGGAGTGGTGGGCAGGGAAAGACCAAGCAGGTCCAAATAAGTCAAGTTAAGGTGCCCAGTTGAATCCAACATCCAGCAAGAGATTCTAAGTAGGAGAGCAGTACAGTCTGATTTGGATTGTGAAAAATAACTCTTCCATGAGAGAATAAATCATAAGTGGAAAGATTGGAAATGGTGGAACCAAACAGGAAGCTAGTAGTCCAGGCAAAAGGGGGTGGGGGGGGTGATACCTAGAACTCAGGTGTAGAGTATGAATATGGAGAGAACCAGGGTGTGGATTGTGGAGATGGAAAGAAGTAAGCATGTTTGAGAAATATTTCAGAGATAAAATGAAAGATTTCATGTGTGTCTTTCACATGTGTCTTTCAAGTCTCTCCAACTAGATTGGAATCTCTTAGGGAGATTGGAATCTCTTAGAAGAACTTCAGACTTCAGACTTCTTTGTAAACTCTAAACTCCATCTGTGCATGGTAGGTTCTTAAAAAGGATTTTTTAAGTAATTGATTTGTCTGAAGTCAAGTCAGACATTCAGTTGAAACCAGGACCCTTGCCTCCTGATTTCCACCTCCATAGCTTTTCCACTACTGGAGCTAGCTGGTCTGCCCTGAAGAGAACTTACTTTAATGTTATCATGGGAGAATGCTAAGGCCTGAGGCATCTCAGCAACAGGCCTGATGGGAAGAAACAGAGACAGTGTCTTGGTGGGACAGAGCCCCCATAAGATGGCCAGCAATTCAATACCTACCATCCAGGGGGCACACACATAGACCAGCACCAACAGCTGCAGAGTATTCTGGTAGGCAGCTCACTGTCAAAGGAGAGGCAGAGTCAGCCAGATTCCACATCAAGAAGACCAAGCCTAGTCCTGAGGACTATGCCATCAAGTTTCTGATTTACAGCCTGCCCTGTCATAATCAATCAGAAACTGGGATGATGCTAAGCAGCACATACATGAGAAGCATGAAGGGAAGGCAGAGAATTCAGTCAGCAAATATTTATTGTATACCTTCAATAGACAGGCACTAGTCTAGGTGCAGGGGTAAGGCAATGAACTAAAGTTTCTGCTTTCAAGGAACTTATATTCCAGTATGGGAGGTAGAAAACAAAACAAATAAATAACATATTCGATTAAAAAGAAAAGTATGCTATGAAAAAAAAAAACCTTGGAAATGGTGGGTGGTTCAGTCTGGCCCGGATTTGGGGTTATGGTAGAAAAACAGAGGAGGGAAGACTTAAGCAAAAACGTGATAGAAAGTAAGTTGGGATGAGAGCTGATGACCTGCAAAAATACAAACGAAATGGAGGTCATGGTGATGACAACAAAGAGACTCGGCTGGGAGTAAAGAGTAACAGAAGAAAAGAATACTACAGTTCCAGAGAATTGGAGCTGGAGGGTTAAGATTGCCTAAATCGATTCCTTAATCTTACAATGGCATGAGATGGACTAGCTGTGAGCCAGGGGGAGGAGCCATGAGCCTGGGATCTCTGCCATCCTCTTTTCTCCCCCTGTTGCTGTGATTCCAGCATCCCCATGCCATCCTGCCTCCCCATGGCTGATGGTGGCTCTAAAAAAGAACTCCAGCTTTGAGACCTTAGTGGCAGAGCAAATCTGAGTGACAGGTATAATCTGAGCTGTGACTAGCCTTGTGAGTGACTAAAGTGTCTACAGAGTAATGAATTCTCATTAGCTAATCATCTGCTATGTGCTGGTATGCATCACATACTTCTCAACCCTCTCAACAACCCTGTAATGTAGGTATTATCGCCATACAACAGATGTAAAGACCCAAGACCCAAGGTTACATGGTTGGGAAGGATTCAAATCTGTGTACATCTAACTCTAAAGCCCATGTCCTTTCTATTATGCCACACAATCTCCCAGGATATGCTCAGCATGATTAAACAAAAGGGGGGGGGGGCATTGGGGAAGTTGGGAATAGGGAAATTGAGAGACAAGTGCCAATGTCCTTAATCTTGAACTCTCATTGCAGACAAGAGGATTGGGGGCGATGCTTCCCTATGATGTGCTGAGGTCAAGGGGTTGGCAAAGTCAATACTGTGGATGTTGAAGTTTCTGAGGATGAGGTCATTAGGTGGTATCAGCCTAAGTTCCTATGTAGAACATGTGTATGTGTTTGTGTGTGTGTGTACACATGAATACACACGTAAGCAAGGAAGAAGGAGCTTATCATGCTTTGATTTTGAAAATTACCCAATAAATGTCATAGATGCATATGTGAAGAATCCAATTAAATAATAAATGTTCTGGAATAGGAAAACAAGAATAAAGCCCATTTGCTACCAAAGACACCAGCAAAATAGTATAGGTTTTTGTGTTTAAGTTTATTTATTTTGAAAAAGAGAGAGTGTGTGAGCATGAGTGGTGGAAGGCGCGCGCGCGCGCGCGCGCGCGCGAGAGAGAGAGAGAGAGAGAGAGAGAGAGAGAGAGAGAGAGAAAGAATGAATCCCAAGCAGGCTCTGTACTGTCAGCACAGAGCCCAAATCAGGATTCGATCTCATGAACTGGGAGATCATCACCTGAGCCGAAATCAAGTCAGACTCTTCTAACTGACCGAGCCACCCAGGCACCCCAAAAGTATAGGTTTTTAATACTCCCAAATTAAAGGTTAGGAGCTGACTCTATTCTTTGGTATGAGAAGCCATTGACCAAAGTCTCAAATGGCCGCCTCCAAGAACACTCTAGACAATGTCTTCTAGCAGCAGGTGCCTGCAAGCCCACAGGGTCTCAGTTCCTCTTGGCCCTCCCTTTCTTTCTGCAGAATAATGGAGAATGATGATTTCCTCAGTGACTCTCAAAGTGTGGTCCCACACCACCAACAGCAGCATCTCCTATAACTTGGAATTGTGAAACCTCGGGGCTCTCCTCAGACCTAGTAAATCTGAAACTCTGGGGGTGGGGCCCAGCACTCTGTGGTTTAACAAGACCTCCAGGTGAATCTGATATATGCCGACACTTAAGAACACTGGCTATGCCCAAAACTTCTTCCAGGATCAGAAGATAATCTGGAGGCAGGAGATACCAAGCCGGTAATCAGGAGTTACTTAGGAAAATAAGAACCTCTGTGTAAGCATCTTGTTTTCAACATTTAAATCCTTCTTCTTAGATGGTCTGTGGTGAAAATGTCAAATCGATTCTCCTAAATCACCAGATAACACCTCCAAGAAAGCACAAGGCTATAGAGATTATGAAAAGTATCTTGCGTTAGAGGGCTCAGTTTTCAAGCAAAAAGAAAGCTCAAATTTTTATCACAGAATCGTGCATTTTGTTGTGCAGGAGAGGCTTTCAGCCAACCTTTAGCAAGAGGGAGCATCAGCCATGTAGGAAAGCCTGTTGGCAAGCAGATGGAGGGGGTTTAGGGTGGTGAAACGGTGATGGGAGACACTAATATAAAGACCAGCAGAAGCAATTGAACTACCAGCTACTCCAGACGGCAACTGTGGCCTCCACTCCATCACCGTAAAACAATTAATGTTCCTAATGATACTCATTCCTCAACGAAAAGCTAAATTATGCTCAGCATACTCTTCAAAATGACCAATTCCACTAAAACCTTGTAAGTGATGCTTAAGGGATAAACTTTAGTTATCTGGAAAGCTAACATTTAAAACATGTTTTTCACCAATGACAGACAAATGAAGCCTTTTATGAATTTTTGTATCAATCCTAGAGAAAGAAGTGATGATAGGAAAAACATGGGGAAGGAATTTGAATCCTGGTCATTGGTTGTAACACCAAAAGACTGTGACAGGGGACAAGTTATTATCTGTAATTTATCTGGGTAGTTTGTTCATTTCTATGTAAAAATAGAATAAGTAAGCTATAATGTCCCTTACAGCTTTAAAAATCTTAATCTGTTGTGTGCATTTACACTTTTGTTGCCCTCTAGGGCAAGAAACTTTTGCCCTTAAAACTATCTCACCTGAGAATCTACAAATTCCCTCAGGAAACTGTTCCTTCTCATACTCTCTGTCCTCAGAAGTTGGAGGATTTAACAATTCACGGTAAGTGGTTACAGTTGTGAACTTCAATGTTCTTGGAAAAGGAATGTCATACTATATTGTATTTTTTCCAAGAAATTGTTTAATCTATATAAGTTATCTGACTCGGTCATTAGTGATCTTTGTGCCAAGATAGCTACTAATCAAATTCTGGCAGAATATAAGTACTATCGAGAAGAAAGCATACAGATCTGTCTTCTGAGAAGTACGTATTTTTCTTTCTGGTTGAGCAATGTTATGCAACACATGCTTCCAACTGGCTTTCTATCAAGGAAAATCATTAAAGATGAAATGCTCTAAGGGACATGATCATAGGAGCCTGAGATGCTTGTAAGTAATTACATTCATGCTGATAATTAGAAGAAATAGTCTGTGTAGTGGATATAGTAAATCACCCTTTACCACTGGTCTTGGATTTGATTTCTCCAAGGAATGCCAAGAAAAGCCTTTATTTAGCAGCAGTTTATGCTTCACTCAATCCACTTATTTTGTAATGTAAAAAGGAGAGTCTGAAGAAAGAGAATGGGCACCTTGACATTTTAACTGCTTTGTTTTTAATGAAAATTTTCTTCTTTGAAGCGAATATAAAGCAGGTATGGGCAACAAGCCAGTAAGTGCTTATTCATCACCTAATAGCCCCACCGTGTCCTAAAATGCCTTAACTCACACTTTAAAATGTCCTCATTAGATTTCTCCACTAGCTGGTATACCATGCTCGTACAAATTAAAGCATTTCTTAGCAGCCCAAACAGTAGCACACACATATACACAAGAAAAGTGTATACCCGTGACCTTGGTACCAGGATCCAATGCTCGGAATTTAAGAATAGTTGCCTCCAAAGCCATCACTAGATAATGTACATATATATAGGGATGTAGTATATACATGAATAGAGCAATTTGTCAGAATTGATGTTTCTCGCCCAACAGCACATTGACTGTGGTGAACTTGGAATAAAACTGACAGTAATTCTCTTTCTTATTTTACAGTAGATCTGTTGCCTGTAATCACTGTGGACAAAAATTTGTTATAATTTCACTTCTTAATCAAATGGACGTTCAAAGAGCAGAGAGGGCACTAAACCAAAGAGACACTTCTAGGTCCTTAGCCGGTTTCAAATACTTAATACTATGGTTCTCCCCCTGCCCCTTGAAACTCTATTTTGGATCTCCAGTGGCTTTCTCTACTAGTTATCATTTCTCTCTTCCCCTTGACTGGCCCCCACTGCCAGCCCTTGAACCATACAAATTCTTCAGTTTTCTCCCCAGCCCTATTTTTGCCTTCTACTCTGTCCCCAAGAGGAGGCAGCATCTTTTAGTGAAATCAAATAAACCTGGGTGCAAATCTCAGTTTTACCATCCTCTTGCTGCGTGACCACGGCTTCAGCTTTCACTCCAAACTTCCCTCACTGGGTCTGCGTGAGGATTAAGTGAGATCAGGTGTCTAAGCACTGAGCAGAGAGCCTCCCTCATAAACACATACTCAAGGAATTTATGTCCTTCCTCTTTTCTCTCCTTCTCCAGGCAAATGCCTCTACTCTCTCAGAAAAGTCTCCACAGAAAATTCTTCAGTACATGAGTGTTCCCTATATGTAGATGATGACCAAATCTATGCATCCAGCTCATATCCCCATAATCATCAGCCTGCTGACACTGGTCCCACAGAAACCTAAAATTCAGCACATCTAAAGCTAATCATTATTGTGTGACCTACCCCATGGTTGGGAGTTGAATTGTGTCTACCTGAAAATTCATATATGATGAAGTCCTAACCCCCAGTACCTCACAATATAATGTTATTTGGATATAGGCTCATTGCAGATACAATTAGTTAAAATGATATAATACTGGAGTAGAGTGAGCCTCTAATCCAATGTCACTGTGTCCCTATAAAAAAGGAGAGATTTGGACACAGAAACTCACAATGGGACAACACCATGTGAAGATAAGAATTACACTGCCATGAGCTAAGGAACTTCCAAAAGCTAAGAGAGAAGACTGGAATAGGCCTAGAGCCTTCAGAGGGCACTAACCCTGTGACATCTTGATCATGGACTTCTAGCCTTCAGAACTATCGGTACAAGTTTCTACTGGTTAAACCACCCAGTCTGTGGTGTTTTGTCATCCCTAAGAAACTAATTCGCTCATCCTGAGGCCCCTCCACCCCCAGCTCAGCCCTGCTCTCAAGTTCCCCACTTCAGTGATGAACCACAAGGTCATCTTTCAGCCACCTGAGTTCAGGTCATCTTTGACTCATCCTTTTTCCTCCACCATCTCAGCCATCTTGTACCAAATCCTTTCAGCTTTCCCCAGGAAATAACTTTCTCATCCTTTTCTCCCTTCCTACTGACGCAGGCAGAGTTTGTCTCATTGTCTTTCATCAGGCAACAACATAATTGGTTTTTTGACCTTACTATAATGTACTTCCTTCTCTTTAATGCAGCTTCCACACTGCCACCAGACTCATTTTTCAAAATCATAGATCACAGACCTTTAATGGCCCTTACAATTTGACCTCAATCCACCTTTTTGTTCCATCTTACATTGTTCTCTTTCTAACCTCACATCCCACCCCGTACCCCCCACTATAACAGCACATCCCATCCTCAGACGCTGGGCAATTCTGCCACCCCCCACACCTTCACGCCCATGTGCCTTTGCTGGTGCTTTTTATCTGCTTGGAATACCCTGCGTCTTTCTTCTTTATTTTTTTTTTTCAACGTTTATTTATTTTTGGGACAGAGAGAGACAGAGCATGAACGGGGGAGGGGCAGAGAGAGAGGGAGACACAGAATCAGAAACAGGCTCCAGGCTCTGAGCCATCAGCCCAGAGCCTGACGCGGGGCTCGAACTCACGGACCGCGAGATCGTGACCTGGCTGAAGTCGGAAGCTTAACCGACTGCGCCACCTAGGCGCCCCGGGCGTCTTTCTTCTTTAAAAGCCAAAATATTTAAAAGCCTATCAAGAATAGGGATAAGATAAGAAGCAAAGGCTGGGTATTGTAAAGAATCAATCAGCGGACAACAGTTAGAAGGAAAAGATGGTTGAAAGGTTTCCATTTTGATTATAAGTGTCATTGAACATTGTTCAGACACCTAAATCTCTTTCTGGGCAATTGTCCCCATATGTAATACTCTATAAATTAGACAACTATAATGGTATGTCTTAGTTTGTACTTGTATGACACCATCAAGTTTGAAACACTGAGTATACAAGATCTCCAACGGCAAAAACCAGGTAGGAAAAATTCTAACACAGCTAGAACTTAACAAATGCCTTGAGTGAAATGTGCCTGCCTGTTAGCAGGGAAGCAACCTGTGTGCCTAATCACATTACAGCAGAAGTTACATTTTAATCCAGAATATTTCATTTATGTGAAAAATATAAAGTCTCTCTTGGAAAATTATCCATGTTCCATATGTAGGAGGCATTCCATTTTTAGTTTCCATCCTCACATTTGTGATTTGCCTAAAAATTCTGCCATTTACAAGGTAGTTAACCCATTCTTCTTTAGGACCATTGTAAAGAAATTGTTTTTTCAAGGCCTCTCACTCTTACCATCAGCCCCCTTCATCCTTCTCTTGAACCTAATAAAAAATACAAACGTTGCTATGACTAAAATCTAGACTATTCCACCAGCTTAAATCCCCATATATGCTGTGGAATCCAGAATGATTTCTTTCTAACACTCTAACTCCATGGCATGGATTCAAATGATGTGATCTCTGAGGACTTTGAAAAATCTAACATTTATATTCCTTACATGAAACACACAAAAAGGATTTGTCTACTCAACGTTCCACAAACAGCTCTACTGCATCCCAGATTCAACCCTAAACCTTCCAAATTGAAATCCAATCACTGTCCCACTGCAGGAAATGAAACCATTGATAACGTCTTACACTGCACTAACCCCCTTCCCAGACACATACACTGTGGTGTGGCCTGTGGCCCATCCAATTCTGCATCCTCCTGATTTCCTTCATGATTCAATGCCATTAATTCCCTTTTACCATTCTGGGCAGAGCACGGTGGTGGTGAGGATTGAAGAAAAACAATTTTCAGAAGGAATTTTTCAAAGTGGGCTCCATCAAAGTGGCAAAAGGTAGTATTTATAATCATCATGGTAATAAACAGCATTATTACACCGTTGACCTTTGAGTTTGTAAGAAAAGCTTTCAGCCTACAAACATGAACTAATGAACACTGAATTTTAAAGCCACATGCTCTTCTCACACTCCCATCCCTGGACCCCATGCTTCCTGCTCCTTTTCCTCTTCTTTGTTAAAGTTCAAGTGCGGGTAACATTTGAAGCTTAAGTCTGATGCAAAACAAAGCAGTTTGGGCTTCTCTGTTTCTCTCTCTCTCTCTCTCACTCTCTCACTCTCTCTGCCCGTCCCCTGCTTGTGTTCTCTCTCTCTCTCAAAATAAATAAATAAAATATTTTAAAAAAATAAATCAGATATTTTATGAATTGCAAAATTAAAAGGTCCTCATTGAAGAAGGGCCCACCATGTTCATCCCGCCCACCCCCACTCCCCAAAACACAGAGCCGCTTAACTGGCTCCAGTCTTCCTCCTTTTCTCTCATTTCTAATCACGTCCTCATGAAGTTAGGAGGAACATTTTTAGTTTAATCAATCTTAGTAGTTTTATCGTTTAACTTAACTCAGATGCTTTCACTTTTTATAAACTATGCTTCCACTGGTATTTTTAAAATCCGTTTTTAAACGGTTTTTTTTCTAAGTTTTGAACACAACTTCTCTGAATTTACACAGACCTTGTTTGCCAAACTAAAAGATGCTGTGCATATGCATGCAGGCCTTCACAGAGTCACCAAGGGAAGCAAACCGGAAGTGCGCTTTTGCTTCGCCATGAGGAGGTCACAAGTACTTCCTACCTTCACACACACACACACACACACACACACACACACACACACACACCTTACTGACATGTCTGGACGCCTCAGAGCTTTTAAGGAGATTTGGCTGGGACTCCAAATGGTACAAGATTTCACACCAACACTTAATTTTCTAGTATTGACAAAAATCCAAACAGAAAAAATTTTAAATTGCTAGGATTTCAATATATGCTTACGTCAGATCTCCTATTACCTCAATAGGCCTCCATTGATCTGTAAAGCTATTTTCACTTTTCTCCATCTCTCTCTTCCTACCTGCTGCTGGGTGAAAATTAAATACAAGTACTCTATTTTAAAAGACAACTATGCTATTGTGCTTGAAGCCCTTAGAAATGGTTTATTCCTTTTCAAGCTTTCATTCAAATTTACTTTCTTTGGAATAGTGGGACATAGTTCTTTATTTCTCTCTGCCCTAGATGGCAGGGACCTAAATTGCAAGAATTAGTTCTAAGAGGGCATTTAACGGTGCTGAAGTTTGCTTTCATACCACACTCTACATCAAAGCACCAATCTTCAAGGGCCGGTTATATTCCTTTTATATAAGTTTATGAATTGTTCTACATTTTGTTACATCTTCAGTTTTAAATAACAATTTCCTCATATAAAAACACTGAGTAGTCTGTGAAAGATGCTGAAACATTCAGTGTATGATCCTTCATGGCAAAGCATGTGACTGTGTACAAACTTACTAACATTTCATCTTCCTACAGGAAATGAAGTTTGCTTTTCTTCCTATAAAATAAATGAAATGGACCCACATGTCTGAAAAAGAGACAAATGGAAAAGAACAAAAACTTTTAAACTAAGAGTTAAAAATGAGACTGTTTAGGGCCACCTGGTTGGCTCAGTTGGTGGATCATGTGACTCTTGATCTCGGGGTTGTGAGTTGGAGCCCCACATTGGGGGTAGAGATTACTTAAAACTAAAATCTTAAAAAAAATGAGACAGTTGAAAAATAATGTGGTATATATCATTATCTCCATTTTACCCGAGGACACTGAAGCTCAGAGACAGGACCAGCTGGATAACGTATAGGGTCCTGAACAAAATGAAAATGTAGGGCCCTTGGGGCGCCTGGGTGGCTCAGTCAGTTGAGCGTCCAACTTCGGCTCAGGTCATGATCTCACAGTTTGCGGGTTCAAGCCCCGCATCAGGGTCTGTGCTGACCTCTTGCTCAGAGCCTGGAGCCTGCTTCAGATTCTGTGTGTCCTCTCTCTGCCCCTCCCCTGTTCATGCTTTGTCTCACTCTGTTTCTCAAAAATAAATAAATGCGGGGCGCCTGGGTGGCGCAGTCGGTTAAGCGTCCGACTTCAGCCAGGTCACGATCTCGCGGTCCGTGAGTTCGAGCCCCGCGTCAGGCTCTGGGCTGATGGCTCAGAGCCTGGAGCCTGTTTCTGATTCTGTGTCTCCCTCTCTCTCTGCCCCTCCCCCATTCATGCTCTGTCTCTCTCTGTCCCAAAAATAAATAAACATTGAAAAAAAAATTAAAAAAATAAATAAATAAATGTAAAAAAAAAAAATTTAAAAAAAAAAGAAAATGTAGGGCCCTTGTTCAAAAATCATTAAGAATTTCAAGGCAATGGTGGCAGAGCATTAAACCAGGCACAAGGCTCTGTGTGACTGCATAGGCTGCATATATAAGATGTTCCTACTCAGAGAAGTTAACATAAAATCAGCAGCTTAACACGTAGTTGGAATTCAAACCCTGGTGGTTTGACTTCAAAATTTTAGAACTCTCACTCTTAGACACAAATAATAAACATTATTTACTGGGTGTTTTCCATAGGCTGAGCATGAAAGATCATCTCATATAATCCATGCAGTAATCTAATTAGATGGTCATTGTTATCCCATTTGGCAGATGAGTACCTCGAACACTGAACTATACAGTTGCTATTTTTTTTTTTTTGGCTACTCAGCATTCATTACTCCTTATTTTTAAGGTTTATTTATTTATTTTGAGAGAGAGAGAGAGCATGCAAGTGCATGCATGCAGGGAGGGACAGAGAGAGAGAGGAAGAAAGAATACCAAGCAGGCTCCCCTGACAGGCCAGAGCCCAGCTTCTGGTTCAGTCCCATGAACCATGAGATCTTGAGCCAAAACCAAGAGTCGGACGCTCAACCGACTTAGCCACCCAGGTGCCCCTTCATTACTCCTTCTTAATAGCACATCAATTTCCTTTTGAAGAATTACCTTCAGCAGACCATAAGCACCCTGAGGGCAAGGACATTTTCTTATTCTCGAAAAAGTGGCCAGAACAGTAGTAAACAATTGACAATAAATGTTTGCTGATTTAGATGTGCGCACTGTTTTCCCACAACAACAGTCAAGGGTGCTCCAGACTTCTGTGCTCAGATCCTCCTGCTACCATAGGGGCACATGTACCCCAATGTTTATACCAGCACTTTCAACAATAGCCAAATTATGGAAAGAGCCTAAATGTCCATCAACTGACGAATGGATAAAGAAGATGTGGTTTATATATACAATGGAATACTACTTGGCAATGAGAAAGAATGAAATCTGGCCATTTGCAGCAACGTGGACGGAACTGGAGGGTATTATGCTAAGTGAAATAAGTCAGGCAGAGAAAGACAGATACCATATGTTTTCATTCATATGTGGATCCTGAGAAACTTAACAGAAGACCATGCAGGAGGGGAAGAGGAAAAAAAAAGTTACAGAGGGGGAGGGAAGCAAACCATAAGAGAGTCTTAAATACTGAGAACAAACTGAGGGTTGATGGGGGGGTGGGGGAGAGGGGAAAAAGTGGGTGATGAGCATTGAGGAGGGCACCTGTTGGGATGAGCACCGGGTGCTGTATGGAAACCAATTTGACAATAAATTATATTTAAAAAAAAAAAAAAAAGATCCTCCTGCTACCACTGGCACAGTGAGATGGGGAAGATAGCACATGGCCCTAAGCTAGCAATCTCTGGAACCTTGACTCTTAAGTACGATGCCAAAAACACAGACCGGTTAGAGCTTGATGGTTCCAGTGTCCCCGCCTGACAAGAATAGTGGCCCATGCTTTTTTTGCACAGGTTCTGCCTGATTCAAACCTCAGTCTCTAGCCTTCTCATTATATGCACATGCTACTCCCTATATCTGAGCCAGGAGTCCCCAAGACCACCCTCAGTTTTGAAGCTAGAACTCACCTCTCAGAAAAGCTGCTATACTCACCATTATGGTTTATTACAGCAAAAGGATACCGATTAAAATCAGCACAAGGAGTGCCTGGGTGGCTCAGTGGGTTAAGTGTGGGATTTGGGCTCAGGTCATGATCTCATGGTTCATGAGTTTGAGCCCTACATCAGGCTCTCTGTTGTCAGTGCAGAGCCCACTTTGGATCCTTTGACACCCTCTCTCTCTCTCTCTCTGCCCCTCACCCACTTGTTCTCTCTCTCTCTCTCTCTCAAATATAAGTAAACATTTAAAAATATGTTTTAAAAAATCAGCAAGAGATAAAGGCACAGAGGGTGGAGTCCAGGAAGAAACAGGAGCCTCTCCTGGTAGAGCTGTATGGACAGTGCTTAATTCTCCCAATAGTGATGTGTGACAACACAAATGAGTTGTCAACCAAGAAAGCTCGCCAACGAAGCCTTGGTGTCCATGGTTCTTATAAAGGTAAGTCACCCAGGCATGCATCTGACTTAGATATAGGAAATAGCATGTCACTGACCGTAGCTACTCAGTCTCCAGCCCCACAGAGGTCAGTGTGGCCCAAGGCCTTGGTGAATTAAAACAGTTTTTCACCATAAGTCACACTATTAGCATAAACTATCTGGTCAAACTGAGACAGCATGGCCCAAAGCACAAAGACACAAAAACACTCTTCTCAGGCAGGATATTCCAAGGACTCAGAGGTTATCTGCCAGAGCCTATCATCAAGGGCCAGTCCTTCTGACGACAGGACTTCAGAACTTTCTTTGGAATGTGCAGAACTTAAGCAGCCTGGGCCTGCTGAGCCTTTCACTACACAACATCCGATAATGTTGCTTAAGTTAAGTAGATGTTATTTCTGTTGCTTGTACCCAGAGAACCTATACAATCACACAGCTAATGACTATAGACCTAAAATGTAAGTTCAAGTCTTCCTGATTTTAACATCTAAGCCACTCAGAATTGGTCATTACAGGTTACCATTTATAAGAGGAATTTTTAACTAGAACCCTAATGGTCTATAAAAATTAAGGTACCACTCAGCAATCCTACTTCTTAGGATTTACCCTAAAGACACAGTGAGTGAATACAAAAATGGGTTTACAAATACACTTATTACAGCATTATTTGTATGATACAAAATTAGAAACAATGTGTACATCCAACTAATAGGTAATTAGTTAAATCAAAGGTGGCAAACTTTCTCTGAAAAGGGCCATATAGTAAATACTTTCAGCTTCACAGGCTGTACAGTTTCTGTTACAACTACTCAACTCTGCCATTGTGGCACAAAAGCAGCCACAGACAATACATAAACAAATGAGTATGGGTGTGTTCCAATAAAACATGAACAGACCAGAGAGATGGCAGGATTTGGTCAGCAGGCCATAGTTTGCCAACCCCTGGGTTCAGTTATAATATATATTATTATACACAACAGAATACTATTCAGTCATTTTTAAACTTTTTTTAATGTTTATTTATTTTTGAGAGAGAGAGAGAGAGAGAGAGAGAGAGAGAGAGAGAGAGAGTGGGGGAGGGACAGAAAGAGGGAGACACAGAATCTGAAGCAGGCTCCAGGCTCTGAGCTCTCAGCACAGAGACTGATGCAGGGCTCAAACTCATGAGCTGCAAGATCATGACCCGAAGTTGGACACTTAACTGACTGAGCCACCAGGCGCCCCCTATTCTGTCATTTAAAAAAAATTAAGTATATCTATATATGCAGAAATGAAGAAATGTCTCTGACACACAACTAAGTGATTAAGTAAAGCATGGAATCATGGGGCACCTGGGTGTCTCAGTTGTTGTTGGTTTTTTTTAACATTTTTTAATGTTTACTTATTTTTGAGAGGGAGAGACAGATGGAGCATGAGCAGGGGAGGGGCAGAGAGAGAGGGAGACACAGAATCGGAAACACCTCCAGGCTCCAAGCTGTCAGCCCAGAGCACGACTTGGGGCTTGAACCCACCAGCTGAGTCATGAGATCATGACCTGAGGTGAAGTCAGACACTTAACCAACTGAGCCACCCAGGCACCCCTAAGTCAGTTAAGCATCCGACTCTTGATTTCAGCTCAGGTCATGATCTCATGGTCTGTGGTATCAAGCCCCGCATCGGGCTCTGTGCAGAGCCTGCTTGGAATTGTCTCCCTCTCTCTCTACCCTTCCCCCACTCATGCTCTTTCTCTCTCTAAAACAAAACAAAACAAAACAAAACAAAACAAAACAAAACAAAACAAAACTGTGGAATCATACCACACATACAACTTTGAGGGGAAAAGATTTGTGTACACATAAGAAAACTGTTAGAATGATGTGCATGAGGCTGTCAATAGTTATCTCTGGAAGGCTAGAATTATGTGGGACTTTTCACTTACTACATCGTACATTTCTATATTGTTTGAAATTTTTTACCATAAACATGATATTTATAATCAGACAGAAAAATCCATTTCAAAAAGAAAATGCTTAAGGCTCTGGCCAGAACACCTCCTTAATCCCACACTAAGTTATTCAGGCTTCTAATAAATAAGAAATCCTGAATACAGGACAAGCTTCTAGTTTAGGAGCAGCTCTCCCAGCACAGGCGTGAAGATGCCATGTACTCCTTAAAGTCCTTTCCAAGCTGAGCTTCTAGAGAATTCTTCTAGAACCTTAAGGCTAATGTTCTTTTTCTCTTCACATCACAATAAATAACCTACTAGCAGCCTTCTCTCAAACGGAATAGATTTTTAGCCACCCCAAAAATATGTGAACCTTGATAGGAAAGATAGTAATTGTGATTTGGGACAAATAATCTGTATTTATGGCTCTGAGACACTAGTAATGCTTAGAATTCCAGTTACTATCCATATTCCATTTCTAAAATATTATACAAGTACCTGCAACCGAGCTGCTAGAATTAACAAACCAGCAGCACTAAGGCACTCAGTCCTTAGAAGCTAAAGATATAACACCTTCTTGAATTGAATTTATATGCTGCATAAATTCACATACAATACACAAAGTGTCCAATGCTAAGGGCCTTAGGATATACAAAAACAGATAAACACAATCCATCTTAACAGTGTCTCATTTATTATTTATTATTTTTTTTTATGACTGCTAACTTTGCTGATAGTTTAGAGAAGAGCAAAACACAAGAACACAAAACTTCTTTGCAGACTCTGTTTACTTGCAAGGAGTCATTTTGCACCAGTAGCTGTCTTTCATAGGGAAAGTCCAGCCAGTCCTACCAGCCACTGCCCACTGGAGGCTGGGTTTTCTCTCTCAACCACAGTATCATGTGATTTCAGACTAATTACCACGTGTTCTAGAATTACTTGTATTAGATATTCTATCTGGAACTAGTCTTATTTTTAAGTGTTTTTTAAAAGATTTTTTTTTTTATTAAAAGATTGTTCCTAACTATATTACTTGTCAAAAAGATGACGGCTTAGTATCTCCATGCTATTAATGTAAGAAAACGAATTTGTAGATAAGTTGCTTAGAGCCAATCAAAAAAAGTCTCCCTTTCTGTTAATTGGATAATTAATGGCATTTTTAAAACTAGCACTGATCCAAGTACCTTTTATGTTCATTGGCAGATTGATTATCTATGAAGAAGTTCTCTGTTATCTTTATTATCCATTTGGATGAGAAGGAAGGCCTTGGGGAAGGGACAAAGGATTAGCTTTGTTTACACCCGACTCTACCCTTTCACATTCAGCCTCCTTTGTGAGTTGGCTGTGATTTGAGTCTTAGGGAGAAGGAATGAATCTTGAAGAAGATCTTTAATAGAATTAAAATCTATTTCAGGCATCGAAAATAGAATTCTGATTATGTCCTTGCATCCATGGTTTCCTAGGGGTAAGGGGAAAATAAAACTCTACCCATTTGCCTTTTTTATCTGTCAGGCTTCTTTTCTGTCTCCCTATCTTCCCACCCCCACCTCCATCCCTCTCATATTTCTATGACTAAAAAACAAAACCATGGGCTGGTTACTGCAACAGTATCATTTATTTGTGTTCTTCAAGCAGCCTGCAACACAGCCAGAAGATAATGGACACCTCATTTATTCAAGCTCTGAATGATCATATTTAATTCCCTGTGACAGCTGTCTTCCCCACATTAGCATTGCAAATAAGTTCGGTTTTGTAATGGCCTTCTATTGAACATGATTCAATTATGTGTGGTCCGTATCGAGGCAGGATACGGTCTTAGTATCTATAGCAATATTTCTGCAAGCTGCTGCTCTTTACACTGCTCACATTTAAGCTGGCTGTTTACCACAATGCTTTCCTTGAACTGTATTGAACTCCCTACACTTTCAAATAAAATAAAGAGGAATGAATGTAATTTGAAAAAGCAGTTACTGGGCATATAGATATTACGTACCTCCTCCCCTTTTACATATGTAATCAACCTGGAAGCACTTGGAAAAAATTGCCGATTGTCCCATTTTAAAACCCAGATAATAAAATCATTATGGCCAATTAAACGATTAGACGATGCTAGACACACTGGGGTTCAAAGTCTGGTTTTGCATATCACTAACACACTATTAGCCATAAGGCAATCAGTCCGAATTCAGAGTCATTTTCATGCAATGGAGGTGAGAAACCTATGCATGGGGAAAAAAGCAGCTTCTTCATGGACTGAAGGAAGATGTCAAGGGGACCTGATCTTAGCAAGGGGTGATATGTGGCCCCTCTAGCCTCAAAAATGTACAACTCACTCAGTGGCCTGCCTCCAGAGGTTCCTCTGCAGATATAGCCACCACCTGGGTTTCCCTGGGGTCCCCCGCCCTTGGCAGCTGTGGAACCAGCATGCAATATAGGAAGACAGAAGAAAGAAGCAGCTGGGTGGGAGAGTGGGGCTGCCTACTCAGACTCCACAAGATGTCATCGCAGACCATGTGTCAAAGGGATTCTGAGGCCACCTGGGCTGACTGCCCAGAGCAATTCATGGTCTCCCAAGGCTCTGAAGGCTCTTTTGGCAGCTCCTTATGTCCTGATGTTAGAAGGAACAACAGGTGGAATGACTCGCCTAGACAGGACTCCTGACTTTCCTCCTACCAAAGAGGAGTAAACGCGGTGAGCTTCCCCCCAGGGTGGGAAGTAGATAGAAACTTGGCAGCCTTGGCTCAGCCCTTCTCTGCTTTGGTTCTGTCTGCCTGTAGGGAGGGTATGTTGTGGTCTGGTGCCCTGGCCACGTGGGAGCTCAGAGAGGCAGAACTTCTGGGGAGGCCTGATATTTGGGAGGTTATGCTCAATTCAGGAAAGAGTTCATAAAAGCATACTTGACCCCACCTAAGTCATGTCTTCCAATACAGCTTTTCTCAGGAAGCTAGCTGGCATTCTGATCGGCATTTATCAGATTCATGGGTCTCACTCCCCACTGGTTAAGAATGTGGGGAAGTTATTGGGCCTAACCCTTACACCAGAAAGTAAATCCTTCCCCTTCCATTTGATATTAACTTAATATGCAGTGGGGCTTCACAGATTTTAATATGTATGTACATCACCTGGAGATCTTGTTAAACTGCAGATTCTGATTCAGTAGGTCCAGGATGGGGCCTCAGATTCTACGTCTCTAATGAGTGTCCAAGTTGATGCCAGTGCTGCTGGTCCATGGTCCATGCTTTGAGCAGCAAGAACATAAAATGTGGTCTCCAGAACAGAGAAGTCAGGGCAGACTCAGGTGCAGTACTGGGGATCTTCAAATTTTAGTGTGGGTTGGAATCAATGAAAACTTTTTAAAACTCAGATTCTTGAGACTCACCCCAGAAATTTTGCTCAAGAAGTTTGGAGTGGAGCCCAGAGATCTGCATTTTTAAGTATTTTAACATTTAGTATGTATTTTAATAGGTTATTCTCATGCAGATGGTCCTGGAAACACACTCACACTGGCTAAAGAGTCACCCTAAGGATGCTTATCTAGAACCGCTCAACAATAATGGCACTTTGCTTTGGTACGGCCCCTCACGTTGCAAAGTGCTTTCATACTAACTGTTTGGTTTGACCTTCGTAATAACACATGTGCCTCTGTATTCCAGATGAAGAAGTAGAAACAGGTTTGAAAGATGTCTAAGGCCACATAACCTACTCAGTAGGATCGACCAACTCAACACAGAGACTTGCCTACAACTCATGTGTCCCAGAATCCCCTCAGTCCTTGGTAAACGAGGACTGTTGGTCACCTTATTACCTAGTCACGGGACTGAAAGAAAAAAAAAAAAAAAACAAAACCCTGGGTTCCTCTCAGTTCGGTGTGGTAAACCTGCCGAACATAAAATGCAATGGTAAATAGTGGATACGGACTGACTGATACAGGCAGAAATGAGATTTACTGGAGGAACTTTGATTAGCTCACAAAGTCACAGGGAAAACTGGAAGACCAAGATCAGAAAGTGCAGGAGCAAGGAAGACCAGGCAGCCAGAGCCCTGCTAAACAAAGTCATACCAGAGATCACACCAGTGACCCACTACCAAGCAGTCAGTGCTCCAATTTCCACCACCCTCGGCACTGCTGTCCCCACTGCCCCCATGAAGTGGCTGTTGCTGTCACTCTTCCCGTTGGCAAAAGAACTCCCAGTTACCATGCTTCTCTATTACTCATTCCCAGTTCAAAGTCTGGGGTACATGCATCTGATTGGCCAATTCTCAGTCACATTTCTATATCACAGGTGCATGGAAAGCAGGGAAATTAAGCATCAGTGATTTTCAACTTTTAGAAACCTCTTTAAAAAAATTTTTTTTAACGTTTATTTACTTTTGAGACAGAGAGAGACAGAGCATGAACGGGGGATGGGCAGAGAGACAGCGAGACACAGAATCCGAAGCAGGCTCCAGGCTCTGAGTCGTCAGCCCGGAGCCCGACGCGGGGCTCGAACTCACGGACCGTGAGATCGTGACCTGAGCCGAAGTCGGACGCTTAACCGACTGAGCCACCCAGGCGCCCCTAGAAACCTCTTATAACATAGGAAAGGAATTCAGATACTGGAAGCAAAAACAAAAGCAAAAATGAAAATTAGGTGTTGCAGTATGCCCCTTCTCTTGCATTGGAAAGCCGATCTAATAGTGAAAAGATTACCACAATTTTCAAAGGTTGCCTTTAAAAGTATACCCTAAAAATAAGATGTCGGTATTGCCCTACAGCTGTAGAAACTGGAAATTGAGAGATATTAATAACTTTATAGTATGGTAGTTTTCATAGCAACATAAAAATATGCATAGAAGAATATAATCAGTTATAAACACAGGTATATAACCGAACTCCTCTTAGAAAATCATCTATGATTTTTAACTCTTCAGATTAGACACTACTGAAAGAATTCTAATAATACTTTTCCCAAAGTATGTCATTTTAACACACAAAGAATTACAGAGGTGAGAGCATCATAAAGCAAAAGATGAGTGAGAATATGAGCCCCTTCTCTTTAACCACAGAGCATAGGCAAATAAGTAAACAGTACCCAGTCACTGAAATTTAACATCCTGCTGCTGGTAGTTCACTATATGCTATAATCACTAAGGTGGAATTTCTCATCCTAAAACACCAAGTCTGTCATAATAGATGTAATAGCTTTCTCTGATGCCTCGTGGGCTTGGAGGATCCTTTGAAAAATGCCTCCCTATTCTATACTGATTCCTCACTAGTCCCTTTATTGATTTTCTGCAGCTGTTTTTCTTAAGCATATAAAGTAAATTATTCTAGTTGGTTCTTCGAGACATCTGCTGATAAATCTACTTTAACTTGTTCAATTTCCTAGAGCTGTACTACAGTCCTTAGGAGAATCTTTGACTCTTCCTTTCTTTCTCCTTTTTATGCTTGTGACTCTCTGGTTGTGCTCTCAGGATTCTAATTACACTCTCTTTTGTTGGCTCCAGTGACACCCCTGGTCTCAATCCACCTTGTATTTTCTTCATCTCAGAGTTCCCCACATCCCAGGATAACATCACACCAATGCCTAAAGTGATACACAAACTAGTCTCCCCTTGCTTGCAATAAAAAGGTAAAGTACTCCAGAATAAACCTGAAGTATTTCTGCCATGTCTTTTTTTTTTAAGTTTATTTATTCATTTAAGTCATCTCTACACCCAATGTGGGGCTTGAGCTCTCCTGCCTGAGCCAGCCAGGCACCCCTGCCTGTCTTTTACCACCAGTGTGATACCCACATCTTTGTGACAGCCATGTTCTCCAATCTGGATAAAGTGCAATCTTCCTGCATCCTGACTCCCCACTCGGTCCCATGGCATTTAGCCATTAGCCATTTAGAAACTGAAGATAGACATCGTCATGCCTTTATTTGAGTGTCACTTATGAAAAGCATCCTGCTTTGTCCATTACATTGGCAAACAGAAAACACGATAGCATAATGGGATTTTGTTGAATAAAACTGCAGAAGTTGCCACGGAGAAAGTTCTAAAAGCCTGTGTTGTGTGGATAGACACTCACCCCATAAATGCAAAGTCATTCTGATTTTCCCCCACCTCATTCCACCCCAGGGTGCCCTTCCCCCAACTTGCTGCAGCAAACCTTGGCATCTTTGCCTCATCTCCCCATTTCCTCCCACTTCTCCACACTCTCCTGAAGCACCTGAACTCAATACACTGCATGCCCTCTGGCTTGCAATTATCCTTTACTATAGCTTCTTCTGCCCCGGAAGTGACCGTGCCTGGAGTCTTTTCCAGACTCATCTGCAGTCTGTGCACTTCCATTACTTCATATCTCTCCTCCAGGTCCCTGCTCTCCCTTTCATGTCCTTCTCCCTGCGAGGGGAGGTGAGCTGTGGAGCCGATCCTCCTCTTCCCACACACAATAACACACACAAGCAGTCTCAGCAACCAAGCCTGGCATTAGCACAGTCTCACTTCAGAACTTTCCACTGAGGCCAAAGGGGCCCCTGACAGGAGTCACTATACCATGTCTGTGAGACTCTGGGGACCCCCAAACCACTTCAGAATACTCCAAACCAATCTTCCAGGCACTTCGCAGGAGGCTGGCTCCACTTCAGCAAAGTGCCCTGCACTGAAAGACGTATTTTCCATCAGTAACTAGTGCAGTTAATGAGAGGACTGGACACACTGGCACTAAGGAAATTAGCCAGAATTTAATTCTGCCAATAAATTGCCTTGGGCTTGATGGCTGACCAAGAGCTTCCCTCGGGGCCTACTTTAAATCGTAGGTGTGTTTTAGGTCTTCATAAATCAGACAATATTGGCTCCTAAACTGCAATAAAACGTCTTTGCTATAATAATCTGCTATTATATTTATGAATCTGCTCAGCACGTGGCATCTCTTCTGAAACAATGTAACACACCCCTAAACATGCACATCTGTGATGGGTGTGAGATAAGCCAGAGACACTGCTGCAGTGTGTGCCGTGTTTTCATTTCTTTCTTGGCCATTTTGCATTTTTATCTCTTAAGCCACCTTTCTCATTACAATATCTGTTAACACGGTGACTGTTGATTTGTCTGACTCAAATCAAGCACACTTTCCACATTTTGTATTATTCAATTTGAATACAAATTGTTGTTTGTATTCATTGCCTGGAAATTCCTTTTACTTTTAATTTCTTTTGATTAAGTAAATTTTATCCAAACCTTGAATATATATTGATGACAGTATAACACTTGGGAATAAATAAATGTGCAGCATTTTTTTATTTTCAGGGGAAAAAATAGGGTTCAGTTATATCAGGCTTCTGATTTTGTATCTCTTTATCTTCTCTGAAAAATAATGTGGTCTCTCTCAACACCTCAACTTCATCAGCAGGCCTCAGTCTCCACCCTCATCTGGGAAGCGTCATGTCCTTTATTTCTGAGGACTTACACCCATCTGCCCACGAGAAGTACCTCAATCCAGGAAAATAGTGAAGGCAAGGAAGAGTGAATAAAATGTGAAACTAAATCTCAGCATATCTTCCAATTATTTTTTACACGTCTACATACATGCTAATATATCTCCGTGTATTTGCATAGGAATATATATATTGTTTGTTTTATAAGTTTGGGAATTACATACTACACATATAACTCACTTTTTCCACTTAACAACATCTCTGAACACTTTTTCCATGCATGGTTATTTCTGGATATGTTTGCCTATAACTAAAAAAGAAGTTTAAGTTTTCATAAACGAAATAAACGTACTATCTAGGCAGAGATACATGGAAAACCTAAAGCTATGGACTATTCTGTTAGTTAATTTTGTTTCTTTGATGAAATTTTAATGTGTTTCTTTCTGTTTTGCAAACAATTAAATAATCAAGTTTATCTTTTCCGTTAAAAAGAAACAGCATTCAGAACAAGGTCATTCTCCCAAGAGGACCCACTTATTTAGCTCCTAGAGTTACAAAAACGGCCAAGAATTTATATAAAATTATTAAATGGATTCATGTCAAAAACAATATATAATTAAATAAGTGTCTAATAATTCATACATAATAGTACTATTTTATGCTGGTATAAAACATTCCTTACATGACCTGTGAAAACCTTAACTAATGCTTCCAAAATCATCCCCTGCCTGTATACAACATGATATAGCAACATAAAAAATTATTCAGAAATGATTATGTCCAGCAAGTACAAAGCAGAGCCCTTTTATCCTGGAGACTTAAGAGTCAGAAGTTACAGAGAGGCTGAGAATCATGGGTCCTTGTTCACTGGACAAACCATTCAACACTGGAAGAGAGACCACAAATCTATTCAAACATGGATGAAAAAATCCATTGTCTCTGTAAAATAAATCCTTTTCTTAAAACAGCCAAAGAGAAGCCACCAGCTGGCCTGATGGTTTGGCCAGCAAAGCTGGCTAACATGGAGATGGGAATAAAATGGCAACGTCCCAGGGGCCTGATCATCCCCGACCAGAGTCTGCAGAGTAGATGGCCAGCAACTTGAGTCCCCTGGGTTAAGTCCCCATCTTTCCAGGCCGTCTGGCACATCAGACACAGAACTGCTGGCAGCCTACTCTGGTTATGGCAACTTCCAAACAAATTTCCCACATGTGATTCTGAATGGAGGCTCTAATGAGGGAGGCTGAAGTAGGCTGCTCCATTTATTGTACACAGGCTTATTCTCTTGAAGCAACCAGGTGAGCACATGGGCTCAAGCCCTGAGACCAGGGTGCAGCTTTGCCAATGGACAAAGAAACAATAATAAAATTTTAGTGCCTCAGATATTATATGGTAGTTCAGGATATGATGCCATTGTCCAGTTTTACTGTGAGGAACTTCTCTACCAAATTAGACCTAACACAGGGGATTCCTCAGATCCTTACTTTTTACCAGACCAGAGTGGTTCTCCAATTTAACCCCTTTGTGCCTAGGAACAAAGCAGAAGTCCTATAGCAGGAGAGACTGTCAAACTGGATTTAGCCCTCCCCCATACCTATTTATCACCTTCCCCCTCCCTGGTTCATAGCCAATCTCCTCAGCAAGTGCAGGGGATATCCCCTTCTCTCCTAGCACAAGATCTGATCTCCTTGGCAGAAAAGACATGAGTTCCTTCAAGCCTGGTCACACATGCACATCACAAACTGACCACATCCACATGCATCTTTCCCTTCTTTCCCCCCACCCATCTCAGAGAAGCAAACACCCCTCTCTCCAGAAGCCATTCTTTTATTCTGCCCCTTGCCTTCTTCAAGTTTCCATTGATCATCTCCTTTCACCTCATTCTCTTACATTTCACTCCTTCTCCACTGCCCACAGAGACATTCAGGTTCTGAACTCCCAGACTATAACTTCTAGCTACCAGTTGGCTTCCTTCCCTTTACTGCTCAACTTCTTGAAAGGGGACCCTATCCTAGCTCTCTATCGTTAACCCTGCCCACCTCCCTTTATGAAAATCTCCTTATTCCAACCACCCAAGTTGAATTCTATTTCCTGGAGGCCTCTGGCGATGCATTTTCTAAATCTCAATTTTCTTGTCCTTAAAATCAGGATAACAATACTACACTCCTTAGGAATGAAGTCTAAGCTACTGCAGTGAAGAGACCTCAAATTATGGTGGCTTACCGTAGATGCTTATGCCTCTCTTACATAACAGTCATGAGATGAGAGGGCCAGTTATTAGGAAAGCCACACTCCATGTGATCAAGCAGAGATCTAAGATATTTCTGTTGTTGGTTCATCAGATTTTAATGTGTATGTAAATCAGCTAGGGCTCTTGCTAAAAATGCAGATTCTGTCTAGGCATCTAGGGTAGTGCCTGAGATTCTGTATTTCTTTTTTTTTTTTTTTTTAATTTATTTTTTTTCCAACGTTTATTTATTTTTGGGACAGAGAGAGACAGAGCATGAACGGGGGAGGGGCAGAGAGAGAGGGAGACACAGAATCAGAAATAGGCTCCAGGCTCTGAGCCATCAGCCCAGAGCCTGACGCAGGGCTCAAACTCCCGGACCGCGAGATCGTGACCTGGCTGAAGTCGGACGCTTAACCGACTGCGCCACCCAGGCACCCCGAGATTCTGTATTTCTAACAAGCTCCCATATGATGTCAGGCTGCCAGCCTGTGGACCATACTCTGAATAAGAGTATAAGGCATTGCTCATGTTTGTTTGATGAAAGCTGGGTCACAGGTGTCTCTGTATTCCACTGGCAAACACTGGTCATATGGCTGTACCTGGGTGCAAACAAGAGTGAGGACATATGCATTATTTTTATTGATTATGGTATTTTTCTAAGGGGACTGAGAAGAAAGACCAGATATATTTGGGTATGGAGTTCTCTTCAAAACCAAGACAGTTCTTGGATGTAGGTGGACATTCCATCTGCACTAAACAGCATAGGATGGTGATGTTACATTTCAACTGGAGCTCAAAATAGTTGGTTGAGAAGTAGATTCTTGAGGATTCTGGCTTGAATCACTGTAGGATAACCCTACAAAGGCAAGTATATTCCTAACAGAAGTGTAGGATGACAATGTAGGACACTCTAGATTCAGAAATAGCTGTAAGAGTGCCTTGCTGGGTCTATTTTGACACTAGTGGAAGTCCATACGTTCCTGTATAACAGGGGTATCATTCAAGATGCCAGACCCCTGCAAAGCCTGGTCCCATGTTGCCTGAGTTGAGGACAACCAGAGTATGACATACATGTTAGTTTTACCTGTATTAAAGCACAGGCTCTGGAGCAAGACTTTCTGGGTTTAAATCCCAGTTTTGATACTTGCTGTGTGACCTTGAGCAAGTTAGTTAATCTCTCAGTTTCTTTACCTGTAAGATGAGAAAATACAGCACTCACCTCATGGGATATTTTGAAGATAAAGTGAGGTGATTTGTTTAAAGGGCTTATATAGTAGGTGACACATAGTATTTCTTTAAAAGTCATATATATATATATATATGATATATATTATATCTCTATAACTTTATTTTCTTAAGAGGCTGACCTCACCAGACCTAGCCTACAGTTAACTTCTCACCATTCTGGATTCCTTTTTTCCTCTCTCCAGCCCTACTTCGTTGAGCGAATCATTTTTGCTGATCCTCACCCCAGACCAAAATCGCAGACAGTTCAGTTTCTACGGATGGTCCTGGAAACCTCACACACCCTGGTATGATGGATGTGGAAGGAACACCTCTCAAATACACCTGGACACAAGGGCAAGTGCAACTTCTCATGAACTGATTTCATGCCCAACCCCAAAAGAGTAGAAAGAAAGTAGTCTGATCATTCTTGAAAACATCCAGGGCTCAGACCCATGCCTAAGAGTTCATGATGAGGTTAAGTCATTTTACTGTCCCCCCTCCTCCGCACTTGCCCTCGTTGAAAATCTTTCGTGAAACTGGGTTACAATATCAAGGGCAGAACTGAGAGAAAAAGAAAAGAATTACCAAAAGATTCAAATAAATATGTAAGGTAGAGCTTATAGGACCTAGTTCTAGCTAAAGAGAATAACAATATAACAGGCCAATGCTTTGGCAATTCTTTTTTAGCATCTTCTGACAAAACCATCTCTTTATCCCTTGGCAGCTATTTTCTTAAACCACTGCCATTCTGATAAGCACACCACCACCCAAAGCTGGTGTCTATGCCGTTCACATCAGTCAAAAGTGTCCCACAGAAAGCTCCACGTGGCAGCATTGCAGCAAATGTCCAGTCATTGAGGAACTTTCTTCAATAGGAATGTGAGTTCTGAAAGAGGATTTCACAGATGTGAAAGATGTTTTAGAGACTAATTTCTTAATCTAGATGACAAATATTTCTATGTCCCTGTTTGCCAGGCACTGGAGAGGTAAGGAATTAAGCCTAGAGAGTCTAAAGCCTATTAGTCCAAACCCTGGACAAGTGGCCATGTTTTCTGAGCCCTTGGCAAGGCATTCTCCATTCCATCCTGATGCTCCTAAGGTCCCTCTTCCTCTGAGAAAATGAGTTAATGTCTTCCATGGCATTTATCTTCAGGTAGACAAATTCCTAACTGAAAAGAACATCACAAGCAAATTCACAAAGAAAGTCCTCTTTGCTCAGGGCCCAGTTAGGCACATAAAAGACTGAGAGAAGCGTAATCACATTTGTTAGGATGGCCTATGTGCCAGGATCTCCTCTATGTGCTTTGCCTGTGCTGTCCCATTGGGTCCTCACACCCGCCATCTCAGATGGGTACTCTTGTTATCCCCACATTAAAGATGAATAACAAAATTTTAGAGAGGTCAAAGAAAAAACAATTGTCCAGGATCTCGTAGCCAGTAAATAGTAGGTCCAGGACTTAAATTTTGCTATTTTCAACAACAAAGTCAGAAATGCAGAATCATTTTCCACCGCTCTACTGCCTGATAATGTAAAAAAATAAACAACTGATCATGCTGCTATTTCTGAAATCATAGTTTCTGAGATTAGACAAGAGCTTTAGCATATACAAGTCACCTAGGATTATTAAATACTCCGTAACTGTGATACTGTCAGATGGGGAGGATTTATCCTTATGCCTTGTGGACCCCTAGGCTCTGTCTGCTAAATCACTTTTTTGGGGTTTTGCAAAAGAGGAAACAGAAGTGACAATATTTGTAAATCAAAAGGGATCCATTCGTGATACTGTGCCTATATCTCTAGGTAAATGTTAAGAGGTTTCTACTAATTCCCAGAGCCACCTTGTACATCAGTTTCTCTCTAAAGTGGAGAAACCATGCTTGAGACATATCAGGCATGGCGGCATAATAGAGAACCCTACCGCCAGGGGATTTCCCGTGTGTCTGTAATGTTCCACTAATTAAGTTTTAGAAGCATTTAAGACTGTCTTCACTATGAATACCCACAGTGCAGCCTTAAAGGAAAAAAAAAATCCATTTCCATGAGTCACGCACCAACAAGAGTGAGCAAATGGATTTGAATTGTTAGAGTCCATAGTCATATGAAATAGACTTAGCTTTCTCTCTATGAAAAAGACTCGTTCAGAATAATTTTGTTTTACAGACTAATTCCTTAATCTAGACCACAAATATTCTTATGCCTGTGTACCAGGCATTGGAGAGGTAAGGATCTAAGCCTAGAGAGTCTAAAGTCTCAATTAGTCCAAACCCTGGTACAGCAGCCATGTTTTCTGACCCCTGGACAAGGCATTGGGGGCCAAGGCCATATGCAGCTTATAGAAGCTGCATGAATACATAATGAAATATATGTATTTTTTTCTTTAGAATATATCAAATACACATACCATTTGGTTGGCTATGACTTTTTAAAAAATTTTTTTAATGTTTATTTATCATTAAGAGGCAGAGCATGAGAGGGGTAAAGAGAGGGGGAGACACAGAATTCAAAGCAGCCTCCAGGATCCAGCTGTCAGCACAGAGCCCGACCTGGGGCTCAAACTCACCACCCAAGAGATCATGACCTGAGCCGAAGTCAGACACTGACTGAGCCACCCAGGCGCCCCTGATGGCTATGACTTTTTAAATCACAGAGCCCCAGAAGCTAAGGGCACAAGCTTCTTGGCAATGTGCTGGAGGGAGGTTAGGATAGAAGACTGTTTTGTTTCCCATAATGAAAAGAAAACATAATGAAAACATTCATGAAAAAGACTGTAGTGCCACATCTTTGCATTCCCACATTTATATGTACCTTCAAACAATTCTCATTACCCATTAAACTCAAAGAAATTAAAACAAAAGCCACCTCTATAACATTTCACCACCTAAGGTTATTCTTTTTCTATTAAAGATACATAAACTGCTTTTATGATGTAGGTCTACCCATGGCTTAGTGTGGTAAGTCCAGTATATGCCTAGCCTCATACCCATATATTTAACTTAAAAGCCTACTCTACAATTAAAACAATCCCTGACTTAGCATGGACAAAGAAGACATGATTTAAGGAAAACATAAGGACCATAGGCATGTCATTCCTATTCTCCATGGATCCAAGTGTAGTCATCAGTTAAACAAGGATATGGACTTCAACCCACCAGTGTTTTATACAGCAAAAATAATAAATGAAAGGCATTTTTAACTAGGCAACAAAACTGTACCACCATAGTCTGGTCCTTGACCACCACCAGGAATCACACTGTACATGGGCCATATCTAAGCTTCACAGTTTCTCTACAAAAGGTCCATTTAAACTCTAATTTCCAACCTCTTCCTTAATCCTATAGTGATCAACTGACTTTTGAGTCAGCCTTCTTATGATTCCAGTGGAGAGGTTCTTACAGCAAAACCCCTAGCTTGCAGGTGAAAAAATATTCAAAATCTGGGAATGATACAAGAAGCCAGATCAAAAAAGAATAAAGTGCTAATGAGAGAACAAGGACTAGAAGCTCAATGAACATAAAAACATATAGGATTCACAGAGATTCTCCCCCCGCCCCCCCCCCCCCCCGGCCCCGCCACAGGGATTCTTCAGAGGCTAAAGAGAGGTGTCCAAATAAGCCTCTTCTGTCTTGGACTTCAGCACTACTGCCCCAGGCACCGGGAAGATTTGCACTGACTATTAGAACATTTTACCACCCTTGCATCCCACTTACAAGTTGATCAATGTGTCTCTCCTTGGAGCATATAGTCAGTCTGTGAGGAAGAGACACGTTGACCAACTAGTAAGTGGGATGCAGGGATGCTGAAATGTTCTTATGGTAAGTACAAAACTTAGCTGCCTGGTTTGCTCAAACTTCTGGCACTGTACTTTACACAAGGTTTGCACTCATAAATGTTTGCTGGGTCCATTAATTAACTATTTCATACAATGGTTACTGCATAGCTATGTAGAAAAACTTGGTCTCAAAATATAAATGCTTCTAGCTCTAATTTCCATTTTTTAGATGCATTGAGTTTTTCTAAGTAAGGTGTAAATACAAACTCATAGGATAAGTACGTATTGTATGATTCTGCTGTCCTTTTATGCCCATTTTAGTTGGTTTTCATGGAACTTGTGTTTGTGAAAACACTATGAATTTGGTTCATAGAGATTTTTTTCTTAGTTTCCCTACCTCCAGGGGAAGGAGCCTACCAGCTGTGGTTTTAAATTCTAAATGATAGGGGCGCCTGGGTGACTTAGTCAGTTGAGTGTCTGACTCTTGATTTTGGCTCAGGCCATCATCTCAATGTTGTGGGATTGAGCCCTACATTGGGCTCCATGCTGAGCATGGAGCCTGCTTAAGTTTCTCTCTCTCTTTCTCTCTCTCTCTCTCTCTCTCTCTCTCTCTCTCAATCTGCCCCTATCCCCTGCTCAAGCTCTCTCTCTCTAAAAATTTTTAAAAAAATAAATTCTAAATAATATATTCAAACATGAATATCAATCTATTTCAAAAGACATATTACAATAAAATAAAATGAAAACTACCCCAAATATAGAGAAAGAGACAAATAAATGGCAATATGCTTATTGACATTCATATATTTAACAAATTTTCATTATAATATTTTGTAATACTCTGTTTTCAAATCTAATTTTTCTTCTCATTGGACGATATTAAATCCTTTATAAAGTGAAATTAAGCAGGTGAATCCCCACTTAAATTACTTTAGTGACTCTCCATTGATCTTGTATGCTAGGTTTTACTCTGGCCCTTGTTTACCTCCCCAGACATATGCCTTACCACTCTTCCATTCACTCTGTTCTCCAGCCAGACTGAATTACGTTTGGTTTTACAAAAGTACAAAGTTCTCTCTCCCCTCTGAGCTTCCATGTGTGCTGGCCTCTGTCCCCACCATCATCTACCTCCGTAGTCCCTCTGTCTTGTTAATTACTATTCACCTTTCAGATCTTAGCTAAGACATTTCCTCCAGAAAGCCTTTTCTGAGCACCACTACCACCGCCAACATGAAGTTTGGAGCCTCCTCTGTGCCTCTCATAATGCCTAGATCCTACCTCTGTGCTATCATATTCTTACCAAAGTATTTGCTTATTATCTGTATGTGTTCCTATATCTAGCCACTCAGTAAGTGTTATTGAATGAATGCATGCCTGCTAAAGAAGTCAGATAGATGACAGAATGGTCCTTTCCCTCTAAGAGTTTATGTTTTTTGCCTCAGCTATATGAATGAATAAGAAAATCATCTTACATCATGGCCTGTTCCAGATAACAAGTAGGTTCTGTGAAACTAAGGCCCAAATTATTGCTTCCCTTTGAAGAGCCTTAATAGTTCCTGAGGTAACTTTATGTAATAGAGATAGGAAGATTCTATAATAGTCATCATCCACCAACTGTGGTACTGTATTGCTTTTAAAAGCTATTTTTTAAAGTTTTCATTTCTTATGTGAGAATTATAGATATGTCATCATCTCCAGACCTGTCACATGATTAACTGAGACTATATGAAGGGAGTCTTGAATTTTCACATAGTTTTAAATGCACGAGTTCTGTGGGGGTTTTGTTTGTCCCTGCACCTTGACGATCAATAGAGGTTTAATGATGATAGGGATGATCACGATGACAATAACAATAGAAATAAATAATATAAGAGGATGACACATCGCCAAGAGCTCGGTTATCCTCTGAAGACTCTAAACATGTTTAATGCAAGACTCGTTTTCATAGCTGGACAACATCATGAAAGAAATTCTCAGTTTTAAAAAGAAAACCAATTCTGAAAGATGTTGTTGACATTTGTGACCCCATGGAAATTATTTCAATCTGTGGGCAATTTGTTTTCAGTCTTTGTGTACAGCACAGAAAATTCAGGCAGTGCTCTGGCACACACCACCTATCCCCGCATTCACTCTCCTTCCTTAGCTCATCAAGATACAAAATAATCTAAACAAAATGACTGCACTGACATTTTCTTCAAATACCATAATAATTGCTAAATTGGACTCACCAGAGACAAAAGGAAATTTTATTTTCTGTTGATCACATACATCTTTTTATACATGAAAAACCACGACACTATCATTCTCTACCAGGCTGTTTCTGCCAACAACTGTGACTGATTGGGATTCACATAAAGCCCCCAGCCTTGTATGAGCATGACAAGAGTCAAATTAGGTGGGCTGGGAGCAAAACAAAGAGCTCCAGAAAAGGAATCATCTCAAACTCAGCATTTTGACAGAGCCTTCTTTGTGCCAGTGTGCATGCTGCCTCATTAAATGATGTGTAAAGGTCAGAGGTTAATCAACTTCAATTTGGCATGCATATTGAGTAGTTTTTAGTCATCATTTTATATTTCCAAATGAGAAGAGGCAAGAAACACTTCAGGTTAATGGAGCATTTTCTAACGACGACTTTTAACTCTTCAGAGACAGAATTTCTCATTTAACTTTAGAGGTTTTTTTTCCTTAAAATCACTAAAACACATTCAAGACATAAATGTCTAGGTTGCCCTTTTTTGACAGTTTTATTGAGGTATAATTGACATTTAAAAAGTGCACATATCTAAGGTGTACAATTTGGTACATAATATACACAGATGAATCCATCACCTACAGTCAATATAGTGAATACCACCATCATCCATTTGGGGGGGGATGTCTTTTGTTTCCTACTGCCCATTACAATCTCTCCTTCCTACTCTTGCCCCACCCTATGCCCAAGCAACCACTAATCAGCTTTCTATCACTACAGATTAATTTACACCCTCTAGAAGTTTATATAAATGGAATAAAATAATATGTACTCTTTGTAATCTGGCTTCTTTAACTCAGCATACTTATTTCCAGGTTTATTCATATTGCTCATGTAGCAAGAATTAATTTTTATCGCTAAGTGATATTCCATTCTTGGATACACAATAGTTCATCTATTCGCTTGTTGATGGACATTTGAATTGTCTGCCGATGTTTATGGATGTTACAAATAAACTGCCATGAACATTTGTGTCCAATGTATGGATATATGCTTTCATTTTTCCTCGAGTAAATACCTTAGAGTACAATGACTGCATTATAGGATAGGTGTTTTCCAAAGTGTTTGTATCATTTTGCCTTCCCACCAGCAGTGTGTGAGAGTTCCAGTTGCTCCATATCCTCCCCAACACTCAGAATGGCCAATCCTTTATAGAAATCTAGGATATCTTTGTCTAATCCAAGGTCATAAAGGCTTTCACCTGTTTTTTTCTTTATATTTTATGGGTTAGATTTTATATTTAGGTCTGTGATCCATTTTGAATTCATATTTGTATATGGTGTGAGGTACGGATGGAAGTTTATTTTTTTGTATGCAAGTATCCACTTGTTCCAGTGCCATTTGTTGAAAGGATATCCTTTCTCCACTGAATCAGCTTTGAGCTTCTGTAAAAAAATCTATTGATCTTTCCATTCAGGTTTTTGTAAGCCTAAAACTACTCTCAAAAGTCTATTGGTCATTTTTGAAATAAAAAGAAATCAACTGATCATATATGTGTGGGGGATTATCTTTTAATTCCCACTCTTGTCTCCATGGGCTACTAAACACAAAGCATCCAACATTGTGTTTTTCACTAGAAACATCATAGCAAATACCTGACCCTCCAGGAAGTTTTAGTAGTTGTTATAATCAGAACTCTCAAAGTAGGAGCACAGAATACAAACATTTATCTCTCATTCTCAATCCTATGAAACAAAATTAAAAAAACAAATAGACATGAAGCTCCAAGGCTAAAGAATAAAGGAGAGTAGACAACAGCAAATGAGAGCTAAGGACAAAATTTTGGAATCTGGAAAGCAGAGGATGTATTAACCCAGCAGACCAGAGAAAGTTAGACACTAAATACAGTAAGGAAAGCCAATAAGAAGTAAGCCAATTCTACAGAAGGACCCAGGAATTCAAGATACCAGTTACTTTGAAGGCAAGATAATACAGGATGTAACTGAAATTGGAAAAATAGTTTCTATCCATATGAATCTCTCTCCATCTTGTCTCTCTGCAAGGACTAAGTTGGTCTTCCTCACAACAGAGTTGTTGAGTTCTCAGAACAAATGTCCCAAGAGAGAAAGACCCAAGTGGAAACTGTGTTTTTTTAATGGTCTAGCCTCAAAAGTAACATAACATCACTTCTACCATACCCTGTTGGTTGGAGTAGTTATAAATTCCTGCCCAGATTAAGGCAGAAGGTTGGGGGAAGGACAACACAGGCTCCACTCTCAGCAAGTAGTGTCAGTAGCATTGTAAGAACATGTGAGATGGGATGTACTGATTGGTATAGCCATTTTTGAAAAATGAAATCTACCATAACCACTGACAAATTTGACCACTTTATTTTATAGATAAGAAAACAGAGGCTCAGAGCAATCTGTATGATCCAGATCACACAATCAATGGCAGAGCAAGACTAGAAACTGGAATCTGAACTCCTAGTCCATGTTCCTTCCCACTAACTCATACTGCCTCTGAATTTTTATAAAATTCACACAGGTGACATTACAGATTTAATAGAGAGAGAGTATTCAGTATAACTAAAGTCTTACTCCCAAATAAATTTTTCTTGGTTTAGTTAATTCAGGCCACAGAAAAATACTATTAGCCAGTGGTGCCTGGGTGGCTCAGTCAGTTAAGCATCCGACTCAATTTCAGCTCAGGTCATGATCTCACAGTTTGTGGTTTCAAGCCCTGTGTGGGGCTCTGCACTAACAGTGCAGAACCTGCTTGGGATCCTCTCTCTCTCTCTCTCTCTCTCTCTCTCTCTCTCTGCCCCTCCTCTTTCTCAAAATAAATAAACTTAAAAAACTTTTAAAAAACTTTTTAAAAAATTTAAAAAACGTAAAAACACAAAAAATACTATTAGCCAGTAGAGCAACGAAAGGGCATTTTTAAAAGTAATTCTCAGATCAAAAAACCTAATGAAATCAGTGAAGGAAAGTTTTTTCAAGTTAGTCTTCCTCATTTATGAGTTTTAATGAGTTATGAAATTATGAATATGTTGCCCATAGATAGTTTTACCTTTTCTCACAGGAAGGGAGTAATACAAATGATTCTAGTGTGACTTAAATCTCTAACCACAGGAATCTGGCATGGTTCTCTGACCAAGCTAAATTGCAACATTATTACTCATTTTGAGATATTTTACTCTGCTAGTATATAAATTAATGGTAATGGACCAATTAGAGGTTGGTTATTGTAATGAATGAGAATGTTGTCTTAAAATAGATACAACTCACCAGCAATAGAAAAGAAGAATAAAAAATAAAAACGAGATTAAGTACTTCTGTTGGAATAGCTAGCAGACTAACCTATAAGACCAACCCTCATGCCAGGAATAGCAAAAAATCTCAATAAGTTACAAAAACAAAGCCATTTTCTAAGGCATTGGAGAGCAACCAAATCTTTCAAAATTTGAGGGCTAATCCTTGAGAGAAGATAAATGCATTGGAATGACCATGACACTTCCTATACCTTTTCTTTCAAGGCATTTACCAAATCTTAAAGGCTCAGGACTAAGAAGCAAAGTGGAAAACAGTGACTCAGAGGTTTTGTCAATTTTACACGGAGGGACAGAGAGATAAAAATTATAACTTAGGATAGTCAAGAATTAGAAGAAGCAGGATCCACAAGAAAAGGGAAGCACAGAGAAATCAGCTAGAAATCACTGGCCACTTTTCCCTTTGAGAAATTTGCTAATTCCTAGACCACAAAAGATGAGAGGCCAGGGAGCCAAGCAGAAAGCAATAGCTAAGAGGTTAAATCTAAGCCAAGCTGTCAGCTGTCTTTTGGTGCTGGAGAGATAAAAATTGAAGTTCAAGGCCCAGTGAGGAAGAGATGATCTGATGAATACTCCAGGCTTTCAGTTCAGAACCTCCAAATGCTATGCCTTAGCAGTAGAGCAAACCAGATATACACCAGCTCCCACAAAAACTTAAATCCATCCTTGAAACATCTTTCTCCCTAAATGAATCAAGATGACTTTCCTTCATTTTATGTACCACTAAAACAAACAAACTAATTAACTCCTATCTGGACTAGGATAACATCAGAGCCTTTTCAATTTGTCTTATACAATGTAGATTCAATTTTTCTAAAAATCACTAAGCATGCCAGGAAAGAAAATTATCAAAACCCAAGAAGAAGAAAAAACAGGAAATAAACAATAAACCAAAAGGTAATCCAGATATTGAAACTATCAAAAATAGACTTTAAAATAATTTTGAATAATATTTCCAGTAAGATATACAAGATGGAGACTTCCATCAGGCAAATAAAATCTATAAAATACAATAGCTGAAAATAAAAAACTCAAAACAGAATTAAAGGCATATCAGACACAGAAGAAGAAATTAGGAAACAAAAACAGATCAATAAAAAATATCAAGACTAGAACATGGAGAAAAAAATTAAAAATGCAAAAAGCTTAAGAGATATGTGGAACATGGTAAATGGCTAATACCTGTATAACTGAAGTTTCAGAGAAGAGGCAAGAAAGAATGATACTGACACGTGAGAATTTTCAGAAACTAACAAAAGCCATCTCAAGCCCTAGATTAAAGAAACTCTTAAACACAGGCAGGATAAATATCAAGAAAACTTAATGCACTTAAATGTGTCATGCAAAACTGCCTAAAGCTGAAGTCAAAGAGAACATCTTAGAAGGGGCCAGAGAAGAAAGACACCTTACTGTTAAAGAAGAAACAGTAAGTTAGTTGACTCACCAACAGAAAAAAAAGAAACCAAAGAAAATGCAATGATATCACTGAATTGCAGAAAGAAAATAACTTCTAATTTGCCATTACATACCTAGCAAAATATCCTTCAAATATGAAGAAAAAATAAAGATACGTCCAAATAAAAACTCTAAGAACTTATTGCCAAAAGACCCACACTAAAATAAATATTTAAGTAAGTCCTTCAGACAAAAGTACCGTGATTTCAGATATAAGTATAGGAATGCAGGACACAATGGAGAGCAAGAAAAGGTAAGTATGTGGTCAAATTGAAATGATTATTAACTTTATAAAACAATAATGATAAGGTAGGTTTAAAATATATGTAAAAGTGATATCAATGACAACAAATAGCACAAAAGCAAGCAGGAGTAAAATTGGATAAAGTGTTCTACAGACCTTGTACTGCTTGGGAAGTGGTAAAAATACTAAATTATAGATCTATTTAGTCAAGCAAGGATACATGTTGTTAACATCAAGGGCAACCATTAAAAGAATTGCTTGAGAGAGCAAAACTATTCAGCTAATAGAGGGGAGAAATTAATTAATTAAAAATATTTAATTCATAAAAGTCAAAAAGAGGAAAAAAGGGAGAATGAAGAACATGGGATAAATACAAAATAAAGGAGAAAACTGTATATATAACCCAAATATGTCAGTAATTACATTAAATGTGGGAATACATAATAATGTATTGTTAGGGTCTAAATGTTTATACCCCTTCAAAATTCATATTTTGAAACCTTAATGCCCAAGGAGATGGTATCAGAAGGTGGGGCCTTCCACAGGGACTTAGGTCATGAGGGTGGAGCTCTCATGAGTGAAATTAGTGCCTAGATCAGAGTTTCCAGAGAGATCCCTGGCCCCACCCACCATGCGGGAACACAGTGGGATGGTGCTGGCTATGAACCAGGAAAAGGGCCTCCACTGGGGGGGGGGCCATGCTGACACCTTGATCTTGACCTTCCAGCCTCCAGCACTGTGAGAAAAATTTCTGTTGTTTATAAGCTACCCAGTCTGTGGTAGTTTGTGAGAGTAGCTGAACGGACTGAGACACACACTTGTCCAGGTCTCAAGGAAGTTTCAGGTGTTAGAAATTTTTGCTATTATAACAAGTCAACAGTAAAAATATTTACAAATGCGTGACAGTGTCTCTAGGGTGCTAAATAAAAGTGGAATCACTAAAGGCTGTACATCTTCCACTTCATCAGGCCGCACCAAATCGTTTCCACCATGACAGCTCCTCTTTCATCTCATTCTAGCCAATGCGTGGGACTACCAGACTGGTAAAAATTTGCCCATCTGGTGGGCATGAAGTAGTGCCTTATTGTTTTAATTCAGATTTACCTTATCACAGGTGAAGTTGAATATCTTTCATATATTAATTATTGGGGTTTCTTCTATGACTTGGCCTTTTGTAGCATTTGTTTTTTTATGGAGTTGTTTTTATTTATCGTGTTGACTTGCTCCTTAATTTCTTTCATATAAAACAATGAAATTATTATTTTAATAACAATAATTACTTGAGCTAACAGGTACATAATGATGCTTTTCATCCAGACAGAAGAGAAAGAAATTCAGGCACGTTTTTCAGTAACAGGGAGTTCAGTGTGGGATGATATGTAGCAAATATCTACTCAACATGGTTAATTTTGGGGGGCTCCTGGGTGGCTTAGTTGGTTGAGAGTCTGACTTTGGCTCAGGTCATGATCTCATGGTTCATGAGTTTGAGCCCTACAGCAGGCTCTGTGCTGACAGCTCAGAGCCTGGAGCCTGCTTCGGATTCTGTGTCTCCCTCTCTGCTCCTTCCCTGCTCGTGTTCTGTATGTCTCTCACTCACTCAAAAATAAACAAATATTAGAAAAAAAACTTAATGGTTAATTTTTATGATGCCTTTTGCCTACAAATTTTCAATTAGTTAATATATTTATTCTTTTATTTGACTTGTGCTTTCATTGTAAGAAATTCTTCCTTAACCTGGGGATTAAAGATATCCCCAATTTTTAAAGTTTTTGTTTTCTTTTTAGGTCTTTATCCCCTTTAGCATTTAATTTCGTGTGCAGTGCAAAATAAATATCCAATTCTTTTCCCATACAGTCTTTTGTCCCAGTATCATTTATAAGAAGATCTATACATTCCTTATCGATTTATGCTGCTCTCTCTGCTATACATCAATGTCCCACATGTATATGTGGTCTAATTGCCTACCTTTGTGCCAATATTATACTGTTTTAATTGCTTCACTTCACATTATACTTGCTATCCAATAGGGTATCCTTCCCCCAATTCTTTGAATGGTTTTGGCTTTTCTGGGAATTTTATTATTCTATATGAACTTTGGTTTCAACTTATCAAGTTTCAAGATAAAACAATTTGTTGCAAGTTTTATTAGAATAAATTGACTTTATAGATTAACTTGCAAAGAAATAACATTGATATTGATTCTTCTTATCCATAAACTTATTACATATCTCCATTTATTTAATTCTATTTTATTTACTTTAGCAAAGTTTTATAATTAACTTCTTTAAGGTCTTACACACCCTTTGTCAAATATATTCTTAGTACCTTGAAGTTTTTGTCACTATTGTGAATGACATTACTTTTTTATATTTTCTAATTTTTTTATATTGAACCTGTATTCAATAACTCTGATGAAATATCTTGTTAGTTCTAATAATTCATCTGCAAATGCTCTTTTATTTTTAAGAGAGTATTTAACAAAGGGCAAAGGAACTTCCAAATCAGGTATCTGAATCCATTATCTTCTAGGCCCAGGAACTGAATAGAAAGTCTTAAAATGGAGAGGAAAAGAAACATTTTTTTTTCCATTTCCTTTTTACAAATATAGACTACCACATGATTTTACCCTACTACGAAGTCTTGTATGAATAGAGAGACGTGTTCAGTGATGGCTTTGGAGAAATGGTCATTCTTTAGTCACTCTTTTTGCTATTATAATGAAAAAAAAATGAGATTGAAGACAGAAGAATGACATGAATCATTTGTGTGCCAGGCTAAGGAGTTTCATTTTATCCCAGAAGCAATTAATTAAGTCAGATTTACATTCTGGACTGGCATTTTAGAGAGTGTTCAGGCAGTACAGTGAAGGATGAACTGAGCTTGTGCTCTGTAAGCAAGACATCAATTGAGATGTATTGTAGTAACTTCCTAGGCTGGAAGCTTTGTGAGGGCAGAAACTGTGAGTTTTGCTCCACTTAAAATCAGAGCCTGACACAGTGTGTTTGACACATAATAGATGCTCAATAAAACTTGTTGAGTTAATTAATTAATCCTATGAGAAATAATCAGGGCAGAACCAAAAGCAGAGATTCTGAAGATGAAGAGGAGAAAGACAAAATGCATAAACATTTAAGAGAGGCATCAATTGTATACTGGGAGTGAGGGAAAGGGAAAAATCTAGAATGACTCCCAGATCACTGGCTTGGATGAATAGAGGTATCCAAAACTAGAGAGGGAATAAAGACATAATTTCAAACATATATAATGAGTTCAGTTTCTGACATATTGACCTTGAAGGACTTCCAAACAGATTAGTCCAAAAAACCCAGTTAGATCTCTGCATCTGTAGCTGCACAAAAGGAACCCAGCCCTAGGAGATTGCTAAGGTTATAGGTGTCGATGAGTCAAAGCAGAAAAATGTAGAGTTCAAGTCTCTTTCCCCTGTGATGTGCTGAATCCATCTTATGCTAACCTAAGATCTCAGTAAAATACTTACAAGGGCTTAGGCGATCTGAAGTTGCCTCTAGAAGGAAACTTGGCCCCAACCTGCAGGGACCTCAGTGACACACTTCCATTTGCAAGTGAAGTGATCTTTCATTTGGGTAAGAATACAATTCAGCATATCTTCTTTCATAAAATAATGTCACCCCTATCATCCCCTCATCTGCAATCCAAAGCATATCATTGTGCCTTCAACAGAATACACACACTTCTCGAAGCAGAAAAGTTCACCTGGAATTGTCAAAGACCCCTATGTCCTAGGCTGTTAGCCTGAGATTTGTTCTCTGTCCACTCCTCTAAGTATTCTACGGTCTCTTCTAGTATAAATATAGAGCACCACATTAGCTTAGTTCCTTCACTCAGGACCACTTCAGGGTTATTTTCAGACTTTGGCAAAGCCCAATATAAGAAATAGACACATGAATAAAGCCCCACTGCCTTTGATTATCTGTAGATATGGCCTCTATTGTACAATGTTTCTTAGACACATTTTTCGTGATAAATTTCTCTTGTTTTTATTCCTATTAGTATTTTTATTAGACACGTAGTATATGTTTATTGTGAAAAAAATATTTTTCAAGCAATATCCTTCTTTTCCATATCCTTCTTTTCCTGTGCACACAGTTCCAATACAGAGGTATTCAAGTAGTCAAGATTCTTTCCATCGCAAGTGACAGACCTGTAGTTTTAAGGAAAGTCAATGCAAGAGAGGAATTTGAAGGGGCCACTAGAGCAGGACAAGGAATCAAAGCAACCACTCTGAAAACCAGGGAGGCACCAAGGGCCCCTGGGAATGGACCTGGGTGTGAACTTCTTGTCTCTGCTTCTACATGCATGTTATAGTTATTCCCTTAGTTTTCTCAGGTCATGGAGGACAGGGCTTCACGTGACTGAGGGATCGTTTCCTGGCATCACTGTCATCTAATGGGAAAAGGGATTTTTTTTTCTCCTGTAGAAAAAAAATCCCAGGAACATGCTCTGATTGGCTCGATTTAGGTCAAAGGAGCACTGTAGTCAACAGCATCCAGAAACTCATGACTGAAACAGAAGAGGGACAATTCTCTTGAGAAAGAGGGACATTGTCACCAAAAGAGGGGGAAAGTGTGCCTAGCAACAAAAGTATGTGACGACTTTGTATTACCATCAATAGTTTCCTAGGGATCTTGCAGACGTTTTTCTTTGTGTTTACAAGCATATGAAAATATTCTTTTTATGTTTTGCACAAATAAGAACATAGCCCCCCATTGGGCTCTGTGCTGATAGGATGGAACCTGGAGCCTGCTTCAGATTCTGTGTTTCCCTCTCTCTCTGCCCCTCCCCTCCTCACTCTCTCTCCCTCTCTCTCAAAAATAAACATTAAAAAAAAGATATTTTTAAAAAGAGTCATATGCTCTACTGACTGAGCCAGCCAGGGACCACATTTTTATTGTGTTTTTTTTTTTAAATAATCTCTACACCTAATGTGGGGCTGGAACTCACAACCCCAAGATCAAGAGTCGCGTGCTCTACTGACTCAGCCAGCCAGGCACCCTGTGCTGCTTAGTTTTAAATGTAGGAGAAACAACCAAGTCATATAATCAGTTCTACTGAATATACTTGCTAATCAAAAAAATCCCTGGAGCCTTTAAATTATAGGAAGATCCAAGAAGAAGAAAACACTTAACAAAAAAGGAGATCTCTTGAGATTTTGACAATGGTTTCCAGAATTTATTCTTTTAAGATTAGTACTTATATACAGTCTACTAGTCCATTCTTCCCCAATGTTGTCTACCCATACCTAAATTAAGACAGAGCTGAAAAACAAAATGCTACCTTTTGGTTAAGCTTCTCTGATTGTATTTACCCATAAATTCAGTGGGAAAATCATTCCAAATAAAACAGAAAGTCCTATTTTCTAGGTATCATAGCCAAAATAGTGTTTTCTTTAAAGATACATTTAATAACTGTATTAGTAACCTTTAGATCCTCAGTTGTATACAGTTGCCAAGATGACAATCCTAGAAAAACTTTGAGAATTGTGTGCATGCCTGTTCCCCTACAAACAGAGGCTAAATTTCTACTCTGAAAGGAAATTAAGGAAGTAATTATACCAAATGTTTAATCCCCATATTAGCTTGGGCTGCCATAGCAAAATGCCATATAGTGAGTGGCTTAAACAACAGTAATTCGTTTTGTCACAGTTCTGAAGGCAGGAAGTCTGAGATCAGGGTACCAGCACGGTTAGTTTCTGGTGAGGCTTCTCTTCCTGGCTTATAGATGGCTGCCTTCTTGCTATGTGATCACATGGCCTTTTCTTGGTGTGTGCACACACAGGGAGAGAGAAAGCTCTGGTCTCTTCTTCTCTTCTTATAGGTGCACTAATCCTTTCAGATCAAGATCATACTACTAAGACCTCATTTAACCTTAATTATTTCCATAAAGTCCCTGTCTCCAAATACATCACATTCAGGTTTAGGGTTTCAATATATCAACAGGGAGGAGGGGGGCACAATTCAGTCCACAGCAATCCCTTTGCTCTGATAGTCATATCTCTGGCAATAATTTCATTTAGCTCTTAATATATTGAAAATAAGCACTTCCAGAGGGGTTTGTTCTTTACATCTTCTCTGAATAACAGTTTACCAATAACTTCACACGACAAAAAATATGGTTTTTAAAAACTGAATATGATATAAAGATAGACGTGAAAATTTGTGTGTGTGTGTGTGTGTGTGTGTGTGCGTGTAGAAAGAGAGAGCGAGAGAAAGACAAAGATTCCAAGTTCATTCATTTCTGTGTCATCAGAAACCTTCAGCTATCGCCTTACAATTTGGGTCCTAAAATAATATCATAAACATAGCTAGGTTAGTAGGTAGATAGGCAGTTACAGTGAAACCACTAAACTAGAACTCAGTGACCAAAGTGGATATACATGAAATAACTAGATTCAGAATAGACAATGCAAGCTGAAATTAGAGCATTTTGTTTTGCCCTTTTATGTAAAATGTGCTTATGTTTAAATATAGAACCAGAAAACTATTTGGGGTCAGAATTTAAAATAGTCCCGCTTTTTGTATGTCAAAGTAATGTCTTTGTCTTTGAGTTCTTTTATCTGAAGTTAAAAAAAAAACTAAACAAACAAAAAAACATAAATCAAATATTTTGGCCCTTCCTTGGTCTTCCTAGCATGGGCTGACTCTATTCAGCATGTATTTTTTCCCCATGACAGCTCAAGTACAATATAGAAATTCATCCTTTTAGTGAACTGGGCCTTTTCCCAAGATTTTTATTTTGCATTTAACAAAATAACAGCAAATTTCAGGTATTAGAAGGATCGAAACAACCTCTTCTATTCTGTTGTCCTTAGAACACCATCTTTTATTCATAGCTTCTCTTGTGGTGCTGGGAGGCAGATTCTGTTGCTATAGCAACGCCCTGCATATCCTTGGGGATAGCTTACAGTTTTACTTTTTTTTTTAACAACAAAGAGCCATTGATACTACATGTTGCCAAAGGTTACAAAAGTTGAATTCTAAAATGAAAATATTTCTTCTATAGAAGTGGTACACCATATGCGTCCCACAAATTCAAAGAGATATGTAAGGATATGACCTTTGTGTGAACACTGATGAATCTACATAATACTGTTTGGCTTCAATGGATTATTCACAGCAGAAGTAGTTGAAGTGTATGCCTTGTTTCCTAAGACCACTGGGGGGGATAAGGGGTTTATTCCCAGTATTTATAAAGATCCAGGAGCAGGAAAAGAAAAAAAATCAAAGGTACCATCACTTACATTTTGTTTGTTACTTTGTAATCACCTTCCCATCTTCACCCCCACCAAAATGAACTGCTATATCAAAATCCAATTACACTTTGACAGTAAATAGATCCTCAAAGAGTGGTTGTGACTGAATCCTTGTTTCTCAGAATAGATATTAAATATACGAGAGTCTCAAGAGCTCTGAAATCTGTATTCCTAGCTTCATTTTAACTGGATTCTCTTCATCGGTGAAAAAAAAAATATTCCTTAGCTAGCTATTTTGTAAAACCAGGAAAAATATTTCTTTTCAAGTATTCTTTTCAAGATAAGTTATCTCATCCCCCTAGAAACATGAAGGGATGCACTGAGAACCACAGATGCAAAGCGGGAGGCTCCATAGAATCACTTCCTGGGAAAACAACCATAAGAGTTTATAGAGGGTCAGGACATGGGAATCTGAGCTTTTCTCAAGAACAAGAGAGCTACAGGCTGAAAATGTAGATAAAATATAAGAATGAATCCCAATCTCCTTCACTCACTATAGCCTGGGCAAATTCATTTAGGTTAGAAGACCCTCCCAGTCGACCAAGCAAACCCCATAATTCAAGGCCATTCATTCATTCATTTATCAATGTTTACTAGGTATATGTTACATTCCAAGCCACTTGAAAGCTTTTCAAAGGCTTACTATTTAATGCCTGATTGTACCCTTTAAGAGTTAGTCTTTAATTCAATAAAGTCTTTATTGGTACAGTTTCTACAGCTATAATATGGAGAACTGTATTAAAAATAACAGAGTCACAGGGTAATCATAGCTAGTAATAACAACCACACAGATAGTGTTTCTAAATAGCATCTCCCACTAAAAGAAACCAAGTTTCCTTAGAGAAATGACTGATTCCAGAAATGGTTGGGATAGGGAAAATACAAGGTAGCCTTGAACATCTTGTTGTTCAAGGAAGCAAGGAAATGCTTAAACACTAATAGAGTCATGTCAAAAGACTATTCGAGCTGGTTTGGAGGCCAAATCCATTCTGAGCATCAGAATGAATGACAGAAATAATACATTAAATGAAAAATAAATGCATGGGTTCATAGTGAAACTCAAAAGAATAAGAAAGTGGGGGAGAGAAGAGAGACGAGGAGGACAGAAAGAGAAAAATAAAAGAGGAAAGCTCTACTTTACAGGAGAATACCAACTGTAATGGATTAAATTGTGTCCAACCCAAAATTCATATGTTGAAGCCATATTGGCAGATAGGCCTTTAGGGAGGTAATTAAGGTTAAATGAGGTCATAAGGATAGGGTTCTAATTCTATGGAACTGGTGTCCTTATAAGAAAAGGAAAAAATACCAAAGGGTTCTCTCTTCCACATGCCAAAGAGAAGAGGCCATGTGAGGACACTGAGAAGACAGCTGTCTACAAGCCAGGAAGAGAGGATTCACCAAAAGCCAACCATGATGACACTTTGATCTTGGACTTCTATCCTCCAGAAGTGTGAGAAAATATACACTCTCTGCTGTTTAAGCCACCCAGTCTGAGGTATTTTGTTATGGCAGCCTGAGCCAACTATTACAACTGAGAAATATTAAGAAAATGACAGAATTTTTAAAAAACATCATTTTTCAACCCACTATGTAAGTAAGAATCACTAACAGATACTAAAACCACTGGGTAAAATACTATCATTTTAAAAGTATGCCCACACAGGGGCGCCTGGGTGACTCAGTCGGTTGGGCGTCTGACTTTGGCTCAGGTCATGATCCAACGGCCTGTGGGTTCAAGCCCCGCGTCAGGCTCTGTGTTGACACCTCGGAGCCTGGAGCCTACTTCAGATTCTGTGTCTCCCTCTCTCTCTGCCCTTCCCCTGCTCATGCTCTGTCTCTCTCTCTCAAGAATAAATAAATATTAAAAAAAATTTTTTTTAATAAATAAATAAAAGTATGTCCACCAGGTTAACTTTATAATGGGGAAATTAGATAGGACGTCACCACTGTAACCAAGTGATCAAACTTAGCACCATCAATAATAGGACAACCTCATATGTGTCTCTTGATGGATCCAATAAGAAATATACACCACCTAGGAGCGCCTGGGTGGCTCAGCCGGTTAAGCAGCTGACTTCAGCTCAGGTCATGGTTTCACAGTTCATTAGTTCGAGCCCCACATCAGGCTCTTTGCTGGCAGCTCAGAGCCTGGAAACTACTTCAGATTCTGTGTCTCCGTCTCTCTCTGCCCCTTTTCAGCTTTCTCTATCTCTCAAAAATAAACATTAAAAAATTAAAAAAAAAGAAATACACATCACCTATCCAGCATTCTTGCCAAGAATGTTCAACCTGAATCCAGCCATGAGAAAACAATGAGATAAATCCCAGAAAAGGAGATGTTTGCAAAGCAATTGACCTAGATTTCCAAAATAGAGTCAGTGTCAGAAAAGACTACTTATAAACTGAAAGTCTCTAAACATCACAACCAAGTGAAACTAATAAGCCTTGACTGAATCTTGGGCCAACAAAACCAACTGAATAGATATATTGGGTATAACTGGGGAAGTTTTAAAATGGGACTGCACACTTGATGCCAAAATTGAATTAGTGTTCATTTTCTTAGGTGTGAGCACCACAGTAGTGATATAGGAGATTGTCCTTACTCTCAGGCAGTGCATGCTGAAGTATTCATGGGGAAATTATCACCATGTCTGCAACTTCCTTTCAAATGGGTCAACAACAACAAGAACAACAGCTAAAGATACATATATACGTATGTACAGGCACACCTCAGAGATACTGCAAGTTTGCTTCTAGATCACTGCAAAACAGCAGTAAAGCAAATCACAAGATTTCTTTGGTTTCTCAGTGCATATAAAAGTTATATTTACACTACACTGTAGTCTGTTAAGTATGCGATAGCATTGTGCCTAAAAAAAAGTGTATATCTTAATCAAAAAGCACTTTATTGCTGAAATTGCTAACCATCATCTGAGCTTTCAACAAGTGCCATCACTGACCACAGATCACCATAATACTCATAATAATAATAAGAAAGTTTAAAACATTGTGAGAATTACCAAAACGTGACCCAGAGACACAAAGTGAACAAGTGCTGTTGGAAAAATGGTGCCGGCAGACTTGCTCGATGCAGGGTTGCCACAAACCTACAATTTGTAAAAAAGTACAATATCTGCGAAGTGCAGTAAAGTGAAGGTGTATGTATCAATAAATACCAAAATAAAGCAGATCTGTTAAGATGTTAATAATTGATTAATGTATATAAAAGATATATAGCATTCAATGTATTCTTTCAACTTTACTGTGATTTGGAATTTTTCAAAATATATGGGTTAACAAATAAAAATGTAAATATTTTAAAATGTTTAACATTTTATGGCATGCCACTCATCTTAAATGGCTGACCATGCACCTACCAGGACCAAATAGTATAACTGAATGGTTAGAGAGCATGGATGTTGGTTCCCAGAAGACCTATGTTCAAAGCCTGTCTCTCAGACCTTAGGCAAATAACATCTCCAAGTTTTAGATTTTTGCAGTAAAATAAGAACAATATCTAACTGATAAGTGGTTGAGAAGATTTAATGAAGTTTATAAAAAATGTCTGGCACAAAAGAAGGCACTATTATTATTACCTGATGGTGTAAGGATAGGAACTGGAGGGTTTTCAGCCACCATTACATGCTACACACTCCAGTAAGCACTCTCCACTAAAACTATGGCATTGCTTACTAACAATGAGTGACTGCGTAATGTTGTTAGTGACCATTTTTGTTCCAAGATGGTCTTCAACCAAATTAAAATTTCCTTGAAGGCAGGGACCATGGCTTAACTCTAATTTCTGTATCTCCTAAAGAACACTGTACAATGTTAGACATGGTAATATTTTATCTGTACATTATGCTAGGTCAGTGCTTCTCAACTCTGGCTATGCATCGGATACACATTGGAATCATCTGGAGAGCTTTTTAGAAAATCTGATGCTTGGACCCCAACTCGGGTATTTTCATTTCATTGGTCTGGGGTAGGACCTATACCTCAATATTTTTTAAAATGCCCAGGGTGATTGTAAAAAGTTCATGTTTTGTGTTTCTCCTTAGTGAAATGGCACCAGTCATTGCTGCCAACTTTCTACCCACTTTGGAGTAACCTGGAGTTCCAGATATAGGTAGATTTGTATTTTAACATGTCAGCCTTCTCCTATGAACAGTGATTGTCCTCCTATTTCTTGAGCAATTTCAGATGATTTGTAACACCTTCATGAAGGTTGTATAGGGGAGGAAAAATATCTTTTCCTCTATCCTTCTGAGACCACTCTAACAAGAGACAGATTAACAAGAGAAAAGCATACAGATTTATTTAATACACGTTTCTTGACATAGGAGCCTCCATAAGAAAGTGAAGATCCAAAGAAATAATGAAGCCTGAGAATTTTTATATTAGGTTTGACGAAGAGTAGAAAATCATGGGGAAATGTGATGGGACAAAGGGTATGGGGTAAGTGTAGTAAAACTGGGAGAAACTTAGCAAAGACTTGTTCATTCAGAATCTTCTCTGCATCCCTTCGTCTTCAGAGATAAGGATGCTCTTTCCTCTAGATATTGGGAAGGCACCTCTTACATGAAGGTTTTATGACCTGCTTCAGGGAACATCAGAAGTCCTTCCTGCACATGCTGTTTCTCAAATTCCTCCAGCTTAAAATACTCCATATGCCAGGGGTGCCAGGGTGGCTCAGTCACTTAAGCGGCCAACTTTGGCTCAGGTCATGATCTCTTGGTTTGTGAGTTCAAGCCCCACATCAAGCCATTGGGCTCTGTGCTGACAGCTCAGAGCCTGGAGCCTGCTTCAGATCCTGCATCTCCCTCTCTCTCTGCCCCTCCCCCACTCACACTCTGTCTCTCTGTTTCTCTCTCCCTCCCCTCTCTCAAAAATAAATATACATTAAATACACACACACACACACACACACACACACACACACACATACACAAACATACACACATACACACACACCCAGGCACTGGTTGGAATGCTGAGCATGCCCTTCCCCACAGTCCTTCAACCATGATACCTCTTCTGGCCATGAGTCTTGCCTGTAACCCTGGTAGTCTGAAGTGTGTAGGTTCCATTTCCCTGCCCTTGACTGTGCACTTAGAGACCTTGAACTGCTGGAAAGGCAGTTTCTGTTTCTTCAAAGTTTCCTGTTTCTTCAAAGAAGCCGGGCCTAGACTACTTCCAAAAACTATCTTTCTAATTCTCCACTAATAGCCAGGTAACCACGGGCAAGTTTTCTTGAACATTTCTCAATGTTCAAGTTTTCCCATTTGCCAGACAGAGATAATAAAGTATTTAATTCATTGTTATAAGGATTCAATAAGAGAAGGCATGTCAAATGCTTAACACAGTTCCCTCACACATAGTATCATTGGCTAAATGGAAACAATTATTTTATTATTAATATAGTAATAAATCCAAACCCAGCAGTTTTGTGGATGCAAAAATAAGATAAATGTATGGAAACCTAAATCAACCCTTATTTCCATTGATTTGTATATGAGAAAGCTTTGAAATTTCAGCAGATAGTAATGGACTGATTTATCCCAACTTTGTTTTGACAATATCTGCAAACAAAATTTAGGTATTTAAAGCCTCTGTTCTTTAAAAGAGAACCCAAAGATGAATTACTTGTAGGAAAGATGGCTTCAAATTTCACAAATAACCATTTCTTCTCAACCTAAGACATGCCCTCCAAATAATAAGGAAGATGATGTTACAGTGGGACCACTACCACTCATTGCCAAGACATTTCTAACTAACAGTGAGGCATTTGAGACTTTAAACTTTTAACTGAAAAGATTAATGCAAAGGAGATTAAAATATCACGTTGGGTAAGACAACATCGAAGAACAATACACTGAAGAGTTGGAAACTGGAGGAGAAAAAGCAATGTGGTAAGCCTTATGGGAGCAAAAGGAGGGATAATTCAGTGATTACTTAGTGTAGAAAAGAAAATCTTTTCCTCTACCTTCTCAGATTTAGAACATGGGGTTCTTCAAATTAAACAGATAAAAGATTAACAGAAAAAGAGGCATACAAAGTATATTGATGTTAATATTAACATCATGCATGAGGGCATCAACAGAAAAGAAGTGAAAACCAAAAGAAGCCATTAGACTGGGATCAGGGAGGCTTATATATCATTTTAACCAAGAATGATGAACTTTGAAGAAGTGGTTAGACACAGGAAAGGGGTTCGGGTCTCCTAGGAGTGGTAAATGGTGGGAAGGTTGCTGTTTAGTAAGGTTTGTTATATAGACTCCTCTTGGTGCTGTCTCTGGTCTCCCTGGTACAGGACCCCAGGGAACACCTTTACAAATGGAAATTTACGCCCTGCTTTTAGTCAGAAATGGGAAGGACAGAGAACTTTTCCTATGTCTTTCTCAATTGCTTTCAGCTCAAAATAATCCTTACACCAAAGTGACATATCTGGGGGTGGTATATTCCAGACCCCTTCACTAGAAAGCAACTGAGGACTCACACTGAAGTTTCCAAAATCAGGTTGCTCTGAATAACATAGATAGAATTGTTGTACCACACAATTGAAGTAGCCTAAAGGAAAAATATTAGAAGTGGACTAGATAGGATATAACAAAAGAAAGTTAAAGATTTCTTATCATGAAGGTGGAAAGAAAGGGAATTGATTTTTGAAATGTTAAAGGAAAAGCTGGAATGTTTCAAAGTTTGTTTTTCAGGGAAGTCAAAATGTTTATATCATACCTGTTATCTTTTACTAGGGCTTTAAAATGTTGGGGAAACATTTAATGAAAGTAATATATATATATATATGCATATATATATATGCATATATATATACACACACACACATATATATATATTTAATGAAAGTAATATATATACACATATATATACGGCATGTAAATCAATTTTATCTTTAGTAAACTCAACATGAGGTAGAACATCTCCTATATTTAAAGAATCAAGCCCTTAACAAAGAAAGACTGATTCCTACTCTGATGAAACAATTCTAGATAAAACATAACCAGATAAAGTGTTACTTTTACGTCCAGGTACTAGGTAGGCCTTTGACAATCTTCTAAACCTTTGAGGGTCTCAATCACACTATGGATACAATGGACTAAATGGACCCTGAAGTGGTCTCCCTCATAAAATTCTGTTTCAATATAAATGGATATGACTCTCTCGTTAAGATGGGACTCTTCCTTTCCTTCAGTCACAGTTTTTAAAATTGAATACATTCTTCATAAAAATAGGTGCATTATATATGACACAATAAAAAACATACTTTCTTCTCTGCTCCTTTTATAGAACAGGATTACAGGTACTTATAGTTTCCCCAAATCTTATAAAACCAAAATTCACAACATTTTAAAATATAGTGCTATCTCAAGAATTGTAAAACTTTTAATCAAGTTCTAATAAGTAAGCTTGGTTTGGAATGAATTGTTCACATTGTTATTAAAATGCCACTTTGAAAAATTAAAACACACTTTCCAAATTTCATGTGCATCTGAATATTACATCTCTAGATATTTGCATAGATCACATATTTAACTTTGAGGGACCAGTGTCTCCCCCACAGAAACTTATACAGCAAGAAGCAACAGTGTGGGGTCAATCAGAACTAAGCATGCTGTTATTGACTGTGTTGATCCAAAGTGATCCCTTAACCTTTTTTAATTATTCTTTTATCCTTCATCTTTTTGCAAAACTTCAAAAACATATTTTTTATCCAGTATCTTAGAGTAAAAGGGTTTGAAATTACACTAATATATTAAAGTTACAATCCTAAACATGCAAAAGTTCTAGTTCCCAAAGCCCCTTTTCTGGTCCCTTTAGAGCTTGAAACCAACTGGGCACCAGTAGTATGGGGAATGTTCCCTGGGATCCCCTTTCACTTTTAAGCATTCTTTTTCCAGTTCAATTTGGTGACCCTTTCTTTTCTTTCTAGTTATTGGGGGCCTTTTCTAAGTGCTACCAAATAGGAAATTACCACAAAGACAAGTGGAAGGAAAAAACATTTTTAAAATAACTTCACAAACCACCTGCAATTCTGGTAAATGCCTTGCTCTCAGATTGTGTGGACTTTTTTGAGATTTCTGTCGAATCAGTCGCGCTACCCGACCCCACCCCCGCTCAGGGATCCGTGTTCCCTTTTCAGCTCAGTAATCAAATAGCTCTGACTGGTCCATGTCTGCTTTTGTCTACTTCTGACCTACATGTTCCTGTGAGGGACATCTTTGTCTCACTTTTCTTTGGTCACTGAGTTCATGTACCTCAATAGGCTAAGTCTGGCAGTCCATTAACAAGAATTCTCAGCTCAGCCCTAGGCCACCCAGAAACCCCGGTTACATGTTCTCGTTGAATGGCTTCACTGGTGGCCCATTCAAATGTGCTAATGTCAGAAAAAAAGGTTTCAATGGGGCGCCAATGTACACCATTGCTGAGGCAAAGTGACTAGGCTTCCAATAAAGCCTCCCCTGGGGTGATGTTAAGCAGAATTATCAATGGTGCAGAGGCTGAGCCAGGGCTAATGCTCCAATCATGCCAGCAACAGGTGGCACAGACACAGCCACTTCACTACGAAATCACAGTGCAGAGTTCACCTGCAATTCAATCGTCTCTCCAGCTTCCAACCTCCAGATATATGTACAGATACCCCTCCTTCTCTCTCTGGTTCTGAGGCAGGCTAGCAGAAGACATCTTGGATGGGAAAGGATATGGGCATTGTTTCTTTCCAATTGTTCTGAGGTTTACATCTCCTGTTGAAAAGCTTTCTTAAAGCTCTTTTATCTTCTCTAGACCGTACAGAAGCAGATAAAGCATTGTCTCAAGCGTCACCCCCAAAGCATTAAAAAGGCATTTTAGCTCAGCAAAGGAATATTTTGACTATGCAAGACAGATGTCACATTACAGGCCCATGTTGCTAATTCTCACAAGAGAACATCTTGAACTGCAACTAAATTATGAAGGTGTGATGACTAAACCAATTCTGCAGCCCCTCCTCCCCTACAACCAGGGCGAATGAAAGGGAAAAGAAAAGGATGGCACAATCCCAATTTTTCCTTCTAAATATGTCTGAGAAGAAACACAAAAGCAACCAACAAGTCAGGATTTTTGTAACTATTTTAAAATTTACTCTAAGACCCCTGGATTTCTGAAATATTCACAAATACACAGTATTCCCACACATTGACAATAGCTCAAAATGACAGTCCCACTATCACTCAAACTTGCCATCAGGATGAACCAGCACCACTGTCTCCCAGGTTTCTAATCCTTAAATCCTGGTGACAGTCTGCAGAGCCAGCCATGACCGTGACACCCTCCACCTTCCAGGAGCACCCAACAGTTTGCTTGGCCACTCACTACAAGTCAACATATACAAAAAATGACTTCAGTTCTTCAGCTCCCTCAAAACCATTTTTCCACTCCTGAATCAAAAAGACCACCACGCCAAAAAGGGTAGGGTATCTCACCATCTCAGCTAATTTTGGAAAACTGTGATTTTGTTGGGGAATAAAGTCCAAAGCACATGATGCATTCGTGTACACAAAATGGAATTCAACCCACATGGAAGTGATTCTTGAATATTCCAGAGAGCTAAACATGGGGATCTCCCAACTACACAGTAGACTCCCGAGAGCTCATTTCGATCCAGGTTAAAGAGGGATGGGTTTTGTGGGGGAACTCTCTGGGGTCCACACTGTCTTTCTGGTCCCTGCAGAGGTCTTCCTGGGGCCTTTATATCTGGTTGCCAAACCAGCAGCCAGTGCTGGACAGCTATCCTGGAGGAGCCTACTTTTAGGACTTTAGCCCCAAGTTGACTCCCACTCAGTCCTGTTGCTCACGTATATTACAGGGTTTATCATGAGTAAGATTCAATATCAGTGGTTCTGGGGCACAAGAGGAAGGTGACAGGTCCCACAGAGCCTCTAGCCTAAAAATCTTTTTTCTTTTTCCTTTGCAGTCACATAAAAGAAGGTTTCTCCCTCATTGCCCCTCATCTTCTGATTCTAGTAAATTCTTCCTACTTTTTTCTCTGACCAGTTTAATTATAAAGCAACTAAAGAAGGTTGTGCAAATTACTATAATTTTTATGTAATATGGAATTCATTTCTTTTCCCTAATTTTTTGTAATGGACATGGATTGTTTTCATACTCAGAAAAAGAGTTATTTTTTCAAATAATAAATTTAATTAATCTTTAATCTTTTATTCCTTGAAAGTGGAATTTTGCTCTCAATTCTCTAAGAAAACTAAATATTTGCCTGGCATGTTAGTAAGAGAAACAACTGGCTAAGTTTTTAAAAATGAAATCCAAATTAATCACTCAAGAAAAAATTGCCTCTCTTCTCTCTCAATAATTTTCCTCCTTCTTAATCATACTTCACCCAAAGCAATTTAAGGTGTAAATTTAATTTTAAAAAAATCAATGGCTTCTTGTTTGGACTGGTATGTGTAAAGCCACACTTGTCTAACAGGGGTAGCATTCGAGGTGTTTAGATCTTGTTCTAGGGAACTACAGCCATGAGATGTCAGAACTTACCCATTTTTGGTTCCTCTAGTATATTTCCAAACAGAGAATGCAATGGTCCCTTCAAAACCCTAACAAACTTAAGTGAAAATTGGATTAAGTTTATACCAGGCCACCTGGCTTGCATTATTTCTCTCATCTTTATTCCTTGTGTAGATCCGCTTAAGAAGTCAGAAACAGAATTTTTTAAAAGATGCCTCTGGATTTTACTTTCTTCACTGCAAGAAGTTCCACAGAATGCCCAGAAAGAATGGGCCAATCTCCAGCTGTCCCTTTGTTTACAGTTCCTTCCCTCCTCCCTGTTGTCCTGTTCCCTGCTCCCCTCCCCCAGGCACCCAAGCTTTGCTTTTGAAGGCATCCTTGACTTGAGAGAAGTTAGACCATGTCACGGATGCCCCTTTTTCTCTAAGGCAGGCCAACAGAGATAATGGGCCCTGTGGGGAGAGGAAACTAAAGAGAGGGACTCCTTTGGATACTTAAGGGAATTACTGAGGAGGCTCACCAGACTCTGGCTAACAAATTAAAAAATGGAAAGCAGGTGATGTTGTTTTACTAGCCCCTTTATGCAATCAAGGAGAAGCTGCTGTGGAGGTGGTGGAGGTGGTAGTTCGTTGTTTAGGGGAGGGGAGCAATTTTTAAAATTATCCTTAGGCCTCTTATTGAAACTCTAAATAAATATTACAGATAATTGAGATTATTAATTAAGACTATACCCCCCCCAAAAAAAAAGACTATACCCAAGAAAAGTCATTAGCATTTTGCTCACTAGACAAAAATGGAACAATGAATAAACTCTAGTTAAACAAAGAAAAGTCAGTATCAGTCATTAAGTAATTTGGAAAACCAAGTATATAATGCCGCAGTGGGACAAATCAGAAACAATTCAGAAGAAATCCTTTCTGACCTCCAGCCTACATTTTTCACTGGAGATAGACAAAGGACAAAGCTACTCTCCCAATCTCCCTAACTTCAGTAAAGAACTCTTTACAGGATTTTTCTGATGTTGACTTCAGGCCCTTAAAGCCTGGCCTTTCTGTGCATGTACTAGATATCATATGCAGGAACTTTAGGATGAGAATATATCTACCAACCCTGCCCTCAGAGGAAAATCTGTCTCAACTAACCTTTGGGCTTGAACTCCATGACTACTATTCCTATTGGATCCCAACTCCAAAAATTCATCAAACTTACCCACCTCCTTCCCAAAGACTAAATTAGAGGTTGCAACACAGAAACATTTCAAATAGGAATTCGCCATCACATCGACTCTAATCTTCCTGTATGGTTACAATGGTAGCAATGATAGTGTGAAAGCCATATTAACATCTTCTACATGAATAGCCCAATTCAGAAAGCAGAATCAAAGATGCCTGGCTGGCTCAGTCAGTTGAGTGTCTGACTCTTCATTTCTGTTCAGGTCATGGCCTCATGGTTTGTGAATTCAAGTCCCAAGTCAAACTCTGCACTGACAGTGTGGAGACTGCTTGGAATTCTCTCTCTCTCTTTCTCGCTCTCTCTCTTCCCACCTCTCTCTCTCAAAATAAATAGATAAGCTTAAAAAATAAAGCAGAGTCATTATAAAGACATCCCAAAGTATAAAAATAGGATAGATCACATTTGAGGCATTAATCCAGACATACATAATGAACATTCTCCTATGTATTTTGTTATTGTTATTACAAACAAGTGTTCTTCATATGGGAAAAAATTATATTTTCTTGCCTTTTTCCTTGTGATCCTAGAGTAGAATTAGCTTGGCATTGTACTGACTCTATTACTAAGAGATAAATCCCTTCGTTAAAGAAAAATCTTGCTCTAAGAATCCCATGCTCAGCTGTTAGATTAAGAGAACTAACGTAGAAATATGTAAAAGGCATTTTAATACAATACAGCTAATTCCATATACACAAGTGGACAGATCTGTATCACAGAGCAGCAACATTCCATACAAGACCCATGCCTTTATGGAATAACTTTTTTACCTCCTGCCTAACTAAGCTTCCAAACAAGCATACAACTTTGTTTTTTATTCCTGCAAATATCATTGATATTATAAAATTCCTTTTTGACAAAACACATGAGTGTGATTTTTTTTTAAGTTTTTAAGTGTTTATTTTAGAGAGAGAGAGAGAGAGAGAGCAAGCAGGGAAGGGGCAGAGAGAGAGGGAGACACAAAATCCAAAGCAGGCTCCAGGCTCTGAGATGTCAGCACAGAGCCCGACGTGGGGCTTGAACTCACAAACTGTGAGATCATGACCTGAGCTGAAGTCGGACACTTAACTGACTGAGCCACCCAAGTGCCCCTATATGAGTGTGATTTTTAAAAGCAAGTGTCAGATGAAGCTATTTATTGTATGCAGATTTTAATTATCTTTTTTTAAAAGAAGAGTCAGTTGTGCCAAGATCTCAAGTAAACCCACCACCTAGTGACATACTGTGTTATTTGCCTACACCTGCAGAGTTTGCCATAAGCTACAGATGCCATCTTCCTGAACTGCCTTTGAAGTTCTAATGTTTATTACACTTCAAAGAGATACCAAGACAATAGTAGGGATGAAGGGAATGGGTCTTATTCCCCAATTCAAAAAATGTTAGACGTCTTTTATGAGCCTAAATGATTCTGTGTTTCATCATCAAAATCTTCCTTTACCAAAAGATGAAAACTGGCTAGAACACAGTAAATTGCATTAATTATGCAGTCTATTAATTAAGGACTTTGTACATAAAATAATTAGCAATGAAGTATCTATGCTAACTGGTTAGTGTACACCTTTATATTGATGTGGCAAAAATAAACAGCAGGATCTTTAACAAAATGATTTCAAATCTACCATTACCTCCCTTTTTTTGTAGCATTCTTAAAAGACTCTTTACTATCATCAAATGGCCCTTCTGTTCTCTTGAATCCCATTGGCTGGAGTTTCAAGCTTCTGGGTTAACTCTATGTAATAAATAAACATTTCTAAACAAGATTTGTATATTTAAAAAATCAATTGCTGTGGCTTCACTGCTTGCTGTAGTTTTCTATATGAAAGGGCCTGATAAAGTTTTCAATCTTTTAACAGCTTAAAAAATAAGCACTGACTGGCACCCAAACCTAAAAGAAAGCCAGCAACAGGTCTAATGAAAATCGTGCAGAGAGCCCATCAGACATTAAGTAAATACTTTGCTTCTGTTTTCTAGTCCCTTTTTGTTTGGTTACCATGGCAACCTGTTTTTGTGGGGGTCACTTGGAATGTATAAGAATTTGCTGCAATTAGATGCTTGCACCCTATTGGCCAGTATGATAGAGAGTAGTAAAACTAAAAAGAAATAAAAGAGAAGGAAAGGCAATGTGGACAAAGCCAACATGCACTTCGGGAACCAAAGAAAAATTGTGTAAGCCTAATTATCTTTCAGAGCTATTTTCAAAGTTGCTCTTAATAAAAATTTCCATATCCTCTAGCCTGTGATTTCTCACCTTGTTGACCTTCCAAAGTACTCCTTAGCTGTAACACACTTATTGCACTTGATTTTACTTTTGTTATTCTCTAATTGTTTTATGGATATGTCTTACCCCTTTATGAGATTGCAAAAGTTCTTCAGGGTCAACAAAATGGAGAAACCCATGGAAGTGGAATTAGATGTGATGGATTGTGGTCTAGGTTCTGAAACCAGTAGTCATACAGCACTTAGCCAAGTGCCTTTAACCTCACTAAGCCTCAGTTTCTATAAGACTCATGCCCTTTAAAGGTGTTATAATTAGACTGTTGTATATACTATCTATAGCGTGTCTCAGGCAGCCCTGAATATATAGAAGATTAGGATAACTGCTGCTTCTCTAAAACTCAAGGGACACTATCACTTTGTTACGGACTCTCAGACTATAAATTTTAAATCCATGGTCAGGCAGAGTGAAAGTACCCTACTTCTAAAATGAAAAGAGGGTGCAAGTTAAATGTCTGTGGGTATAGTCACAAAGAAAAATAACAGCATTAATACATGCTCAAAGATTTGCTTAGCCTGACTCATAAGAAGGCAAAGCAGCATTATGGTTATGTCTCACCTAGATGCAGAGACTCTGAACTACATAAGAATTGTTTACTTAAAATAATATCACTGCTTTTTTTTTTGAAAGAGCATCTATTAAAGTTTAGAACTATCACTAGACATATCAAATGATTTCAAATCTCAGCTTGATTGTTTACAATCGAAAGATTATCTAAATTCTCCTCCACTCACCATGATCACTCTAGATGCTTTAAGCACTTATTCAGTCTGCTCAAGAAGGTTATCTGTTGAGGCTTTATTTCAACATCTCCACTGGCAAAAAACAAAACAAAAACAAAAACAAAACCCTCACCATACCCCAAAGTCATTCATCCTGTGTTCAAGCAGCTCTAATTGTTAGACAATTCTTCCTTATATTAAAACCAAATTCCTGTTCCCTGTTAATTCTATACATTGGTCCCAGGCTACAGTTGCTCTCATAACATTGTTTAGAATTCTTTCCATCTGAGTACACATCAGTTATCCAAGTGCTTCTTCAAGTGGCACCCAGAGCTAAAAACAATCCTCTGTGCTGGCTGACCAATACAGTGTATGATAGGACTATGACCCCATGGTTAACAAGCATGGTTAACAGGTTACGTGGCTGTTTGAAGCTATATGCTAGAGATACAAAGATAAACTAGACAACAGCTTTGATTTTAGGGAGATGATAATCTCTAGGAGGAGCCAAGAATGTTAGTAAATAGGTTCAATAAAAGGACTGAGCTAAGGTTGAAAATACAGTAGTGTTCCAAAGAGTATGTTTTGGGTGTTCCCTGGGGAGTGGGAAAGGGCCAGAAAAAGTTTCAGAGAGCAGGTTTTACCAGATAGTCCAAAGAGAAAGAGCATTCTGGGAAAAGGCAATAGTATAAGCAAAAGCTCTGACATTATGATTCATCATGATAAATTCAGGGAACTCCAAAAGTTCACTATAACTGAAATGCAGGGGATGAGGCAAGACAAGGCAAGAGCTCAGGTTACAGAAGTAGGCAAGGGCCAAATGTTGGAGGACTGGGTATGCCATGCTAATGCATCTGAACTTTGTCCTATAGTCTACTGGTGTCCAAAATGGGGTGTACCTACCACAGGGGATGCACAAAATGATCCATGAGGGTAAAATAGGAAAACTATTTTATTTTATTTTATTTTATTTTATTTTATTTTTATTTTATTTTTTTACCCCAAGAATTAGGAAAATGTCAAGCTTTACTAATATTTCATTTGAATGGCACCCTCAGTAGGTTTGAATATTAAACTGTCACATGTCATATACAGTAAGCAAAGAATCATGAAGAAAAAAATAGGAATTCCACAAAATGGAGGGTTGGACAGTTGACCATCACCCAGTAATTCATTTTACTTTTATTAAAAATGTTGTATTTTACGGTGCCTAGTTAAGTAGATGGATGGTCATATTATCTACTTTTAAGTAAATAACCCTCATAAAATAGACAAGTGACTTAAGAAAGATCTCTTCAAAGAAAGCCCAAACTGAAGATAACACTAACAGGGTAAGCAAAATAAGGGCTAAGAAAAAGGCAGAGTTGATCCTGCTATTGCTTGTATAATCACTTTGTCATGTAAGAATACTGACAATACATTCGGATCTGTTAAATCATTGACATATATATGTCATATATATGTATATATGTATATACATACATAAAGAAGACTATTTAGGATATGGATTTACATCTAGAATATGAAGGCCTTACAAACTGTTTTCTAAATTTGGTAAAGATTAATAGCTTCTTTTGCCAAATTTTTCCTTAATAGTAATAACTTTGGTTAAAAATACTTGTTCTTTCTTCCTTAGGACACATGGTTCAAAGCATTCTGAAGGCCCTCTGTTGACCTTCACAGATGACACAGTGACCCTGCTCACATACCTTCTGCATACCTCATCCCTGAGCCTTGGAGACCACATCTTACTACACTGTAGCCCTCCATCTGAGAGCTCTCTAGATCTGCAAATAGGTAGTAGGCCAGAAGTGCTCAGTGACTCTTGTCTAGCGGATGACACACAAGAGTTGGAGAATATTTACTGTGCCTCAAGTGGAACAACTCGGAAAAATTCTGCACTAGCTCCTGAGCTCTCCAGCAGGAATGAGCCCCAGCTGCCCATAGCAGGTACCTGCATGGTGTCATCTCCTTTATTGGATCATTCTCTTCTTCCTTTGCTCACTTCTGCTATCCCTTATCCATGCTTTCTGGGATCTCTTCCTCCCAAATAAATGATTCACACTCAAATCCTTGTTTCCAGATCTGCTTCTTTGGGAACCCAACCTAAGACAGTGACTGATTAAAATGCAGCTGATAAATAAATGGAAAACAAAGCTAAATATTTGCAGAAATGAGAATTAGAAAATTTGCTAAACACTTGCATATAACTATAGACATCTCTCACATGTTTCTGTTCTTGATATTTGTCAGTAATGAAATACATGAACAACTTTTTTGTGAGCCAATAAAGTGAAATGTAATGAAGTGTATATATTCTCATTAGTACACTCTGTCAGGAAGATATTGGGTATAAATAGGAAGTTTACTAAAGCGGAGTGCCTGGGTAGCTCAGTCAGTTAAGCATCCAACTCTTGATTTCTACTCAGGTCTACTCACGGTTCATGAGTTCAAGCCTCGTGTCAGGCTCTGCACTGACAGTGTGGAGCCTACTTGGCATTCTCTCTCCCTCTCTCTGACCCTCCCCTGCTTACATTCTCTCTCTCAAAATAAATAAATAAACTTAAATAAAAAAGAAAAGAAAAAAAGTTAACTAAAGAGAGAGAGAAAAAAAGCCTTAGGGCAAAGTGACAAAGTTAGCACCATAGTAAAATTCATTAACTACATTATTACAGGCAAATTTAGGTGCAAAAATGGTGAAGCAGATGAACATTTTGTTGATGGCATTAATTTTATGGAAGTGTTTAAAATGTAGTCTGTGTCTTTATAATATTTTACTATCACCTTTTAGTGAGGTAAACAATTATTATGAAAATCTGAGGTGTTAGACATTTGTTGATTATCTCACAGCGAAGAATTGAAAAAGACTTTTACATATATAAAGAGAAATTGCATATTTTTCTTTTACAAATAGACAAATGTCCCAAAATTTGCTTACCTTTTTTATGATGAGAATAATTTGTCATCATCATACTATCTAGCAGATGGGTTTTTTAAAATAAATATCAATCAAAATGTTAGCAAGTTATTTTGTGGATATCAACAAACTGTTCCAAGGTACTTATGGAGATCCAAAAGACACAAAATAGCCAACACAGTATTGGAGGCAAAAAATAAAGACTTACAATTATAAGACTTACAGTAATAAAAACAATGTGGTATTGGCAAAAGAATAAACAAATAGATAAATGGGCAGGATAGAGAAACAGACCCCTATGTAGTCACTGCTCTTTGACTTTGAAAGGAGCAAAGGCAGCACAATAAAGATAGGCTTTTCAACAAATGGTGCTAGAACAACTGGACATCTACATGCAAAACAATTCATCTAGACACAGACCTTACTCTCTTCACAAAAATTAACTTAAAATGGATCATAGACTTAAACGTACAATTCAAAACTTCAAAACTCTGGAAGATAACATAAGAGAAAACCTAGATGATCTTGGGCATGGCAATGCCTTTTTAGATACAACACCAAAGACACGATCCATGAAAGAAATAATTGATAAGCTGGACCTTATTAAAACTGAAAACTTCTGTTCTGCAAAAGACAATTATCAATAGAAGACAAACCACAGACTGGGAGAAAATATTTGCCAAAGACATCATCTGATGAAGTACTGTTATCCAAAATATACAAAGAACTCTTAAAACTCAACAAGAAGAAAATAGAGTGACTGAAAATGGACAAAAAGTCTGAAAACAAACCCCACCAGAGAAGATATACAGATAGCAAATAAGCATATGAAAAGATTCTCCCCAAAATATTTCATCAGAATAATGCAGATTAGAATAAGGAAGTATCATCATATGCCCATTAGAATGGCCAAAATCTGGAACACTGACAACACCAAATGCTGGTGAGAATATGGAGTAGCAAAGATTCTTGTTGAATGCTGGTGAGAATGCAAAACTGTATAGCCACTTTGAAAGACAGTTTGGTGGTTTCTTACAAAACTAAGCAAAACATACTCTCACCTTATGATCTAGTAATCGCCCTCCTTGGTATTTACCCAAAGGAGTTGAAAACTTAGGTCCAGACACAAATCTTCCCTGGGACATTTATATCAGCGTTGTTCATAATTGCCAAAACTCAGAAGCAGCCGAGATGTCCCTCAGTAGGTGATGGGCAAATAAACTGTGGTACACCCAGACAATAAAATATTATTCAGCACTAAAAAGAAATGAGCTATTAAGTCATGAAAAGATACGGAGGAAACTTAATTACATATTGGTAAGTGAAAGAAGCTAATCTGAAAAGGGTACATACTGTATGATTCCAACTGTATGACATTCTGGAAAATGCAAACCTATGGAGACAATAAAAATATCAGTGGTTGTCAGTGGTGGGGATGGAAGCAGATGAATAGGCATATTTCTAGGGCAATGAAAATACTCTGTATGATGTAGTATAATGATGGATATATGTTAATACACATTTGCCCAAACCCATAGATTGTACAACATTAAGACTGAACTCTAAGGTAAACTGTGGACTTTGGGTGATTATAATGTGTCAGTGCAGGCTTATCTTTGGTAAAAAGTGTACCATTCTGATGAGTGATATTGACAGTGGAGGAAGCATGTGTGGGGACAGGCACAGGGGATCTCTGTACCTTCATCTCAATTTTGTTGTAAACGTAAGACTGCTCTAAAAAAATAAGTCTTTAATAAATAGACAAATTGTCCTTTCAGTATAAAGGTGAGAGCTTAACAATGAATGAAAAAACAACTGTATTTCAAAAGAAACATGTATGGACTGAGCACACTTGAAATGGCAATATTTTCATTATGTGATTTCATTACCAAAAGCAATGTGAAACTGTTGTTCTCATGTCTACACATTTAAAAGCATGAAAATGAAATTTTCTAACTTTTGCTAAAATTTTGTAAATAAAAGATTTCAGTGGGGCCTTTTTTGTTAAAACATATTGAAATATAACACCTTTTAGTTTATTCACAAGAACAACTGACTGGAATTATGGAAAATAGAAATGCATTACCTGAATTTCAGAAAAAAAGATGTGAATAATTGATAGATGAGATTGAAAAATAAAAATTTTATTTTAGTTATAGCCAATAATGTACTTCTGTTTGTTTTGGGGTTGTTTTTTTTTTTTAATGTTTATCTATTTTTGAGAGGGAGACAGGGACAGAGTGTAAGTCAGGGAGGGGCAGAGAGAGAGGGAGACACAGAATCCAAAGCAGGCTTCAGGCTCTGAGCTGTCCGCATGGAGCATGACGTAGGGCTCAAACTCACGAACTGCAAGATCATGACCTGGGCTGAAGTCGGCCACTTAACTGACTGAGCCACCCAAGCACCTCACTTCTATTTGTTTTTGAAGTATCCTGTGTTTAACCACCACAGCTATCAAAAATGAATATCAAAGTAAACTGAACTTCGTTTTTTTTTTTTTTAACATTTTTTATGTATTTTTGAGAGACAGAAACACAGCACAAGCAGTGAGGGGCAGAGAGAGATACACACAGAATCTGAAGTATAGATTCTGAGCTGTCAGCACAGAGCCCAACGTGGGGCTTGAACCTACGAACCGTGAGATTGTGACCTGAGCCAAAGTCACTCAACCGACTGAGCCACCCAGGCACCCTTGAACTTTGAATCACTATATCAAAAATATGTTAAGCCAAGTTTTTAAAAAATAATAAAGCACATTTAAGCATGCTGCAAAAATAGGTTAGGTATTTTTATTTGTTCTATTAACATATTACAAATGATTTAAATTTTTATTGTATCTCATGCTTTTTAAGTTTTGTTTTATTATGTTTTATGATGTGCAAAATAAATATTTATTTATATTATATACTTACTTGTATAGATTTATGTTGAATATGCATTCTCCAGACATTCGTATAAATGTTTGGATCAGATAGGGCACATAGACAATGGGAAGACTGGATGAAAGTCCACTGAAGCATTTAGAGCTGGGAAATAACATGATTACATTTGTGTTTTGAATGCAGACTCTAGAAATGGTGTAGATAGCCATGTAAATCTGGAGACAGACAAATTAGGAAACTATTTGACAGTCAAGTAGAGATCACTAGCCCTAAATTAAAACAGTAGCAATTGACAGAGAGATGAACAGCAGCTGAAGTGAACAGAACTTGGAAAACCAACTGTTTGTGAGGGTCAGAGAAAGACTCATAAGGGCGAGTTGACTCCCTAGTTTGGGACATAAGTGACTTCATTGTTCGTAGTATTCTCACCAAAACAGGCCCTCCCAGACAGAAAATACCAAAACAACAGGGACAGGAGAAAAAGCTAGGATACCTGCTAAATCTGGGATGCTGAAAGAGGTAAGTACTGATGTCAGAAGGCTGAGCTTACAAAGTTGAGAGTTGTCAGCTTGTATGGTTACATTTTGTTACTTTATTAATGCAGATGAAAAATAGATTGCTTTTCTTTATTTTGGGGAGAGGAAAATCCAGTTATATCATCCTGCTAACTCACACTGAGTTTAAAATTAACTCTTAAATCTTTTTCATGTGTGATGTTGTTAAGGCACTTCTCTTTATGCTGTGTTTTTTGCCATTAAGCTTATGGACCTAAGAACAAGACTTTCCCCTTTTGCTAATCTCCTTTTGTCTTGCTAAGGTCAACACATCAATACGTTTATGGAGCTCTCCTTGGATGGTGATGACTATCAAGCCCATCAGCCCTAGGTTCCAGCTTCATCTCAACATTTGCTAACTTCTACTAATTGAAAATTTCATGGCATGTCTTTTTGCCCTTCTTGGCTCTCAGGCACCTGTTATTGAATTGACTGGTTTATGGCATCCTATCATCATCAGTACCTTCATGCCAACTATTTTATTTTTACCTTTTTGTTGTTCTTCCTTATACCACATTTCCAATCCCATTTCTTCTCCTCACAACTTCCCCACCACATTTGACCTGCACTGAAGAAAGTAAAAAATAATTGAGGGCTCTACCATCTTAACTTTCCCATTGCTGAGAATGGTATCTCTCTCCATGTGTTTAGATTTGTTCATTCATTCAATGACTATTTCTTCAGTGCTCGCTATGTTTTAAATTGTTCTCTAAAAGCTGTGATCACAGTTAGACACATTTCTTTGTATCTTTTAATAGATTGTTAGTATTTTTCTATAAGTATTTTCTATATTTTCTTAGGTCACTTTCTAGTTTGATATTTCAAGTTTTGTTGCTTTAATGAAAGGCATCATATTTTCCACTATATTTTTAGTTAGTGCAAGTACAGAAGAACTCTGTTGATATTTTTGTTGTTATTGTTGGTCTTCTATATATTAATCTCACTGAACTCTTTCATTAGTTTTAATAGTCTATTGGCTGTCTTAAGTTTTCTGTCTCTTCCCTTCCAGTCCTTGAATTTTTTATATCTTTTGCTTGCCTTACTGCATTGGCCAGAGATAATTATTTTTGTAAGGATTCACAAACCACCCTGTCAATAATTTAGTCGAAATTGATAATGAGACCACCAGACTATAGTTTGCATATTAACTTCTCTTCTCTTTCGGAAAAAAAAAGTCTATTGAGTTTTCCAGAACCCCTCATTCTCCCCAATATCTTTTTTAAAAATCTCAGTCCATATTGTATTGCATAAGTGCAAGTTGCTAGGAGAGTAGATCTTAAAAATCCTCAACACAAGAAAAAAACTTTTGTTACTATGCATGTGATAGATGTTAACTAGACTTATTGTGGTGATCATTTTGCAATATATACGAATACCAAATCATTACACTGTATACCTAAAGTTAATATAATGTTATGTGTCAATTATACCTCAATTTATAAAAATCTGAATCCAAAGATTTTCAGAATTTTCTAAATGCGATTGTGTGCACCTTCCCTTGGGCCATTTTATTTGCTAACTGCCATGTTTCAAGTTTTCTGAAAAGAGAGATTCAGGTTAAGGCCTACACAATGCTGGAGAAAGGTAATCAATGGGATTTTATTTGAACCTGAAATGAAGACTTTATCTAATAGCAGCTGTAAGTGTAGGTTAAATACATTTATTTCATTTCTAGTATGGATTTATTCCCATGACACTATCATCTTCAGAGTTGGCCCCTCAAATAAAGGAATGGAGTGGAAAAACCTGGAATGTACCCTAATACATGGTACACAGACACAGGTATCAACAGATTTTAATAAGACATGAACTAATATTATCACAGGATGATGAGTTCTGAAGCTTAAGTTCATTTAGTATGTCGTGGTTACTTTAGAGTAAGATCAGGAGTTAGTGCCTAATTTGCGCCTGTTGCATGAAGAGCTACCTAACTTCTCTGTATGATCATTCTGTTACTTTTCTAAAGGATTAAATTCCTGTTCAATTGAAAATATTTCCAGAACAAACCTATTGGGCCGTTTCATGGACACTACCTATTTGTTTATGAATCAATTATTATAAATTGCTATATGTGCTTTTCATTATGCTAATTCTGTGTATCATTACACTTTTTGTTTTAGTTGGCTATATTTTAGTGTTTAGCTAGCCAGGGACATGGACCCTGAAACAAATATTTGGCACATGTTTGGAGTGGACTGTAACTCAGAATCAAATTTAAATGGTTTGTTGCGAAGCAAGGAAAATTGTTGCAATACCAGACACACAAAAATATATCCTTTCAGCTAATACATGTTAATATCCAAGAAATTTACCTAAAAATATATATATATGTATATATGTATGTATATATATATGTATGTATATATGTATAATATAATATCTGAGCAGAATTCAAGGTAAAAATTACAGAAAAGTTGCCATTTTAACAGGAATCGATAAACTAACCAGTGTATTTATCTCCCTACTTTTGCCAGAGAGAGTATTAAGAGGAGAAATGACAGAAATGGAAAAGGGGAGAAATGCATATACTACACTTAAATTGTATTCTCCAAGATTGTATTTCATTTTGTAAGTGATGATATTATACTCTTTCCCTTCATAAATTTTATTCACTTACCTCCTAGGATGAAGTTTATTCATCATCTTCAGTTTCCACTTCCATACTCACTCAAAAATAATAATAATTACATCAAGAAAATAGCAAGTGATACTACTTATTTTTGTGCTTTTATCCTGAGATGCATGAACTATTAGTTTAAAGATTTTTTTTCTGCTGGATTGAAGTTAATTAATAATTTGTGTCATTCTATTTTTCTGTGAGACACCACAATGGGATCATAAGTATTAAAACAACAACAACAACAACAACAACAACAACAACCTCATATTAACAGGAGAAGAGAGCAGTAAACATATAATGATAAGAGTAGAGCTGGTTAAAAGCACTAAAAGCAGAAGTATTTACAGATCACACTTCTCCAGCTCTTTCCAGAGCAACAAATCCAAACAGGGCTATGCCTTCTGTTACTTTCTTTCAGTTTACAGATGCTGAAAACTTTCATTTCAAGTTTCTATCTCCTAGAAGTGGGGTGGAAAAAAAAAGCTGGTTATTATTCCTAAACCCATTGAAATTGCATTTGTGGCATCCAAATGGATTTTTTTTTCTAAGCAGGATGTTGGATTGACAGTAAAGCAGCCGCCCTGCTACAAACGAAAGCAAAAATTAATAAGAGACCTTAGCAAAAGAAAGACTATTGGTTTTGCACACCCAGAGCAAATTGGCTGGATTTAGAAGAGCACACTTTGATCTTTTCCAGACTAATTACTGCTCTGTGGTTTGACTGTTTTGTGCATTCGTTGCCCTTCATACAAAACCGAAACTGCTATGGAGCACAGCTGTAATACAAATGAAAATTTGACATTCAGTAAACAAAGCATGGCAAGGGTCATTCTTTCAGCACAATAACTGCATCATACAATTTTAGAATGCCTTTTGTATACAAAAAAAATGACACATTTTAAGGCAGTTTTGAACTCAGAGTAGGCAGTCAAGGCTGTTTGTAAAGGACGGAGAAATTGCTCCTAACTCTGATCCATGAATACAGATGGAAAACAGTTTTATTTCAACATTATAGAAATGCTAAGGAATTTACATATTTACAGAAATAAATGTGTCTGTTTTTTAGAAGATGGATTTTCATTTGTCTATAAGGTTAATTGGGAGCAGATTTCTTAAGTAGCTGTTCACTGGAGCAATAATGGTGTTTATTCACCAATACCATTCTGGATTTGCTTCTGGGAAAGAATTCAGAATATTGTATATATGGACTTTCTATTAAAATATTTAATGCTATATTTTCAGAAAATTGAATAATGAATTAAATATTATAAATGAATATTTTCAACAACCTGTTTGAGGAATTTTTCAATTTTTCATTATTTATATATCCCCATAATTATAAAGGCATCAGTCTCTTTCCTCGTAAGAGATATGTTTAGCTTGTAACCAAGTTATCCTTCTCAAGGGCACTTTAAATACTTTGCATTTTTAATATGGTTTTGATGGCCATTTTAACAAGCTGTACAATAAGTCATCATCAAATGACTAAAAAATGGATCAAGTAAATTGAAAAGCTTTCATATTATACTTGATTCAGTTTGTATCTAAATCAACTTAAGCTTTGAAGCTAAACAAACGTTACCTGGTTTCTTTCAATACACACATGTATGCAACTTCAAAGTATCTATGCTTAAAAGTCAGAGGATTTTCAATAATTTAGCTATCTAAAGTTGAAATATTTGAAATATAAAGAAAGTGATAAAAGAAAGTGATCTGTGAGAAACATTTCTAGCTAGGCTAGGAAAAAAAAAAAACACCATCCCTTTTTTTATGCTTTATTTCTCTCAAACTTTTGAAAAGAGGTGATGCAAAGAATATTAATGATATAGTTCATTTAATTAACAATTCATTAGAAACTGAAAAAAAAATACTTATCTGGGATGACCACAGCTGAGACAGTGTACGAGGGGTGTTAAAGGTTGGAAATATTGAGCTCTTCCGTTCACCCATTTACAAATACCACAAATAACCAGTAAGCTTTGAGCAAGTTTTCTCTAACATCATTTCTTTAATTGCTATGTGAATTATATAAATTTTATGATCTTTAGTGCCTCCCCCTTTTGCTTTCAAAACTTAGCTGGATACATCCTTCATATACACACAAAGCTGTTTTCTAAATGCCTGTTTCTGTCTAGCTCATTTACCTTTACCTAACAGAACAGCTCTCCTGGGGGTGGGGGGCGGGTAGAGTAGTTACCTATTCACAGCAAGAGACTTGAGAGTTCAGTACAATAGATTTTCACAATACGTTTAGGAGAGGCCCAGAGCTACAGTGCTAAGCACCATGTGGAAAGGTAGATAAATACATAGAGATAGAGCCATAGACCTCAGCCAAGTGGAGTGAAGAATAACAGAGAATCTATAATGCTTTCTACTTCAGCAGCAATCAAACCCAACCTCTGCAAATTAATCAGCCTGCAAAACACCAAGAATAGAGAAAAGAGGATATTGATTCCTGGAGAAGTCACCTATATTTTATTTTCCCATTAAAAATAATCACAGAATGCTATTCTAAAATACGAACATTTTCCCCCATGAAGTATAAAACAGACCGGTTCCTTTTTGCTAATACTTCTGAGATTATCTCAGAATGACTCCACAAAACACTTTTAATTTTCATCTGGGGAGAAAATTGTTAAGTAAACCCTTCAAGCATTATTTGCCATGCATGCAATGTTTTTCCTTAAGGGTGTTCAAGTCCTGGGGTTATAGTAATTTACTGACAACTCAGTTTAGTGCACTTTTGTGCACATTAACAATTTAATATCCCTTTCCATTTGCTTTTGTCCTACATCATGGCTTTAGATTTGGAAACTATCTGCAAAGCTACAAGAGATTTAAAAATACTTTTACTTTTTCCTTTTCAAAATAAGTTGTCTCACTAAGTACCTAAATTAAAGACCCCTTCTAACTTACCCCACTCAAAAATTAAAAATAAATATGTTTATTGAGGTAGAAATTTTTACCAAAAGTGTAATTTTGAAAAACAAATTAGGTTTTATTTAGCTGAGGAAGCTGTTTTCCATAATGTTTTCTTAATTATCCTATAAAATAATAAAGAATTCTTTCATGTGCTACACAATCAATTATAGCTTTATGATTGAAAGACTTTTGAACTCTGCCCCTCCCCCCAAATGTTTAATGTTCCAAGTTTGTGCTTTGGGGGTTGTTAGAGTCACAAGTTCTGTTTTAAATTAAACACCTAATTAAAAGGAAGCCATTCATAAATAGCAATGTGCTTAAATCAGAATGGAATAATAGTGGTTCCACATATGTCCCGTTTTCCCACAAGGCTCTTAGAACACTTTTTCCCCAGGAACAAACTGAAATTTGTCAATGAGCTTGATTGCAACCCAGACATCTTTGCTGAGTATGCAAAGTAGCCACTCTTATCTCCAGCGTGTTGTGGTGTGAGAGAATGGAAGCAAATGTCATCTGCCTCTAGAAATACCCCTAAAGCAGAGTGTCCTCACGGGTTATTCTGAGACTATTACCAACATTACTTTGCTTCCTTCTGGCAAGAACCTAACTCCATCCAGACCAAGAGAGAAAAAGAAAAAAATCTCAACCTTTGGGTGAAATGTGAGTACTTTCAGGAAATCTCGTAAAAAAAAAAAAAAAAAAAAAAAAAAAACTACTGAACATATAATGGGGCTTTTAACTGCTCCCCAAACCATTTTTCATCTTCTTAAGGTTGGAGGTTACAGGGTACTTTTAAAAATCGGTTTAACACTTACTGATCACTGAGAAGATTAAAGGCATAAATGGACAAGACTGGATGTCAGGACTGTTACCCAAGGCTTCATTCACACCACCACTGTTTTAGTGTCTGCTTTTCATTTTCTGTGCAAATGCTCACCAAGAAGATTTGAGAATTTCAGGATTCATCAAGAGCCGGAGCAGAAGATAGCATATTCTGAGTATTCCATCATTAAGTGAGGGCTGGTTGTAGAGATGATCGCCCTCTGACCTTAGGAAGTTATTTCACGTTTCTCTTCCCCAAATACAAAGTAGGGATAAAAGATAGCTTTGTGGGATAAAGCCTGACATGAGTGAATGAATGAAATTGTGTCTTTAAACGATTTGAAGTCGGGTGCAATTTAAGTTAAAAAAAAAAGTACCTTTAACACATTGTGATCTTACATCAAAGCAAAGGGAATGTAATCTGGTTCTTTTCCATCTGAACAAATCCAACAGCAATCATGCTTATTAAATATTTGCACGTAGTTCTTTCTGCGATAAAATTTGTACTGTCATCCAGGAACTAATTATCTCAAATGAGAGACTGTATGTGAAAGCACTTTGTAAAGTGTAAAGTACTACCCTTGTAATAATAATAGTAATAGGTATTAAGTGCTTACCTTGTACCAAGCAATATGTTCTGCAAGGGTTTATTTAAACCCCACAGCAACCTTGGGAGATAGATGCTATCATTGCCACTTTACAAGTGACAAACCTGAGAGACATTGAGTCACTTGCCTGTTCCACACAGCAAGAAGGAGAAACCTAGGAAGCGGCCCAGGTCTGTCAGATTTCCAAACCCAAGCACACCATTCACACTGAGCTATGTAAGGGACTGTTACGACAATGATGATCTTTTTCCCATATTACAATACAGTGTTTTTCCATGACTAACAATTATACCTCCGAAAATAGATGTTGTCATATAATTGTGGAAGTTGAAACATGGCATGTTTTGTTCATACAAGCCTTTTTCCAAATTACTCTTCTTAGGCAGTATTTACTTTTATAGAAAAGTAAATATTGTACCTTAGAAGAAGAAATTGCTTTTGTTCTTATTTTATTGCTTATATAAGTGCTAAAAACACAAACCATCACATCATTACTTGTTAATAGTTACATTTTAAAATATTTGATATTAACCCCTATGGCACCAGAACATATTGGTGACAGTGGCACTATAATAAAATGCTTTGATGTATTCAAATAAATACATAATTGCCAATTCTACATTTGAATTTTCTAATCTGGAAATTTCCTGGTATGAAAGTAACAGTTCAATAAATAAAACAATTTTCACTAAATCATTTTAGTTAAGAATGTATAAAAATCATATTTTTCAAAGATTCACCCTATCACTTTTGTTATGATAGCAGTAAACTCTACTTTAGAAAAAGAAAATCTGTATCAGAGAAAAGCTATTATAGGTGGTGAAACAAAATATTTTAATTTCTTCTAAAAGTTTAGTAGATGAAAAATTGGCCCAACCATTTAAGGATACTTCTAACTTTTAAAACATTTTATAAGAAAAAAATCAATTCCAAATACCCATTCACCACAATTTATATTTCAGAGTATTGCAGTTAATTTTGGAACATGGTATATGAAAGAGAAAAGGACTAAGAGTTCAAAATATAAGCCTTGCTAGAATAATGGACTGTGATAATTGGGGGTTTAGTTACAATGCAGAGGAAATATTTTCTAATATCAAAATATTTTCCTCATTCTACCATTATAGTTCTGTGAAAAGTTTGGGAAAAGATTAGAAGCTATGTTTTGAAGAAACTTGGTGTGAACTTTGCTAACAACAATCCAAATAAGGTTTTAGATTACTCTTTCAAGAAATTGCAGTATTTCATGCAAAACGGTATCCACTTTACCACTAAGGTAATTTTTTACTCACAACGAAATGAAAATCTATATTCTGCTCTCCCTTGCATGTCTCTTTAAAACTTCAAACCAGAGGAATGAGTCACATTTTGGGACCGTTTTCTTTTTTAATCTTCTTCACTCTTCTATTCTGTTTCTAAAGGGATACTTAGTTTTAACTAGATTGCAATTTCATTTGAAAAGAATTGAACAGGTTTTCTAGAATGAGTTAAAGATTACCCATTGAGAGTATTTTTGGCAGCCACCTTTAAAGATGCAAGGATCTGTAAAAAAATGGCACATCTAGATTTAATACAGATAATACTTGGTTCTTTGAGATAGAAACGATGTAATTGTGATATTGGCAGGAAAGATATGTAAGATGTGCTTTTCACTTCTACCGTCTCTTTGGACAAGCAGAGTTTTCTTTGTAGAATTTTATTACGTTGAGAATGCTAACTACATTAGTGGATTTCTTATATAATGGCAGTAGAAGCTTCTACTGTTGTTTTTAATTCAAATGGTTACATATACACAATACTATTTCATGTTACTTATAAGTAGAGTGTGAAACTCAAGGCGTGCGGTAAGAAGTATTAATTATCAGATCACTTCTCTGAAAAATAAAGGGGAAAGTATTAGACTCCTAGTTTTGTAAGCAGACACCTAAACAAATAGTTGAGGTGGAGAACAACTAGCTGGAGAAAAGCAAGCTGGAGAAAAGCCAAAGGTGAAAACAAAAACTAATAACAACAAATAACAAAGAAAAGAATATTTTGCTCTTTTTTGGCTTTTTCTTTTCATTAGATCTTTGTGATGGATGCTAACTAACATTATTTCAGTAATTATTTCACAATATACATAAGTCAAACCATTAAAAATTCATAATAAATAACAAAAATGTTTCCCTATGTGCCAAGCGCTATGTCATTTTGCGAAAGTTATTTAATTAATTCCTGATAACAACCACATGACGTAGGTAGGTTTCCATTTTACAAATGAGGAAAAAGAAGCTTAAAGAGTTAAATAACTTGTCCAAAGTCACAGACTGAATTCTGTGAAAATCTTCAACATAGTCTTATAACTGTTCCTCATTTCTCTCAAAAAAAGAGCTATGAAAATAATGAAAAACACAACTTCTTTATTCACATTGTCTAAAACCTATGGTAACAAAATACACATTGGGACTGTGGTTCCACATGAAGAAACTTAGAAATAAGGACTTCTGGTATATGTTAAATATACATTTCTTATGTTGTAAGCACTGGGCCAGGTGTCCATGATACAATGATGAAAGAGAACGGAGTCCTTGCCCTCTGAATGAGCATAGTCTAAAAGAAGACAAATATCTAAAAGGTAAATGCAATAAAACAAGAGAAGTGCTATAAAATAATAATAACAGCTCATCCTTTTTGAGCACCTACCATGTGCCAGTCATTGTTAACAAGCACCTTATATATTTATTCAAGTAATCCTCACAGCAATCTATGAGAGAGTTACTAAAGAGATAAAGAGGTATATTTAAGATTTTTTGGAACAGAGAAGAAAGCTCTTTCACTCTACCTAGATAGGTCAGACGTTTGAGCTGAGTCTAATAGGACGTATATGTCCCCAAGAAGCAGTGATGTATCAGTCAGTATAATGCAACATAGGCCACAGGAACAAAAATACCCCAAATCCCATTGGTTTATAACAAAGACATATTATAGTTGCTCACAAAATTCATCAGGTAGGCTCAGGGACTCTTCATGTCTTCTCACTTTGGGACCCAGACTGACAGAGCTTTCACTATCTGGAGCATCACCAGTTGCAATAAGCAAGAAAAGGGGATGTCATGAATCATACACTGGCTCTCCAAGTCTCTACCTATAACACATGTGTCACTTCTGCTCTGTTTTCATTTGCCAAAGCAAGTCACATGGTCACACATAGCTTTGATGGGGAACAGAAGTGTCATCCTACAATCTACCCAGGAGTAAGAGAACAGGAATACTAGAGAAAAACCTTAATGCCTACCAAGGGGTGGAGAGGGTAAGTAAACCAAAGATAAAGGACATATGCAAAGGAATGAGAGTGAAAGAGTGTTTGGTACATGGTAGTTTTTATTATAAAAACACAGGATGTACATAAGAGAAAAGTATGAGAAGGAGAGAAGTCAGGTGAGCACAAATCATGAAGACTCTCAACACACGTGGGAAGTTTAGACCTCATCTTTTAGACCATAGGAAGCTGTTGGAGGATTTTAAGCAGAGGAGAAATACTGTCAAAATTTTCATTCAGGGGGTGCCTGGGTAGCTCAATTGGCTAAGCGTCCAACTCTTGATTTCATCTCAGGTCATGATCTCAGGGTCATGAGATTGAGCCCCAAATGGGGCTCTGCACTAGGTGTGAGACTGCTTAAGATTCTCTCTCTCCCTTGCCCACCCCTCTGTCCCTCCCCTGCTTGCTTTATGCATGCACACATGCACTCTTTCTCTTTCTCTCGAAAAAAAAAAAAAATTTGTTTTTTTCATTCAAAAAGACCTTGCTAGCTGAAACAAGAAAGAAAAATTACAAGAGGGAGAGCCTGGGTGGCTCAGTCAGTTTCTGTTCAGGTCATGATCTCACGGTTCATGAGTTCAAGCCCCTCATAGGCTCTGTACTGACACTGTGGACCCTGCTTGGAATTCTCTCTCTCTCTCTCTCTCTCTCTCTCTCTCGCTCTCGCTCTCGCTCTCGCTCTCCCTGCCCCTCCCCCCACTCTCAAAATAAATAAACTTTTAAAAAAATAATGAAAAATTAGAAAAGATTAGAAATGAGGACACTATATGAGTTTCCCATCTCTGTGTAACAAGTTACCACAGATTTAGCAGCTTAAAACAACACAATTTATTATCTCACAGTTTCGATAGGTCAGAAGCTGAGTTTAGCTAAATCCTCTGCCTCCAGGCCTCACTAAATTGCAATCCAAGTGTCAGCTGAGTCAGCAGAGGATCAACTGAGGAAAGATCCACTTCGGAGATCTTTTATATTGTTGGCAGACCCTGTTTTTTAAGGGTTCTTACATGATTGAGTCAGGCCCACCCAGGATAATCTTGATTGTCAGTTGATTTTGATATTAGTTGATTCAGGACCCTAATTATATCTGAAAAATCCCTTTACCTTTGCCATATTTTGTAGGCTGGAAGCAAGTCACAGGTCTTGCCCACATTCAAGGGAAGGGGATTCTACAGGATGTGAACACCAGGGACTGGGAATCATTGGAGCCATCCTACAGTCTGAGCACAAAAGGAACCAAATGAAAGGACATTTCAAGCGTCCAGGTAAAAAGTTTTAAGTTCCCAGACTAAGTTAGATTCAAAAATGTTTAAAAGATATAAATACAAGGGTGCCTGGGTGGCTCAGTCAGTTAAGAATCTGACACTTGATTGTGGCTCAGGTCGTGATCTCACGATGTGAGATGGAGCCCCAAGTAGAGCTCTGTGCTGACAGCACTGGAGCCTACTTGGAATTCTTTCTCTCTCTCTCTGCCCTTCCCCTGCTCACACACACACATGCTTGCTCCCTCTCCCTCTCTCTCAGAATAAATAAACATTAAAAAAATAAACATACACCTTATATATAATTTGAATTTTTATCTAACTTTAGGTAATTATTAGTTTGGTCCTTTTTTTCTTATCTGTAGAACTAAACTCTGATCATTTTCAAAGTAAATATTTTGAAGTGTTTTGAAATTTAAAAGAAAAGAGCCACAAATATTTCAAATACCTGAATCATTCTAGCCAAGAGTAAAAATAAAGCAAAATATATGAATATCAGATTGCCAAATGTTTTATGACTTGAAAAATATGGTACAGAATATAATTGATAAAATTTATGTTGCATTTTTTATAGATTTCTATGAAAGCAATTGTTTTAAAACATATACACACACAATATACACACATTTGTATAATTTTTCACATGTGAAATAATTTAATGAGTATCGTGTGAGTTCTTAGCTTATATAATCTGAACTCTAATTCTGGAAAAAAATTAAAACTGAACAAATGTTAAGATGTCAGTTGAGCCAAGGGCTAATGCACTCAGGGCTGAAATGCAGAGACATTTAATAGCTGTCTTAGAAACTGACAAACTATATGCCTCGATTGGCTCTAACTAGAAATATCAGTCACATGTTCTTATTATGAGCTATAATATCTTTAAAAAAAATTTTTTTTACATTCATTTATTTTTGAGAAACAGAGTGAGACAAAGTGTGAGCTGGGGAGGGGCAGAGAGAGAAGGAGACAGAGAATCTGAAGCAGGCTCCAGGCTCTGAGCAAGCGGTCAGCACAGAGCCTGATGTGGGGCTCGAACCCACGAACTGTGAGATCATGACCTGAGCCGAAGTCAGACACTCAACTGACTGAGCCACCCAGGCGCCCCAATGAGCCATAAAATCTATGATTGAATAAAGGGAGAGAAAAACAAAGGTAATGTTCATTGACCTCTATATATCCATTACCCTGTTACACCTTTAGAGAACTTCTTAATGCCTGCATTCTTGAAATGCAACAAAATGACTAATAAAATTATTTTAGATTCTATGTCAGCTACCATATAATTCAGCTGAAATTAGAGCAACCAGCAATTGTCGGAGACCAGATTAGAATGCATGCAAAACACATTGTGAAGAGGTTGATTTCACTCCTTTAGGACCCACATGCACTGGTTAAGAAAGTTGTGAACAATTTTTAAGTGAAAATTCAATCTCTGGACTTATCTTTAACCTGAAAGTGGAAACCAGGGAGGAAAAAGTCCCAAATTTTCATTATCCCTCAAAGACAAATGTCATCAATCTCTGCTACTCAGAATATCCAGGGCTCTCAAAGACTCATCGTTCATGTTTTGCATCCTGGGCTTTGAAAAATGTCATATTATTTGCATCAAAGAAAAAAATTATTTCACAGGAAACAAATCTGCAGTTTCTTTCTAAAAGCCCCCCTTGTGTGTGAGTGAAAATGTCATGGGACTGCCAGGAATCCAAACAGCCCAGATACCACCTCAATGTGCTTGCTTTTTTAGAATTCTGTGACATGCACACTGCCCGCTGGGGATGTGAAAGGAGACAAGTCAGAGAAGATAATGAGGCAATTTCAGGTGTCTTCACATTCTGTCAAAGTGAACATTGGAAAGTGTTTATCACTATTATTTATATAACATTGAAAGAAAAAAGATTTTGAAATTTGTTGTTGGTCTAGAACAGTAGGCTAACACTCCATGGATAATAACCAAAAGATAATTGCATACTAAGAATGCAGTATTTCACTCAAAGGGAAACATTGGGGGGAAAAAGTTCTCATAAACTTTTGTGCCTTCCAAACTACCATTTTACATATAAAAATTAGCTCAAAAATATATTCTAAGGATTTTTTATCACAATCACAATCCATTACTGGTTGAAAAATAATATATGAATATAGCACTTCTGGGGGAAAAACCCTTTTTTTAGGAATTATTGCCATACAATACAAGAAACCCATTATATGTAAGTGTACAATTCAATTTGGCAGGTTTTAACATAGGTATGTAGGCATGTGATACCACCATAATTTTTCCTCATTCCTATTTGTATTCTCTATTCCTATCCCTCACTAGCCCTACCTCCCTCAACCCCAGTCAACCACGGATCTTATTGTATCACTTTAAATTTCTTTGCACTTCCTAGAATTTTACATAAGTGGTACTGTTTATGTCTCACTTCTTTCACTTGGCATAACTATTTTGAGATTCATCTGTGTTGTTGTACTTTTCATTTCCTTTTATTTCTAAGTAGTTTTCCACTGCATAGACGTAACACAATTATCTATTCACCTGTTGAGGGATATCTGGACTGTTTCTAGTTTGGGGCTATTATAAATAAAGCCCAAGAACATTCATGTAGAAGGCTATGTATATACACAAGCTCTCTTTTCTCTTGGGTAAAAACCTAGAAGCAAAATGACCAGATCATATGGTAAGAATAGGTTTAATATTTTTAAAACTGCTAAGCCAGCTGCCAAAGTAGTTGTACTCATTTACATTCCCATTTTACATATATCAGTTCTGGTTCCTCTGCTTCCTCATCAGCTTTGTTGTTGTTGTTGTTGTTGTTGTTGTTTGGTTTTTTGGTTTTTTTTTTTTTTTTTTTTGAGAGAGAAAGAGCATGTGTCCCCTACTCACGAGGTAGGGGAAAGGGGCAGAGGGAGAGGAAGAGAGAATCCTAACCAGGCTCCAGGCTCAGCGTGGAGCCCGTTGTGGGGCTCAATGGGGCTTGATTCTATGACCCTGGGATAATGACCTGAGCCAAATTCAAGAGTCAGATGTTCAACCAACTGAGCCACTAAGGCACCCCACAGCCTCATCAGCTCTTGCTGTGGTCAGTCTTTTTCGTTTTAACCATTCCAAAAGGTGTGTGGTGGTATTCACTGCAGTTTAATTTGCGTTTCCTTAATGAATAATGATGTTGAGCATCTTTTAATGGGTTTATTTGCTATCTGTATATATTTTTGGTAATGTCTCTGTTCAAATATTTTACCCATTTTTATTTTTTTATTGTTTTAAATGAGCAGCAGGCAAAGTTTATTAGAGTATAAAATTAGAAAGAATAGTATGAAAGCTCTCTTTGCAGAGAGGGAGCCTTTGAAAGTGAATGCCCTTTTACCTGTTTTTAAATTGGTTTATGTACCTTTTATCAGATGTATGCTTTGCAGGTATTTTCTCCGAGTCTTTGGTTTCTTTTTTCATTCTCTTATAGTGTCTTTGAAAAGCAGAAGTTTTTAATTTTAATGAAGTCCAATTTATCAAGTTTTTTTGACATTGTTTCCATATATTGTTTTCATATGCATGAAACCTTTGCCTAAGCCACAGTCACAAAGATTTTCATGTATATTTTCTTCTAGCAATTTTATAATTTTAGGTTTTACATAAGATCTAGAATCTATCTTGAGTTAATTTTTATATATGGTATGAAGTTTTGATGAAAGTTTTATTTTTTTGCATATAGAGATCCAATTATTCCAGAAACATTTCTTTAAAATATTTTTCACCACTGAATTGCCTTTGCATCTTTGTCAAAAATCAACTGCCTTACATGAATAGACACTTATCCAAAGAAGACATCCAGATGGCCAACTGATACATGAAAAAATGCTCAACACCACTCATCATCCGGGAAATACAAATCAAAACCACAATGAGATACCACTGCATACCTGTCAGATGGCTAACGTTCACAACTCAGGCAACAACAGATGTTGGTGAGGATGTGGAGAAAGAGGATCTCTTTTGCACTGCTTGTGGGACTGCAAACTGGTGCAGTCACTCTGGAAAACAGTATGGAGGTTCCTCAAAAAACTAAAAATAGAACTACCCTACGAACCAGCAATTGCACTACTAGGTATTTATCCACAGGATACAGGTGTGCTGTTTTGAAGGGACGCAAGCACCCCAATGTTTATAGCAGCACTATCAACAATAGCCAAAGTATGGAAAGAGCCCAAATGTCCATTGATGGATAAATGGATGAAGAAGATGTGGTGTGTGTACACACACACACACACACACACACACACACACACAATGGAGTATTACTCAGCAATCAAAAAGAATAAAATCTTGCCATTTGCAACTACGTGGATGGAACTGGAGGGTATTATGCTAAGTGAAATTAGAGAAAGACAAATATCATATGACTTCACTCCTATGAGGACTTTAAGAGACAAAACAGATGAACGTAAGGGAAGGGAAACATAAATAATATAAAAACAGGGAGGGGGACAAAACGTAAGAGACTCTTAAATATGGAGAACAAACAGAGGGTTACTGGAGGGGTTGTGGGAGGGGGGATGGGCTAAATGGGTAAGGGGCATTAAGGAATCTACTGAAATCATTGTTGCACTATATACTAACTTGGATGTAAATTTAAAAAATAAATTAAATAAAAATATAATAAGTAAATAGCCAAAAATAAAAATAAAAAATAAAAAAATCAATTGTCTTAAAAGTGTGGGTGTATTTCTGGACTTCCTACTCTGTTACATTGATTTATTCACCTGTCTTTATCCCAAGATCACATGATCTTGATTACTGCAGTTCTATAATAAACCTTGAACAAAGGTCATATTAGCCCATGAACTTCATTTTTGTTTTGCTTTTTTTCAAAATTGTCTTGGCTATTCTATATTCTTTCCATTTCCATATGAACTTTTTTTTTTTTTTTTTTTAAATTTTTTTTTTTTCAACGTTTATTTATTTTTGGGACAGAGAGAGACAGAGCATGAACGGGGGAGGGGCAGAGAGAGAGGGAGACACAGAATCGGAAGCAGGCTCCAGGCTCCGAGCCGTCAGCCCAGAGCCCGACGCGGGGCTCGAACTCACGGACCGCGAGATCGTGACCTGGCTGAAGTCGGACGCTCAACCGACTGCGCCACCCAGGCGCCCCTCCATATGAACTTTAAGATCAACTCATTAATTTCTATAAAAAGATGTGCTAAGATTTTTTATTGATTTTATTGAGATTTCATTGAATCTATAGATTCAAGTGGGGACAATTGACATCTTGATAATATTTAGTATTCCTATCATAACATATATGAAGGGTACACCTCTTCATTTCTTTAGGTCTTTAACTTGTTTAGTAATATTTTGCAGATTCCAGCAAATAGATATTAAACATCTTGTGTCAGATTTATCCCTATGTATTTTATATTTTTATGCTATATAAATATTATTATTTATATCAATTTCTAATTGTTCATCAATAGTGCATAGAAATAAAATTAATTAAGATAGAAATATAATACATGTTATTTAACATATTAAAATATAATTGAGTGTCTTATGTTCTGCCACCTTGGCAAAGTCACATTTAGTATCCTATTTGTAGAATCCACAAGATTTTCTGCATGTCATCTGCCAAAAAAAAACCAGTTTTAGTTCTTCCATTCTAATCTGGATGCCTTTGCTTCCTCTTGTCAGTTGCACTGGCTAATACCTTCAATATACTGTTAAGTAGAAATGATGAAAACAGACATCGTTTCCTTGTTCCTGATTTTAGAAGGAACATTAAGACTGATGTTAGCTCTAGATTTTTCACGGATAGTCTTTTTCATGTTGAAGTAGATCCTTTCTATTCCTAGTTTGCTGAGAGCTTTTATCAGGAATGGATGTTGGATTTTCTTCAATTCTGTTTATGTATCTTTTAGTTTGTTAATATGCTGATTTTTATTGATTGATTTTCAAATGTTAAAGCAATCTTACTCCTAGGATAAACTCCATTGGTCACAATGGTCACAATGTATGCTTTTTGTATGTTGTTAAATTTGACTTGCTAAAATTTTGTTTAGGACTTTTTGTATGTGTTAATGACAGAAATATGTCTGTAGTTTTCTTCTAGTACTGGTATCCTAGTTATTCTGCTCTCATAGTAAGTCTGGTCTCAGTTCTCATGAACCAAGAAGTATTCTGTTCTCTTCAATTTTCTGGAAGTATTCATGTAGTCTTGAATGTTTAGGAGAATTCACCATGAAGCCTCCTGGGCCTGGGATTTTCTTTGTGGAAATGTTTTTAACTACACTGAATACACATTCAATTTCTTTCATAGATATAAGACTATTCAAGTAATCTACTCCTCTTGAGAGGGCTTCAGTGATTTGCATTTTTCAAGGAATTGTTCCATTTCATCTATGTTGTTAAATTTATTGGCCTAAAGTTGTTTGTAATAGTTCTCTATCCTTTATTTATTTTTGTAACTTTGTTTGTTTAAGTTTATTTATTCATTTTGAGAGACACAGAGTGAACGAGCTTGCAGGGGAGGGGCAGAGAAAGAGGGAAAGAGAGAATGCCAAGCAGGCTCTACACTGTCAGCACAGAGCCAGATGATGGGCTCAATCTTATAAACTGTGAGCTGAGCTGAAATCAAGAGTTGGACGCTTAACCAGACTGAACCACCCAGGTGCCCCTTTACCCTTTACACAGCTGTTAAGACCTATTGTGATTTCCTGATTCCTGATACTGGTAACTTGTGTCTTGCCCCCCCCTTTTTTTTTCTTGATCACTCTGCCTAGAAATTGATCACTTTTTTTTAATGATTATTTATTTTTGAGAGAGAGAAACAGAGAGAGAGCATGCAAGAAGGGGAGGGGCAGAGAGAGGGAGACATAGAACCCGCGGCAGGCTCCAGGCTCCAAGCTGTCAGCACAGAGACCCACAACACGGACTCAGTGCTCAAACTCACTAATGACAAGATCGTGACCTGAGCCAAAGTGGGATGCTTAACCAAATGAGCCACCCTGGTGCCCCTAGAAGTAGATCACTTTCATTGTTTTCTTCAAAGAATCCACTGTTGGCTTCCTTGACTTTTCTTGTCTTTGTTTTCTATTTCATTCATTTCTATTCTCTTCTTTATTATTTATTTCTTTTGTTTATTTTAGGTACCATCTGCTCTTATTTTTCTAGTTTCCTAAGGTGGAAAATTTATGAGACCTTTATGAGACCTTTATGAGACCTTTATGAGCTGAGAAAATTTATGAGACTTCTTCTTTAACGGAGGCATTTGGTACTATAAATGTCCCACCAAGTACTACTTTGGCGGCAATATCCTACATGTTTTGGTGTGTTGTGTTTTCCCTTTAATTCACTTCAAAATACTTTAATTTTTCTTTTGATTTCTTCTTTGTTCCATGGGTTACTTGGAATTTAGAAATGTGTTCTTTGGTTTCCAAATATTTGGGAATTTTCCAGAGACCTTTTGGTTATTGATGCCTAATTTAATTCCATAGTGACCAGAGGAGATATGTTTTTATGTTATATGTTTTATGTTCCATGCCCCAAAGATATAGTCTATCTTGATAAATAATAGTGCATGTGAAAAGAATATGTATTCTGTTTTTGGATGGGGTTTTTTAAAAATGTCAATTAGTTGAAGTTTATTAATAGTATCGTTCAAATCTTTTATGTCCTTGTTTATTTTCTGTCTAGTTGCTCCCATTAGTCACTGAGAGAAAGGTTTTTAAATCTCTGCATATAACTGTGCATCTGTCTACTTGATGTTCCATCAGTTTGTGTTTCTTGTATTTTGAATTTTTGTTAGCTGTATAAATGTTTTGGATTGCTATGCCTCATGATAAGCTGACTCTTTAATCATTACAAAATCACATTCTTCATCCCGACTAATAGTCATTGTTCTGAAATCTAGTTTGTTTCCTTTTAATAACCACTCCAGCTTTTCTATAATTAATATTATCATAAAATATCTCTTCCTATTTATTACTTCTTACCTATTTCTGTCTTTATATTTAAACTGTGTTTCTTGTAAGCAGCATTTTATTGAGTTTTGCTTTCATCCAATCTGACAATCTATGCCTTATAATTAGGGTGTTCAAACCATTACATTTAATACCATCTTTGATATGGTTAAGTCTATCATATTTCTACTTTTTATATGGTCCATCTGTTCTTTTCTCTTTTTCCTCTTTTTCTACCTTCTTTTGAATAAAATAAATATATTTTCCTGGGTATAGAATTCTAAACTGACAATTTTTTTCCCTCACAACTTGAAAGAGGTTGCTCCACTATTTTCCAACTTGTATTGTTTCAGATGATAAATCTACTGTCTTCTTTATTGTTATTCTTCTGTTTGTAACATGTATGGGGTAAGCAAATAAAAAATCACCCATGCTTGATTTCAATTATGAGGTTTGGGGCTTTTGAGCTAATGAGATGTAGATGAATTTTTTTTACTTTGTTTTGATGCTATAATTAGAGATGTTGAGATGGGCGGGAATGTATTTTACATGTGGGACATGTATAGATATACTTAGGGGACAGAAAAATGGACTATGGTAGGCAGAAAAATGACTCCCAAAGAGGTCCATGTTCTAATTCATGAAACCTATGTTAGGTTAGATGCAAAAGGTTATTAAAGTTGCCAATAGAATTAAGGCTGTTAATCAGATGACCTTCAAATAGGGACCTTATCCTGCATTATCTGTGTGGGTCCAATCTAATCACAAGGGTTTTTTAAAGTGGAAGAGAGAGGGGCGCCTGGATGGCTCAGTCAGGTAAGTGTCTGACTTCAGTTCAGGTCATGATCTCACAGTTCATGAGTTCTAGCCCCATGTTGGGCTCTGTGCTGACAGCTCAGAGCCTGGAGCCTACTTTGGACTGTGTGTGTGTGTGTGTGTGTGTGTGTGTGTGTGTCTGCCCCTCCCCTGCTCATGTTCTGTCTGTCTGTCTGTCTCTCTCTCAAAAGAAATAAACATTTAAAAATAAATAAATAAAAGTGGAAGACAGAGGCAGAAAAGTGTGACAAAAAGAAATGTTAACTGTGGAAGCAGGATCACAGATATGCTAGGTGCTGGGTTTAAAGATGGAAGAAGGGGCCATGAGCCAAGGAATGTGAGTGGCCTCTAGACACTGAAAGAGATAAAGAAGCCAACTCTTTCCTAGAACTTCCAGAAAGGAATGCAACCCTCGGTGATGGTTTGTTTTCATCCTAGTGACACCCATGTCAGACTTCTGACCTACAAAACTATAAGACAGTAAATTTGGGTTGTTTAAGTCTCTGAGTTTAAGGTATCTTGTTAGTAGCTATAAGAAACTAATACAATGTCTTTTTTCTTCTCTGGCTGACTTTAAGGTTTTCTTTTTTCACTAGTTTTGACAGATAGCATCTTTACATGCCATACACATATTCCTATCTTTTCACTAATAAAAAATGCAATTTAAAAAATTGTGCCATTAAAGAAAAAAGCAATAGCTGAGAAAAAGAGTAGAAAATTTAACAATGCATAGTTGAGTTAATTACACAAAACACTTTCTATTGAAGGTAGACATTTAAAAGACATTGCTGATTTCTTAGTTAACTGTAGACAATAGTTTTATAATGCTTATGCATTATTATCAAAGTACTAATATCTTAAAGTAAAGGAAGAAAAAGAAGTATACACTAAAGCTGCCTCATGGTGGAAAGTATTCACAATTAATAATATAAATATTTCCTTACATATCCCACTGAAGGACATAATGTAGGCTATTTTATCTTTTTTTTTTAATATATGAAATTTATTGACAAATTGGTTCCCATACAACACCCAGTACTCATTCCTATTTTATCTTAAAGTAGCCTAATAAATTCATTTCAAGAATAATGCTTTAATGACACTATTAATCTAACTAAATTCTATATTCTACCAGGATTACAGAATTAGATTGCCTTTTTAAAGCTCTTTTATTCTGCAATACTCAGACTGATTTTATATATAATGACATTAAGTGTTACAGTAGTCCTAAGAATTTCACCAGGAAACAATAGCCATTCCTAAATAAAGCCAATTCCCCATCCTACTCCCAAATGCTAACACTGGCTGGAATCAGGCAAACTCCCTGTTTGCTAACTAAAGCAACTCTGAGGATATTTTTTAAGTAATTAAGGGTTAAGGGTTAAGGGTTAAAAGAGGGTATTCAGCTGTGTAGGTACAAGACAACTGAATTTTGGCCATGTAAGTTCACAGTTCTCAGATATTTTAAGGTAATCTATGACCATGGAAACGAAAAAAAAAAAACTTTTAAACTTTAAAAAAAATTGCACAAGTCATGGGGCTCCTGGGTGGCTCAGTGAGTTAAGAGTCCAACTCTTGATTTCAGCTCAGATCATGATCTTGTAGTTTGTGGGATTGAGCCCAGCATCGAGCTCTGCTCTAACAGCATGGAACCTGCTTGGGAGTCTCTCTCTTCCTTTCTCTCTGTCCCTACCCGCTCATGCTTACTCTCTCTCTCTCAAAATAAATAGATAACCTTTAAAAAAAATACACAAGTCATTTGTGTTCATTTTCAAAAAATTAGAAGAAAAAGGCAAGAATATAAACCCATAATCCCGTTGGCCAGGATAACCTCTTAACACATGGGTGTACCTCTGTTGATCTGGATAATTTCTATTTGCCCTTCCAGATCCCTTTCAATCCCACCACCCTGCTCTATGCCTTAGGAAGTCGATATATATGGATGGCATCAAAGACCCTTTTCCAGGCTGTCTTCTACTTGAGCTCAGTGAATGAAAAACACTGGTAAGAGAGTATGGGGAGGAGGGAAAGAGAGGCCAAGACATTCATTATCCAGCAGCCACACTGTAGAGTTGCTATGGGAAGGTTACATGCCTTTAGAAACATCACAGAGCCCGTCAAAGGCATTTCCTCATAGCTCTCCCTGCCCTCACAGTCCCTTCCTATAGCCCCTTCAGGTACACCTGCAGGTGGTAAGAACATCCTACCCTCCACACCCTTATCAGCTCTAGGTTCTATACTATTCCTTTTTGTTTCTCTATCTGCTGCCTACACCTTTTGAATAATCCCTATGTTGAACTCTCCCCAATTACTCAAATTGAGTGTGTCATCTGTATCCTGCTCTACCTTGGCTAAAACCTTTTTCTAGGTTTTTAAGTATAAATTATATATGTTATAATTACATGTATAATATTATATACACACATTCATATTTTTACAAAATATCAGCATAATATGCCAGCTATTGTATAGCTATATCAAAATCTATACAAATCACTATTATTCAAAATTTTCATTGTTTCCATTTTTCTACTCTAAACAGTGATGCAATAAATATCTCTGTATATACATATGTTTTTGCCCTCTTGGCTATATTATTGTCAAAGGATACATTCTTAGCAGCAGTATATCTGGGACAAATATGTGCATATTTAAGGTTTTTGATATTGCCAAATAGCTTTTCAAAGAGGCCATAATGATACTCACTTCCCCATGTAGAGTACAAGAATGCCCAAATACCTATTATCTCACGAAAATTCTACCAAAACATTTTTTGAGGAAAGAAAATCAACCTCTTCATTTGTGCTATATTCATACCACATAGTACTTGGCACTGAAGTTATACCCAAAGCCACCAAGTTGATAGCTGGATAACAATTCAAACATCAGCTCTTAATGCCAACTTCAGAAACCATAAAATAGAGCTTTCTGATATCTCCTCCCTTTCCCACATGGCCACAGTAAATACAGCCTTTTAACCTATAAAATGTAATGTGTAAAAATTTCCACTAATTTGTTGCAAGTGGAAAAACTCATACATATAAGGCTAAAAACCTAAGGCAAATTTAATAAAGTCCTTAATTTTAAAGAGTCCTTCTCTTACTCCTTCTCTTAAATCCTTCTTTTACAGAGTCTAAAGGAAAATTATCACACACTGAAATTTAAGCCAATCCCATAAAAATGAATTGAATCCTATGGCTGTGGAAGATACCAGAATTCAGTGTTATTGGGGGCACAAGGATGGGTGAAATGTGTCCATCTTCCCCCACAGCTGCTGTCTAATGGAGGAAACAGAAAGAGGCAGGAATAGCACTAATGGTGGCTTAAAAAGAGTGGAAATGAGGGGAGGAGCCAAGATGGCAGAACAGCATGGAGGTTTTTTTGTGTGTGTCTTGTGTCCATGAAATACAGCCAGTTCGACACTAAACCATCCTGCACACCTAGAAAACTAATCTGAGGATTAACAACAATCTGCACAATCTGAACCACACAAATCAGCAGGTACATGGGGCAGAGAGGTGAACTGGTGCAGAGAGAAGCCATGGAGAGCAGGGAGCTGTTTCTGTGTGTGGAGAGAGGATGGAGATGGGGGCGAGGGGGGGAATACGGGAAAAGCACCCCCCCAAAAGCAGCTGGAAAGAAAGTGGAAAAGTGGAAACAGCTGCAGGGACTGAACTAAAAAGGGAGAAAAAAGAAAGGAGAGGATTTAAATTCCATTAAGACTATAAACAGGGGGAGTGCAGAGTCTGAAACTACAGCTCAATACCTGGAGAAGGGCATATCCCCAGGAGCAGAGTGGAGTCCAAGCGTCTTCGGGCCACAAAGGGAGAGGCAGTTCCCCTGCTGGGAGGACATTTGGTAGAGTCCACGTGGCCACCACCACAGATTCCAGAGGTGCCAGCAGACCACAGAGAGTAACCACATTCTCTGGTGCTGGAACAAGGTCATGAAGGGTGAAGCCTGGTACTAGATGTGTGTTGTGATTTTCCATATCTCTGAAATGCTTCTGCTACACTGTCTCGCAAACTTTTTCTGGGGCGGGCTGGCACCTGGCCACAGTCTCTGGGCATCGGCAGCAGCACGGTCCCGTGAACGTTCCTGGGTGGGGCCAGTACCTGGCCATTGCTTAGTAACACTCTCCTGTAGAGGGTCAGAACAGGTCAAAACTGCAGTCCCTCCAAAGTGAGGGGTTGGGAAACACAGCTGTATCTGAGATAAAACTCAGGAGGGAGGTGCCACCTGGCAGCCTTACGGCTTGGTCACAGACAGTGTAAAAGCAGGGAGTGAATGGAAGCTGGAGACAAAGAATGGGTGCGCGACTAGGGGCTGGGGAGAAGAGAGTTCCGATACTAGAGACTGGGTGCCTGAGTGACATCATTTTCACCCCTCCCATGCATGAGCATACACACCTACAAGCGCCACAACAATCCACCCCAGTAAGCTAAGCAGTGCCATCTAGTGGAGAACGGAGTCATTACACTAAGCCCCGCTCAACTGTGCCAATATTGCACTTCAGGAATACCACAAGTCTCTCTGCAAGCTTAGTTTATGGACTGTAAAGTGCTTCACAGTTTGACTTCTAGGGGAAAACAATGTAATTTCAATCATATTTCAGTCTGTTCACTGTTCAATTATTCAATTTTCTTTTTCATTTCTTTTTCTTGAATACAGAAAGACAAAAAATTTATTTTTACTTTCAACTTTTATTACAAATATTTTTTAATTTTTTTCTATTATATTTTTCACTTTTTGGTAAATTTCTCAAATTCTATTTTACTTCCATCATTTCATCTTATTATATTTCATTTCTTCATATATTCCAATGTTCCTTTTTTTTCCCTTTTTCCCTTTTTTCTCTAATCTGTCAAGCTCCTTTCAACACCCAGACAAAACACACCTAAGATCTAGCATCATTTATTAGAGTGTGTGTGTGTGGCGTTTTTAATTTTTAATTTTAATTTTCTTTTTACTTAATTAATTCCTTTTCTTCCTTCAAAATGGTGAAACAAAGGAATTCACCCCAAAAGAAAGAGCAGGAAGAAATGACAGCCAGGCATTTAACCAACACAGATATAAGCAAGATGTCTGAACCAGAATCTAGAATCACCATAAAAAGAATACTAGCTGGAGTTGAAAGTAGATTAGAATCCCTTTCTGTGCAGATAAAAGAAGTAAAAGATAGTCAGGATGAAATAAAAAATGCTATACTGACCTGTGATCTCGAATGGATGCTGCAGCGGCAAGGATGCATGAGGCAGAGAGTGAATCAGTGATATAGTGGACAAACTTATGGAGAATAACACAGCAGAAAAAAAACAGGGAGACTAGGCAAAAGAGCATGATTTAAGAATTAGAGAAATCAGTGACTCATTAAAAATGAACATCAGAATCATAGGGGTCCCAGAAGAGGAAGAGAAAGACACAGGGTGGAAGGGTCATGTGAGCAAATCATAGCAGAAAACTTTCCTAACCTGGGGAAAGACACAGATATCAAAATCCAGGAAGTACAGAGGACTCCCATTTGATTCAACAAAAACTGGCCATCAACAAGGCATATCATAGTCCAATTTACAAAATACTCAGGCAAGGAGAGAATCATGAAAGCAGCAAGGGAAGAAAAAAGTCCTTAACCTACAAGGAAAGACAGATCAGGTTTGCAGCAGACCTATCCACAAAACCTTGGCAGGCCACAAAGGAGTGGCAGGATATATATATTCAATGTGCTGAACTGGAAAAATATACAGCCAAGAATTCTTTATCCAGCAGGCTGTCATCCAAAATAGAAGGAGAGATTAAAAGTGTCCCAGACAAACAAAAATTAAAGGAGTTCGTGACCACTAAAACAACCCTCCAAGAAATTTGTGGGGGACTCTCTGAGGGGAGAAAAACAGGAAAAAAAAAAAAAGACCAAAAGCAACAAAAACTAGAGAGGACCAGAGAACACCACCAGAAACTCCAACTCTACAAGAAACATAATGGCAATAAATTCATATCTTTCAGTACTCACTCTAAACGTCAACGGACTCAATGCTCCAATCAAAAGATATAGGGTAATAGACTGGATAAGAAAACAAGATCCATCTATCTGCTCTTTACAAGAGACCCACTTTAGACCTAAAGACACCTTCAGATTCAAAGTAAGGGGATGGAGAACCATCTATCATCCTAATGGTCACCATAGAAAGCCGGAGTAGCCATTCTTATATCAGACAATCTAGACTTTAAAACAAAGACTGTAACAAGGGATGAACAAGGGCATTATATCATAATTAAGGGGTCTATCCACCAAGAAGACCTAACGATTGTAAACATTTATGCGCCAAATGTGAGAGCACCCAAATATATAAGTCAATTAATCACAAACATAAAGAAACTCACTGATAGTAATACCATAATAGGGGACTTCAACACCCCACCTACAGCAACAGACAGATCATTTCATCAGAAAATCAACAAGGAAACGATGGCTTTGAATGACACACTGGACCAGATGGACTTAACAGGTATATTCAGAACATTCCATCCTAAAGCAGCAGAGTATACATTCTTCTCCAGTGCACATGGAACATCCTCCAGGATAGATCACATACTGGGAGACAAATCAACCCTCAGCAAGTACAAAAAGACTGAGATTGTACCATGCATATTTTCAGACTACAACACTATGAAACTCGAAATCAACCACAACAAAAAATTTGGAAAGATAACAAATACTTGGAGACTAAAGAACATCCTACTAAAGAATGAATGGGATAACCAAGAACTTAAAAAGGAAATTAAAAAGTACATGGAAGCCAATGAAAATGATAACCCCACAGCCCAAAACCTCTGGGACACAGCAAAGACGGTCATAAGAGGAAAGTATAGCGCAATCCAGGCCTTCCTAAGTAGGAAGAAAGGTCTCAGATATACAACCTAACCTTATACCTTAAAGAGCTAGAAAAACAACAGTGAATAAAATCCCAAACCAGCAGAAGACAGGAAATAATAAAGACTGGAGCAGAAATCAATGCTATCAAAACCAAAAAAAAACCCCACAAAAACAAAAATACAGTAGTACAGATCTATGAAACCAGAAACTGCTTCTTTGAAAGAAGTAACAAAATTGAGAAGCCACTAGCCAGTTTGATCAAAAAGAAAAAGGAAAGCACCAAATCAATAAAACCAAGAATGAAAGAGGAGAGATCACAACCAACACAGCAGAAATACAAACAATAATAAGAGAATATTATGAGCAATTATAGGCCAATAAAATGGGCAATCTGGAAGAAACGGACAAATTCCTAGAAACATATACACTACCAGAACTGAAACAGGAAGCAATAGAAAATTTGAACAGACCCATAACCAGTAAGGAAATCGAATTGGTAATCAAAAATCTCCCAAAAAAACAGGTGTCCAGGGCCAGATGGCTTTCCAGGGGAATTCTACCGAATATTTAAAGGAGAGTTAGCACCTATTCTCTTGAAGCTGTTCCACAAAAAAAGAAATGGAAGGAAAACTTCCAAACTCTTTCTAGGAAGCCAGCAACACCTTAATTCCAAAACCAGACAGAGACCCCACTAAAAAGGAGAACCATAGACCAATTTCCCCGAAGAACATCGATGCAAAAATCCTCAACAAGATATTAGCCAACCGGATCCAACAATACATATAAAAAAAATAGTCACCACGACCAAGTGGGATTTATACCTGGGATGCAGGGTGGGCTCAATATCCCCAAAACAATTAACATGATTCGTCACATCAATAAAAGAAAGGACAAGAACCACATGATCGTCTCAATAGATGCAGAAAAGCATTTGACAAAATACAGCATCCTTTCTTGACAAAAACCCTCCAGAAAGTAGGGACAGAAGGATCATACCTCAAGATCATAAAAGCCATATATGAACGACCCAATGCTAATACCATCCTCAATGGGGAAAAACTGAGAGCTTTCCCCCTAAGGTCAGGAACAAGACAGGGCTCTCCACTCTCGCCACTGTTATTCAACATAGTATTGGAAGTCTTAGCCTCTGCAATCAGACAACACAAAGACAAAAAGAATCCAAATCGGCCAGGAGGTCAAACTTTCACTCTTTGCAGATGACATGATACTGTAAATGGAAAACCCTCAAGATTCCCCCAAAAAACTGCTAGACCTGATCCATGAATTCAGCAAAGTGACAGGATATAAAATCAATGCACAGAAATCGGTTGCATTCCTATACACCAACAATGAAGCAACAGAGAGAGAAATCTAGGAATCGATCCCATTTACAATTACACCAAAACCATAAAATACCTAGGAATAAATCTCACCAAAGAGGTGAAAAATCTATATACTGAAAACTATAGAAAGCTTATGAAAGAAATTGAAGAAGACACAAAAAAATGGAAAAAGATTCCATGCTCCTGGATAGGAAGAACAACTACTGTTAAAATGTCGATAGCACCGGGGCGCCTGGGTGGCGCAGTCGGTTAAGCGTCCGACTTCAGCCAGGTCACGATCTCGCGGCCCGTGAGTTCGAGCCCCGCGTCAGGCTCTGGGTTGATGGCTCGGAGCCTGGAGCCTGTTTCCCATTCTGTGTCTCCCTCTCTCTGCCCCTCCCCCGTTCATGCTCTGTCTCTCTCTGTCCCAAAAATAAATAAACGTTGAAAAAAAAAAAAATTAAAGAAAAAAAAATGTCGATAGCACCCAAAGCAATCTACATATTCAATGCAATCCTTATAAAAATAACACCAGCATTCTTCACAGAGCTAGCACAAACAATCCTAAAATTTGTATGGAACCAGAAAAGACCCCGAATAGCCAAAGCAATCTTGAAAAAGAAAACCAAAGCAGAAGGCATCACAATCCTGGACTTCAAGCTGTACTACAAAGCTGTAATCATCAAGACAGTACGGTACTGGCACAAGAACAGACACTCAGATCAATGGAACAGAATAGAGAACCCGGAAATGGACCCTCAAACGTATGGCCAACTAATCTTTGACAAAGCAGGAAAGAATATCCAATGGAATAAAGACAGTCTCTTCAGCAAGTAGTGCTGGGAAAACTGGATAGCGACATGCAGAAGAATGAACCTGGACCACTTTCTTACACCATACACAGAAATAAACTCAAAATGGATGAAAGACCTCAATGTAAGACAGGAAGCCATCAAAATTCCCGAGGAGAAAGAAGGCAAAAACCTCTTTGACCTCAGCCACAGCACCTTCTTACTCAACACGTCTCTGGAGGCAAGGAAAACAAAAGCAAAAATAAACTATTGGGACCTCATCAAAATAAAAACCTGCACAGCCAAGGAAACAATCAGCAAAACTAAAAAGCAACTTACGGAATGGGAGAAGATATTTGCAAACGACATATCAGATAAAGGGTTAGTATCCAAAATCTATAAAGAACTTCTCAAACTCAACACCCAAAACACAAATAATCCAGTGACAATATGGGCAAAAGACATGAAGAGACACTCTCCAAAGAAGACATCCAGATGGCCACTGACACATGAAAAAATGCTCAACATCACTCATCATCAGGGAAATACAAATCAAAACCATAATGAGGTACCACCTTACACCCCTCAGAATGGCTAACATTAACAACTCAGACAACAACGGATGTTGGCAAGAATGCAGAGAAAGAGGATCTCTTTTGCATTGTTGGTGGGAATGCAAGTTGGTGCAGCCACTCTGGAAAACAGTATGGAGGTTCCTCAAAAAACTAAAAATAGAACTACCCTACAAATCAGCAATTGCACACTAGGTATTTACCCAAGGGATACAGGTGTGCTGTTTCAAAGGGACACAAGCATCCCAATGTTAATAGCAGCACTATCAACAATAGCCAAAGTATGGAAAGAGCCCAAATGTCCATTGATGGATGAATGGATGAAGAAGATGTGGTATATATATACAATGGAGGACTACTCTGCGATCAAAAAGAATGAAATCTTGCCATTTGCAACTACGTGGATGGAACTGGAGGGTATTATGCTAAGTGAGATTAGTCAGTCAGAGAAAGACAAATATCATATGACTTCACTCCTATGAGGACTTTAAGAGACAAAACAGATGAACATAAGGGAAGGGAAACAAAAATAATATAAAAACAGGGAAGGGACAAAACATAAGAGACTCTTAAATATGGAGAACAAACAGACGGTTACTGGAGGGGTTGTGGGAGGAGGGATGGCCAAAATGGGTAAAGGGCACTAAGGAATCTACTCCTGAAACCATTGTTGCACTATATGCTAACTAACTTCAATGTAAATTACAAAAAAAAACAAAAAACAAAAAACTTCTAGCTAATCAAGAAAAAAGAACAAATGTATGCACAAGGGAATAAAATGGAGGCAATAATGGTAGATATGGATGACTTTTTCTTTACAAAACTGTCTACATCTTTATGCTAAAATTAAAAAAATTGTATATGAAATATAGAATTTTCCAAGAAAATAAGAATGACAAGCATTACTTGATGAGATCAATATATATGTAAGAAATGGAAAATGTTAATAAAGAAGGCAGAACAGACTACTAACAGCACAGCCTTAAATTCTATTGTCCCATTGTCCTTCCAACCCTGGGTAACACCAACTCTCTACCTCCTCCAATTGTCCTTTGAGCCTTGCTAGAGAAAAATCACAGTCAAGTAGATGGAAGCTACTATAGTTTTATAGTCATCAACCTCAAATGGGCTCTCAGCACTGAAAAAAACTACAGAATTATGTTTTTCTAGTTGTCTTACTTTCTATTCTCCACATCTTTGTAACATAGATAAAATCTTCTCTATTCTTCTCAAACTTCTGAATTCTGCCACACACACACCCCTCCCCACTCAGTCTTGCAGAATCACTCAGCAGGCAATCTGAGGCAATCAGGCTTCTGTTTTCATAGAGAAACAAAAGCCATCAAAAGGACCCCCTCAAATTCCTGCCACCAGAACAATAACACAAATCTATCTATATGTGAATCTTTTCTTCCCTCCTATTTCAGAGGAAGAAGTGGTCTACCTCTTATGACTTCTCAAGTGCCTTAGTCTGTCCTGTATCTTCAAACTGCCTCATTCTACTGGCTTTTTCCCATCAGTCTTCCAACATCTCCTTTCCCATGCGCTCCCTCCCTTTCTGTACCCCTTCATTTCATAACCAGCTACATTCTGGTATTTGCCCCTTGTCAAATTCATCACTGACCTCCATGTTGTTGAATCCAATCAACACCTTTCAGTTCTTCACCTGCTTGTCCCCTAGACAGTATTTGATACTGCTCTCCATACCTTATCACCTTCTGCCTTATTAACAGGGTTTTTGTTTTCTACTTCGCTCATATCTCTACGGATTGAATTTCCAATGTGTAATACAATTTGTAATGATGTATTGGTGCACTTTTTGAATCAGTTAGCACAAGGTAAAAAAAAGTTCAAATCCTGCCAAAGTAAGTCTCCTTTCCACCCTTACACCCCAGTCCCCCAGTTTCCTTACCCAAAGGTCATGTCTGTAAGCACTGTGTAAGCCTGGAGCTGCAGAGTACCATCTTTCCCACCATAAAAACTTCTGGGGGCGCCTGGGTGGCGCAGTCGGTTAAGCGTCCGACTTCAGCCAGGTCACGATCTCGCGGTCCGTGAGTTCGAGCCCCGCATCAGGCTCTGGGCTGATGGCTTGGAGCCTGGAGCCTGTTTCCGATTCTGTGTCTCCCTCTCTCTCTGCCCCTCCCCTGTTCATGCTCTGTCTCTCTCTGTCCCAAAAGTAAATAAAAACGTTGAAAAAAAATTAAAAAAAAAAAACACAAAAAACTTCTGCTTGCCAGAAAGTGAAGCAGCACAGAAGTGACAGGGTTGAGAGATGCAGAGAGGCAGGTTCCTGATGACATTATTTGAATATATGGGTCTAACTGACTCAATCTCTGGACTTTTCCAGTAATAAGGAAGAATAAATTTCCTTTTTTTTTTTTTTTTTTTTGGTTTGGCAAGGCTACCTCGAATTGTGTTTCTGGTAATTTGCATCTGAGGCAGTCCTGCCCCATGCAGAGGGAATAGGTTTCAGAAATTTCTAGAACACAAAATTGACAGGGTTTCATGATCAACTAGATGTGGAAAGTCAAATTTTCCAAGTGTAGGGATATGCCTGGAGAAGGTTGGATAGGGTCATAAGTCTAAGTCTGACAAAAAGGAGTTCACATTTCACAAACTTGCCACATGTGATTGTATGAGCAAGGGTGAAGATCAGAAACAAGTTAAGGGACCCAAAGCTAGTCATTGAGGTGGATGTTCAAAAATAAGCCAAAGTCTAGGAATCAGGCAGTAAAGATTCCACAAATTCTTGGTCTTGAGTAAGCTTCAGGTTGGGAAAACAATTAGTTTAGCCAAAGGAATCTGAGATATCAATTGCCAAGAAAAAGTCAAGGTTCTAGAAATAAAGAGACCAAAGTTATACTGCATTGGTGTAGGGATAACTAGATTTTGATAAGCAAGACACTACCCATGCAGAATGGAAAAAAGGGAAAGAAAGTGGGTTAGGTGGAACAAGACTAATGCTCGCAACAGAAGCTGTAATATTACCTTAGAAGAACAAGGACAGTTTGTTCTCTGGCTTCTTTTGCAGTTACTACTGAGAGGTGGCTCTGGGCAGAAAGGACAGTATAAAAAGTTGTTGTTGTTACTAATGTTAGGTGACTGTGATATAATCTATCTCATTAAGGCTGGGCTAAGGATAGGAAAACTAGATACACTGAGGTATTCCTAGAAAAAAGATTAAAAGAAGAGAAAGTACAGAGAGATCAAAGAAAAAAGATCATGCATATTCTGAAAAATAAAGATAAAGCAGAGAGGAAACAGGGAAGCTCAAATGACTGTGGGCAAAAACTGTGTTCCTCTGGAGAGCACAAGGAGAAAGTAAGTAAAAATAATGACATTAGAGGCCTAAGAAGTTATGCTCAGCGTGGATGTCTTTTTATATTAAAGGTGAGTAATTCTGATCTTATAAGAATTCATTGCACTGGTGGGGTAGTATCTCTCCACATCATGTGTGAAAAATGAATACGGGTTCAATTTTGGCTCTGTGCTAATATAAACATCCTTTCCTGTCTGTACGCCACTCAGGATGGAACTGAAGTCTTTACCTGAAATGACAGAAAGCTGTCTGCACTACATTGCTGAGTTCCCCCCAAATCTGCCAATCACTCATAAGGGGCAGCATGACTCAAGGCCAAGGAATATAGGAACTGTCTGTTATTCATTGTGTGTTTACTTAGACAACAGAGCCCGTGTTAAACTTGTCAATTAGAAAACATTTTATAATAGGGCGCATGGGTAGCTCTGTTGGTTAAGCAACCGACTTTGGCTCAGGACATGATCTCGCAGTCCATGAGCTTGAGCCCCACGTCAGGCTCTGTGTGCAGAGCCTGGAGCCTCCTTTGGATTCTGTGTCTCCGTCTATTTCTGCTCCTCCCCTGCTCATGCTCTTCTCTGTCTTTGTCTCTCTCTCTCTGTCTCTCTCTCAAAAATAAAAAAAACATTAAAAATTTTTTAAAAAGAAAACATTTTATAAGACTTTGGGAATATAATTCAGTGGTAAGAAAGGTTTTTGCTGAGTGTGAGGTTCCTAAAACTACCTTAGGAACCAGCACAAGACTGCTTTGCTCATGACCCTCCAGACTCTCATGCACGTCTCTCAACCCACCCAAATAAGTATAAAAACAACCAAAAGTAACTTGGACAATCCAAAGAGCTGGTTTATTTCTATGGGTTTTAATTAAATAATAATAAGAGTTGGACAAATGAATAAAGATCAACATGTTCTCTCCTGCAATTAAAATATTCAAACCATAAGGACAAAAAGTGTAAAGCTACATCATAAAACAATCATTTTCTTTCATGTAGTTAAGAGGCAGCCCTGGGAACTTCAATTTCCAAGAAGGTGAAACAGAAATAATTTTCCCTATTTCTTCCATTAACTACAACTGAAAACATATTACAAAAAAATAAGATTCTGTGAGGTGGAAAAGAAAGGCAGACTGGCTAAAGGACTTAGGATCTGAGGAACAACATGATGGTTAGTTCCCTGAGGTTTTGTTGTTTGTGTTTTTTTTTTGTCTCTTATATCTCAGACTTGGAGCTGAAGAAACCAGCCACCCATAATCACCAATGGGTGCAGACCAAAAAAATCCCTACAAAAACCTGCCCTCTCCAGCCAAAGGACCAGGAAAGAGACAGTCTAACAAGACAGAAAACTTGTAGACAATAACCACTCTACTCCAGCTAAATACCACAGAAAAAGCTGTGGTCTCATGCCAGGGAACTATGCTGAGTTTAAAAAGTCAAACCAAAAATTACATACTGTATGATTTCATTTATATAACATTCTTGAAATGATAGCTCACTCACAAGTTTGACAAGGTGCCCTATTATCAGAAGGTCTTAGTTCCTCACCATGTAGACCCCTCCATAGGACTGCTTAGGTGTTTTCATGGCACAGTAGCCAGCTTCTCCCAGGGTGAGAGATCCAAGAGACAGCAAGGCAGAAGCCACAATGTTTTTTTATGACCTAGCCTCAGAAGTCACACTCCATCATTTAGATAACGCTCTAATGGCTGCTCAGCTCAGTCATGTTGAGTGTGAGAGAGGACTCCACAAGGATTAGAACACAGGAGGTGAGAACATTGGGGGCCATCTTGGAAGCTGGCTACCACAGAATAGAAAATATCAGAGTGCAAAGCAAGAATGCTTAGCAAGAAATGTGCATATTGCAACAACTACTGTAGCCAACTCAGCGGTCTGAGAGAAACAGTGCAGCCCATGTGATAAGTACACACGTTAGCTGAGAGTCATTCAATCTTCTCTTCATTGGCATCCTTTTTGATTTTTGGAATCTGATGATCAATCTGATCACTTGAATGGGAGAATTAATGTTGAGGCTTCCACAGTTTAATTTTAGATTAATATAATTCACAGTGGGTTATGAAGAGAACTAAGAAAGAAAGTTTTTCTGTGGTTTGCAAAAGTGTCTGGATTTCCAAGAGTTTCAAATAAGTTTCGTCACAAACTTTCAATGTGCCTTGTAGAAGGGACATTAGGAAATGTGACATTTTCTAGTATAATCATTGTAACACTATAGCAGAACTGGTACAGATTTCTCCTTAAATGGATCGTTTTATTATTAGAAGAAAAAAAAACATAAAGTAAAAAAATATTAGAGGTGTGTTCAAGTTCAAGTGTTGGATCTAGAGATTTAAATAGTAATAAAATAAGAAGAGCATTCACTGTAATAATAAGTAATCTTAGACTTTATTAAACTATTTTTTTAAGATTTATGTTTTTTAGGTAATTTCTACATATAACATGGGTCTCAAACTCACAACCCTGAGATCAAGAGCAGCAGGCTCTCGTCAGGCACCCCTAAACTATTTTTTTTTATTTTTTAACGTTTTTTATTTTTGAGAGAGAGAAAGAGACAGAGCACAAGCAGGAAAGGAGCAGAGAGAGAGGACACAGAACTCAAAGCAGGCTCCAGGCTCTGAGCTGTCAGCACAGAGCCTAATGCAGGGCCCAAACTCACAAACCGTGAGATCATGACCTGAGCCTAAGCCAAAGTTGGTCACTTAACCGACTGAGCCACTCAGGCGCCTTGCCTCTAAACTATTTTTAAAAAGAAAAAGTAAAAAAATAAAAAAGAAAAAAAAGAAAAGAAAAATAAAAGAAAAATAAAAAGTTATGTGCAAGACCTAGTAATAAATGTTTTCTTTAAATATTATTTTAACAAAAGCACAAAACCCAAATAAACTAATATTTCAATTCTAATAATATATATACAAATGAAAGCTTTAAAACTTCCAAATTTAAAAATTCATTTGGAAACAATTCAAATACTGTCAAAGAAGCAAAACTAGACCATTCTCTGCCTGTGATTATTAACTTTATGTCCCAAAGGGTGCCCAGATTAAACATTATTCCTGGGTGTGTCTGTGAGGCTGTTTCCAGGGGAGATGAGCATTACCGGTGAATTCAGAAAAGTAGGTTGCCCTCCCCAATGTGGGTGAGCATCATCCACTACTTTGAGAGTGTAAATAGAGCAAAATGGAGGAGGAAAGAATAATTTGCCCCTTCTTACTTCCTGCCTGCCTGCTGAACTGGAACATGGTCTTCTCCTGCCCTTGGGATGGGATTTATGCCATCTGCTCCCCTGCTTCTCAGGTCCTTTGGATCTAGACTGGGACTGAGACAGTTAGGGACTATCGGAACAAGCATCAAGTGAAAAACATCAGGCACTTGGGGAGCTTTCCGTTCACTGTTATTGTTAAACTGCTTCTCTCACAGAATAGAACCCTATGCAGCCCTATAACAATAGGCACTTCTCTATATAAGCAGGGCCTTCTTGCTGTTGCTGGAGGCCAAGTCAAAGTACTTTCTGTCAGTGCTGTGTCTCTGTTCAGCTCGAGCTGTAGCCCCAGTAAAGCCTCGCCTGTCCTTTTGACTTTTAGGTCCAGCCTGGTAGTTCCAGTAACAGGATTCTGCCATCAGTTTTCCTGGATCTCCAGTTTGCAGATGGCGGATCATTGGACTTTTCAGCTTCCATAACCAAGTGAGCCAATTACTTATAATAAATCTCTTCCTGTAGAAATCTTATTGGTTCTGTTCTCTGAAGAATCTTGACAGTCATATCAAAATATGCAAAAGAGGAAATCATTCACGGTGCCACAAAAAAATGTTTCTAGAATTGCTGAATATTATGTGTTCAATTATTTATAGTAAATCAACCCATAGATTTAAACACTACCTTTAGTTTTATAAAACCATATTAAATCTTACAGTAGAAATTATAGAAAATTTAGGAACTTTAGTCTTTGAAGTGACTGCAATAGATTTTGTTGATAACAACACAAATAGAGCATACCTATGACTTGAAAATTAAGATTCAGAATAATTTATCAGTAAATTATTAGTAAATTAAAAGTAACACTATATCCCGGATTAAACGTCACAGTCATGACATTCTTTTTTTTTTTTTTTTAATTTTTTTTTTCAACGTTTATTTATTTTTGGGACAGAGAGAGACAGAGCATGAACGGGGGAGGGGCAGAGAGAGAGGGAGACACAGAACTGGAAACAGGCTCCAGGCTCCGAGCCATCAGCCCAGAGCCCGACGCGGGGCTCGAACTCACGGACCGCGAGATCGTGACCTGGCTGAAGTCGGACGCTTAACCGACTGCGCCACCCAGGCGCCCCGGCATTCTTAAAAAATGTAAAGGAGGTAGGGTGTAGTCCTCATCATATCTCTTTAATGTACAGGTCCAGTATCAGCAAAAATCATACTGAGCACCGCAGAAGAGTGGGCTGCTACAAACTGAACCAAGTGATAGCTCCAGTCACAGCTGCTGTGCTATGATTTTGATGTGTGCTATGTTTAATGGAACAGACTGACAAACTCTGGCATGTGGTATGCAACCATTAATCTGGCAAATGTGGTGTTTTAAATCCTTACCAGGAAAAAAGATCAGAAGCAATTCACACTCACTTGCACAAGACGTCACTACACATTCATGGTCTTGTCCCAGGGTTATACTGGGAGTATTAATTCTCCTGCTCTCTGTTACAATGTAGTCCGAGGGAATTTTGATTGCCTGGACATTTCATAGAATATGATGCTGGTCAGTTATATTGAGGTATCTTACTAATCAACCCAGGAGATTAGAAGGATGGGGTGAGGGGGGCAAGAACTCTAAATGCTCTGTTAAAAAACAGGTGCATTTAGAAAGTGGAAGAAGACCACACAGTGATTCAAGCAACTGCCCATAAATGAACTTACCAT